>NW_024424897.1:20723218-20778218 GCF_017311325.1 Ursus maritimus | reverse complement strand
GCCCATCACCCAGTTACCCCATCCCCCCACCCATTTCCCCTCCAGAAACCCCCAGTTTGTTCCCTATGTTTAAGACTCTAAAGGTTTGCCTCCCTCTCTTTCTTTCTTTTATTTTTCCATCTGTTCTCCTATGTTCATCTGTTTTGTTTCCTAAATTCCACATATGAATGAAATCATATGGTATTTGTCTTTCTCTGGCTGACTTACTTCGCTTAGCATAATACACTGTGGTTCCATTCATGTTGTTGCAAATGGGAAGATTTCATTCTTTTTGATGCCTGAGTAATATTCCATTGAATATATACACCGCATCTTTTCCAGAGTGGCTAAGGCAGCTTGCATTCCCACCAAGAAGATTCCCCTTTCTCCACATCCTTGCCAACATCTGTTGTTTTCTGAGTTGTTAATTTTAGCCATTCTGACTGGTGTGAGGTGATATCTCATTGTGGTTTTGATTTGTGTTTCCATGATGAGTGTGACGTTGAACATTTTTTCATGTGTCTGTTGGCCATTTGTGTTTCTTCTTTGGAGAAATGTCTGTTCATGTCTTCTGATGCTGTTCATATTGATGCTGTTTTGCAGAGGACATGAGTTGAAGGATTCAAAAACGTATTTGAAAATCAGAAATTACAAATCCCTGGAGGAAAATTCTAATTTCCACAGTAACCTAATGAATCAAAGGAAGAATTTCTTTGAAGAGAATCCACATCTTGGTTTTCTGTCATAGGTTCCAGTTAATTAAAATGCAGCAATGTGTCATTATTTTCAAGTAACTGCAGGTAAAAATAAGAAATATTTCCTTTTATCTTGAGCTAATTCTATTTGTAAAATGTGGATATATGGAAAGAGAGAGGAGAGAGAGAGAGAGAGAGAGAGAGAGGGAAAGCAGTGAGAGCACCAACCCACAGGACTACTTTATTTTGGGCTTGATTAATTAGGTAGTGTTGTATGACAATCTATAGCTTTAGTTCCCATCTTAGAATATTGAAATTGCAAGGGTGCCTGGGTGGCTCAATTGGTTAAGTGTCTGACCCTTGTTCTCGGCTCAGGTCTTGATCTCAGGGTTGTGACTTCAAGGCCCTTGTGCGCTCCCTGCTGGGTGTGGAGCCTACTTAAAAAACAAAAACAAAACAACAACAAAAAAGAACATTGAAATTGCCCAGAATTCCTTTTTATGGCATATCACCCTCAAAAGGAGGGAACATTGGGAATAGAGAAATAAGTAGATGCCGTTAAAGGTCATGATAAAATGACATCATTGCTTCTTCTTGTAATGAGCTCTTACCTCAGAACAGGCACTTACCGCTGCTAGACTCACTTTAGTAAAATACAAATCTATTTTTTGCCACTTTCCACCTATAAAATCCAAACTTCCTGGCTTGGAAAATGACCTTTTCTAATCTGGTGCCAATTTACTTTTCTAGGCTAATTTCCTGATACTTGTCTCACAAACCCCAGACTGCAGCCGTCCTTCAAGCTTTGTGGGTGGTGCTTCCTCGGGCCACTGCTCTTCTGTCACCCCAATGAACCCACCCGTGAAGACAGCTGAAATGGCATCCAGCTGCCTCACGTGGGGATGGAGGCGTTTCCCATCACACTGTGCACACGTCTCCATGGTAGCACTTGCCCTGTCTCTTAAAATTTTGGTATTTTTATGTTTTTTGGTCTCTTTCCTTTTTGGAAAACGTCTCTTTTAAGACCAGCCTATCTTCTGTGTCTTATCCTCAGCACTTGGGACATAATAGAATAGGCCCTTAATAAATGCTTGCTAAAAATATAACTGCTTGGCTCAGCAGACGTTTCTGTTTTGACACATAATTGCTTATGAAAGAAACTGAATGCTGCAGGACAAGGGAGATTGGCAGAGGACAAAGCAAGGTCCTGCTGGTCATAATGTTTGCATTCTTGTTCCAGTGCTGGTACTAACTAGCTGTATTGTCTTCATCTAGTCATGCAACTCCTTTGGGACTTAGTCCTCGCTGTAGGGAAAAATAATAACCTGTCACTTCTACATCGAGTTGTCAAGGCCTAAACAATATGGATATCTTTCACTTTATAAACAGTAGCATTTAGTGCCAATGTGAGGTCTCCAGCTGATCAATCTTGGTTCCCAATAACTCCCTAATTGCCAAATGCATAACATTTTTAAATTGAGATAAAATTTACATATGTTGAAATGCAGTTTTGACAAATGCATATACATATGTAACCGTCACTCCAGCCAAGATATCTAACATTTCCACGATACCAGAATGTTGCCGTGCACCCTTTTTCACTCATTTCCTACCTCCCAAAGGTAAGCATTTCTCTGATTCTGGTTACCAGAGATTGGTATTCCCTATTTGTGAGTTTCATAAGTAAAATCACACAGTGTGCATACTTTTTAAATTTGATTTCTTTGGCTCAACATCATAGTTTTAATTTCATCCATGTTGTCACTTGTACCAGCAGGAGAGTATTTTCTTTTTTTCTTTTTTCCTTCCCTCCTTCCTCCTTCCTCCCTCCTTCCTCCCTTCCTTCCTCCCTCCTTCCTCCCTTCCTTCCTCCCTCCTTCCTCCCTTCCTCCCTCCCTTCTTCCCTTCCTTCCTCCCTTCCTCCCCCCTTTCCTTCCTCCCTTCCCCCTTCCTCCCTCCCTTCCTTCCTCCTTTTTTCCCTCCCTTCCCCCCTTCCTCCCTCCCTTCCTTCCTCCCTTCTTTCTTCCCTTCCTTCCTTCTTTCCTCCTTCCTTCCTCCTTCCTTCTTCCCTTCCTTCCTCCCTCCCTTCCTTCCTCCCTCCCTTCCTTCCTCCCTTCTTTCTTTCCTTCCTCCCTCCCTTCCTTCCTTCCTTCTTCCCTTCCTTCCTCCCTTACCATTAGGGTAAATGCACAGGAGCTACGAAATAAAGTGGCAATAAAATAATTGTTGTGCTTAAGATTATCAAAAAGTAAAACTTAAAAGAAAACTTTCTAAAGTGGTTATTACATGCTATAGCAGGGGGAGTGGGAGAGGAAGAAGCAGGCTCCAAGCAGAGCAGGGAGCCAGATGCGGGACTCAATCCCAGGACCCTGGGATCACGCCCTGAGCTGAAGGCAGACGCTTAATGACTGAGCCACCCAGGCGCCCCCATCTGACTTTTTTTACTTAGCATAATACCCCTGAGGTTTATCCATGTTATTGCAATGGGAAGATTTCATTCTTTTTTATGGCTGAATAATATTCCATATATGTACATAAGTTGTTTCTATAGCTTGGCTATTGTAAATAATGTTGCAATTAACATGAGAGTGCATATATCTTTCTTTTTTAAAGATTTTAATTTGAGAGAGAGAGAGAGGGAGAGCAAGAGGTGAGGACGAGCGGGAGGGGCAGAGGAAGGGGGAGAAGCGGGCTCCTGGCTTGACAGGGAGCCTCACGCAGGCTGGATCCCAGGACTCTGGGATCATGCCCTGAGCTGAGGGCAAATGCTTAACCAACTGAGGAGCCCCTGGGAATGCATATATCTTTTTGAGTCCGTATTTTCATTTTTTTTCAGACAAATATACAGAAGAGGAATTTGTGGATCATATTGTAGTTCTATTTTTAATTTTTTGAGGAACCTCCATACTGTTTCCCATAGTGTCTGCACCAATTTACATTTCCACTAACTGTGTACAAGGGTTCCCTTTTCTCCATATCTTGCCACCACTTGTTATTTCTCATCTTTTTGATACTAGCCATTCTGACTGATGTGAGATGGTATCTCATTGTGGTATTGATTTGCATTTCCCTGATGATTAATGATGTAAACATCGTTTCATGTACCTGTTGGCCATTTGTATGTCTTCTTTGGAAAAATGTCTATTCAGAACTTCAGCCCATGTTTTAATTGGATTGTATTTTTGGTATGGAGCTGTATGAGTTCTTCATACATTTTGGACATTTGCCCCTTATCAGATACATGATTTGTAAATATTTTCTCCCATTCAGTATGTTGCCTTTTCATTTTTTTGATGATTTCCTTTGCTGTGCAGAAGCTTTTTAGTTTGACATAGTACCACTTGTTTGCTTTTGTTGCTTTTGCTTTGGGGATCAAATTTAAAAAAATCATAGCCAAGACCTATATCCAGGAGCTTCCTGCCTATGTTTTTTTCTAGGAGTTTTATGGTTTCAGGTCTTATGTTCCAGTCTTTAGTCCATTTTGTTTTTATCTTATTCTTTCATTTGGAAGATACTCCTCTGTTTCTTCATCTTGCTTGACTCTCTGTGTTGGTTTCTATACAGTAGATGAAAGAACCACCTGTCCCAGTCTTGAAGGAGTGGCCTTATGTAGGAGATGAACCTTGTCGTTCAGCCCTGCCCTGGCTCTTGATTGTGTTTCAAACCCCTGTGTTTGTCCAAGTAGCCTATTATATTTTTAATAGCTCCCAGCAGTTAAGGATGTGCCAAGACCTGTCCGTGCCCCAAGGGGGAGGATCTTGGTCGGCATCTAGACCAGATCCTTAGGCATTAGCTTTTTAAAGTATGCAAATATATACAGTCCGGTGGGACCGTAATCATAGGCTCCACTGGCCAGCAAAGCCGGGTGACCTGGAGGTGTCCTCTGAGCGGCCGTCACAAAAATAGGGGCTCCAGATGAGTGCATAAGCCCTTTTCTGGGTCATACCACTGCGATGGAGCAAGGCAGAGACAAGGACCAAGATGGTGTCCATAGTCTAAGTTCCTTGAGAGCAGCTCCACAGAACCGCCTCCCCAGTTGCCACAGTCCTGTGGAACCCAAAAGTGCAACCCCTCCCCCACAGCCAAGTAATCAAGGGGTGTCCCTTAGGCAGCAGCTGAAAAAACAGGGCACCAGACAAAAACCGGGGCACCAGACGTGTGTGAAGTTCCCTTTCAGGGGACACTGGTGCTCTGAAGTGCTGCAGAGCGTAAAGGTGAAGATGGCACCCACCCTCTGGGGTCTCTAGAAAGGATTACAGATGTATGTTTAATTAGAAATCTGCCCCTCAGGTGCAGCCATGATGATTAGCTAAAGGCCTCCTGGAAAGACCAAGCTCTTGGGTAAGAACACTTCCTCCTTGGTTACAGTCCTGTGGGACACATGAACATAAGCTTCACTGGCCACAATAGGTGTCCCCTTGTAGCACGCCCCAAAATCGGGGTGCCAGACAGGGTTCTGAGCTCCTTCCTGGGTGACACGGATTATTACAATCCCATGGGACCAGGAACACAAGCTCCCCTGCCTTCCAGAGCCAGGTGATCCAGACGCATCCGCTAGACAGCTGTGGCTGCAAAACCCGGGCACCAGCTGATTATAATAAACGCTCAGTTCAGGGAAATGCTCCAGCTGGCGAGCGCGCCGGGGAGAACGCCAAGATGGCGCCCACCAGCCTGGGGTCCGTGCGGTCCCTTCAGGCTCCTCGGTGTGTGTGGAGCAGTGCCTGCCCCTCGGCCACCCACGCTTCACCAAGCGGGAGCGCCTCCTTCCCTCGAAGTCTGGCCACCGTCGGCTGCCTCGAGCTGGGCCCTGCACCGGTGAGTCCAAGCGCGAGCTCCTTCCGAGCCCTTTCTCAGACCGCTGTCTCGTGGGGCTTGGCATGCGAGCCCCCGTCGGTTTTCAGGATTGGCTGTTTAGGGAGCTTGTCTCCGAGTGCGTGTCTGAAAATTGGGATCCCCGATGTGGGGTTTGAACGCTTAGCTACTCAGGGAGAGGCTCCGGGTTTGGCGTTCTCTCCTGGTCGCGGGTCAGAGGTGGGAGGGTTGGGGGGCTGATGGCCAGCTTGTGCGCCCGCCTGTCCTACCCGCTGCGCTGGCCTGGTGTGGCACTCAGCCCCAGCCGTTAGGTTTCTGTAAGAGAAAGTTGTTCCCGGTGTAGCTGTAGACCGGCGCCTCTGTGGGAGGAGGGGCGTTCAGGAGCTTCCCGGTCGTCGCCATCTTGAACCAGAGCTCGAAAGTGATTTTCGGAGGACGCTTTTTATCAGCCTTCTCTACACGTGTTTTTATTTTCCTTTCATTTTGAAAGTGGTTTTTACAAACTATAAAACTCTGTGTTAATAGTTTTTTTTTTTCTAAATTTCCAGGACCTTTAAAATGAGATTTGATTGTCCTCTGACCTCCGTTTTTTTTCTGCCTAGAAGTCGGACGTTCTTTTTCTCTTTGCTGCTCTCTGTTTAATGTGTATTTACTCCTATTTCTTTTAAGGTGTGCTATTGATCTTTTTTGTTCAACAGTTCGACTATGGTATATCTAGGTGGTGTGTGTGTGTAGGTTGTGTTACCTGTTTGGGGCTTGTTGAGAGTCTCCAATTTGTAGGTTAATAAGTTGTATCACCAAATTTGGAAAAAATCAGCTTTTTCCCACCCAGTTTTCTGCCCTGTTTTCCTTTCATTCTGGAACTCCTATTTCATAATTGTTGGGTCACTTGGTGCTGTCTCACAGGAGGCTGCTCGGATTAGTTCATTTTTTTTCAATCCCTTTCTCTGTTTTAGTTTTGATAATGTTGATCTGTCTTACGATTATTTTGAATTATCTTACTTCACTGATCTCACTCCTAATTGGCAATTTCCCATCTGGTATTACGGCCATCTATTGAATTCTGTATTTCAGATTGTACTCCTTAGTTCTAGAATTTTTATTTGATTCTCATTTAAATAATTTAAATTCAATTTAGCTTGTTATTTATTAAATAAAAATTTATAATTTCACTTTTCTGGTGAGTTTCTTCATCTTGTTAACTCTTTTCCTTTCCCATTGTGTTCATCTTTCCTTATGTCCATGAAAATACTTATAATAACTTTTATAATAATATTATAAAATTCTTGTCTGCTAATTCTAATATCTGTGTATCTATGGACCTGTTTATATTGGCTGATTTTTTTTCTTTATTATGGATGACATTCTCCTGCTTCTTCATATCTGGCACATTTTGTGGGTTTTTTTTGTTTTTGTTTTTTAGAGTTATTTATTAGAGTGAATGATCGTGCATGAGTGGTGGGAGGGACAGAGGGAGAGGAAGCAGACTCCCCACTGAGTGTGGAGCTCCAAGTGGGGCTCAGTTCCACAACCTGAGACCACAACCCAAGCCAAAACCAAGAGTTAGTTGCTTAACTGACTGAGCCACCTAGGCACCCCAGTTTGGCAACTTTTAATTATATGTCGTTCATTCTGGATGATACATTTTAGGAAGTCTTGATACGTTGTAGAGTGCTGAGTGTTTTGTTCTGACAGGAAGTTAATCACTGGAAGAGTCTCTTGATTCTCTCAGGCTTGGTTTTGGACTTTTCTAGGGTAAGTATAATTTGGTATGTTCTTTACTCGGCTTGTGATTTTTTACTCTTTTGGTGTGTCCTTCTGGAACATCAGTTGAATGCCAGTGGTACCGAGAGCTTTGTCATCTCTGGATGTGTCACTCTGTTAGGGTCTCCATTCAGCTCTTTATCCCCCAGCAGCTACTGTTAGCCTCACGGAATTTTATCCTGCATACCTGCAGCCCAGCCCTTTGCCAAGTACTTGGTTAAGAACTTTTACAGACTGGTGCACCTTCCCTCATACATCTGCTTCCTCTTTAGAACACTGTTGTGCAAATTCCAGCTCGCTAACTTCCCATTTAGATACAGAGTTGTGCCTCAAACTTGACATATCTAGAGCAAGAATACAGTATTTCCTTTTTCAGTTCTCTCTTCCTTCTCTGCTCCTGTGCTCGGTTGGTGACATAACCCCACTGCCTAATCTGTCGTTGACACCTTCTTCTCTTTCATATCCCTTTGACCACCAGCTCCAGTCAATTTGTCTTTGACTATGTCTTTCTCCTGTTTACCACCATGGCAGCAATCTTAATTTCTTAATTGTCCTCAATTTTATGGTATCACAGCACTTTACTAATACTACTAGTAGAACACTTATATTTTTTATTATAATAGAGTGCCTAGCATTCAATAAATAATTGTTAATTGTACGAAGGAATGAATGGGTATTGTGTTTGTATCTGCCTGACCTGCTACACAGTCTGCTCATTTTGAGCAGGGACAATAAAATATAGGGCACATAATTAGGTATTTAATAAATGTTTACTAAGTGAATAATGACATTATAAAGTTACTAATTTTTTTGCATAAACACATCAGGTCATTGGGAGTTGATATGTTAGGTCTTCATATCATGTTCAGTTCTTCCCAATTTACCTTAAACCATTTCTTGGGAGGACAAGTCAGGAAAAGTCTATTTGCAAGTATGCTGATATAGTGGACCATCTTATATCCAAGGCCATTTAGTTTCTTTAAACAACAAGAACAATAAAAGCAAGAAATATTTGTACAGTCACCATTTTTAGTTTTGCAGATGTTCTTGGTTCTTAAACTGCTGACTTTTGGAGTTAAGTACATTTAATGAATTAATAGGAATAAACAAACATAACTGTAGACATTTGTGCTATGCCAGAGATGTAAAATTTATTAGTATGATCATGAGGAAGTTCCTCAGTTTCCAGAAAGATACCACCCAACACTGGAAACAGAATTCCCAAAGCACCCACAGAAAGGTAAACTTTATTATGGAGGAAATGAAAAACTTTGGGAAGCCAATAGCATCCACCTATTCAAATTGCCCTTGATCGCTAATATCTACCACATGGCCATTGAAAGTCTCTTCGTTTCTTATTGAGCC
The DNA here is from genome assembly GCF_017311325.1 of Ursus maritimus. Taxonomy (NCBI): domain Eukaryota; kingdom Metazoa; phylum Chordata; class Mammalia; order Carnivora; family Ursidae; genus Ursus; species Ursus maritimus. The sequence continues at coordinate 20,769,603 of NW_024424897.1, read as the reverse complement.
ATGGTTGTCAGAGATAATGTCATCCTTGTTCCAACTTGGAAAGCAGAAGCGATGAGTTGCAGGTACTGAGACAGGTGAATGCTAAAGCTTCTGGGTTGATTCTTTCAATGTCAGGCACGGAGCGAAGTAGACATCATTCAACAGCCCCTTGGGATGCAGGGCTCACAAGAGCCCTGAGTGAAGGTTGTGAGGTTGATGGTCTCCAGGCCTGGGGTGGGGTGGCTGGAGTTGAGCAGGAAGCAGGTGGGCACACAGGGCTGAGGAATGTGGCAGGGTGGGGGGCAGTTGTCACAGCAGGTTGGCTCCAGTAACCAAGTTGTGTGTGGGCAGGTGCTAGGCAGGCAGACTCCGCACCGGCAGCATTTTTCAGAGGAGCAGATGGTGGTGGCGGGGCCGGTGGGGACACTGCAGCAGCACGGAACACAGCAAGCCATGACGCTGGGAATCTGTGTTTTTAATTGATTTAGTTGTAACGACAGAGAGGCGTCTAAGGTGTGAATGTCTCCTCTTGCTTTGAGGCTCTTAAATACCCTCCCCAGTGGGTGTTGGTCCAACCAGAAGGCTTCTTTCCTGGTTCTTGTTTATATTAGTGTACCCATTATCCTTTGACTGGTTTGACATTTAGATGCTTGTAAAGAGTCTCTATTCTCCTAATTAACATTTATTTGAGTTCCTTGCTAAATCTGAGCTGATTACTCTTGCTGTTTGTGACTGGAACACAAGCTTTATGACGTATCACCAAAAGCTTCTGCTATTATAATTCCAACACCAGATTTTCTGGGGAATATTGCACAATAGTATACCTGTAGTATGTAGATCTTATCTCTAGTGCTGGTCTAATGTTTATTCTCTTTGCCTTTATCTGTATCAGTTGGCCTGATGATGTATTCTTGTTTGAAAAAGTTGAACTTAAGTTTAGTAACTTTCTTTTAGCTTTGGCACTTTAAAAAAATTACTTAATTTTTTGTTGAGATGTAATCGGCATGTAACATTGTATTAGTTAAGTGTTGGGGCTTTTGAAGATCATACATTAATATGGAGAAATGCTCTACTGAGAAACTTGGGCAGACTTTGAAAAGACCTATTATTCCATTTTTGACTATAAATATTATATATTTAAAAATTTGGACAAAATAGAAAAGTATAAAGAAAACTCACTTATAGTTTTATCATCAAGAGAAAGTCTCTTTGAATATTTGTGTATATCCTTCTAGTCATTTTTCTATACATTTATTTATTTTGTTATGTTACTGGAATCATACCTACTGTTCTGTAACTTGCCTTTTTGCCTAAAATACATATTTTCATTATCTTGTAATCATAAGTGTATTTGATAATGTTATTCTTAATGTTTCCTAGCATTCATCATATAGTTATACTTCTAAGTTACTTAAAAATTTTATATGATTGATCATTTAGGTTATTTGCAAGGGGGTAATTGTGGCAGTGGTAACAACTGTGGATAGAAATCTTTATGCACATTTCTGATCATCTCAGGAACAGAAATAATTGTAGGTAGAATTATTGGAACAAATATTAGTTAACAGTATTTGAAGGCCTTTGATATTCATTACCTACTGCCCTTCAGAATGGTTCTTTTTGCCTCTATTTATGTATTCCCACCAACTGTATTTGAGAATTGCTGTTTCCTTATACTTTTTGATGGCTATTTTATCTTTATTTTTTTATTTCTTATTTTTTTAAGATGCATATTTTATTTTAAAAGTGTTTGCCAATTTAGTGGCTAAAAAAATGAAGTGTCATTACTGTTGTATTTGTATTTTTTTTATAACTAGTTAGGTGAGACATTCCTTCATGGGTGCATTGGCTGTTTATCTCTCTATTGAGAACTGGCTTGCTTCATTTCCTTCATTCACTGCTAAGTGTGGGAAAGTTGAATTTGTAGCTTAGATCTACGTTCTAAGTAACAGAATAATTCAAGACCATGCTACTAATATTCACATGAAATACTACCAATAGAAAGCGACGTTAAAGGCCCAAGTTAATCTGTCTACATTTGATTTTATTCACTTTTTTCCCCCCCAATGTAGTACATTTTCTCCCCAAATCAAATGTATCCATAGTAGCAAGGACCTGGTCTCTTTAGTTCCAGTACACCGTTTGGGCTTCAGGCATGGTTCAGTATTTAAGAGGCAACACAGTGTGGGCTTCGGTCATCCTGTCCTTCACACCACTTCCACTCAACTTTGACTCACTCATTCTTCAAGCCATGATTCTCCTCAGTTGTTTCCTATCTCGTCCTTTAAGTATACCTGTGCATCTGTGCACAATGGGGGGCATGTCTGTGTGGTTTCCCGGAAGGCGTGTAGATTCAAGAGGACCACATTAGGAGATAGAAAGCTCTTTCTGGTCCCAGTCCTGCTCATTGACTTCCTTGTTATGGCGAGTCATTCACATTTTACAGCTTCATTTTTCTCCTCTGCAAGATAAGGGTCATAATATCTACATTCTTCTGCTTGGAAGATTATTGTCCATAGACAACCATAAAGTGCTACACAATGGTAAACATTATCCAAGTAAGCTGCAGATCAAATTCAAAGTAAGAAAAGAGGAAAAAACAGTCTAAAGAAGAAAAAAAATAGCAGATAAGTAAAAGAGCAACCTTGTAGGAAACAGCAGGCATTTATCCGAAGGTTCATACCTACAATTAGAGAAAACAGCTGGTACAGAAATTAATAAACTTCAAATTTTAAAAAAGTTCTCTATGACTCTGCTTGGAAGAAAGGATTTGTAATCTCTGCTGGTGTCCTTGGACTTCAACCAGATTTATCTTTGAGTGACTACCTGCCAATTGCTCACTCTTTTACTTAGGACTGATGAACATTTTCAGTATTTTAAAAATAATTTAATAGACATTTATGGAGCAGTTCCTATGTGTCAAGCACTGTGATAAATTTTGGATATACAGCAGTGAACAAAATCGACCTCTTTTTTGCTCTCGTGGAACTTGGAGTCTGATGGAAGGTTTATCATGCACATATTATAAGTTGCTGTTATTATACATTATGATAGGAAGGGTTATAGAAACATAAAATTATAAGCAGAAGGAAATTATTTTGACATTTAAAAAAAAGGTACAGAGGGGTTTGCAGACTCTCACAGAATTTCGTGACAGAAAGAGATCTCTCTCATTTAGGATGCAGTGTTACTTTGAGTCAAGCTTATAAAGATAAATTGTTACTGTTCTGTGTAGAATGTAATGTTTCCATAATTCTAAATAATATTTGAAGTTATAGATTAGAAACAGTTGTAAAGTAATAAGTTTATGATAGCAAACTCATCTCTTTTATTGAAAAGACTTGTGATACTTTATTAAAATTTTTTTCTTTGCCATGGACTAAGAGACCTGGGAATAACTCTCCTTTGTTTATAAATTAGAGCAGTGAATCCTAGAGAGGTGAGCTAATTTGCCTTAGATGGCCTGGTGACTGACTTGTTATAAACTAAATATAGGACCTATTGAGATGGAGCTACCTTTTTTGTGGTTTAACCTGCAAGTTTTAAAGTATGTGTCAGAGATACTAAACATTTTATTTTTAGAAACAAAGGTACCTTTTTCCTTTAAGCAAATGCAGGAAAAACATGGTGATTCTGATTAGATGGTAGATTTTCAAATTGCTGAAAATCTATATACATACACACGCACACACGAACGTGCCCAGTTTTAATTATACCATCTATAGTCAGTGGGGCTGTGGGGAAGGAAAAATGCTTTCGCTACCCTTGAAGGTCTTCCAGCTGGCCTAAGAATTATATTTACATGAGACAGATTAACAGGAGAAAAACAGCATAGTTTTATTACGTGTACATGGAAGGCCAATAATGAAATTGAGACCTAAAGAAATGACCAAGGCAGGCAGTTTTTTTTTTTTAAAGATTTTATTTATTTATTTGACGGAGAGTGAGAGACAGCCAGCGAGAGAGGGAACACAAGCAGGGGGAGTGGGAGAGGAAGAAGCAGGCTCCCAGAGGAGCATGGAGCCCGATGCGGGGCTTGATCCCAGGACCCAAGGCTCATGCCCTGAGCCGAAGGCAGACGCTTAACGACTGAGCCACCCAGGCGCCCCATAAATAAGTAAAATCTTAAAAATTTATTTATTTATTTCCAGAGAGAGAGGGGAGAGAGAGTGAGAGCATAAGCCGGGGGAGTGGCAGGCATAGGGAAAAGCAGGCTCCCTGCTAAGCAGGGAGCCAGATGTGGGACTCGATCCCAGGACAATGGATTCACGACCTGAGCTGAAGGCAGATGCTTAACTGACTGAGCCATCCAGGCGTCCCAAATAAATAAATTAAAAAAAAAATAACCAGATGTGAGAGAAACTTGAGAGCACTCTATCTTTTATCTTTACAATCCTAGCACAGATATGGTGCCTGGCACAGGGGAAGCACTCATGAAATACTGGCCAAATGAATGAGTGAATGGACTAAATCTCTTGTTGACGTTATTGTAGGTTTTGTCCCATGTATCCCATGGCTGGTGAGTTCTGTTCATTCAAACCACTAATAAGCCTGTGAGATCATCTGAGAAATCCGTCTCTGGAGAGACTGGCAGGCACACCAAGGACATTGAGAAGCATATTTATTTAAACGCATTTACTTCTTCCCGTCCTTGCCTTGCCTTTTTTCTTCTTTGCCTTTATTCTTTTGGTTTTAGCTCAGTGCTTTCAGATTTTGACTTGTGCCATTGTATATGAATGACACATATATACATTATATATGTATTACACATGTATACCTCATGATATGTGTTATATATGTATTATATATGTATTCTCTCTCTAAGGCTGGGTAAAGGATAATCTCAAGATAAAATTAAGTAGGTTGCTAAAAACAAGTAAAACTAAGTCATAGATTAAATCATGTGTATTTTTTTTAAAGATTTTATTTATTTGACAGAGAGAGAGAGAGCACAAGCAAGGGGAGGGGCAGAGGGAGAGGGAGAAGCAGATTCCCTGCCAACCAAGGAGCCTGATGTTGGGCTCGATCCCAGGACCCTCAGAGCTGAAGGCAGACGCTTAACTGATTGAACCACCGAGGCACCCCATTAAATCATGTTTAATCAAGGCTTTAGCTCTAGTTTTCAGCTCATCACCTGAAAAGTTTTGGCATTCTGTTGATCACTGGAGTTGAATTTCTGTGCCAAGGACGGTGGCAAGTAGAGATATATTCCTAGGGCCCTGCTTCTAGAGTTGACCACTGAAGTTCTCTTTAAGGGAAAATGAAGTTGAAATCAGTAGGCCCCCTAAATGACTCAGATCTTAGAACCGAATACCTGCCACTTTTATTTTTTTTTTTATTTTTTTTTTTATTTTTTAAAGATTTTATTTATTTATTGGACAGAGATAGAGACAGCCAGCGAGAGAGGGAACACAAGCAGGGGGAGTGGGAGAGGAAGAAGCAGGCTCCCAGCAGAGGAGCCTGATGTGGGGCTCGATCCCATAACGCCAGGATCACGCCCTGAGCTGAAGGCAGGCGCTTAACCGCTGTGCCACCCAGGCGCCCCGAATACCTGCCACTTTTAATCTGTGAGCCAATAGATCCTTTTCTGTTACAATTGGATGTGATGATTTTGTTAAAGATTCTTACATTTTTTTATTTCTCTTGCACATTTGAAGTTGATGTTGTAACTGTTCAGTCAGCTTCTGGCTCTTAGTATTGGAGCCTTTGTCATATGGTAGAAAGAATTGGACTTTAAAATCAGACATACAAGGAGCTGAATTCTGGGTTTCTTACTAAGTAACTTTGAGAATGTTGAGTATTTCTTAAAGCTTCATTTTTCTCATCTATGAGTGATGTTTTAAGAATTATGTGAGTTAATAATGTGATTTACCCAGCAAAGTGTAGGTAAATAAATATTGGCTCACCTCCAAATTGTATTTGGCTGAGGAAAAGGAGAGAACATAAAAGATAATCAATTTGAAGTTAGCAAGTTAGCTAGTTCCAAGCGTTCTTCTAATAGATTCTTTTTTTAAAGAAAATAATCATTTTATCTTTACCTTTTTTAAAATTGAAGAAATATACCCAGAACTCTAACATACACAAACAACATATCTTGCCAGAGAAATGAAGTTTATTGGAAAACCCATCAAGAATTTTTTTTCTCTATGAAAATATCCAGTATAAGAAATGGGATCCAGGAAGCAACATGACCAGAAAATATAGTCTGAGCTCTTAGAGATTTCAGTAGTATTTTGATAGTAGATGATGTTCACCTGCCCAAATGAACCAAATGGTTATTCAGCCAAATAACCATAAAAAATTTCTTGATTTTTTTTTCTTTCCATTAAAATGAGAGGTAGGTTTTCCATATCTGAGCCATCTGGTTTGCTTCAACATCTGATAAACTGCCGAGGCAAGTGAATTCTGAATAGGCAGCTTCTGGCTTCTTCATTGTCAGGCACGGAGCAAAGTAGACATCATTCAGCAGCAGCTTGGGATGCAGGGCTCACAAGAGCCCTGAGTGAAGGTTGTGAGGTTGATGGTCTCCAGGCCTGGGGTGGGGTGGCTGGAGTTGAGCAGGAAGCAGGTGGGCACACAGGGCTGAGGAATGTGGCAGGGTGGGGGGCAGTTGTCACAGCAGGTTGGCTCCAGTAACCAAGTTGTGTGTGGGCAGGTGCTGGGCAGGCAGACTCCGCACCGGCAGCATTTTTCAGAGGAGCAGATGGTGGTGGCGGGGCCGGTGGGGACACTGCAGCAGCACGGAACACAGCAAGCCATGACGCTGGGAATCTGGTTGCTCTTGGTTTCTTGGAAAGATGAGGTTTCTGAGGTACAAATGTCTCCTCTTGCTTTGGGGCTCTTATATACGCTCCCCAGTGGGTGTTGGTCCAACCAGAAGGCTTCCTCTCATTTTTGTTTATCCCACCCCTCTTCACTAAGATTCTCTAATCAGTTTGGTATTTACTTGTCCATTAAGAGTCCTTCCCTTATTAAGGTAAATCATGTTTTTGACTCATTGACTTGTCATTTTTGTCATAGAATGATTACATTTTCACAGGGTCCTGGAATGCCAAACCTTATATGAATTATGGATAATCAGTGTGAGAGACAATTTAGCTATAGTTTCAGAGGCTATATTCTTTTCCTTGTTTTTCTACCCCTTAATTTAAAATAATATGCATAACATGATACAATTTTTAATTACTAATTTCAGTACATATAACTTAAATGGTTAATTGGACCATTCTCTCAATAAAGTCAATAAGGACATGGCTACTTATAGATGAATGTTGCATATATGTATTTCAGACATACTTTATTTATTGAGGCTATAATTCAGGTTATCTTGAGTAAGTGGGGTGATAGCCAGAATGGAATAAGATGAAACCCCTTTTCATTTTTAATCTATTCCAAGTTTCTGAAGGTTGTATTACTCTTTTTTTTTAACAGTCTTTACTCAAAGTTATACCAATCTTATAGTGAAATATGTAGTGAAAATGTAAATTCACTGGGAAGAAGGATCCACTCAGTTGCTGACTTTTGTTAAGTGTACCGTCAAAAGGGGGTGCCTGGGTGGCTCAGTCATTAAGCATCTGCCTTCGGCTCAGGGCGGGATCCCAGCGTTCTGGGATCGAGCCCCACATCAGGCTCCTCCGCTGGGAGCCTGCTTCTTCCTCTCCCACTCCCCCTGCTTGTGTCCCTCTCTCACTGGCTGTCTCTATCTCTGTCAAATAAATAAATAAAATCTTTAAAAAAAATGTACCGATAAAAGAAAATCACCTCATCTTTATTCATTTTCAAATGAATGCTATACTAAATTTAAAATAAATTGAAACAAGGAATAAAAGGAGAAGTCCTAAGATTCACAAAACACCAGTAGGTTCTGGAAGTGGATCTGACCCAGTGTGATTTAGAGCTATAGAAATCCTTTTTTCATGGACCTACTTCCTACTGTGCGTATTTGTTTTTATATCTTGGATCTTCAATTAGGTTGTAAATTCCTTTGAGGAATGCCTTTTACAGCATTCTTCACCTCAATTGGCCTTGATTTGCTGGAGTCTAGGTTGGCAGATGAGGAAGTTGGAATGAATAATCTCCAGGGTGTACAATGTTCATAGCAGCAATGTCCACAATAGCTAAATTGTGGAAGGAGCCGAGATGCCCTTCAACAGATGACTGGATTAAGAAGTTGTGGTCCATATATACAATGGAATATTACTCAGCTATCAGAAAGAACGAGTTCTCAACATTTGCTACAACATGGACAGCACTGGAGGAGATAATGCTTAGTGAAATAAGTCAAGCAGAGAAAGACAACTATCATATGATTTCTCTCATCTATGGAACATAAGAACTAGGATGATCGGTAGGGGAAGAAAGGGATAAAGAAAGGGGGGGTAATCAGAAGGGGGAATGAAACATGAGAGACTATGGACTATGAGAAACAAACTGAGGACTTCAGAGGGGAGGGGGGTGGGGGAATGGGATAGACCGGTGATGGGTAGTAAGGAGGGCACGTATTGCATGGTGCACTGGGTGTTATACACAACTAATGAATCATCGAGCCTTACATCGGAAACCGGGGATGTACTGTATGGTGACTAACATAATATAATAAATAATCATTTAAAAAAAAAATAATAATCTCCAGGGTGTAATATCCTGATTCCAGCACCTCCACATACTTCCCCTTGATCAGCACAAAAACGATTCAGGTAGTAGAATCTAAATTACATAATTTGTTGGATGGCAAGTTGTTGTCGCGTAAACACGAATATGGATTCTTTAGTGGGGTGTTTCTAAGGGGACATTACTGAAAACCAACTTGGCCTGTTTAAAAGAGAAGAAACCTGGCTGAGACAAATCAGTGGAAACTACTAAATGTCATTGGTAAATAAACCATGCATTTTATGAGAAGAAGAACTCGTTAGTGAAGTTGGCTTGACTTTTGCTTACAATATTGATATGTATCACAAAGCTTACCAATAAAAATGGAGGTTAGAGCCTTCTAGATACTTTACATCTCTGTGATCAGACTGTTTCTTGCAGTGTCCTTCCCGATTCTCTACTTCTCAAATCCTGCTCATTCCTCAAGCATCAGCTCAAATATCTCCTTCATGGCAATTTTAGGTTGTTCTTCTAGATGTTTTCGTTCTTTGCTTTCACAAAGTATGCTGCCTGTCTTTTCATTTAGACCTCGTTTCAGTCTGATATATATTATGGCTTATCATTTATCTTTGTCTTCCTCACTCCTGTGCAGACTCTCTGAAGTGGGAATTATGTCTTCATTTTCTTTGTCTCTGTCAAGTACCTAGGTCATAGTAGGCATTTGATAAATGTGTATTGATTTGGATTAAATTACAAATTAGAATGAAAAAAGGTGTGTATTTATTTTTAGAATAGCCCCTTATAATACCAATACTAATAATACTAATAATAATACTTTACAGAAGCAGAACAATTCATTTCATTTGTGAAGTGCTTTTATACTTGTCAAAACAGTTTTACATTCAAAGCTTCACCTAAATGAGTCAATGAAAAAATATGGCTAAGCTCAGTCTTTGGGGTCTCTTCTGTATGTGGATGTTTAATTGCCAGTTTCTCAGAATCTTTAAAAGGAGATATGTGAGGTAGTTACTTAAAGAGGCAGGGGAAACATTAAAATTAAAAGTAGGTGCTGACCTTGGAATTTAAAATGATTTTAAGCTTAGAGCTTAATATATTTGACTATTCAGGCAATTTTCTTCATGTATGTACATATGCTTGTGAGTCCTCTTTTTTTGCCTATGAGATTTATGTTGATGTCATCAGATAGTGTCATTCTGCTGGGCATATTTATAGGCTTATGATGTGCACACGTGTCAAGAATTGTTTGGTAATTACAGCGTTAAACACGAGACAGCACGTGGGTCGTGGCGCAGTGGTGTTTATTTAGTTTTAAAGTGAGGAGGTCCATGACAGCATTTATTTGACTTCTCACTGGAAATCATCGTTCAAAATATAGAACAATTTTGCAAAACTGAAGGCACAGGGTCAGAACATTTTCTTCCAGAGCTTTTAATTAAAGACCATTGGTGAACGTCCCTTAATGACTTCTTGTCCCTTGGGGCAGTGTGGGCAAGCTCTTGGATGTTATCTTTGGCTAGCAGCCTGGTGCTTCACACTCGCAGGGCTGGACACAGGTTGTGACAGAGATCCTGCTCAGGTTTGGAGGAGGGTGGCCGCTGTCGAGCAGCCAACACGATGGCACGTAGGAGTCAGGCTCGCAGCAGGGTGGGGGGCAGGTGTCGCAGCAAGTGGGCTGAAGGAGGCTGATCTCATGTGGGCAGGTGCTGGGCAGGCCGACTCCACACTGATAGCATAGGTCAGAGGGACGGACGGTGGTGGCAGGGCCAGTGGGGATACTGCAGCAGCCTTGGAGACAAGACTCACAGCAAGACATTTTGTTGCGAAGGAAGATTTTCTTCTACAGAGTTGTTCTCTGTGAGTCTTTTATATAGAGCTGTCTCAGGGAACACAGCTTCTGTCCATCAGAATGTTTCCCTGTTGTTGTTTGTATAATCCCATACAAATAATTAACTTCTTATTTATCAGCAGTGGGATGAGCTCTCCTTCAGTTTTATTTGGTTATGTTGCTACATTTCAAATGTGCTTCCTGTCGCGGTTCCAAAATGGTATCAGCGTAGGTTCTCCATTTACTCAATCACAGGTAAATACTTCACTGTCTTTTCTAACTTTCCTCTTTTTTACCAACCAGAATTTGTTCTTACAAATGCAGAGTGTTAAGAATCAAGAGTGATTTCCCTGGAAAGTAAGAAATGATCCTTCTTAAAATGTGTGCTCTGGACTATTTGGGAAGTCAAAACCTCTGGGACTTTTTTCCTGCCAGATTCACCTTGCTGTCTTTTCATGGATTTGAGGGAATAAGTGAATATCAAAAATTAAAAAAAACATCATCTTGATTGGGAACTTCAGAGCCTGCTAGATGATTTTCTATACCGATCCACTGCATTATCTCTGTACGCAATTATGTATAAATATTTAAATAAGCTCTCAAAGGACATTTTTTTTTAACCAGGAGCCTGTACATATTAAAACATAGGTCCGTAAGACTATATATCGTCTGAAAAATGTGCTTGCATCTCTTTGCAAAACAACATGAAAAGTCCTTTCTTTTCAGAATAAACTGCTGACCTGCCTATTTCATTTTTCAAAACTACTGCCAAAGCTGGTAGTCACCTGCTATCAAGCATTAAAAAAAATTCCTTCCACTTTAATTCAGTGATGAGGTAACATGTCATGGCCAAAGCTAGTACATGACTACAGTAAAAGACACTGGTAAGCAAATCCATTCATTATAAGCCAGATATTTATTCAATCTCTACTATATTCTGAAAAGTGTGGGATAGAAAAATAGAAGGCATGGTGCCTGTCCTCCAAGAGTACAAGGTCTGATGGAAAAGGCTGGAAATCCCTTTGCGTATGACTCAAACAATGTATAATTAAGTACAAGACAGGGTAATGGGAGGAGTTCTGGAGCTAGGTTTGAATCCAGATTATAAATTACATGTTGTGAACCCTAGATCAAGTTACCCTGGGCTTCAGTTTTCTCAACTACAAATTTGGGAAAAATAATAATACACACCTACTATAGTCTTATTGCAAGAGTTAAATAAAAGATGAACTGAGAATTGCTTATGCAAATCATTCAGCCTTGTGTGTGGCACAGTCAAGTTCTCTCCTCGGTGCAGGTTCTCCCCTGGGCCCTCTGAGAAGGCCTACAAGAGGAGATATGGTGGAGAGGCTCAGTGATCAGAGATGCCTGCAGGGTTTGGAGTAAGTTGTTTTGATCAGACAATGCTTAGAAAAGAGATAAGTGCCTTTGGGGCAAGGGAAACAGTGGCTCCCCGAGGCTGCCCCTGTCCCTAGTAGAGTTGGCCAGGCCTTCTTGTGCCTCGATTGCAATCCTTATCTACTCATAAAACTTGGCTGCAGTTTTTGTACACGTGTTCGTTCTTAACTAGAATGTAAGCTTCTTTAAAGCAGAGACTGTGTCTTATTTTTCTCGGTTTCTGCAGTACCTAGTTGTAGGGCCTGGATCATGGGGTGGAGTCTCTGGGGCTGGAACACATGGAATGAATGGTTGAGGAAGGAAGGTTGGAAAATAATGACAACTGACATTTATGCAAATGCTTCTGTATCAAGTTTAGTCAGGAAAACAAGCTGAAAAGAAAACCCTCACACAAAGTAGTTCAACAGAGAGAGTTTTAAGATAGGGGATTGGTTGAGTAAGTATTGGGAGACCGAAAAAGCCAAAAAGGAAAACTGAAGTAACGAATGTAAGAAGGAGGCTGCCAGCCTTAAGTCAGGGACTGGAGAGAAGAGGTTGGCGGTGACTGAACCCAGATGCTTGGAAGAGTGGCCCTGCAGAGCTGGGGGGCAGATCCCAAGGGCTGCCCCCCTGGTGCTCTTGCCTCAGAAGCTCAGGGAAGAGGCCCCGTGGGGCCAGGGTGTGGGCCTTCTTGGATGGGAGGTGGGAGGTGCCCCCTTACTGGTGCGGGTGTTTCTGAGGAGGTGCAGTGGAAAGAAGCTGGAGACTGGAATCTACTGTGGCTGCCAGATAAAGAGCTATTGCTGGGGCGGCAAGACCTCTTCCTCAGGCCTTGCAGGCTCCTTCTAGCGCTCCCCTACTGGTGGAATCTGTTAGATAATCAAAGGAGATTTAAGAGTCCTCACCCCAGTGTCACAAGGTATAAAAAGGTGGACCTGGAGGTTGACAGTCGGTACACACTGTTCTAAGGGCTGTACATATTTTAATTCATTTAATCGTCACTACGGTTTTAGGAGGTATATACTTTTTAAAAACTTTTCAGAAATTGAAATAAAGCTGACACACAGTGTTATATTAGTTTCAGGGGTACAGTGATTAGACAGATCCGTACTTTGTGCTGTGCTCACCACAGTGTAGCTACCCTCTGTCACGGTACAACACTGTTGCAATACCATTCACTGTATTCCCTGTGCTGTACCTTTCATCCCCATAATTTTTTCATTCTATAACTGGAAGCCTGTATCTCACACTCCTCTTCACCTCCTTTGCCCATCCCACCACCCCCTCCACTCTGAAACCACCAGTTCCCTGTATTTATACATACATTTCAAAAATGAGCTTTTTATTCTTGAATAATTTTAGATTTACAGGAAGTTTGCAAAGATAGTACAGAGTTCCTGTCTACTTCTCACTCAGTTTCCCTTAATGATAATATCTTATAATACCATTGTGCGTTTGTCAAAACTAAGAAATCAATGTTGGTGCATTGCTGTTAATTAAACTTCAGATGTTATTCAGATATCACTAGTTTTTCCACTACTGTCCTTTTTCTGTTCCAGGATCCAATCTGAGATCCCGCAATACATTTAGTCATCATGTCTCCTTAGTCTCCTCTGGTCAGTAACAATTTTTTCTCAGGTTTTCCTAGTTTTTCATGATGTGAACAGTTCTGTGGTGTGCTGGTTAGGTAGGATGAAACTATTTTTAATCTTATTTGACAGTTGAAGAACCTGAGGCAGGGAGAAGTTAAATGACATGACCAAGGACACATAGCTAGTAAGTGATAGAGATATGATTTAAAGCAAGACAGTCTGGTTGCAGAGACTACGCTCTTGACTGTCATAGAGGGGACATTGCTCTGACAAGAGTGTAGGCTGCACATTGCCCCAAGATTAGTAGCAGGTAAGATTTGGTAGAAATGACTATACCAGGTTATTGGGGGTTTTGACAGCCACACTAAAGAATTTAGCCTTGATTCAGTAAAAATAAAAAATAAATAAATCTTGAGTTATCCTAGAGTTTTGAACAATTCAATTTAGCCAGTATTTATAGTAGGGATAGAAGCTTGGTCTGACAGAGGTATAGTTTGGATGAAAGGAGAGGCATGGGATTATTGAACCAAGGTTAAGTAGGAGGCTGTGATCAGGGGTCTGGTGATCAGTGTCTAAATTAGGCTAGAGTCAGTGAAGATGGAAAGAAAGGCCTGGAGGCCAGGATAAAGTTGAAAGAAAGATGACGTGACTTGGTTTTCTGTTCTGTTATCAAGGATAAACAATTAACTTTATAGGTAGTTTGTTTTTGCCTTGAACTGGGTTATTGAAACTCATCAGAAAATCAAAAATGTGTTGGAGTTGCCAAACATTCCATATTTCAGTGCAAGGCTAATGACCCAGTCAATGTTTCTCCTGTGCTGAGGTTGCTAATCAGTATTTGAAGTCTGACTTTAAAAAAAAAGATGACTTGTTTTCACCTTAGAAACATAAACAGTTTTTCCTAGACTCATTGTGTATACTCATCTTGTCTTAAACTGTAATCACTCCAGAGAAAGTGAGTTACTATATACAACCAAATATACAATTTAGGGGGATAGTGGAAAATGCATTGTTAAGTGGCATATACTTTCTCCTGGATAAAGAGAGCTACATAATCCTGTTTGTTTTGGATGTATTGCTGTCTGCAAAGGAGGTGTGTGCTTTGGTGCAGTGGGAAAAGAAGTGGCTTTTGGATTCAGGTGGTTTCAGGTTTAATTCCCCCTCTGTCACTTACTATTTGTGTAACTTTTTCAAGTCTCAGGTTTCTCTCCTGTAAGGTGGAGAGAATGTTGGTAGCTACCTGTCTGTGTCTTTTGTTAGAAATAAAAGAAATAATGCCCACAAAGTACATATTAGAATGCCCAGTAGATATTCACCAAATGTTAGCTATTATGAACGAAAGTAGCAGAAGTGATAAAGTGGGATGGAGTTGGTTAGTGGCATGGAGTACTTGTTACTTAAAATGCTTCTGGATGATCTAGAGCCATAGAATGTTAAAGCTGAAAGTGTCTCTAGAGAGCTTCTGGTCAACCAACCCGTTTAAGACCTGAGACCCACAGAGCTCAAGTGACCGGCTCAGGGCTGCAGAGGCAGCTCAAGGGCAGAGCTACTCATGTCCTGGGCTCCATCCAGAGCGTTTTAACTGCCACCAAGGGTCTTTGAATGCCTAGTGGTCCACAGCGGTAGTACTAGGACACACAGACTTATTTTCAGTATTAAAAATAAAGTCTAGGGGCACCTGGGTAGCACAGTTGTTAAGCGTCTGCCTTCGGCTCAGGGCGTGATCCCAGCGTTCCGGAATCGAGTCCCACATCGGGCTCCTCCACTGGGAGTCTGCTTCTTCCTCTCCCACTCCCTGCTGTGTTCCCTCTCTCGCTGGCTGTCTCTCTGTCACATAAATAAATTTTAAAAAATCTTTAAAAAAATTTTTTTAAAAAATAAAAATAAAGTCTAAATATTTATCTTACAAGCATGTATGAAAACATCAAACTTCTTTGCTTTTGACTAAAAAAGAGGTAACTTGGGTATATGAATCCTAAAATTCTCACCGATGCTTATAAATGTTATTTATGAACAAACGTGAAGGAAGCAATGAATTATTATTTTACAAGTTACATGGGAAAAATAATGTTTTTCAAGAAATAAGGGGATGCCTTTTGATGAGAAAGTTGGGAACCATTGTGTGGCAGTAATGGCGAGCCTCTCTCACCATCCAGAGCGGGGCTGTCGACACGTTGGGTCGTTTGATTCTCACAATAATCCTGAGACACAAGCAGGGATAAGAGTATCATTTCTGCTGTGATAACAAGGAAACTGAGGCTGAGAGGGAAGTGAATGGCCCAAAGTTCCAAGGCAAGTCCAAGAAAATATAGGAGATTGCACTTTGGGCACTTCCTGTAAAAACTTTACATGTTTGGAATCTTCCAGTACAACTAAGGAGATGAATTAATGGTCATCATAAAAGTTTTGTTCTAAGAGGAACTCTGTGTTTTTGCTTCCAGAATTGTGTGCCTATTTCTGGTGGATGAAGAATACTGCTCTAAAGCCTGATATTTTCAGTTCATTTCAACACCATGATATTATATGTCACTTGGACTAGTAAACGTCTAAAGATAATTCTGACTAATATAAACCAAGCCTCATTTGAGGGAGCAAGGAATACCCAATAAATGCTAATATTTATTCAGAATTGTTTTTTCTAGGAGACAGAATATATCAAGAAATGGGTATTTGTTCTTCCCCAAATTGCATTACATTTTGAGCTTGGAATTTCACTGATGAGTATAAGGGAATCAAAATTATTTCTGTGTGACAGCAAAGTGATCAATTTCTTTAGTCAGTTAAGGAAGAAAGAAAAATCAATCTCAGGGACAATGGAAATTAAAATAAGTAAAACATTTAAAAAACATACTAATCTCCAGGGTCCAGCATAGGGCTTGGCATAGTAGTTATCTTCAAAAAATACCTATTGAGTAAAAAGATCCTACGAAATGACCTAGTAAAATTTTCGCTTTTCAACCCATCACGAAGAGCCAATATCTAATTTTTCAGTGATTCCACCACACATACTCTCCTGCTGGGATAAATCTTGGATATGATGACCTGCTGTTCAGGTTTAGGTAGGCATTCCACTTTCCCTGAGAGGAAACATGAGAATGAATCATCACAAAGCCACATTTGCCAAGCAAGAATAAAGTTTATTAAGGAATAGTCAAATGGTTATTTCTCAAAGAGCAATGAAATGGCCTAAAAGACGGAAAGAAGGTGTCCAGCTCCACTCAAAGGAGGAGAGAAGAAGTTAGGCAAATTCATGAAAACATGGCCCAGGGACTTGGGATTGATTTAGCTTGATGTAGGTAGTAGCAGGTGTTGAAGGCCAGATGATGAGCCCCACATCCCTGAACCTGTGCAGAGACGTGGCTGCTTAGCAGGGCTCACAGGGACTCTGACAGCCAGGCTGAACATAGGTGGTCAGGTTGATCCCACTCATTCCAGGAGTCGGGTAGGAAGAATTGAGCAGCCAGCAAGTTGGCACATAGGTGTCAGGCTTACAGCAGGGTGGGGGGCAGGTGTCACAGCAGGTGGGCTGGAGGAGACTGATGTCATGGGGGCAGGTGCTGGGCAGGCAGACTCCGCACCGGCAGCATTTTTCAGAGGAGCAGATGGTGGTGGCGGGGCCGGTGGGGACGCTGCAGCAGCAGGGAACACAGCAAGCCATGGTGTCAGGAGTTAGGTTTTTGTTGGGTTGAGAAGAGAAGTCTGTTGGTGTCTCAATGCTTCTCTCTTCTGCCTTGGCTCTTATATACTCACCTCCCTGGGCGTCAGCCTATTACCAAGATTTTTTTCCCTGTGTTTCAGTTTATAGCTATCTCCATTAAAACCATCTAATTACTTAAGTGTTTATTATCTGAGACACATTCTTTACCTCATAAAAGGGGTTTATGTTGTTTTGTTGTCAAATTAGGACTCTTCATGTTGGCTCTTTGTCAATTTAAGGACATTTCGTTTCAGTCTTCAAAGGCACCAAGTCATTATCCTCTAATCATTATACATCATTAGTGACGGCCTGGTATGCTAGGTATCTGGAAATCATCCCCACATTTCTTTGTCTACTTTTCAGATGAAGAGGTTAAGTAGGCTTTTTGATTGCTAGTCTACCAGCAACCAAAGATTCTATGTGATAATTTAGGTCTTCTGGCTGAATAAAAGTCTGATTTATTCTTCATGGCTCCAAGAAGCTGAGTTAAGATGAACGGATGGGATCTATAGGGGAGGATATTCTGATTCTGTGTAAAGAAACACTTTCTTAGCTGTAAAAATCATTTGCTTTCCGTTCCCTCCGTGCGTGCAGTGAACGATAACTTGTCAGGGACAGGCAGATGGAAGCCAGGAACTGTGCAGTGACAGATAGCCTTTAAAACTCCATCTAACGATGTTATGGATTAAGATTATTTGTGACCCAAAGACCAGTCGTATGGGGCCATGTAGAGACTAAACAGTGCAGTATTTCCTCAAATGAGTTCCGTGAACATCTGTGTTTGGGAACTAGAGTTCTTCATTGGTGGACCTTCCAGAGCCTTCAGTATATGCTAAAGTGCTCTGTGACTTTCCAATAAAGAGATATAACATGTATTTTTCTCCAGACTCACTTGGCCATGGAATCATTTCCTTTGTTAGTTTCCATAGGTTAGCTTCATAAATTAGTGTTCTGTGGAGCACACTTGGGGAGATTTCCAAGTTACATCTAAACTACTAGAGCCCTAGTGATAGAATTATTTAGATAAATAAAGGTATAAAACTTACTGTGATGTTTTAGAATTGCTTTGGAGTAGGAAAAATATTAAACTAGTAAACCTTTAGAAATATTTTACTTTGAAGGTCTTAATATGTTTTTCTTGACCTATCTTCATATAAAATGGCTCAGGCTTTAACAAAATAAGTAGAAAATTGTACAGCATAAAGGTGTCAGAAGCCAAAATCAGCAAGATGATGGACCCAAAAGATGTTTAACATTAAAACTGCTTTCATTTTAGTCATCTTCTCACTACTAAAATGATTTTGTGGTTTTGGATTCCTCTGCTAGAATTTTGCTTGTGGTCCACATTACTTCTGTAGATGTCCCTTAGTTCAGTCAAACCCTCATTGGTTGGACATCTGCTGCAAGTCAATCGTTTTGTAAGAAAAAGAAGCAAATTCGTGCCTGCCCTTGAGGAAGTTGTAGAGAAGAGACACAGAGAAGTAAACCGGCAAATGACAAAACCGGGTTGTACATTCTCGTTTTTTGGGTGACGTGTGGGAGTTTGGAAGTAGAGGTACCACTGACTTTACCTGGAAGACTCAGGAAGTACTTCATGGAAAGGGAACAGTGTGTAGGTAGCGAAATACGATTAAGGGCTTAGCAGGTAGAGCGGAGTAGGAAGGGGATTTCAGCAAGTGAAGTAAGGGAAACATTGCCACGGTGCGTTCGTGGGATGGCAAGAGTGTCGACTGGGGGAGGCACAGAGCACGGACTCTGGACCTCCCTTGCTTAGGGAGGCTGTGCAGGAGAGCAGTGGGAGATGGAGTTGGAAAGGTGGGTTAGTGCTGCCGTAGGAAGAATTTGCTCTGTGCCTAGTCGGCTGCCCTCAGGATGTGGAACTTCATCCTCTTGGCAATGGACATTAAAGGCTTTGAACAGGTATGGGACGTGTTTGGATTTGTTTTTAGAAAGGCTAGTTTTTGAGGAGGCTGAGCAGCAGCATCTCTTACGAAGTGCTAGGCCTTGTGCTGAGTGCTTAATGTGTGTGATACCGTTCTCACCACAAGCTTATGATGTACACAGTGTTGCTATCCCTGCCGCTTTACAGATGAGGAACCCGGGGCATCGACGGGCTAAGTAACTAGTAAGTGAGTAAGTGATGGAGCTGGCATTTGAAGCCAAGCAGTCTGGCTCCAGATGCTGCGCTCTCAACCCCTGTGCCATATTCTCTCGTACTGGGTGGGCAGGCGGGCGTGTTGTTCTGACTACAGTGAGGACAACCCTCAGGATGAGTTGGTGTAAGACTGGTGTGAAGGGTGGGATCAGGTTATTGAAGGTCTTGGGACCATAAAAAGGGAGCTGATTTTAGAGCCTGTTTTCTTAACCAAAATGGTGGTGGTAGAAAGGAGATAATTTGAAGGCAGGGACAAGGAATGGGAAGCTATTTGGGTGTTCTGCGGAGATGTTGAGGAGCGTGTGATTTCTGTCTTAGAGGGTATCAGAGAGAAGAGGGGATATATCTGGGATTTCTCATCACATTATTCAATTTACTGGGGACCACTGGTGGCACATCAGTTTCTACAACAAAAGTAATATTCTTGTTTTTAAGATGACTACAATATGGTCATCTTATCCTCTGCAATAGGTAGCATTTATTGAATATATATACCATGTGCCAGGCATACCAGGCATAGTGCATAGTATTTTATGCACATTTTCTTCCTTATTTCTTACAACCCTATAAGACCAGGACTGTTACTACACCCACTTCCCAGAAGACAAAACTGAGAGTAAGGATATTAAATGATGATTTAAAGTCATACAGCTAGTGAATGGCACCTTGTCTAATAGCAATTCCTCACACTTATTAATAAAATCAGTATTTTTCTGGGATAAATTTTACATAACTGTAAATTGTGTTCATTCATTTTTTAAAATTAGTTAATTCATTCAGCAGAATACCCAGTACCATGGCAGGTGCTATGCATACAGAAGTTAACAGGTCAGATAAAGTCCTTGTTGTTAAGGGGTTCATTCTAGTAGGGGAAGACAGACAATAAAAGAATGAAGGAGGGACCATGACAAGTGACAAGTGCCACAAGAAAATGAAATGGTGAGGTGACAGAGTGGTTGGGGGTGATGCAGGAAGTGCACTCCGCTGGTCAGGGTGGTCAGCGACAGCCCTTGCCAGGTGGCTGTTGTGCGTGCGGAAAAGATGAGTGTGAGAGTAGATGAGGTTCACAGAAGTAGGCAGGTGCTGGGCCCTGTAGGATGTTGTAGGTTCAACAGCGCTGAGGTTTTATTGTAAAGGCACTGAGAATGTACTGGATGCTTTGCTGCAGGGGGTGATAACATGTGTTATGTTCTGGGGAAAGGGAGGTGCAGCAGGGCCAAAGTGGAAACAGGCAGAACAGTCTGTGGTCCAAGTGAGATGATGAACCATGATGCCAGTAGTGGGTGAACCGGTAAGAAGTGGAAGACTTGGAGAGACATTTTTGAAAGTAGAGATTGTGGGTCGTGCTGATCAAGAAGATGTGTGGAGAGAGACCAAGGACCATGGACCATGTTTAGGTCTCAGATTTACTCATAGGTGAGAGGGGAGCTGAGCCACAGAGCTGCCACCTGGGGGTGGTGGGAAGGGATGGATGATAAGGTCAGTGTGGGACCTGCAGGGTGAGCAGCCTAAAGCCCACGAGAGGGAGGGCTGAAGACACGGGAGGCTCCAACACCCAGACGCAGAATGTGCTTACTGCCAAGTTCTTGGCCTGGGATGAAAGGTCACTTTTATGTGTGTTAGTCACAGTTTGTTGTGAGCCTTCAGGTGCCTTACCAACATCCTGGATTTCTGGGGTGCTGTTGGGAAAACCCTCCCATGACGGCACCTCCGACTCAGCAGGAATGTCAGTGTGGGGAGATTTCACACTTCGAGGCAACTCAGTTTTCCTTAAGCCTGATGGAGCACTTCATCCCTTCACAAAAGCAGGCTATAGGAGCCTTTTCAGTTTGTCATCCTAATAAAAATGCCTGTAAGTAAAAACATTTGGTCTTTGTTTTCTGAATTGCATGATCTTTTTAATTTCTGATGAACTCCTTTACAGTATCAGTTGGAAGAACAAATAGCCAGCATCAGGATGGCTATGGATGTCAGTCCTTTCATTGCATAATGTCCACTTTATTCTTTGCTGAGCAGGCAGGCAGGCAAAGAATTCTGGGTTTGGGTTAAGTGGTGGACTTTGGGGGCCTTTTCCATATATTTTCTGGTGTGTGGTTATAACCAAGATAGATACAATGCTTGCCTGCTTTCTAGCCTGTGCTGATTAGGTTTCTTTTAGACGGAGGTAATGTTTTGCAACTTGAAGACAGCTGATACTGATTTAAAGGGGGTGAGCCCTTTGGTTCTGTCTCACGTGTACGTGTACGATCCTGGTGCAACGTGCCAGAGCCGGTCTCACAGGACTTTGGCACGCGCACGCTTTGCCTAGCTTCTGCTGACTGGCAGTGCTACCTGTTTTTCTTGGGGGGTTAATTCTCGTGTCCTCGTGGGCTGTAGAATGTGTAGATAGTAACAGGAAATTATACACACTTAAGGAAGGTATAAAATACATGTGTTAAGTAAAATTAACCTGGTTGGGAAAACGGATGTTCAATAAAATTTGAATGCCTAATATATCCCAGGCACTGGGAAAATTAAATTTTCAGCTGTTCACTGTGTGAAATCTAATACTGAGATAGTTAAACACAATTTTTCTATAGTAAACTTAGGGTTTTTCATCCTTGGAATTATTTGCTAACAATAGTTATATCTTATAATTTTATTTTAAGTCAGATATTTTTGTCCATTGATTAGACATATCTGATTACTGGATTGAATTAAATAGCTACTGGATTTCCAAAGAATTCCTGTAAGTAGTTGAAATTTTTAAAAATTAAGATAATTAAATGTTTATGTATTTAAATATTAGCTGACATGACAACTTTATTTTTTTTTTATTTTTTTTTATAATGATTTTTTATTATATTATGTTAGTCACCATACAGTACATCCCCGGTTTTCGATGTAAGGCTCGATGATTGACATGACAACTTTAAAAGATACTTTGAGTTGTTAGTTTACTGTAATATACATGTGATTTTATAACAACACCAAACCCTTATGTAACATTTACTATGTAGCAGATATGTTTCTGTGCTTTACACGTATTATGTCATTTAATTCTTACAACAGCCCTATGTGATTGGTATTGAAGGTATCCTCTGTTTTACCAATGAGGGAAACTGAGGCATAGAGAGACTAAATAAATTGCTCAAGGTCAGCAGCTGGTAAATAGTGGAGTTGGGATTTGAACTCTGGCTGTCTGGCTCCAGAGTCTGTGTTCTTACTCTCTGTATACTAATCCATAATCTCTCCATTGCTGATTATTATATTTTTGAAGAGAAAATACGTAATTTAGTTTATTTCAGCCAGTCTTTGTTGAGCCCCTGCTATTTGCCTTGCACTGTGCTAAGAGATTTAGGGGACTCAGGGATGGGCAGGACACAGGTGTACTTTCAAGTGGTTTAGTTTCTCCTGGAGTTCATTGGGCACACAGGACTTGAAGCAGAGTCGGAAAGTCATTCCAACTGTAGTGAGCAGTTGCAATAAATTCACAGATGTGGAAAAGAACAAACTGTCATTAGGAAGCAGTGGATAGTGCACTGTGTTTGGAAAATAGTCTTGTGAGTCAAAAGCTAGACGGAGACTCTTGACTTGCCGGCGGAGGAGTTTAAACTTAAGTAGATCGACCATTGAGAGCCACTGGCATGTTTTTCTCAAGCAGGGAAATTACTTCATTTATTTCCCCATTTATAAAATATCACATTGCTAGAGTGTTTAAGGAACACATTAATGCATTAAAATGTTTAACACAGTGTCTGGAACATAGTGCTCAATAAATGGTTCTAAATAAAGGATAGTCGTTGGTAAGTAAACGAAGGGAAGCTGGAGTTCTTTCTATTTAACAGTGGGGTGATCTAGGGGTACATCCAGGAGTTTAGCTTCCCAGTCTCTCAGTGTCTGAAGAGTCTTCTGCCTGTTCAGTCTTCACTCTAACTTTGCAACTAGTAGGGGCTCCATGTCTACAAAGGAAGGACTAGTGGCCCTCAGCCTTGCTTTGCCAGAACGCTGTGAGGCTACTGGGAAGCAGTGTCTCCTTCTCTAGTACCTTCTGCCATGTTGCCGTTTTGTGGAGGTAGTCCCCGCAAACCGTCAGTGAGATTAATTACTTAGAGGGGACTGAAACCCATCTCTGTCAGCTTGAGTATGGGTTTCTCCATTCTGCATTTCTCATTAATACCTATGGCTTATGGGAAATGATGCAATTCACATTGAAATGCAATTTGAAATTTTAACTGGAAAACCAAGATCTGTTAGGACAGCTTATAATCATAGTCAACATTCATCAGGAGGAATTTGGCTTCTTGGTCAGTTGGGAACAAGGACGTGAAGAAAGAAAAGAACAGAAAGGAGAGGAGCATCACGTGGGGAAAAAAATTCCCACAAATATGAAGAGTGTTTTGATTTTTCAGAGTGCAGGTGAATTGGATAAAGAAGGAGCAACCACCCAAATGGAGTAAACCATCACCCTGGGCAGCCCTCTTCCAGTTTTCTCAGGTTTATCCTCCACGCTTGTGTATCTGGGTATTGTTAGCTTCCTAATAGGCAACAGGGTTTTGTGCTCCTAAAGATGTGCAATTGAATGGAGAGGAGGAAGAGAAAAAAATTAATCTTTTTACATGCCAAGCATATTACTATTGATAAACTTATTTGAAACAGGGACGCTGTGAGATATTAGAACCCGCATTTGATAGGCAAGATAAAACTGGGTAGATTTGTGATTTTCATCTTAGGTCTTCTGATTCCTTTTTTTGTCCCTTCCTGCAGGTAAAAAGGTCTTTAGAGTGATCAAAGTACACAGTCTATACTCAAATACAATATAACAAGATATTTGCTTGGCTTACTTCCAGTCTCAGCCTCTGGTCCACACTAATTTCTATTCCTAACCTGTGTGTTCTTCTCTCTCATTTTTTTCTCTTCTGTTCAATAAAACAGTAAGTGTTGGGGCAAAGTTCCAAAATTCTAATCTCAGAGTTTTCTGAATTCTATCTTTAGGATTCATTATATTGTCTCCTGCCTCCCCCACGCAGCCCCCCAGGGGAGAACCATGAATTCCTCCTGCTTCAAGATCTTCCTGGCTATTACTCTACATAAGCCTCTGTCATCTTGACTCTTCTCACACTTTCTCATGGCTCAGCACCTGAGGGGCTCTGAAAATCCCGAGTTCCTTCACTTCTCCATTCCACAATGTTATAAGCCTACTAGGATCTTTCCTGCAGGACTACAAGTCTCATCTGTTGAACAAATGAATATTATCTTTACTTTATTCTGTCTCCATTCAGACCAAGATTCCTCCCATCCTTTTGAGAAAAGATTTAATTTGTCTCTTTGACCTAAGATAAATACTATATTGAAAAATCTTTTAAAAAAATGAAGAGCCCCAGTATGACAAATATTTGGTGCTTCAGATTAGTCTCTGTGAATCTCACAAGAACACTTTTACTTAACTCTCAAATCCCCAGGCTCACCTAAGGCTTTCATGGTTCGGTTGATGTGATGATTCAACATTTTCTCCCTTGAAGTTTCTCAAAATCCCTTTGTATTCTGGGGCGTTTAAAACTAAGTTTGCCTATTAGCGTTTAATAGAGTAACCATGATGGAAAGCTGGTTTCTCAAGTCAGAGTTATGGTTTTGGGGATAAGTCAGTAATTAACAAAGGGCCACCTGCTCTCAGGTCTCCATGGCACAGCCCACTTTGCATAGAAGGTTTTTAATGGAAATGGTAGAGCTTTCTTAACTACAGAGCCGAATGGTGCTGAGTAATCTTTCTTATACCTCAGTCAGATTCTGTCAGGCCTACAATGTAATTCTCTGGTTGCCACCTCCAGAGCTCAGAGACTAATCTTTTCCACAGTCTGTTCCCAGGATTAACCAAAGTAAGTGGAAAGTCTGAACAAATGGTTCAGTAAATAACCTGAATTTTTAAAGGCAATAAGAGTATAACAGTAAGGGTCCCTTCAAGAAACAAGATCCACACCCATTATTTGAATCAAGTAAATTTTATATGGCGAATTTTAAGCTAAGTTCTTAGGTAACTAAAAGGCCTAAAAGGGGATACTGAGATGTTACAAATGTAGGAACTGCAGAAAACCCTGGGAATGATAGTTTTTTTCAAGGCAAGAGGGAGGGAATTAACACTTAGAAATTTAGAGAGGGGGTTGTCCTGTAGAGCTGAGACTCAGATGTGTCAGGGAACCTGGCTGGCTGGTGACTGAGGGGGGTGTGCAGTGAAGCAGGTTCTGCAAGTGTTGAGAAAACTGCAGACTGGATTTAGGTGCTTCTCTGAAAAGGATCTGCAGCTGCTGGAGTGACTGAGAGATAATCCTGGGAATTGTCAGCATTCAGGAAGTCCCGATTAAGCAGAAGGAAGCAAAAAGGAAGGAACGCGTGCCTTCCTCCTCTTCAGCTTTGCAGCTTTCCTCTGTCACCCCCAAGTGGCAAAGCCCGATAGAGTGGTGTGCAGAGCATCACAGGGCCAAGAATAGCCGGGAAGGCATGGAGCTGGGACAGTAACTTAACACCTGGCACAGAGGAACTTTCTCTGAAAGCCCACAGCTTCCCAGATAGGCATTTTTAAATCAGCTGAACCAACGAAATCAGCGAGGGAGACAAAACATAAGAGACTCTTAAGTATAGAAAACAAACTGAGGGCTGCTGGAGGGGAGGCGGGTAGGGGGGTTGGGGTAACTGGGTGATGGGCATTAAGGAAGGCACGTGATATGATGAGCACTGGGTGTTGTATGCAACTGATGAATCACTAAACTGTACTTCTGAAACTAATAATACACTCTATGTTAATTTATTTTAAATAAAATAAAAAATAAATCCGCTGAACCTCCCCACACCATTCTTTATTACCAGTTCCTTAATTTCATTGTCTCATTATGAGTTTTGGAGTCAGAGTTAGGTTCATATTTTAGTTTTTACTTATGAGCTGCACAATCAATGCCATAAACTCCCAAAGTTTCCTCTTTTTTTGTGTGATAAAAACACATAATATACATCTTTTTAGCAAATTTTTTTAAGCATACAATACAGTATTGTTACTATAGACCCTATGGTACATAGTAGATCTCTAAAATTTATTCGTCTTGCATAACTGAAGCTTTGTGCCCTTTGACCGTTACTTCCTCAGTTCTCCCCACCTCTGAACCTCTGGTAACTAATGTGAAATGTTGGGGTTCAGGAGCAAACAGTCAAAAAAGAATTCTTGAGACATCTTTGGTGTAAGAAGGGTAGTTTTATTAAAGCATGGGGACAGGACCTGTGGTCAGAAAGAGTTGAAATGGGTTGTGAAAAAGAGTTGTGAAGAGTGGCTGATTGCATACTTTCAAGTTGGGAGGGTGTTAGGGATAGCATTAAGTCTCTAAGGAAATTTGGGAGCAAGGTTTCTAGGACCTTGAGGGGCTAGGAGTTGTTAGGAAAAATCCATTTACTACTGTCTAGTAAAACCTTAATCATGAAACCCTTCAGGTGAATGTCAGTGGACCGTATGCTTTGGAGGATGATTGCTAACATGCATCGTGGGTTGGGGTAGAGATAAAGGAAGTTTCCAAAGGGATTTTTTTACAGGATCCTGGAGGTCTGGCTAATGTCAAGCTAAGGTTGTCTTTTGCCTCTAGCAAAGTATTAACATGGAGGCAATTGAGTTCCTGGAGAAAGGTCACTCTGTCTGTATCAAATACTTGTCAATGGGCTATAAGTTGTAAGGAAATTTATGGTGATGTGTGTTAAGGAGCGCACGTACTGCATGGCGCACTGGGTGTTATACGCAAGTAATGAATCATGGAACTTTACGTCAAAAACGAGTTAGAATGGCAAAAATGGACAAGGCAAGAAACAACAATTGCTGGAGAGGATGTGGAAAAATGGGATCCCTCCTACATTGTTGGTGGGAATGCAAGTTGGTACAGCCATTCTGGGAAACAGTGTGGAGGTCCCTTAAAAAGTTAAAAATTGAGCTACCCTATGACCCAGCCATTGCACTATTGGGTATTTACCCCAAAGATACAGACGTAGTGAAGGGAAGGGCCATATGCACCCCAATGTTCATAGCAGCAATGTCCACAATAGCTAAATCGTGGAATGAACCGAGATGCCCTTCAGCAGATGACTGGATTAAGAAGTTGTGGTCCATATATACAATGGAATATTACTCAGCTATCAGAAAGAACGAGTTCTCAACATTTGCTGCAACATGGACGGCACTGGAGAAGATAATGCTAAGTGAAATAAGTCAAGCAGAGAAAGACAATTATCATATGACTTCTCTCATCTATGGAACATAAGAAGTAGGAAGATCGGTAGGAGAAGAAAGGGATAAAGAAAGGGGGGTGTAATCAGAAGGGGGAATGAAGCATGAGATACTATGGACTCTGAGAAACAAACTGAGGGCTTCAGAGGGGAGGGGGATGGGGGAATGGGATGGACTGGTGATGGGTAGTGAGGAGGGCACGTATTGCATGGTGCACTGGGTGTTATACGCAACTAATGAAGCATCGAGCTTTACATCGGAAACCAGGGATGTACTGTATGATGACTAACAATATAATAAAAAAACATTAAAATAAAACAAAACAAAACAAAAACAAAAACAACTAGGGATGTACTGTATGGTGACTAACATAATAAGAAAATATTATTAAAAAAAGTTGTAAGGAAATTTAATTTATTTTTTTTGCCTTTTTCTCCACATCAGTAACCACCATTCTATTCCCTGCTTCTATGAGTTTGACTATTTTAGATTCCTCACATAAGTGGTGTCAGAAAGGATTTGTTCTGTATCTGGCATATTTATGTTGGCATAATCATCCATGTTGTTGCAAACAACACGATTTTCCTTCTTTTTTTAAAGCTGGATAATATTCCATTGTATGTGAATACCATATTTTCTTTATCCATCACTCATTGTTGGATACTTACTTTGCTTCCGTGTCTTAGATGTTGTGAGTAATGTTGCACTGAACATGGGAGTACACGTATCTAAGATCCTGATATCAGTTTGTTTAACCTCTTTCAGATATAATTTACTCATCTTACAAAACCGAGAAGGCTATGAATTTCACAGCACTGATGGAATATTAAATGAAATTGGGTTCATTTGAAGTTTAGTCTGGGTACTGCATATGGCACTAAACATGGGAAGGAGAAAGGAGAAGGAAAATAAATAAGGAAGAAAATACACATAGTTTCTAAAATCCTTCTAATTGGTCACAAGACTGTATTGATGTTTATAACTCTCTTCCTCCACTACCCATTTCATGTTTTCTTTATGCTCAATCAGGACTTCAGCTGGTTGAGGTTCTTTACCTGATAGGGGATGGCTTAAATTTTAATTTCTGAAAGGTCTTGAATTCATAGTGGTCTTGTCTCTTTCAGGTCAGTAGATGGGTTACACTGGCACACTCAAACATAGTATATATTGAATTAAAAATCCAAAAAAGCCCACCAAGAGTTGTGCTTTTCCTAGCTGAAGATAGTTCAAGGGACAGCAGTTTTTCTTTCACCTTAGAAAGGAGATCTCAACGTGTTCTAGGCAATTTGACTCCAAGAAGTTTCAGTGAGGTGGTGACCTCCTTAATTTTGTGGGGTTTATCTCCAATCCAGGAGTTCACTTGTGTTTACTAAGACATCTAAAGTACTTGCTACTTCCTGTTCCTCAGAAATAATTAGCATGATGTCATCACTGTAGTGGACTGATATGATGTGTGGAATGTCAAGATGATTCAGATCTCTGCTAAGCATATTATGACAGAAAGCAGGAGAGTTGACACAGCCCTGAGGCAATATTTGTAAGGTTACTGTTAGTCACACCAGTTAAAAGCAAACTACTTCTGATTGTCCTTGCAAACCGATATGGAGAAAAAGGCATTTTCATGTCAAAAACTGCATACTTCCAGGTGCTAGGGGTTATGTTGATTTGTTCCATGAAAGAAACCCCATCTTGGAACGTGGGCTCCGATTGGGGCCATTACCTAAATTAGTTTAAGATAATAGTAGATAATTACCCTTATGTTCTAAGATTTGTCTGCCTTTTCCATAGGACAAACAAGAAAGTAAGCGGGGAGATGCTAGGTATCGCCACCAGGCTTTATTCAGGTCTCTGAAAATGGCGCTCATCTTCACAGTTCCTTCAGGGATATGGTATCATTTTGTGATTTGCTACCCTTGTAACGAGGGGAACTTCCAGTGGCTTCTATTTATAGTTCTTCCTACAATTTGAGCTTGATTCCTCAAGCCAGAGTGCTAATGTGGGAATTCTGCCAATTGTCAAGCAGATTATCCCAGTTATAGATTCACAAATTGAGGAATTGATCTCTGGACCTACTGGGTCCACTGTGATTAAAATAGGCGGTAAGACTCCAGCTATCACCTGGGCACCACAAGCCACCACTTTCATTGGTGGACTGGAGTGACATTTTGGGTCTTTAGGAATTAGTGTCAACATAGTATCTGGTAATCCCTTGGGGAGGCAGAATTTGGGGCCCTATGACCTCTGAGCCCTGGTGTCATGCCCATCAATATGTTACGGGACAAAGGGGACTTCACAGATGTAATTAAGGTTACTAATAAGTTGACTCTAAAATAAAGAGATTATCCTGCACTGTCCAGGTGGACTGAGAGACAATAACTTCACTGACACAAAGAGGAACTTATTCTGACTTCCACAGCTTCAAAATAGCCATTTAAAAATATTCTGAACCTCCTTAACACCTCCTGCAAGTCTAATTACTTAATTTCATTCTCTGTGAATTTTGGAGTCAGACAGATTTGGGTTCAGATTTTAGGTTTTTTGTTTACGTATAAGAATATGTGATTTAAGCAAGCTATTTAGCTTCATTTAGACTTACTTTCTTCACTTACAAGCCAGGATAACAATATCTATTTCAAAAATTGATGTATAAAGTGTACACAAAATGTAATTAGCCCACGGCACAGGGTGTGGCACTAAGCAAGGCCGCGGTGGTTCTCATCTCTCTCCTTCATGCCTGTCTTCCGCATCATTTCCCCCCTTTTCTTTTCTTTCTCTTGTCCCTAGTCTTTTTCACTGTGTCTTCTTTCTGTCTTTTCTCCTCTATTTTGTGCTTTTCCTTTTCATTGTTTTCTCCATCATTTATTACCTTAATCCCCCCATCCTGATTTCTTCTATCCGTTCTGTTATCCATCTACCCACATTATGGTCAATGAACCTCAATTAAAAATGCTCCTCACTTTTGCTTTAGAATTTGTAATTGATGTGCTTTTCCTATCACTGAACTGTTTATGCATCTCACGTCCTCTTAGGTGTTTACACACACACACACACACACACACACACACACACACACACACACAGAAAGTTTCCGTTTTGAGACCTTATTGCAGTCTATTGCGTAGTGTAGTGGTTAAGAATGTTCTAGGTTTCCAGTTTTGGAAGAGCCAACAGATACTGGCTTGATCAAAGGACTTATTCTTCTCACAGGTAGGCAGCTGCTAGCAATGGTGCAGAGGCTTAGCTATGCCAGGACCAGCATCCCTTCCATTCTCTTGGGATTTTGGAGTTCCAGGAATCATACCTGGGTTTAAAGTGAAAAGAATAGTCTGGGTGAAGAAGAAGTAGACGCACCAGCAGCATGTGTCCGTTTTATCAATAAAAGGAAGCTTTCTTAAAAGCCCATAACTGACTTCTGTTTAGATTTTACAGGCCAGTCCTGTGTCTATTTCTATAACTTTAGTTTTTTTAATTTATAAGCTTGTTATTTTAATGCTGGACTACAGGCATCTGCAGGGCATAGTAGACAGAACATTTTGGCAACATTTTAATGTCTCTCTGGTTTTGTCTTTTTCAGAATGTTATGTAGGTGGAATCATATAGCATGTAGCCTTTTTAGATTGGCTTCTTCCACTTAGTAATATGCATTTAATATTCTTCCATGTCTTTTTGTGGCTTGATAAATCATTTCTTTTTATCACAGAATGGTATTCCATTGCATAGATGTAATATAGTTTTTCCATTCACCTGTCGAAGAACATCTTTGTTGCTTCCAGTTCTTGGCAGTTATGAATAAAGCTGCTATAAACATTCATGCATGTGTTTTTGTGGACATACATTTTCAGCTTATTTGGATAAATACATAGGAGCACAATTGCTGGATTGTATGATAAGCCTGTGTTTAACTTGGTAAGAAACAGCACAGCTGTCTTCCAAAGTGGCTGTGCCATTGTGCATTCCCACCAGCAATGAGAGAGAATTCTTGTTGCTCTAGCAGCATTTCACCAGCGTTTGGTGTTGTCATTGCTTTAGATTTTAGCCACTCTAATAGTGTGCAGCTTGAGCTCTTTTTTCCTCTTTTCCTCCCATTTAGAATGATCTTCAGGGCCCCAAAGATTATCTTCCTTGTGAAGCCTTTCCAGATGCTGCTCCTGACATAACCCCAGCTGGTCCCAAAGTGATCTTTTCCTTTTTGAATTTGTTTCTGGCCCTTCCATCTTCTTTTTTTGCAGTCTGTAACCAAGATATTACCTTCCAGAGCAGTGGCCATTCGGAGCCTCTCCACAATTTCTGAGCGTTCCTGAGGCATTACTTTCTTGTAGTTCCCCCTGCTCTGTCTGGGTCCTGGGTTGTCCCCAACTCCCTTTGAATCAACCCAGACATGAAACTCAGCCCTTTTACTGGTATTCACGGGAAAGTTGACCTATCCTAAGGATTGTGTGAGTTTGGTAACTTAATGAGGATGAAACGTAGAGTAATATTCATGACCTCCTGACCGTGTCTCTCCTCTCTTCTTTCTTCTTCTCACTTCCTTTCTGGAGTTAAAAAAAAAAATCCTTCTGTCTCATGTGTAATTATTTTACATCCTTCTCTTAGGGTTTGGGTTTGCCAACATGCATGTCACATCTGTTGTAAGTTGGACCATCAAGGCTTACTGGCCACAAAAGCATCTCCCTAAGCTGGAGATTTTTTCTACCAACTATTAAGAGACTACAGTTTATCTTGTTAAATTGTTCGTCACTATTTTCACACATATACTTTTCTAACTGGATAGCAAAGTCCTCAAGGATAAGAATTAAGTCTTCATCATTCTGATCTCCATAGTCCCTGCTTTAGAAGTGGTGGTCGATAAATGTTTATGGAGTGAATGAATGAATAAATACACTATATATGATTTCAATTTCTTTTAAAAAGAAACAGATGTATTTCTCCAAGTAGGCATTCATGAATTACCACAGTTAACCCATTTTGTGTACAAGTGGAAACACAGACTATGGTTTGTTTGCCCAGTTAAAATATTTATTAAGAAATGACAGAAAACGCTGTATCACAGATGTAATTGAAATAGCCAACAGGCAAGATCATTATGATCCTCCCCCCCCTGCAAAAAAAGGGATGGAATCAGATGTTGAAATATGAAGAAGTCTAGCCTGCTTCTTAGAAGGTGAATATTGGGTGAAGAGCTTCCGTTCTGTCTGGTGACCAATGAGGAAAGTCACTTGACTATATTCTGGTGCCTTTGATGTTAGAAAAAAATGTTAGGTAAACAGAGCTAAAAATAGATTATAAAGCAGGGAAGACTTATACTTGTGGGTAGTTCTCAAGGATTAATTCCACAGTATATCAGTAATTTTCAACCCTGCAGAAAAATCAGAAATAGTATATCCAAAGAGTTTTGATAGTCAGCTGGTAGGTTCACAGCATTTCTGTGTCTGCAGCAGACAATCAAGGTATTCACTGCAGAATGAAATCAGATAAAACTCATATACTTGGTAGCCCCCATAACAAAAATGCAAATGGAAGTTGAAGAACTTGTGGTGGTCCAGGGGTGGTTGAGGAGATACGCTGTTCAACTGGGCAACTGGAAATCAGCAACCTGGCTTTCAGCAGGTGGGCTGGCAGCAGCTGGGCTGGCAGCAGTAGCAGCAGCAGGCTGGGCGGCAGCAGGACTGTCCACAGTAGGATGGGCGGCAGCAGGAGGCCTGGGCATGGTGCAGCTGGCAGCAGGTTGGAGGCGTGCAGCTCACCACGCAGCAGGGGGGCAGGCAGGTGTCCTCCACGCGGCAGTCAGGGCGGCACCACCTGACTCGGCAGCTCACGCCACCCTCCTGGCCACCGCCAGTGCCACAGCCGGTCCCACAGCAGCTGGGCTGGCAGCAGCTGGGTTGGCAGCTAGTTGGCTGGCAGCAGCTGGTCTGGCAGCTGGTTGGCTGGCAGCAGCTGGAGCCGCAGTTCCCACTGGTGGAGCAGGTGGGAAATCCGCAGAAGCTAGTGGAGCAGCAGGCCATGGTCAGGAGCTGAGCTGAGAGTTGGGTTGCTTGTAGGTGTTTTGATGGTAAGGTCTATGTCAGGCAGGCCTTTTATATATCTGAGCCAGCTTCTCTTTATAAAATTCTTAACATATCTTCCTTGTTTTTGTTTAAATTTGTTTCTCATTGGTCCTCTGATTGGCGTGCATTGAAATACTTATGACCCATTATGAACAGCAGTTTAGAAATTACTTTGTTTTATAGTTTCATTTGGACTCCTCATATTGGTCCTTTGCTCTTTGGAATACATTTGTGGTTTTCCATGTTCAAAGAGTCCTTCCATTTCAGTCCACATCAACACCCTCATTTTGTAGAGGTGGTTATTTCACGTGACACTCTGTCCATATCTCTAAGGCTAAGGATAAGTGTGCTCTTAGTTTTAACTATTATTTCTTCCTTCTGGCTATATAGACTGAATTCTGTTGAGTTTAGGACATTGGAACATCCCTTGAATTGAGGAGTACCTTTGGTTATACATAATTAAAAGCTTCCTACTAATTTACTCCAACATCAAATCAAATTACTGTTATAGTTCCTTTGATTTCAATCAATTTGAAATATGTAAATATTCATATTCTAGGTCAGAAATCTTTTGTTGTGAATCAAGTGACATAGTTTATGTAAAGGTATCTTGCAGAGTGCTTAGCTTCAGGTAGAACTTTAATAAATGCTTACCGAATCTGATTTTGAATGGGTGGAGTAAAAGACATGATTCATGGACACATGTACCACTTATAAATGATTTAATAGAACTTTCAAGCTGTAGTGCCTCTCATGGAGGAGTCCTTGTTATTGTCAAAAGAGAGTAGGAAGTACTGAAATATTTTTCTACTGCTGGAATAGTTGAACCAAGTCTCAGGGAAAAACATCTGGGAGTTATGACATTTTGAAGAATGCACTGCCATCTACTATATTCTTTGAAATGCGTTTGATCTATCATTGTCAAATGTGTTTGATTTACCAATTGCTACCAATTAAATGATAGAGGTAAGTGCTGGGAGCTTGTAAATAACTTGAAAAATATTTTTCATAAAGTGTCCTATATTTTGTCCTATTGTATTTTATATATTGTACTAAAATACTTAATGAGGAATTAAAAAATTCAGTGGCAAAGATGTTTTTTTTCTAGATTTATGTTAACTTCCTAGGAGAAATCTTTCAAATTGGGTTGCAAAGTGCAACATACATAGTTTGAGATTTCTAATGCGCGTGTCTGACCAATGGTGGTGGTAGAACTCACAGGGTATCTCCCTGGCTCTTTGTTCTATCCTCACTTAGATCAGAGATACATTTTATATGAACTCACAGTAAATGGAGGTGAGTGTTGGGGTTGCAACTTGGAGAGCAATTTGGGGACCAGTGGGAAGAATATAATAGACTAAGACATAGAAATTAAACATAAATGCTCTTGGAAAATAGTATCTAAAAGTATCTGGTAGATATTTTAAAATTTACTTAGTAAGTAATACAATCTTTAGATATTAGGCACACATGAAGGAGAACATCTAGTATATAAACTGGAAGGAGATTACAATGGTAGAGGTACCTCTGGGTAGAAATCCCATAGATTTGAGCAACCTGAAAATTTGAGCCCAAGGTGGCTTTACTGGTTTAGACCTAATCATAATAGGTTAGAACATTTTAAGTATTTGAATAACTATAAAGATTATTTAATGCATGAAGCATTTTATTAACTGATGGATTCAAGCATAGTATAATTAGTATTTAATTTTTCTGGTTTAGAATTTATGTTTATGCTTTAGGATTATTATCACAATGAAATTCCACTCTTGAATTCCAGCTAAAGATGGACAAGCTTAGAGGTAGAAGGAAGAGAATAACTCAGTTTGCTTTACACATTTAAACATTTTATTTGAAATTAACGGGATATTCAAGGAGAAAGCAGGTCTGAAAATACGTGGGGATCAAGAGATGGGGAGGAGACCAGAGATGTCACTGAAATGAAGAAATACTCTACTCTGGTGCCTTTTCAAGCAAGGCAGGATATCTAGACACTCTGATTGATACATGCTTTCAGTGTGCTAATTCACATCCAAGAGGGTCCTAAGACTCATTATTTCTGAGTGGCTTAGAAACATCACGATACTTAGCATGGGAGTAAAATTGAACGCTTCTTCAGAGATAGAGCAGTTTGTTTCATTTCCCCTTTCATTCTTAATTAATCCCCCTTGCTTTTAGCAGGTGGGCTGGCAGCAGCTGGGCTGGCAGCAGTAGCAGCAGCAGGCTGGGCGGCAGCAGGACTGTCCACAGTAGGATGGGCGGCAGCAGGAGGCCTGGGCATGGTGCAGCTGGCAGCAGGTTGGAGGCGTGCAGCTCACCACGCAGCAGGGGGGCAGGCAGGTGTCCTCCACGCGGCAGTCAGGGCGGCACCACCTGACTCGGCAGCTCACGCCACCCTCCTGGCCACCGCCAGTGCCACAGCCGGTCCCACAGCAGCTGGGCTGGCAGCAGCTGGGTTGGCAGCTAGTTGGCTGGCAGCAGCTGGTCTGGCAGCTGGTTGGCTGGCAGCAGCTGGAGCCGCAGTTCCCACTGGTGGAGCAGGTGGGAAATCCGCAGAAGCTAGTGGAGCAGCAGGCCATGGTCAGGAGCTGAGCTGAGAGTTGGGTTGCTAAGAGAAGTTTTTGAGTTTAGGCTGTACCTTCTACATCTGGCCTTTTATATATTTCCTAGAGCTGCATATTTCCCTGACGTTCAGCATTGTTCCTTGATACCGTTTGCAAAGTAAGTCTCTGATTGGCTGATCCCTGAGTTGTTTAGAAAGTTATTAATAGCATTTCAATAGCCTGCTTTGGTCATTATTCAATTAAGTCTCATTGTATTTCTTCTTTGCCCTCTGGATCATTATGGAAGCCAATCAGAGCAACACCTCTTTATGGAAATCACATGACAGACTAGAGCTGGGCCAACCCTGGCTTGCTTTGTCATACCTGTCCTTTGTTAACCTTTAGGCCGAGTTTATATCTAAATGGAGCATTTTCTTCCTAAATTAAGGATCGGGACTTCATAAATAGAGTTTGTTCAGATTTGGAATGACTAACGTTAGTGTCATCAAAACGTAAGCTATCCAAATTAATCAACATCCAAAAGCACTATGCCTTTCTAGGATCTGTTTGTGCAAGTTACAGGATACTAAGAGCTCTAACCAGTATTTTTGTCTTCAACCCTCAGTGTACATATTCCCAGTTGAAACCCTTAATGACTTTTGCTGGTAGATTGTTTTGTGACTCTACTAAATTAAAAATATATGCTAGTAATGAATACATATTTTAAGTCAAACAGAACACAGGCATATAAATAAATTTATTTTTCCTCATTTCCCCAAAACACCCATCCCCTTCAACACTGGTACTTCAGAAATAATAAATATTAACAGTTTGGTGCGTATTCTTTGACAGCTGTCTCCCTGTTTTTGGAGACATAAACCAGCATAGATAGATAGATAGTTCATCTAGTTAAGTAAAAGTTGTGGTCTTTATGTATTTTTAAAAAGTTTTAATTATAGTAAAATACACATAACATAAAATTTACCATCTTAACCATTAAGTGCACTGTTCATTAGTGTGAAGTACATTCACATTGGTGTGCAATTTCCACAACTCTTTTAACCTCCAAAAGAGAAACTTTTTGTCCATTAAAGAACAACCTTTCCATTCTCTCTTCCCTAGATCTTTGGTAACCACTTTTTCACTCTTTGTATTGATGAATCTACCAACCTAGGTGCCTCATATAAGTGGAATCATACAGTATATCTTTTTAATGAATGCCTTATTTCACTTAGCATACTGTCCTCAAGATTCATCCATGTTATAGAATGTATCAGAATTTCCTTCCTTTTTAAGGCTCAGTACTATTCCACTGTATGTATACACCACAATTTGTTTATCCTTTACTCTATTGATGGACACTTGGGCTGCTTCCAGCCTTTTGGCTCTTGTGATTAATGTGACCATGATCGTGGGTATACAAATATCTCTTCAAGATCATACTCTCAATTCTTTTGGGTATATTCCTAGAAGTGGAATTGCTGGATCACATGGTAATTCTATTTTCGGTTTTTTGGGTAACTGCCATACAGTTTCCCATAGTGGCTGCACATTTCCACCAACAGTATACAAGGGTTCCAATTGCTCCACATCATTGCCAGCACTTTTTGAGTTTTTTGAGACTAGACATTCTAGTGGGTATGAGGTTGTATGTCATTGTGGTTTTGATTTGCATTTTTGTAATGACTGGTGATATGAAACATTTTTTCATATGCTTGTTGGCTGTTTATCTTCTTTGGAGAAATGTCCATTCATGTCCTTTGCCCAATTTTTAATTGTTGTTGTGTTGTAGGAGTTCTTCATATATTCTAGATATTAGCTTCTTACTGGGTATATGATTTGCAAATCTTTCTCCCATTCTGTAGATTGAATTTCATTTTGTTCATTGGTCCTTTGATGCACAGAAGTTTTTAATTTTGGTAGTTCAATTTGTGTGTTTTTTACTTTTGTTGTATATGTTTTTGGTGTCATATCCAAGAAATCACTGCCAAATCCAGTGTCATGAAGCTTTCCCCCTGTGTTTTCTTCTAAGAGTTTTACAGTTTTAGCTCCTAACTTCAGGTTTTTTATCCATCTTCAATTAATTTTAGTGTATGGTTTAATGGAGGGGTCCACCTTTATTCTTTTGCATGTGGATATCCACTTTTCCCAGCACCATTTGTTGAAGAGACTGTCCTTCCCGATTGAATGGTCTTGACATTCTTGTTGAAAATTATTTGACTGTATATGTAAAGGTTTCTTTCTGGGCTTTTCCTTCTATTCCATTTGTCTATATGACTGCCTTTATGCTAGTACCGTACTGTTTTGATTACTGTAGCTTTGTAATATAGTTTGAAATCAGGAGGTATGATGCCTCCAGCTTTGTTCCTCTTTCTCAAAGGGGAGAGAGAGAATCTTAAGCAGACTCCATGCTCAGTGTGGAGCCTAATGTGGGGCTCAATCTCACAACCCTGAGATTACGACCTGAGCTGAAATCAAGAGTCTGACACTTAACTAAATGAGCCACCCAGGTACCCCTTAATTTCTCTTTCTGATAGATTGTTGTTAGTATATAGAAATGCAGCTGATTTGTATATCGATTTTGTATCCTACAACTCTACTGAATTTGTTGATTAGTTCTAACCATTTTCTTCTCCTTTTTTTTTTTTTTTTTGGGGTGGAGTCCTTAGGGTTTTCTGTATATCATATCATGTCATCTGCAAGGAGAGACAATTTTACTACTTCTTTCTTATTTGGATGCTGTTTACTTCTTTTTCTTGTCTAATTGCTCTAGCTGGGACTTCTAGTACTATGATAAATAGAATAGATAGAAGTGGGCACCCTTCTCTTTTTCCTAATCTTAGGGGAGAAGCTTTCAGTCTTTTACCACTGAGTATGATGTTAGTGTGGGCTTTCATATATGGCTTTTATTAGGCTGATATAGTTTCCTTCTATTCCTAGTTTGTTGAGTGTTTTCATTTTCTGTTATTTTTTTATTACGAAAGTGTTGAATTTCATCAAATTCTTTTTCTCCATCTATTGAGATAACCATGTGTTTTTCCCCCTTCATTCTGTTATGCGATGTATTACATTCATTGATTTTTGTCTGTTGAACCATCCTTGCATTCTAGGATAAAATCCCACTAGGTCGGGGCGCCTGGGTGGTGCAGCGGTTAAGCGTCTGCCTTCAGCTCAGGACGTGATCCCGGCGTTCTGGGATCGAGCCCCACATCAGGCTCCTCTGCTATGAGCCTGCTTCTTCCTTTCCCACTCCCCCTGCTTGTGTTCCCTCTCTCGCTGGCTGTCTCTATCTCTGTCAAATAAATAAATAAAATCTTTTAAAAAAAAATCCCACTAGGTCGTGGTGTGTAATAATCTTTTTAATGTACTGTTGAATTCGGTTTGATAGTATTTTGTTGAGGAATACTGCATCAGTATTCATCAGGGATATTGGTCTCTAGTTTTCTCTTCTGTAGTGTCTTTGGCTTTGGTATCAGGGTAATGCTAGCCTCACAGAGTGAGTTTGGAAGTGTTCCCTCCTCTGTAATTTGTTAGAAGAGTTAGAGGATGATTGATTTTAACTTTTCTTTAAATGTTTGGTAGAATTTACCAGTGAAGCTTCTGGTACTGGGATTTTATTTGTTGGGAGGTTCTTTTATTACTGATTTAATCTCCTTGCTAGTTATAAATCTGTTCAGATTTTCTATTTCTTCATGATTCAGTTTTGATAGGTTATGTGATTCTAGGAATTTATCCATTTTATCTAGGTTATCTAATTTTTTTTGCCTATCCCATAGGTATTAGTCATTCTTTTAAAAAGCTATGCAGTATTTCAGAGTATGATCATACCACATTCTGTTCAATCATCCCTCTATTGATAAATCCTCCATTGTTTCTAGTTGTGCTTTTGAATTAAAAAATCATAGTATTTTAAGCTAAAAGGGACTTTAAAGGAGTCCAGCTTTAGGTGATTATGAAAACTAAATTAAGCTAATTAAACTAAACAGGCTTTTCAAACCGGTTCTACCATTAAGTGTATTCTGTGACCTTAGAAAAGTTACTTAATCCCCCTGAACATTGTTTTATTCATCTGTAAAATGAGATGATCTCTCAGACACTCCAGGGCTAAAACTGTGTAATTGCTGTACCAGATCATTCATTCCTTAAGGGCATGGTCTGCCATGTCTGATTCATTTTGGTATAGTGTCTTTCTGTACAATCTTGAATGTAGGCACTCAGTAAATGCTTGTTGAATCAAGGAAGGAAGGAATGATTGGCAGTGTACTGTAATGATAAACAGCCAAATTTGCATTTACCCAAGTCACTTGTCATTTTATTTTATACTTTTTTCTCAGCAGGAGCTCTTAGGTAGTGATACCTGAAAGTGGTCAGTAGTTAAAATCAAAGGAACAAGAGGACAAAACATGTTTTCATTTTTGTTCTGTTGTTCAAGGGTGTCTTCTGGATTAGATCAGGTCTCTAGAATAAATGTTGGGGAAGCTGATTCTTTGCTTACATGGTATCCTTTATTCATGCTTCCTAATTTCTGGATTTTCATTAACCCTTGAATGAATAAAGCATTGTAATCTTGACCAAAGTAATATTTTTAATAAAAAAGAATTATCTTCATTCCCTCCAGTTCTCTCTCTCTCTCTCTCTCTCTCTTTTTTTTTTTTTAAGAT
The DNA here is from genome assembly GCF_017311325.1 of Ursus maritimus. NCBI lineage: Eukaryota > Metazoa > Chordata > Mammalia > Carnivora > Ursidae > Ursus > Ursus maritimus. Next base: position 20,728,884 of record NW_024424897.1, on the reverse strand, counting down.
TTATTTATTTATTTTAGAGGGAGAGGGAGACGGGGGTGGGGGGGGGAGAGAGAGAGAGAGACCGACCAAGCAGGGGGAAGGGGCAGAAGGAGAGGGAGAAAAAATCTAAAGCAGACTTGGAGCTAAGCCCGGAGCGTGACGAGGGGCTCAGTCCCATTACCGTGAGATCACAACCTGAGCTGAAACCAAGAGTCGGTCACTCAACTGACTGAGCCACACAGGAGCACCTGGCTCCTTCCAGTTCTAAGTCCAAGAAACCAGAAATTAATCTTGATCCTTGTCCAAAAACTACCAGGATTTATGAAGCATTTCCTGATGCTGTGTTTAAATATGTATAAGTTCATTGTATGTTATTTTTTCATTTATTGTGTATTATGTATAAATGCGTGTGTATGTATAATAAATACATGTATTTCTAAGTGAAAATTTTAAACCAAATTTGTTATGTTATTATCCTCACTTTCAGTTTAGAAACGGGAAAAAAAGTAAAATTCTCCATCTAACCAAAAGCATCTTTCCTCCAAGAGGCTTCCCCAACTTGTAGCTCTCTTGCTTTACTCTGCAAGGCTATGTATAAATGGAAGAGTGTAATGTATCAGCATTATGTTCCCACAGTTTGAAGATTGCCTGAAAGAGCATTCTTCTAACAGACTTGAAAAAAATACATCATATTCTGGCTCTGGGTTCAGAGTACCTGACTTTTTTTTTTTTTAATATAAAGACTTTATTTATTTGACACAGAGAGAGACAGCGAGAGAGGGAACACAAGCAGGGGGAGTGGGAGAGGGAGAAGCAGGCTTTCCGCTGAGCAGGGAGCCCAATGCGGGGCTCGATCCCAGGATGCCGGGATCATGACCTGAGCCGAAGGCAGACGCTTAATGACTGAGCCACTCAGGTGCCCCTCAGAGTTCCTGACTTCTATAACTTTCTGGTTATGAAAGCACTTTGTGAGGACAGGATATGGATATAGAGCCTGTGCCACTTCTGAGGCCCTGTATAATGGCCTTTGCTGTATCTTTTTTTGGGGATTAACCTCCATTAGATCTGGTCAAATTTCCTAGAAAGCAGCGTGGGATAGCAAAACCAGACTAAAACCTTTTATGACTTTTTATGAAATCAAGAGCACACTCAATGAAGAAAAAGATATGTTTGCTGCACCAAATAGATATAATTTAATAGACCTTGGTATATTATTCTGCTTTCATAAAAAGTGTAGTTTGCAGTATGGTGACGTATAGGAGGTGAACATATCTGAGGAGGACAGAAGATTCTTCCGCAGCATTGGTGGCACTGAGTCACAGAGTAGATTCAAATGCATGCTGAAGACAATTTCTTGAGTTAAATTTGTATTTTGGCAACCTCATTGGGGAGATCAAGGTCTTTCCAGAATTGAATCAGATAGGTCTGTGAGGCCCAAATATTTGGTATCCCCCACAACAAAAACCAAATAAAAGTTCAAGAATTTGTTGGTGGTCCACAGGTGGTGGAAGAGATAATTAGTTCATGAATTGATTTGGAGGTTGAAACTTCAAATAAAAAGTTAGCAACCTGGCTTTCAGCAGGTGGGCTGGCAGCAGCTGGGCTGGCAGCAGTAGCAGCAGCAGGCTGGGCGGCAGCAGGACTGTCCACAGTAGGATGGGCGGCAGCAGGAGGCCTGGGCATGGTGCAGCTGGCAGCAGGTTGGAGGCGTGCAGCTCACCACGCAGCAGGGGGGCAGGCAGGTGTCCTCCACGCGGCAGTCAGGGCGGCACCACCTGACTCGGCAGCTCACGCCACCCTCCTGGCCACCGCCAGTGCCACAGCCGGTCCCACAGCAGCTGGGCTGGCAGCAGCTGGGTTGGCAGCTGGTTGGCTGGCAGCAGCTAGTCTGGCAGCTGGTTGGCTGGCAGCAGCTGGAGCCGCAGTTCCCACTGGTGGAGCAGGTGGGAAATCCGCAGAAGCTAGTGGAGCAGCAGGCCATGGTCAGGAGCTGAGCTGAGAGTTGGGTTGCTAAGAGAAGTTTTTGAGTTTTGGTGGTGACTTTCACGTTGGTCCTTTTATAAGCCTTGACTAGCTATGATTTACATAATTCTCAGAATCTCTTCCTTGTTTGTGTATAAATAATCTATCTCTGAATAATAATTGCCCTATTCCTGAGTTATTTGTTCAACCTCTGAAAGCCTTTATAAGTTCATTTTATTTGGTCTTCAATTAAGATTCTTTACCACAGTCAAGTAGTCACTGGCGTTCATTGGGTACGTAACCCATAATCCCCCATATTTATTAAAATTTGGTCATTGCCCTAAGAATAATTGATGCCTCACCTTCAAGGAGTGTCAGTATTACTCAGTGTTGACCCTGATCATCGAGCTTTTGGGTCTCACATGACAGTTTAATTCCCAGCAACATGGTTCCAATGTCAACTACTGCTCCTTTATCTTTTTCATCTTCAATTTGACTATGAAGCAAAGTGATCCAGCTGGCCAGAAAGGGATGCTTTTTGGGGGGACTGAGAAATGTGGATGAATTGTTACTGATCACAATTCCTGGAGCACTTAGGTGCTCACATGGTTCTGACTACTTTGCATGTATCATTTAATTTTTACTGCAATCCTATGAGCCATGCCTGTACCTACTCCCGTCATTCATGTAAGGAAACTGAGCCTCAGACAGATTTACATCTCTTGCCCAGGTTCATAGCAACAAGTGGTGAATCTGAAATTTGAATCCACATCATCTGACTCCAGACTAAACTCTTTCAACCACTATAGTCAGTACTCAGTTTTCTATATAAGCAGTTGTTCTAGAAAAATCAAATGATAAAAGAAAGATGTAAAATTTGTCCACTTTAAAGCTTTTTTAGAGTCAGGGGAAGAAAGGCAGAGCTTTGGATGCATAATAGCACTATTTATTAGGACTTCTCTGGAAATTTTTATTTTTTAACTGCATAATAAGTACATTTCAAGAAAATCACAAGTGCTAAAAATGGTAATCTATTTGATTTGTGACTTCTTCTAAACTTTGATCCTAGGATGTCCTTAACTGCATACAAATCGCACTCAGTGTATTGACACTGGAGCATGTGTCACACTGTGACGTGTTAGAGCTGCAGCATGCAGTTTACTGTGCACATTAGAAACTAGTCCAACGTGCTGAGGGTTAATACAGCTTGAATGAGGCAACTGATGAGGATGAAGATGAAGGTTTTGTGTAGGTGCAATGAAAGACAATGAAAGGGGACCTGGCCTTCGTTGAGTGTGGATTCTATTATAGAGAAATGGAAGTTAAAATGCCACTTACAGAGTTTGAACCAGAATACCAGGTGTTAGTTTTGCTTCTCCAGAAATGACAGCTTTGAGTTAATATCATAACTCTTCCCAAATCAGAATTAAGACATTTTCTTTGTGTATGGTGTGAGAGAGTGGTCAAGTTTCATTCTTTTGCATGTAGCTGTCCAATTTTCCCAGCACCATTTATTGAAGAGACTATCTTTTTTCCACTGGATGTTTTTTCCTGCTTTGTCAAAAATTAGTTGCCCAAAGAGCCGACGGTCCATTTCTGGGTTCTCTATTCTGTTCCATTGGTCTATGTTTTTGTGCCAGTACCATGCTGTCTTTGTGATCACAGCTTTGTAGTACAGCTTGAAATCCGGCAACGTGATGCCCCCAGCTTTGTTTTCCCTTTTCAACAATTCCTTGTTGATTCGGGGCCTTTTCTGGTTCCACACAAATTTAAGGACTATTTGTTCCAGTTCTTTGAAAAATGTCATTGGTATTTTGATCGGGATAGCATTGAAAGTGCAGATTGCTCTGGGTATCATGGACATTTTAACTATGTTAATTCTTCCGATCCATGAGCATGAATATTTTTCCATCTTTTTGTGTCTTCTTCAATGTCTTTCAAGAGTGATTTAAAGGACCTATATTCTAGAAACTATAAATCACTCTTGAAAGACATTGAGGAAGACATAAAAAGATGGAAAGATATTCCATGCTCATGGATTGGAAGAATTAACATAGTTAAAATGTCCATGCTACCCAGAGCAATCTACACTTTCAATGCTATCCCGATCAAAATACCGAGGACATTTTTCAAAGAACTGGAACAAATAGTCCTTAAATTTGTATGGAAACAGAAAAGGCCCCGAATCTCCAAGGAACTGTTGAAAAGGAAAAACAAAGCTGGGGGCATCACAATGCCGGATTTCGAGCTGTACTACAAAGCTGTGATCACAAAGACAGCATGGTACTGGCACAAAAACAGACACATAGACCAATGGAACAGAATAGAGAGCCCAGAAATGGACCCTCGGCTCTTTGGGCAACTAATATTTGATAAAGCAGGAAAAAACATCCGGTGGGAAAAAGACAGTCTCTTCAATAAATGGTGCTGGGAAAATTGGACAGCTACATGCAAAAGAATGAAACTTGACCACTCTCTCACACCATACACAAAAATAAACTCCAAATGGATGAAAGACCTCGATGTGAGACAGGAATCCATCAAAATTCTAGAGGAGAACATAGGCAGCAACCTCTACGACATCGGCCAAAGCAACCTTTTTCATGACACATCCCCAAAGGCAAGAGAAACAAAAGATAAAATGAATTTATGGGACTTCATCAAGATTAAAAGTTTCTGCACAGCCAAGGAAACAGTCAGAAAAACTAAGAGGCAGCCCACGGAATGGGAGAATATATTTGCAAATGACACTACAGATAAAGGACTGGTATCCAAGATCTACAAAGAACTTCTCAAACTCAATACACGAGAAACAAATAAACAAATCAAAAAATGGGCAGAAGATATGAACAGACACTTTTCCAATGAAGACATACAAATGGCTAACAGACACATGAAAAAATGTTCAAAATCATTAGCCATCAGGGAAATTCAAATCAAAACCACACTAAGATACCACCTTACGCCAGTTAGAATGGCAAAAATTGACAAGGCAAGAAACAACAATTGTTGGAGAAGATGTAGAGAAAGGGGATCCCTCTTACATTGTTGGTGGAAATGCAGGTTGGTACAGCCACTCTGGAAAACAGTGTGGAGGTCCCTTAAAAAGTTAAAAATTGAGCTACCCTATGATCCAGCCATTGCACTACTGGGTATTTACCCCAAAGTGAAGGGAAGGGCCATATGCACCCCAATGTTCATAGCAGCATTGTCCACAATAGCTAAATCATGGAAGGAACCAAGATGCCCTTCAACAGATGACTGGATTAAGAAGTTGTGGTCCATATATACAATGGAATATTATTCAGCTATCAGAAAGAACGAGTTCTCAACATTTGCTGCAACATGGACAGCACTGGAGAAGATAATGCTAAGTGAAATAAGTCAAGCAGAGAAAGACAATTATCATATGATTTCTCTCATCTATGGAACATAAGAAGTAGGAAGATCGGTAGGAGAAGAAAGGGATAAAGAAAGGGGGGTAATCAGAAGGGGGAATGAAGCATGAGAGACTATGGACTCTGAGAAGCAAACTGAGGGCTTCAGAGGGGAGGGGTGTGGGGGAATGGGATAGACCGGTGATGGGTAGTAAGGAGGGCACGTATTGCATGGTGCACTGGGTGTTATACGCAACTAATGAATCATCGAGCTTTACATCAAAAACCAGGGATGTATGTATGGTGACTAACATAATAAAATTAAAAAAATATTAAAAAAAAAAAAGA
>NW_024424897.1:20694684-20723208 GCF_017311325.1 Ursus maritimus | reverse complement strand
AAGACATTTTCAAATCCCACATCAAATGTGAGTTAAAAGGTATGTGAATTTTTTGCTTCCTCTCCTTAAGCAGATCTACATCACAGGTTCTTTGATTACCTAATTTTTTTTTACCTGGGATGTTGGGAATACGTAGATTTATCACCATTACAATTTCAGGAGCTATTTAATTCATATTTAAATTCAGTAGAATCTTTGATTTTGATAAATGATAAATGGTTTTGATAAATGATAGAAACATTTATCTCCCCTTGCAGAAACATTTATCTCCCCTTGCAAAAAATTTAGATGTTTGAGGAGTTGAAATACCTCCTGATAAGAGCACTGGAGATAGTAGTGCTGTCTCTTAGGTCTCCATTTCTGTGCTTTCCTCCTGCACCCACCCCATGTGGCACTGTTTTCAGCATCTCCCTCGGTGCAAAACTTAACTCAGTTTTCATGTTTGTGGTCTTCAGTTGCCCTCAGAGAACTATTAGGTGTTTTAGCCAGAGTTCTCCAGAGAAACAGAACCAGTAGGATATATATAAATATGTAGAAAGAGATTTATTGTGAGGTATTGGCTTATACTACATGGAGCCTGAGAAGTCCCACCAGCAGCACTGAAGTCTGAGGGCCGGAGAAGATGGATGTCCCATCTTGAGCCATAGAACAGTTCGCCCTTTTTCTTTTTGTTCTATTTGGGATCTCAATGGATTGGGTGATGCCCACCCACATTGGTGAAGGCAGTGTTCTTTACTCATTCTACAGATTCATATGCTAATTCTTTCTATAAACACCTTCACAGACAGACCCAGGAATGATGTGAATAACATAACATAATAAAAAATTAAAAAAAAACTATTTTATTACTATGCATATTCCGTTTGGCTTTCATTACTTCATTTAAGCAATGGGGCCCAGACCCAATAGTACCGTAAGAAGAAGGGATGTGTTTGTTTCTTACTATTGAAAGTTTGCCTTCTGTTTATAGATACTAATATTTGAGTTATTTTTCTTCAAGAGATGAAGGTTCTGGGTTTCTTACTGTAAATTTTGGGGCCTCTCTCAATTCCTTAAAGTCCATTTTACTAGTTCTCTAATTTAGTTGCCTCTGCCTTACTTAGGTTCCTGAGTGATAAGACATGGTTGATATACCAACCAATTGAACATCCCCAACTTTTTATTTTAAACCAAGTAGTAAGATCTTCTCTCTGAATGTCAACCTGGTTCTTTTGGTGCTTCTAAGCAGAAGCCTTCTAAGTCAAAGGTACATCCAACCTAAGCCTTCCTAATCTTTTGAAAGATAAGAGAGTGTTATATGAGGGACATAGAGTATTGAACATGTTTTAGACACATTGTGAATGTGTACCCTGATGGGGGGGGGTCTGTGCACCTAGAGGATGGAGAATCTTTTTCACGTAAAGATTCTGTAGGCTCAGTAAGTTGTGTATTCTTCAGACTGTGTCTACCTAAAGGTGGTGCCTTTTTCTAATTCTGGTAAAGTCGTGCTAGTGGAGACCCCATCCCTTTGACTTAGTTTTTAAGTTGAGGTAAAGTTCACACAACATACACTAAACCATTTTAAAATGTACAATTGAGTGGCCCTTAGTGCATCCATAATGTTTTGCAACCACCATTCCTCTCTCTAGTTTAAAAGCTTTTTCATCACCCTAGAAGAACACCTGGTAGTCTTTAGTAGTCACTCCCCATTCCCCTTTATCTGCAGCCACTGCTTTACCACTTTGATTTTAAAATCAAAGATTTTAGGGCGCCTGGGTGGCTCTGTCAGTTATGTGTCTATCTTCAGCTCAGGTCATGATGCCGGGGTCCTGGGATCAAGTCCCACATTGGGCTCCCTGCTCAGCGGGGAGCCTGCTCCTCCCTCTCCCTCTGCCTGCGTCTCTCTCTCTCTGTCAAATAAATAAATAAATAATCTAAAAAAAAAGATTTTATCCATTAAAATAGAAGTTCTTATTATGTGTTTTTTATTTCATCCTTCATTCTGGAACTCTCTCTGGAGATTAAAGAATGGGCACAGTGAATGCCCGTATCATGCTTGTTTAAATCCATTCCTATAGTGAATATTTATTTTCTACTTAACAATGCATGAAAGAACTATATAGATGTTATAGAAACATTAGTTGAAATTCCCTTTCATCATTTTTCCAGAGTATATTGTGAGGAATACTAGTGTTACAGGGTGTTAGTTGGTAATAAATGAATGGAAGTTTCCCTGACTAAGTCAGTTTGGGAGTAATGGTTATAGAGCTTTCTTTAATATTCCGATGTGCTCTTATAAACCTTCAAGATGATGAAAATGCATGCAACATGATTTGACCAGTGAATACTTTTTCCCTGTTGCGCATCTGAAGAGTCCAACTGTCAGTGCATCACCTGTTTAGGAAATAATCCGTCCTATGCCTGGGAGGGATATTGTAAGCAATGAAAGTCAGGTCTCTTATTTTCCAGGCTTTCTAAACTGGTGCCCAGGCAGGTGAAAGGCCTTGCTCAAGAATCCGTGGATTCTTAGTTACAAAGTAGGGACGAGAACTTAGGATGCCTTTACATCTTATGCTGGTACTTTGAAATCTTGCGTTTACTGTCTTTCCAATTAGGTATTACCCTTTTGTACCATTGATAATTGAAAGAATTGTACACAGAGTCATATACGAATGAAATGAATAGATTTGGTAACACCTCAAGAAGTTAAATGACATAAAAAGTCCTTTTTGTAAACTCGATCTTCTGGAACACGTAGCCCATCAGTTCGCACATGTGAGGACCTTGGGATGTAATTTCTAAATACTGATAGATTCTTTTAATCATAGATTTTGGCTGCAGAATATTGGGCCATTTAATGGTAAAACAAAGGAAAACTATCTTTTAAAGACCTTTATAAAAGGACAAAAATAAAGAAAAACCATACTGCCATACCACAGTTACTAAGATTTTGAAAAATCCAGGTACCCCAATAGCAATAACAAATTCCAAAGAAAAGAAAGCTCCAACAAGGACTTCATCACTGAAGAATAAAAATTTTATTAAATCCCAAATCCAATGAACTGTGGAACTATTTCAGATATTTATAGTAAAGTTTTACATATTCCTCCTAACATGGTAGGACTTCTATTCCTATCCAGATTTATGAAATATTTTTGGTCTTTGATTATAAATTCACATTTTAGGAAAATTATGTAGCCATGTGACAAGAGTTTGCAAGCTGGGTTATGGGTATTGAAGCTCAGAGGTTTGTTGGGACTCTACATTGGCTCGTTTTGAAGTGCCAGTTTCTCAGGATTCCTTTAGAAGGTTTTCAGCAGGTGGGCTCACAACAGGTGGGCTGGCAGCAGCTGGGCTGGCAGCAGTAGCAGCAGCAGGCTGGGCGGCAGCAGGACTGTCCACAGTAGGATGGGCGGCAGCAGGAGGCCTGGGCATGGTGCAGCTGGCAGCAGGTTGGAGGCGTGCAGCTCACCACGCAGCAGGGGGGCAGGCAGGTGTCCTCCACGCGGCAGTCAGGGCGGCACCACCTGACTCGGCAGCTCACGCCACCCTCCTGGCCACCACCAGTGCCACAGCCGGTCCCACAGCAGCTGGGCTGGCAGCAGCTGGGTTGGCAGCTAGTTGGCTGGCAGCAGCTGGTCTGGCAGCTGGTTGGCTGGCAGCAGCTGGAGCCGCAGTTCCCACTGGTGGAGCAGGTGGGAAATCCGCAGAAGCTAGTGGAGCAGCAGGCCATGGTCAGGAGCTGGGTTGCTTGGTGGAGTTTCTGAGTTAGAGCTGCTTGTTCCCTGCCTTTTATAGGTCTTGGCCAGTTCCTGTGTTTGTGGTGGGCAGCATTTTTATCTTGTTACTCTTTAAACAAGCTTTTCTAGAGTCCTTTGTTCAAATATTGAGTTATTTTAAATGCATCCCCACATTGGTTTTTCCTTATTGCTCAGCTAATACTCACTAAATGTTTTTGTCCTTAGTAGAAATGTTGTTGTTTCATTTCCAAACAATGCTGTAATTTCTCCTCAAGCCCCAGCTTCCATTCTGCATTTATGATAACGTCACCTGACAAAGTGACTCTCACTCATAAGATGATGTGATTTTTAGGGTCATATTCACCAAACTCAAGTCTCCAGAAAAAAATTATTAACAACTGACTGTCTTTTATGTAAGACTCTCTTTATATTTGTTTTGATATAATTTGATATAATCTTATATTATAGTCCCTACAGTCAGCCAGACAGAAACTCTGATAAACTTCCCATTCATAGAAATTCATGAATTTCCAGAAATTGGATCTCTCCAATTTCCATGATCTCTCCTGAACTTCACACATTCAGATTTGAGAAAGTGTCACTCAGGAAGACCTGTAGAACAAAAACTGTTCCCATTCCAATTTACTGTGGATATTTTATTAGCATGAATTTAAAAGAAAGGCTAAAATTCATAGCCAGTAATTAGGAAAATATCACACAAAATTTTAAGTGTAATTTATATTTTTCTATGAAGGATAAAAATCACTGCTATGTGGATTATCTAGACGGTATTTCTCAAAGGAGGGATTTATTTTTGGTTTATGTCATTTTATATAAGTACACCATGTGTCCTGTGAAAGGATATTAGACCAAAGAGCATGACAATTGAATTTATGAGGGGAATCAATAAAAGAAAAAGCAGGAGGTAGGAGATACTTTTTCTGGATTACAGTGTATATTAGGCAGGGTAGGAAATGAATGATCAAATATCATTCAGTAGGTATAAGTACAAAGAGATTAAATCTACCTTATACTTAAGGTGTAGGTGTAAAGGGATTGATGTTGTGGTATGGACCACTTTTAATTTCTCCTCAGCACCAGCTGGTGTTAGAATATGGTTGAATCTAGGAATGGCTGTAATTTGAAGAGGTAAGTGACTTGCTCCATTTACACAGTACACAGCCAGAAAGCTGGATATAAATTTCAGTAAAATAAATTTGAAACAGTTTTGGTGGTTGTTGAAAGAATGTGTTGTCAAAAGAAGAATGTATAGGGTTACATGGGGGGAAATGAAAAAAAAAAGTGGTCAAAGGAGCATATTATTGCTACTTGTGGTAGGTTTATTCTTTCCTTCCAATCTTTAGTAGAAGCACATAGTTAGCTTTTTATAAGGTGGAAGTATTGGTTTGTGCAGCTATAGAATTACATTAGAATGTGATTCATGCCGCTGTCAAGAAAGATGTTCGTGTCATATGATAACCATGACTATAGGTATGAAATTGAAAAGTGGCTGAAGGAATCATCAAATACCAGAGATCAAAAAATTAATAAATCACCTTGTCCAAACATTTGATTGTATAGTTATAGAGACTGACATCATTAAAAAAAGAAACAGATCGTTTTTATAAGTAGCAGATGTTTATTAAATCATCATATTATACACAGAGCACTGAATGGTTGTGAAGAAAGCAAGATTCAATCTGTCAGCCTCACATCTTGCTCTAGTGTACAAATCATTGTGGTACTGATAGGAGGGATGAATCACGGAAAAGAGTCATATTTACTACCATCTATCCTCATAGTTTTACTGGAACACTAATATTGTGGTACACACTGTTTTTCATTTCCTCTTGGCATCAGTTGATGTTAGAATACTACGGAGTCCAGTAGTGGCTGCATTTTGGAGAGGTTAGTGACTTGCTTTATTCACACAGTACACAGCCAGAAGAGCTGGGTATAAAACTCCGATCTCTCCCGCCTACATCAATTCATTTAATTTTATACCATGCTCTTTTCCAGGATCAATTAATTATTAAAACTCATTGTCTTCCATTTAAAAAAATATAATAGCTCAAGAATAGAAATATTAATAGTGAGCAGAAATGCTATGGAGTAGTAACTTTATTTATTTTTTATTTTTTTTAAAGATTTTATTTATTTATTTGACAGAGATAGAGACAGCCAGCGAGAGAGGGAACACAAGCAGGGGGAGTGGGAGAGGAAGAAGCAGGCTCCTAGCGGAAGAGCCTGATGTGGGGCTCGATCCCATAACGCCGGGATCACGCCCTGAGCCGAAGGCAGACGCTTCACCGCTGTGCCACTCAGGTGCCCCTGGAGTAGTAACTTTAAATACACAGTAAATAAGCATGAATATGTTAAGATTCTTTTAAGTGTCTTCTGACCAGAAGAGTTTTCTCTAGAGCCGCAGTAACACATTTGATTCTTAATTGTTTCTTGTTTCCCACATTCATATTAGGTAACATACCTTCTGGGTTTCTATGTCTGCCATACTCTTTGTGTCTTCTTTATTCCATGGCTATCATCGTAGGTCAGTTGTTATTGTGTATCGCTTGGACCAGTACAATGGCCTCTTGATTTGTTTCTGTATAGCCATTATATGCCTAGCCTTTGGCCTTATTTTTTGATAAGCAGCTACCATAAGAATCATCCTGATGCCCAATGCCTGTCATGCCATTCACTTGCCCCAAGGCTTTCAACTGCTCCTTAGTACTTATTGCATTAAAGGCATACTCCTTTGGTTAGTATTCAAAGCATACATATTTTTCAAATTTATCTTCCATTATTATTCTCCATATATCCAGTGTTCCCAGCCAAACTATCCTATGAACAATCCCTCTCTCTGTACCTTTGTGCGTACTGTTACCAGTGTTGAGAATGCCGTCTTCCCTTAGATCTGCATGCTGAAATCTTTTTTTTTTTTTTTAAAGATTTTATTTATTTATTCGACAGAGATAGAGACAGCCAGCGAGAGAGGGAACACAAGCAGGGGGAGTGGGAGAGGAAGAAGCAGGCTCATAGCAGAGGAGCCTGATGTGGGGCTCGATCCCATAACGCCGGGATCACGCCCTGAGCCGAAGGCAGACGCTTAACCGCTGTGCCACCCAGGCGCCCCTGCATGCTGAAATCTTAACCCATATAAAATGCTAGCTCCCTTTTCAGTCTCTCTCCCCAGCCAATAGTGATTTCTCTATTGACACCAAAGTGTGTTATACTTTTTTTCATTTTCTAATTTTTAGTTGTGTTATTATGACTTTCATTTATCTCTCTAGAAGTTACTTTAAGAGGAGAACATTTTCAACTCAATTTTAATTTCTATTGTATACCATCTAGCCTGTGATTTGCAGATGGTAGGCAATCAGCACATTTTGTTTTATTTAAATTTAATGAAAAAAATTAGAATGAATAAGTAAAACCAAATATGTATTTGCTTTGCCAAAGAAGAGAAGTTTATTAGAAAACAAGCATGCCACAAGTCCTAAGATCTACATTGGGAAGAAGGGAGTTGATACTGTTACAAAGACTTGAGACCAGCCCAAATCTTAATAGATGAGCCTGGATTTCCATTCAACCTCTGGTTGACTTGGGTCTTGATGGTTCAGGGCAGGAGGTTTGTTAGGTAGAGATGGGAGTATGACTTTTTCAGAAGGTTGATTGCTTGTTCTAAACCATCGGTGCACTGCTCAGCAGCAGGGGGAGGTCCTGCAGGTGGTGCGGCAGGGGGCAGGCTGGCAGCAGGGGGGGCGGCAGCAGGGCGCCTGCACAGAGATGGGCTGGCAGCAGGTGGAGGCCCAGCAGCAGGGGCGGCAGACCACGGCCGTGCAGGACGTGGGGCAGCAGCTGATGGGGCGGCAGCAGCCCTCCTGCAGGGAGCAGGGGTCACAGCAGACAGGGCGGCGGCAGGGCTCACAGATGGGGCGCGTGCAGCGGCAGGTGCAGGTCACGGGGCGGCACACGGTGGTCTGGCAGGACACGGGGCGGCAGCAGCAGGGGTCGCGGCAGCAGCAGGGCTGGCAGCAGCCTCCCCCACAGCCCGAGGAGGAGCAGGTGGAGCCGCAGCAGGAGCCGGACATGGTGATGTCTGGGGTTGGTTACGGTTGGACTGGTGAGAGGATTTGGGTGTTGTCAGGTGTGAATGTCTTTGTCCTGCTCGGGGGCCTTTATATACCCTGGCCAGCTGCTGATGACACCCCCCCCATTTATCTTTTGGCCAATTAGGTAGAATTTTGTTTTGAGTAATGATTGCATTGCTTGTGACATACTCATGATCTCATTAAAGAACTCTTGCTGCATTCCTAAATATGGATATATTCATGCTGTTCATCATCAAAATCTAAGCACTCACAGTCATTTGAGATGATAGCAGCTCTTGATGTTTATTTTGGGTAGATAGCACCTGATGAATCTTGGGGAAAATGGTCCTAAAGGAACTGCAAGTTTTAAAAGAAATGAAACATATAGGGGTTTCTAGATCAGTGACTGGATCCTGTACTTGACCCCCAGGAGATGCCCTGAGAAACCTGCATGTGAATCAGACAGGTATTAGACATGTCCTTGGGTGTGGACTCCTTGGAACTTTGTTGACATATCACTTGATAAAACGGAATGCATGTACCTTGAATAAGACTGCAGCTCAGAGAACTTGTATGGAAAGATAAAAGGTTATTTTTGTAAACCAGGTAAGTATTGGAATAAAATACCCATGGCTGCATTTCATTTTTTTCCCTTTCTTTTCTCCAGCTGAAGTTTGAGCATCTGTGGTCCTTCTGGCCACAGAATGTCGATATTTATCTCTGAGACATGACATTTTTTATATTTGCCTTTGTGTGTGTGATGAAGAATTGTGTTAACGGGAAATTTTTTCTTAATATATTTCATATGGGCACTATGACCAAGTGACAAGATGGAGCTTTTTCAACAGCACTGCAGACACAGACAGTGCATTGATCAGAGAAGGTACGTAGGAGGCTGCACGGTTGTTCTGTGATGACACACAGGGAAGGGTTGTGAGAGGCTCTTGGGGAATTGCATGGGGGAAGAAGTCTCATTACTTTTCAGCTTTTCCCATTTTATTATTCACCAGACAGGATTTTGGGTCACTTTAGGATCATTCCCATCGTTCAAAAGAATGTGCCTCAAGCCCCAGGAGCTAAAGCTCCCCAAATCCCCATGGAATTTTAAACATAATTTCAAAACTTTAAAAGGAATGTAAACTGACTGAACATATAGTCATAGTTGGGAAAACAGAAGAGGGAGAAATGAAGCGCCGTCTCATCAATGAAGACCTTTGACTCTCTCACGTTTCATGTTCTTTCTCTTGTCCATGGACCGACGTGATTTTTTTCAAAGTGGTAACCAGAGCCAAGATAAAAACTCGTGTATTCTGCTCTTTTTTTGTTCTTTTTCCCAGCTTTATTGAGATACAAGTGACATACAACATCGTGTAAGCCTAAAGTGTGCATTGCGATGATTTCATGCATGTATATATTGCAAAATGCTTACTATGATAAAGTTAGTCAACACATCCTTCACCCTACCCTACATAATTATGATTTTGTTATTGTTTTTATGGTGAGAAGATTAAAGCTTTACTCTCACAGCAACTTTCAGACGTACAATATAGTATTGTTGACTGTGGTCACCATGCTGTACATTAGATCCCTGGTATTCATCTTATAATTGAAAGTTTGTATCATTTGATGAAAATCTCCCCATTTCTCCCACCCCTCACCCCCTGGCAACCACCTTTCTGCTCTCTGTTTCTATGAATTCGATGTTTTTGATTCCACATTGAGATCATACATTATTTGCCTTTCTCTGACTTACCGCACTTAGCATAGTGCCCTCAAGGTCCATTCATGTTGTTACAAATGGCAAAGTTTCATTCTTTTTTTATGGCTCAGTAATACTTCATGTATGTATGTATAAAACACAGTTATTCCAAGACTTCTCTTGGAATATAAACATACATCATATATATATTACTCATATATATATGCCATATATGTGTGTGTATACATATATCTTATTTTCTTTATGCATTCATCTATCATTGGACGTTGCGATTGCTTCAGTGCCTTGGCTCTTGTGAATAATGCTGTAATGAACGTGGGAGTACAGATACCTCTTTGAGATAGTGATTTCGTCTCCTTCAGATAATATACTCAGAAATGGGATTGCCTGGGTCATATGGTAGTTCTATTTTTAATTTTTTGAGGAGTCTCCATACCATTTTCCACAGTAGTTGTACCATCTGTATTCTCACCAACTGTGCACCAAGGAAGGTTCCCTTTTTTCCACATCCTCACTAGCATTTGTTATATCTCATCTTGTTATACTAGTCATTCTGACAGGTGTGAGGTGATACCTCATTGTGGTTTTGATTTGCATTTCCCTGATAATTACTGATGTTGGGCACGTTGTTGGCCTCTATGTGTCTTCTTTGGGAAAATGTCTATTCAGGCCTTCTGCCCATTTTTCAGATTTTTTTTTGTTTCTTTTACTTTTTGATTTTGCTGTTGAGTTATAGGAGTTCCTTGCGTAGTCCAGGTATTAACCCCTTATCAGATATGTGTTTGGGTTGCAAATGTTTTCTCCCATTTGGTAGTTTGCCTTTTCATTTTATGCATTGTTTCTTTTGCTGTGCAGAAGCTTTTTGGTTTGATGTAGTCCCACTTGCTGATTTTTGCTTTTGTTGCTTGTGGTTAGCTCTTTTCAAGGCACATTGTCTCATAATCAATTTTTCATATTGTTGGGGGTTTTCATGATGATCACATTTTATGCAAAGGGGGCCTCTTTGGAAGATACATAAAACCTTAAGTAAGTAAGATTAATTTCTCTTCTCTGAACACTTTTGATCCAAAATCATTCCAGAGAGATTTTTCTTTCCCCTTTGTAAAAAGCCACAAAGAGAGTCCATGAGTCTCTCAGTAAGCAGTTCTAGTGTTACTTAGTCTAAGATGCTCATCCCCAACCCATATTCAGACTTCTTCTCCAGGCAGAGAAAATAGGGGTCACATTTCAGTAGTTTATGCCACAGGACTCTGTGATTTGACAGTGGTGACAAGATGTACAGCATTTTTAAATGCCGCTTACCCTAAAACTAGATAACCTTCCCTGAAAACTTGGCCACTTACTGGCTGTATGTCCTTGGGCCATGAGGGGTAATGATAGGACACACCCAAGTTGTTGTGACGTTAAATAAGCTATTATTTGTCGAGCTCTAAGAACAGTGCCTGGCACTTAGCAACTGTCTTGTGTTGATTGACTAGATAAATATATTTTTAAAAGTCATGTTATGTGGGTGCCTTATAAACTCTGAATTTTGAATTTAGAATAAAGGTGAACATATTTGATATGGTAAATGGTCAGCTCTTTGCTCAGTTACCACAGAATATATACTAATAAGATTACCCATTGGAGAGTTTCATTAATAGCATGAAGTAAAATAAAAATGCCTGGAAGGAAGATATAGAGCTCCGTCTTTTTAACACCAATTTCTGGAGAGGGGAGTTAGGTATTGTTTCAGAACCTGCAGGAAGAATATGTGTCAGAATTGTGGATAGTAGTGTGGACCGTACTGAGGACCCCACAGTCCATGAAACAGAGCGAGGTCTTAGAAAACATCCTTTAAGAAAAGCCTTAAAGCTGATTTAGACAGATTTCCTGGTGGTGATGGGCAACATATTTTGTATTACTAATGCTAGGGCTTTATTTAACACTATCATTCAACAATAACATTATGAACAAATTTTAACATGGAAAATATTGTCTTGTGTTCTTTATTCTCAATTGTCTATTCAAATGGATAAAAATAATTATACCTGTATAATACCTATACAATTTTTTAAAATTTTTAATTGGAACATATCAAATTACGCACCTTATTTTATGCAATTGAGATGATCCTGAAGAGTTAAAATACAAATCAATGTTTAAATATTTGATCAGAGTTTAACAGTATCAGAAAGTCCACCATATATAGCATAGTGGTATTCTCTTCTATATATAATAAAAGACGTCTTATGAGTACAAATAGCTGCTAATTATCTTCTTTAAATCCATTTAGACTCTGATAGGTAGTTTTTTTTATTATTATTATGATATGTTAGTCACCGTACAGTACATCATTAGCTTTTGATGTAGTGTCCCATGATTCATTGTTTGCCTGTAACACCAAGTGCTCCATGCAATACGTGCCCTCCTTAATACCCTTCACCCGGCTAGCCCATCCGCCCACCCCTCACTCCCCTCTAAAATCCTCAGTTTGTTTCCCGGAGTCCATAGTCTTTCATCGTTCATCTCCCCCTCTGTTTTCCCCCCTTCATTTTTCCCTTTCTTCTCCTAACGATCTCCCTGCTATTCCTTATGTTCCACAAATAAGTGAACCCATATGATAATTGTCTTTCTCTGCTTGACTTACTTCACTGAGCGTAATCTCCTCCAGTCCCATCATGTTGATGCAAATGTTGGGTAATCGTTCTTTCTGATGGCTGAGTAATAGTCCATTGTATATATGGACCACATCTTTGTCCATTTGTCTGTGGAAGGGGATCTCGGCTCCCCAATGTTCATAGTAGCATTGCCCACGATAGGTAGGTTTTTAAAAGCAGAACATAATCATGAGAAAGGTTTAAATATTTTTCCCAAAATAGATACAGGTTTTAGACAGTACCTTCCATTAAAAAGAAAATATATGTTCATTTTAAAATTATGTAATTAAAAAAATTATAAAGAAGAAACTGAATGTTATCCTCAATTACTCTTAGATTTTGTTGCATAATGTTTTAGATAATTTTTCGGCATACACACACATAAACATGCAGAATACATTTTTCCTCACAAAATAGTTGAATATTTTATAGCTTATTTATTTGTAACTTAAATATATGACAAGATAATTGCATCATGTTTCCTAGTAGGTTTACAATCTTTAACTATTTTTCACTACTTGTGGCATTTCTTCTATATTTATACTGCTTAGATTATGTACCATTTGACTTTTTTGCTTATTTATATCTCATCTCCCTAAATACGTTATAACCTCTTTGAAGCAAGAGCCCTCTTTATTCTTTCATATTCCCTCAGCGTGGTCAACTCAGTGTCTCATTCATAGTAGATGTTCAATGAACAATGTGTAGACTGACAGTGATTGATTAATTTGCTTAGAAAATGCCATTACTGCCCAGTTCCTGAGCACAAAGGTGAGCAGCCCTTGAGAGCCAGTGTCGATTCAGTACCCGCAAGAGTTGACACTGTGACTCACATTCAAAATAACTATCAGATCTGTAACACATGGAAAGGAATTATCCGAAGCCACAGTTATTTGGCCACAAAAGACCAAAGAGTTCCTCTGGGCAGAAAACATGTCTCCTACCCGAGAGGAAGCATTCGACTTAAGGGCTTATTGTCAGGGGGCTTACGGTCTCCTGGGTCTTTTCTGAACATAGTGATTATATTAGTAAGAAGCTTATTTAATCTTTCGTTACTCATTGCTCTTCAGCTTCACAAACGTGTTTGGCCAGATGTTGCTTAAGGTTCTTCCCACCTCTAACATACTGGGTTTTCTAAGCTGTGCTAACAGTGTCAGGTCAGTGAATGAACCCTCATTTGAGGGATGTAAGTATCAGCCTAGAGGCAGCCTCCTTACCGGGTGTTGTTAAAGGACATTTCCCAGATGTTTGGCATGTCTGGATTGTGAGCACATCTGACTCTGTACATATGATGAAGATTTAGCTGTGCCCACCTTTCTCACTTGGTTACTGTGCCTTATAAATGCCACTTACAAGGATAAGGAAACTACCCAGACTTAGGTTATTTTAGAGAACAATTTGAGAGGATTATTCTGCATCTTGCTTTGAAGGTCTCTGGACAAAACAGACACAACCTTCTGAAAGAAAGTATCACAAAGACCATGACTTCTATGCTGGAAATACTAAGTTTATTGTAAAACAGAAGACATGATTGAGGAGTTAGACAGCGGTCCTGAGAGGACAGGGTACTCTTGGTCAGTAGTCAGTCTGCAAAAGGGGCGCCAGTGCCTACTCTGAGCTAGGCTGAAGAGATGTGAAACGGGCTTCTCAGAAAAGGCATGCTGTTCTGTCATGAAGAGCAGGATGGATGGACCCCACAATCTACTGGGGACCCTCAGTGATGCACTGCTCAGCAGCAGGGGGAGGTCCTGCAGGTGGTGCGGCAGGGGGCAGGCTGGCAGCAGGGGGGGCGGCAGCAGGGCGCCTGCACAGAGATGGGCTGGCAGCAGGTGGAGGCCCAGCAGCAGGGGCGGCAGACCACGGCCGTGCAGGACGTGGGGCAGCAGCTGATGGGGCGGCAGCAGCCCTCCTGCAGGGAGCAGGGGTCACAGCAGACAGGGCGGCGGCAGGGCTCACAGATGGGGCGCGTGCAGCGGCAGGTGCAGGTCACGGGGCGGCACACGGTGGTCTGGCAGGACACGGGGCGGCAGCAGCAGGGGTCGCGGCAGCAGCAGGGCTGGCAGCAGCCTCCCCCACAGCCCGAGGAGGAGCAGGTGGAGCCGCAGCAGGAGCCGGACATGGTGATGTCTGGGGTTGGTTACGGTTGGACTGGTGAGAGGATTTGGGTGTTGTCAGGTGTGAATGTCTTTGTCCTGCTCGGGGGCCTTTATATACCCTGGCCAGCTGCTGATGACCCCCAGGACACAGGTCATTTCCTTGTTTGTGTTTATTCGTTCTGAAATGGCACTGATAGGTTAGCAAGTTCCCTAGACATTTTTTTTTAGGTGCTCAGGTACTCATGAAAGACCATTTGCTTTCCTTATTTAATGGAGACCCATTATATTTTGCTATTTATGGTTCAAATATGAACTTAATGACCCTAACTTCAAAGTTTCCAATTATCTTTATAATTAGTGATGTTTTTGCAATTGATGTTTTGATAGCACAGAGTAGCTGTCATGATCTTACTAGTAGTAGAAGTGAATTCCCCAAGTTGTGAGTGTCCGTTTCCACTGCTAAGCTTCCTGGACAAAACAAGTTCAGGAAAATAATAAGAGACTATTTCAAAAGTCATGGTCTGTCAATAAAAGAAGTTTTACTGTGTCATTTTTGGAGCTACAAGAATGCATCTTATCATTTTGTCATCAGTGGGGGCCCCCCCAATTTTTTTATTTTGGTAAAATACATAATAACATAAAATTTAGTATCTTAACCATTTTTAAGTGTACAGTTTAGTGGTATGATGTACATTCGTATTGTTGTGAACCATCAGCAGCATCCATATCTAGAACTTTTTTTTTAAATAAAAGATTTTATGTATATATGTATGTATGTATGTATTTAGAGAGAGGGGGTGGGTGCGCGGGCAGAGGGAGAGAAAGAATCCCAAGCAGACTTTGTGCTGACCACAGAGCATAATGTGGGGCTCGATCTCATGACCCTGAGATCATGACTTGAGCTGAAATCAAGAGTTAGGTGCTCGACTGACTAAGCCACCCAGGGGCCCCTGGAACTCTTTTCATCTTGCAAAAGTGAAATTCTGTTTCCATCAAACACTAACTCCCCATTGAACCCCTCTCCCCAGCCCCTGGCAACCACCACTGTACCTTTTTTTTTTTTTCTTAATTATCTCCTTTCCCCCCACATCCCACAAGTGTTGGCTCCAGCACTTGGGTGTCATGGGTGTATGACTTTAGGCAAGTCACTTACCTTGTTCCTTATGTACAGAATGTATAATATAAACCCAGCCTCTGGTAACCCCTGTTCTACTCTCTGTTACTGTGAGTTTGGCTTTTTTTTTTTTTTTTTGTCTTAGATAATGTGCTCGTTATTTTCCATAGTTGTAGCTTTCCAAACCATGGTGAATTTCATTTTTTAATCTTCATGATAGCTAGTATCATCGAATTCTAACAATTATATTCTAAATATTGTGCTAAAAGAAAGAAATGTATTAATTTATTCTCATAAGAATCCTACGAGGAAGGTATTGTATTCCTCATTTTACGCATAAGGAACCAGAGAAGTGACTTGCCTAAGGTCACAAACCTACTAGGTTGGAGCCAGACTTACTGCAGAAACATCTGTGGAAACATAATTTGTAAGCCCAGGAGCTGAAGAATGGAATGTGGTTACCATAGTCCCTTTCATTAAGGAATGTCTGTTTTATGTAGGAATTCTGACAGTGAATTTATTTTTACAATAGTTGGTTTTTATGAAATGGCTAATTTTTAGAGTTATCTGAAAGGGCTCTATCTTCTCAGTATCCTCAAGAACTCAAAGAATTATCTCCCACATAGCTTTCTAAAAATTCCAAAACATACCCTAAGGAGATAGCATCAAAGTTGGACATAACTAAGTGATTATGGGGGACTATGAACAAAACCACTGTTGAGAAGGAAGAATTTACCCTTTAAAGTCCTTCTAGCTGGACTAAGCAACAAATTGACATGAGACAGATTAACAGGAGAAAATAAAATTTAATAGCATGCTTACTGGGAATCCACACAGCCTTGGACATTCCAAAGATAGTGAGGCAACAAGATACTTTATCTGAGCTAAGGAGAGGGATAGGGCCTGAGGATACAAAGGGCTGAAAGACCTCGAACAGGAAGGTGAGAGGAGATGTTTGGAAAACAAAGGTTGCCCTATTATGCAGGTAAGTGTCTTAGATAAAGAGGAATCTTGTTAGTAAGTTTCTTCCCGGTAGAGGCAGGTAGTTGAGGAGGAGGTACAGA
Source organism: Ursus maritimus (assembly GCF_017311325.1). Taxonomy (NCBI): domain Eukaryota; kingdom Metazoa; phylum Chordata; class Mammalia; order Carnivora; family Ursidae; genus Ursus; species Ursus maritimus. Next base: position 20,706,765 of record NW_024424897.1, on the reverse strand, counting down.
ACATATCCTGAATCTGCCGGGTTTTGATTGCTTTTAACTCAGGAAAATGTTTATGCCAAAGTGGCCCATTTTGGTGCAGCCTGCGCTTGGCCTCTACAGCACCATTTAGGTGAAGGTTGCAGTCTACCAGCATAACAGAGCCCCAGGTAGTGATCCCAGCCAAAGCTGGTCTCCAGGCCTGCTTTGTCATACCCTGTGTCTTGTTCCAGTGTCCCCCATGCACAATGCTTGAGCATATTCCTGCTTACAGAGCCAGTTGTGATTCTCAGTTGTTTGGGACTGTAGGAAAATCATTTCACTCAGCCATTTTGTAGACTCTGCCTTTGGATTTGCTTGGTTCTGACCTTTTGCTTTACAACTAAGTCTGTTCTGGATCTGTGGTTGAAGGCAGTGGTGCAAGCCTCCTTTTTGATCATTCTGTTGCGGAAAAATAAAAATCAGACTGGCGAGAGACCAAGTGACACTTGGAGAAGTAGGAGAACTCAGGCTTATTTTATGCTGGCAGACCCAGACGAGCTCGTGCTCGAAATTCTGGGCCTAGGATAGTGGGGTTACAGACGATAATAGGGGGGTGCAAGGGGTCAGTTTCCAAGGGCTGTGCTGACTGCTGCTAGGTGAGTTTAAATGGGCGGGGGTGCTGTTTTAGGCAGGACAGTGGTTAGGGAGCTTGTGGTGGGAAGCCTGTTTGCAGAAGCAGAAAGGGCTGGTTATTGCTTGCTCCCAGCGGGGCTTCTGGATATCTCTTGCTGTACGGACTGAGCTAGTAACTTTCCATCTTCTGGGTTCTGCTGGCCTGGGCCTGCTCTGGGTAGTTTTCCTCTTCATTTCTGCTTGCATAGGCTCTTGCAGGCTTACTCAGATCCACACCAACCACGGTGGTTGACCATGGCATGGAGTTACTCAGGAAACAAACACAATCCAGTAATAATGATAAGCTTGGGAGTCCACAAAGAATTCTACATCTGAGAAAACACTGTAAAACAAGGAATTCTGTAGAAGGCTAACAAGGAAAATTCTGAGGGTGGGAAATCGTGTAGAGAATTTTTAAAATGGTGTTCAAGAATATTTAGAAAGAAACTGGACTTGTGAGCCTATCTACGAGTAAATCATTAAACCCTTACTAAAGAGAAAACTCCATTGTGCATGTGAATGTTTTGACTATAATGGGCTTCTTGTTGAGAAGTTTTTACCGTATTTCAAAAAAATACTGTGCTTCATGAGGTGGCTTATTTATTTTACTGTAGGAATGCACGTGTCCAGCATGAGGAGAGAATCACTGAGGGATGGAGATGTTTTTCTCTCTTCCAACCATGTAGAGCTTATTCATTCCCTCGTTCAACAAATAATGATTATATCCTATGTGCCAAACATGGCACAGATCAGTGGGAATCCAGCAATGAACAAAGTCAGTCAAGTTCCACCCCTTCACAAAGCTCACCTGGCCTGCCTCCTCTCTCTGGGCAGGTAGATATGCCCAAGCAGACAAGCAGCACATTCCAGAAAACTCTTTTAGATCATATGTTGGGAACTCAATGCATATTTCTCAGGAAAACAATAGTGGTTGGTTTCCTGACCAGCCTAAATAGTGTTTACCAACAATAAAAGCATATCCAGCGTGGATTAATGTTTTTCTATTTCAGCTACATTGGTATTGTTTTAAGGGTAAAATCATTTGGAGTTCTAAATTAGAATGGTTCCTTTGCCCAGCAGCAGTGACTCCATTAGAATCAGAGTTGGCCATAGTGGTGCTGGAGGGGAGCCATGGAAAAGGTGGTACAGTGATTCTTCCAGCCTAGGCCTTCAGTGGTTCGGGATTCCCCGGTACCAATTGTATTAATCACTGCATAGTTCTCTAAATCAGAGTATAAACGCAGCTCTAACTTAGGCTTCCTCCCTCTTATCACATGTGTGGGGATGATTCATGGGTCAAGTCACAATCAGAGAAAACTGCTGTAGTCTCTCCATTTCCTCAGCATCACCACAAAACCTGTGGCTTGAACTCCGAAGGTGCCTCACATGAGATGTTCCTCATTATTTGAACTGCTATTAAAATTACAGACCTTACACCTGAATTGTTCCTAAAGCTTTAAAAAAAAAAAATGGCCCTTGAAAAATCCTTTTTTCTTTGTTTTATTCTGATTCTGCATTCCATACCGTGAGCTAAAAATGAACTTTTGAAGATTAATAAACAATGAGGAGAAACACATTTGCTTCCCAGAAATAAAATTTTTATTATTTTACCACGCAAAACCCCATCATAAATATAATGATATTCTGGAAAAGTATCCTGTCTTGTAATAGTAGAGATGTGATGATGAGTCAGTGGGATAGAGCTCCATTGAAGACGAATTTGCTCTTTGTTCACTCATTTTTTTCAAGCCAGGAATTCAAATGATGAAAGATGTTTCTAAAGATTGTAGGAAAGGGCCAGGATTAACTGGGTAATTATGTGGGAAAATGGATAGACAGCTACTGTTGAGTTGGTTGTTGAAGAGCATGTAGGTTGCAAAGGAGAGGTCTCTCATAGGATCCCTTGGGGTGGGAAAAATTTTTGCATGTTTCTGAACACCTGGGAATGCTTCTTAATGGGCTGTTCAGCAGCAGGGGGAGGTCCTGCAGGTGGTGCGGCAGGGGGCAGGCTGGCAGCAGGGGGGGCGGCAGCAGGGCGCCTGCACAGAGATGGGCTGGCAGCAGGTGGAGGCCCAGCAGCAGGGGCGGCAGACCACGGCCGTGCAGGACGTGGGGCAGCAGCTGATGGGGCGGCAGCAGCCCTCCTGCAGGGAGCAGGGGTCACAGCAGACAGGGCGGCGGCAGGGCTCACAGATGGGGCGCGTGCAGCGGCAGGTGCAGGTCACGGGGCGGCACACGGTGGTCTGGCAGGACACGGGGCGGCAGCAGCAGGGGTCGCGGCAGCAGCAGGGCTGGCAGCAGCCTCCCCCACAGCCCGAGGAGGAGCAGGTGGAGCCGCAGCAGGAGCCGGACATGGTGATATCTGGGGTTGGTTACGGTTGGACTGGTGAGAGGATTTGGGTGTTGTCAGGTGTGAATGTCTTTGTCCTGCTCGGGGGGCCTTTATATACCCTGGCCAGCTGCTGATGACCCCCAGGACACAGGTCATTTCCTGGAGTTGAGGTTGCCCATTGACCTCTAGATTGGTGGATTCGGTTGCTGAGGCAGCAGTTCCAACAGCATGGAAAGATGCTTTCCTTTCTGCCTGTGTGCTTTCTTCCTCATTGAAATGAATAGTTGATTATATCATCCAAAAAATTACTTGTGGACTAACCAATCCTTCCAGACCATATCACATGACAAGTTGAAAGTTTGACGAAGCCACTGTTGCCACCATCATACTTTCCTCTTGTTCCTCTTATTCACCACCCATGACTAAGTGTGAGCCTGTAAGGTTCATGAGGTCACAGGCCTAGTTTCTGATTGACATTGAGATGAAGCAAGAATTTCTGAAAAACCAAAATGACTCATGGAAGGAGACATGTACTGATTCTATGGGAAGAATGGCCCAATGCTTCTGGAAAACAGAATAGTGCTTCACCTTGTTCTTAAGGAAATAATCACCAGAGCCACTGGAGTGACTCCAGTTGGCCTATTAATCAGTCACTACTGAGACTCTTACCGTGTAAACAGCACCACGCTATTTGGGAGTGAGAGGGAAAGGAAGAAAAGGAAGTTCTAAGTAGTTTCTTATCACACAGTAGTTACACATGTTAGGACGGCAAGACAGAGGCAGATAAAGCAGTGAAAGGAGAAGACTTTTCAACAAGGTCGAGCTAAGTGAGAACTTTATTCATATTATGCATTTTGAACACCCCTCCCTGAGTATGGTCTTAGAAATAGAATTGAAATTGGGATTACTCTTTCTTTCCAGGTGTGAACATAAGCACTTATATTGCGTTCTTCAAAATATATTGAAAATATTTATAAAGGAACCAGTTATCTTTATGTAGTAAATGCTTTGGTCCATTGGTGAGGGTTCGATTGCTTGTGAAGTGTGAAATTGGCCTTAGGAAGAACAAGGGGAACCACGTGTACCGACAACTGATAAAATAGCTTTGTCCTTTTTTAGCCACAGCTAAGGAAAGTGGAAGTATAGAAAATAAATTTATATTTAGAAGGTAGGTTAAGGATGACATTGTCCAAGGCTTGCTGATGACTCTCAGACCAAATTTGTCCCCACAAAGTGTTTTTTTGGTAGATCATATTTTATACGTATGTTGGTCTGCTGTAGTCCTGGTCCTTGAATGCCTTTGAGTTCGTGACCCATCATAGTCCTTCACAATTTTTGAGCGGCCTGATTTGTAAAATGATTTCTCTAAAGTGATGCAGATAAGAGGATGGCAAAGTGTTGACAACACTGTGGTCTTCTGTTGACTCCAAACACCGATGGATGACCCATTGTCTTTTCCAGCTCTGAGTTACTTCAGACTGGTGAACAGATAGTCATAGTTACCAAAACTTCTATCTCATCTAGTGACGTAAAATGGGAACTTGCTTGATTTATGGTTTAGTGTATTGTTTTTTTGTCCTAGAATATATACAGCAATTCAAATAGTAGGAATAGAAAGATGTCTGTAAACTCACTGCAATCATAGACTGTCAGAAACTTTGCTGTTTTAAGCCACATCAGTAAGAATGGAAGATCCCCCTATTTCTGGGACAGGTTATTAGTCACCTTAACATAAAGAAGCAGCCTCAATACCCAGCCCGAAGGCAAAGTTTCAGATAAGAGATTTTCAGGTAAAGCATTCCTCATTTATCTTAATGATATAGTTTTCAAAGAAAGAGGGGACCTGAGTCCTGTCACATCCTAGTCCTGATGTTAATTCTTTTGTACAAACCCCTGTTTTGCTTGGAGCCCATTAAAACACCATTTCATGTAATTTTATGTAAACTCTATAAAAAAACACTTTTCCTTTGTTGGGTGGGATGCCCCTGGTCCTATGCTGTGTAGTCTCCTTTGCTGTAGCACATAAATAGGCCAAAGCTTGGTCCCTAATCTTCACCACATGGACTTTTTTAGTCCTATTATTTGAACTCCAGATGTTCTGCAAGAGCATAATCACCAGTGTGGGAACAAGTAAATGTTAACCATGGTGGTGATAAATTGTGGGATTTTTTGTGGTTTGACTGAAAAAGTATGCAGTGTTGGTGACTTTTTTGATGGTGAACTATGCCTTCTTCTTCATAGTTTCATGAGTTGTGTTTTGTTAGGAACTGGCCACTGGATGTCAAGAAGGATTTTAAATTCTGAAAACAGAGTATGCGTTCCCTGTTCTCCCAAATGATCTTTGAAATACCTTCCAGTCATAAGAGTCAGAGATGGAGATGGGAAAGAGTGAGGTAGAAAGGGCAGGGGAAGGGTAGGGAAGACAAAGAGGGATTCAGATCCTTCCTCCCTCACCTAACAGTTGTGTGGCTTAGAGCTGATACCTGTCCCTCTGCAGCACGTTTCCTTAGCTGTAGAAGGGGAAGAGTCATCTGTCCCTGATGTTCTTCATAGGCCAGATTTATCATGAAATCTGTACAACGTGGAAGACAAAATGGATATCATTCATTGAAAAGAGAACATTTTAGATGGAAAAATTCTAGATGATCAGGGAGTGGGTGGGATTTTTTTCTGGAATTTAACAAATATCTTTTCTGCCTAGGGGCACCTGGGTAGCTCAGTTGGTTAAGTGTCCGAGTGTTGATTTCAGGGTCATGAGTTCAAGCCCTGTGTTGTGCTCCATGCTGGTGTGGAGCTTATTTAAAAAAAAACAAACAAAAAACAAAACACCACACACACACACACACACACACACACACACACACACACACACCTTTTCTGCCTAATAAATACCCTTTGCCTAAAGCCAGGGATGACTAACCCAAATAATCTTTCAGCGTTTCTTATAGTTGGAATTTAATTCCTTTGGGGGGTTCAGGGTGGAAGGAAAAGTCCATCAGATGTATGTAATATCCCCAGCTCTCCTTGCTCCTGAAGCTAGCTAAACCCTTATTCATAAAGCTTATAATCTAGGGCTCTTTCCTGTGGGTTAGCCGGTCAGCTTTTAAAGAGCATTTTCATTCTGAGATGGCCTCAATCTGATGATGAGGGTTGTTTTTGCCCTCTTTTCTTACACTTAGGATATCTTAGGAATATGCTTTGCTATATTAGGAAATCTGTTTCTGCCAGTGGATGTGGACTATCTTGAAAAAACAAAAAGCCTTCCCTTCAATTTTCTCCCACTCTCAGTGACATAATATGTAATAAATAGCACATCTTTTGAGCCCATTTGATACAGTGATGTTCAAATGTGCAACAAGGATATTAGTGGATGGTACTGGGTGAATGCTGTGTGCCAGGCACTTTACATACATAAGGTCATTTAACTTTCCCAGCAACCTACCATGGTAAGGATTAGCTTTACCATTTGGCAGAGGAGAAAACCTGAGTGTCAGAGAAGTTAAGTTATACTGATGCTGAAGATTCTGTTTTAAGTAGAATATCTATCTATTAGAATTCTTGTCATGAAGACAATTACCTTCTCATTTTGTTTGATTCAACAAATAGAAATCAAGTTACCAACCATATTCTAAACGTTGAGCTCAGTACTGAAAGCCAGAATAAATAAATCATGGCCTCTTCGTTGGAGACAGAGAAATAGATCATCTCAATATGATGCTGTATGGGGAGGGAAGTAAGCATAGGATACTATGGGCATATGGTGGGGCACCTAACCTAAACTCTGTGTGTGTCTGTGTGTGTGTGTGTGCATGTGCACACATTCATGCACACACATGTCCATGTGTGTGCACATATGTGTGGGTGTGTTTCTGTGGTGGAGGGGTGAGGACAGGACTATTAGAGAAGGCTGAGCAGAATCTTTGAAATGACTCAGTGTTAGGTAAGTGAAGAAAGTGGAGGGAAAGGGTAGGTGCAAAAAAATATTCCAGATAAATGAAAGAATATGACAAAAGCAAAGACTTACAGAACTGCATGGCGTGTGCCAGTTACTGTGAGTTTAATGTTACTTGCAGTGACTTAGTGGGGGCGTTTAGACATGAACCTGGACATGTGGGCAAAGGACAGACCCTGGAGGACCCCGTGTATATAGATTTCCTACCCACATAAACAGTCTGAGGACTAGCCTGGCCACCCTGTATCACCTTCCAAGATTCATACCAGGATTCCTGTCACCTCTCCCTTTCCTCTCCTGTCTTCCATACCTTCTCTGTCTTGTCTTCCTTCTTCCTATTCCTTGTCTGATCATCTAAATACACTCTTAAACATGTACTACTGAATGAATCAGAGAGCAGGGAAGTTTACAGGAAAAATTAGTTTATTGAAAACAAGCGAGCAGCACATTACAGAAGATGGCAGGGAAGGTTTGAGCAGCCCTCAGAGTTCAGGATGGGTTTGCAAAGTCCACTCTGAGGACTTTTGAAGAGAGATCTACCATCCATGGTGTCTTCAGCTGATGGGGACTTGGGAATTTGGCTGAGGGTGGCGATGGACATCTCCTTGTGTATCCAAATGGTAGGATGTAAAAATGACTATTGTCACCATATCAAAAATATCTATTTTTCTTTCCACTTTCTTAAAATGCAGAATAGGTGCTTAGACTCCAGTGTGTTGCTCTGTGGGGATGGTGGGGCTCTCAGCAGCAGGGGGAGGTCCTGCAGGTGGTGCGGCAGGGGGCAGGCTGGCAGCAGGGGGGGCGGCAGCAGGGCGCCTGCACAGAGATGGGCTGGCAGCAGGTGGAGGCCCAGCAGCAGGGGCGGCAGACCACGGCCGTGCAGGACGTGGGGCAGCAGCTGATGGGGCGGCAGCAGCCCTCCTGCAGGGAGCAGGGGTCACAGCAGACAGGGCGGCGGCAGGGCTCACAGATGGGGCGCGTGCAGCGGCAGGTGCAGGTCACGGGGCGGCACACGGTGGTCTGGCAGGACACGGGGCGGCAGCAGCAGGGGTCGCGGCAGCAGCAGGGCTGGCAGCAGCCTCCCCCACAGCCCGAGGAGGAGCAGGTGGAGCCGCAGCAGGAGCCGGACATGGTGATGTCTGGGGTTGGTTACGGTTGGACTGGTGAGAGGATTTGGGTGTTGTCAGGTGTGAATGTCTTTGTCCTGCTCGGGGGCCTTTATATACCCTGGCCAGCTGCTGATGACCCCCAGGACACATGATCATTTCTTAATCTTCTAACCAATTAAGTGAGGATTTAGCATTCAGTAAATGATGTTTTTTGAATCTTCACCTTATACACATCCATGCACACAACCACAAACATTCCTTTGTTTTCCATATTGTTTATTCTTACCAAATGTAGACATTGGATTCAATTCTGATGAATTTTCCTTTGAAATATTCCTAACTCATACAAGAGAAAAGAGTGTGTTTTCTAAACTAGAATTGTCTCTAATCACTGTGCCCTTTAGCCTTGAAGTCAGCATTTTATTGCTGGACTTCAAAGACTCACATAATAACCACCCAGTGACTTGCCTTATTTACACCTGTGCCCCTCACAGTAACAGGTTAATAGCAATACTCTTGTGTAGGCCAGTAGACATCTGCTTCCCAGATGTCTCCTTCCATGACTCACCAAGAGGCAGGTTTGTGGTTTTCAGATGAGGAGGGAGCACATGGTGTCCTGGACCCCTGCCACCCTGGTTTAGTCACTCTTCCGCAGTAGGTCCTGGGCTGTTCTTCCCTGGTTGTTGTCTCCCCATTCACCTGGAATGCCCTCCTCTTCCTTCCAAACCAAACTCAACTTCTACCTTGACTGTAAAATTTTCATAAGGATATGTTGCTGTTTTTAATCTTTGTAATTTATTTGGGATTAATAATTACATGTGTAGATTCTTGGAAGAGACTATAGAGAACATACAGCCCCTCATCTTATGGGAGAGGTCCTGTGGGTTCACACAATCACACAATGAAGTCTGGGTCTCTTCATTCCTCAGTAGCAGCCTTTACTAAGAGTTTCATGTTTATCAGGTTCGGTAGACCATAGTCTTCAGACAAGAGAGAGAATGTCTCAGGTGTCCCCCCCCCCCCATTTTTATCTCAAGTCTTAAAGTAAGCATCATTAAAAGTGATACTGGAAAAGAGTTAGGGAAGTGTCTTGTCCCAAGGAGAGGTAATCCGAAAGGGCCCCAGGACTTGTTTGCTGGGTCAGATCTGTGCGCCAGTGCAGAGGTGTCTCTCTGAGAGCGATCAACAGACCTTCGCTGTTGGTTGGGTGGGGGTGTGGGGAGTTGCCTGTTCTGGGATGTTCAAAGTGTAGTCTGGTTCCCTTTGGTAACACATTGTGGCGCTGTGAGATAATGAGCTTGTCTAATTCCTTTTATTGTTTTTTATTTATACTTCACCCCATGCCTTATCCCTTGTAATGAGTTCCATAAACTGGAAATTATGAAGTAGAGATAGACTTTTCCTTTGGATTTGAAGGAGGGGGGGAAAGAAGAATCCTGTTCCATCAACCCCACTTACTTTCTGTGAGCACTAAATGAAAGAAAGGGCCAGGAGCTTGCAAACCACCAATCAAATGTCCTAAAATTACTACTTTGAGCTTAAAGGGAGAGGCTTTTATTGTTTTCATGGGGGAATTAGTTTTATTTTTGCTTCAGTGATATCGTGGAAGATATAGATGTGAATTATATTAAATTCATTCTCTAAATCTCTTCATCCCAAGATTCTCTCTTGGCTCATTTACAGTATTAGTTGATTTTTAGTGTGCAGGTGCAGACTAAGTAATTCTCTGATATAATGTGGCTAGAATTACATGCAGGGTAGTTTTTTGTTGCTACCATGGTTGACTTAGTCAGCTGTAATGCATAATAAGCAACCACAAACTCTCAGAATGTACAACAACAAGTTTTTATTTTTTTGGTCACATGTCTGCAGGTCATTTGGGTTTTGTCTGAGTAAGGCTGGTCTTGGCTTCTGGCAATGGGTTCGTTTGGGGCTTCCTTCTGAATTAGAGTTGCCAGATTTAGCAAATAAAAATACAGGTGCCAAGTTAAAATTCGATTTCAGATAAACAAATAAATCTTTAGTATAAGTTTGCCTGAGTATGCATGGGGCATATTTATATTAAAAATTTGTTATTTATCTGAAGTTAAAATTTAATGAGGTGTCCTGTATTTTAATTGGCAACCCTGGTTCTGATGGCATAAGCACACGGGAGCAATGCAGTCATGCAGACATATTTCAAGTCTTTGCGTGGATCATGTCCTCTAACATTGCATTGGCCAAAGCAAGTCACATGGTGAAGTCCAAGTTACGGGGTGGGAGAGTGGAAGAGGAGTAGGAAGGGGAAGAGAGTAAACATTAATGAGGAATGATCTAATCTACCAGAGCAACAAATCAGTTATTTTAGGAATCTTTGTTGTGAAGCTTGGACAAAGACTTTTAGAAAGTCAGATTAGATGTTCAGTGCATTTCCATTCATTTGGGTAACTTTTATATCTCTTCCTCCTCCTCTTCCTGGTCAACTAGGAAATGTCATTGATTTAAAAAGGGACTTCCCGATCTACATATTTAAAGCAATCCCTATCAAAATACCAACAGCATTTTTTACAAAACTAGAACAAACAATCCCAAAATTTGTATGGAACCACGAAAGACCCCAAATAGCCAAAGCAGTCTTGAAAAAGCAAAGCAAAGCTGGAGATATCACAATTCCAGACTTCAAGTTATATTGCAAAGCTATAGTAATCAAAACACTACGCTGCTGGTACAGAATAGACACATAGGTCAATGGAACAGACTAGAAAATCCAGAAATGAACCCACAACTATACAGTCAATTAATATTCAATTAATATTCAACAAAGCAGGAAAGAATATCCAATGGGAGAAAGACAGTCTCTTCAACAAATGTTGTTGGGAAAATTGGACAGCAACATGCAAAAGAATGAAACTAGGTCACTTTCTTACACCATACACAAAAATAAATTCAAAATGGATGTGAGACCTAAAACCATAAACATCATAGAAGACAGCACAGGCAGTAATGTCTCTGACATTTGCTATAGCAAATTTTTTCTAGATAGATCTAGATAGATCTCCTGAGGCAAGGGCAATAAAGCAAAAATAATCTATTGGGACTACATCAGAATAAAAAGTGTCTGCACAGTGAAGGAAGCAGTGGACAAAACTAAAGGGCAGCCTACCGGGATGGGAGAAGAAATGCCTCTGATAGGGAAAAATCCCTTCTGCTTACCTTTTCAGCATTCCTTTGGCTAATCTTGGACCTTTTCTTTTCTATATGCATTTAGAAACAGTTAGTCATACTCTGTTAGAAAAATCTCATTGGAATTTTGATCAGAATGGTATAAAATTTATTGATTCAGCTAGGAAGAATTTTAAATTTAATTTTATTTATTTTTTTAAATATTTTTTTATTATGTTAGTCACCATACAGTCCATCCCTGGTTTTTGATCCTCCCCCCCATCACCAGCCTATCCCATTCCCCCACACCCCTACCCTCTGAAGCCCTCAGTTTGTTTCTCAGAGTCCATAGTCTCTCATGCTTCATTCCCCCTTCTGATTTTAACTTTTTAAGGGACCTCCACACTGTTTTCCAAAGTGGCTGTACCAACTTGCGTTCCCACCAACAATGTAAGAGGGATCCCCTTTCTCCACATCCTCTCCAACATTTGTTGTTTCCTGCCTTGTCAGTTTTTGCCATTCTAACCGGCATAAGGTGGTATCTCAGTGTGGGTTTGATTTGAATTTCCCTGATGGCTAATGTTTTTGAACATATTATCCATCACGAGCAAGTGGGATTCATCCCTGGGATGCCAGGGTGGTTCAACATTCACAAATCGATCAGTGTGATAGATCATGTCAACAATAAAAGAGTCAAGAACCATATGATACTCTCAATTGATGCAGAAAAAGCATCGGACAAAATACAGCATCCTTTCCTGATTAAAACCCTTCAGAGTGTAGGGATAGAGGGTACATTCCTCAATTTCATAAAAACCATCTATGAGAAACCTACAGCAAATATCATTCTCAATGGGGAAAAGCTGGAAGCCTTTCCTTTAAGATCGGGAACACGACAAGGATGCCCACTCTCACCA
>NW_024424897.1:20675395-20693794 GCF_017311325.1 Ursus maritimus | reverse complement strand
AAAGGGATGAAGGACCTCAATGTGAGACAGGAATCCATCAAAATCCTAGAGGAGAACATAGGCTGCAACCTCTGTGACATTGGCCACAGCAACTTTTTTCATGACACATCTCCAAAGGCAAGAGAAACAAAAGAAAAAATGAACTTGTGGGACTTCATCAAGATAAAAAGCTTCTGCACAGCCAAGGAAACAGTAAAAAAAAATCTAATATGTTTTTTAAAAGTTTCTACTCTTTTGGGAGCTGATTATTCCCCTTTTTAAACATAATGTTATTTCTCCTTTTCTCTCTCTTTGACCGGTTTTACCAGACTTTTTCTTTTTTTTTTTTTTTTTAAAGCTTTCGCTTTCTTTTTTTTTTTTTTTTTTTAAGATTTTATTTATTTATTTGACAGAGAGAGACAGCCAGCGAGAGAGGGAACACAGCAGGGGGAGTGGGAGAGGAAGAAGCAGGCTCACAGCAGAGGAGCCTGATGTGGGACTCCATCCCGGTACGCCAGGATCACGCCCTGAGCCGAAGGCAGACGCTTTAACGACTGCGCCACCCAGGCGCCCCTACCAGACTTTTTCTATTTCATTTTTTTATCTTTGTTTATATAATTAATTTTATTAAACTTTTCATTTTTTATTGTATTTATGTAATTTTCCTAAGCTTTTCATTTAAAAATATGTTATTAACATTTAAATTTGTCATTATAACCTTCTTTCTACATTGGGTTTACTGATTGATGGGGTTGTAATAGAAGGGGGTTATCTCAACTTGTGATTGCAAAGCATTGCTTCAAGGAGAAGCCTATGCATTGTTGGTGGGGATATAAATTGGTGCAGCCACTCTGGAAAACAGTATGGAGGTTCCTCACAAAATTAAAATAGTACTCCATATGATCCAGCAATTCCACTTCTGGGTATTCATCCAAAGACAATGAAAACATTAATTAAAAAAGATATATGCATCCCTATGTTCATTGTAGCATTATTTACAGTAGCCAAGATACAGAAACAACCTAAGTGTACATCAGTGGATGAATGGATAAAGATGTGTATATACACAATGAAATTTTACTCAGCCATAAAGAGGAATGAAATCTTGGCATTTGCAGCAACACGGATGGATCTTGAGGATATTATGCTAAGTGAAATAAGTCAGGCAAAGACTAATACTGTATGATTTCACTTATATGTGGAATCTAAGCAAATGAACAAACAGAACTCATAGATACAGAGAACAGATCTGCGGTTGCCAGAGGGGAGTGGGGTTGGTGGGGGGGACTGAGTGAAGGTAGTCAAGAGGTGTATACTTCCAGTTATAAAATAAGTCATGGGGATGTAATGTTAGCATGGTGACTATAGTCACTAATATTGTATCACATACCTGAAAGTTGCTAAAAGAATAAATCTTAAAAGTTTTCGTTACAAGGAAAATAATTTTGTAACTTTGTATGGTGACAGATAGTAACTAGACTTATTGTGGTAATCATTTCTTAGAGTACACAAATATCAGATTATTATGGTGTATACCTGAAAGATATAATGTCATATGTCAATTATATCTCAATAAAAAATTATAATTTAAAAATAAATAAGAGCTAAAGACATGAATTAAATCTGTCCCAATTTAGGGTATTAAGACATATACATGTGCACTTACACATGTGCTGCTTTTATTCTACTATCTTAAATTATCTATATTTGATATAGCACTTATTCTCAAAGTGGTTTCAACATGACTGTTCTTCCTGTATCATCATGTAAAATATAGTTACCTAGTTACTGAGTAAAATGATCATGAAAATAATAGAGAACAATGCTGATAAATTTTTATGTGTCAAAAAGTTTATTAGAAAGCAAAGAAGCAACAAAACATAAGAAATTCGCTCTTTTAGAAACTACATAACTGGACCCCTAGGTCTAAGGGTATAACTGTATCCCAGGTCAGAGGGTATCAAATCAGTACTGCACAGGAGTTACAGATAATATTCACTTTATTAGGAAGGATAATCTAGAGCCCAAAGTCATAAGGAAGAAAGAGAAATTTAGAGGAGTGGGATAATTTTTTAGCTGATGGATTACAAATTAATATCCATATTTGGCACCAGTATTGAAAGGAAAAGATAATAATGGAAGGAGCTTAACATGAACCAGAATGTGCTCCGAGTCCGTGGGGTTGGTTCATTGGAATCATGTGGCTCAACCTGTTGAATGAGGTCAACCAGACTCCATGTATCCTAATGCTTAGCACAAAAGGAGGGTCTACATCTGTAGGGCAGGAGGTAAACAGAGATGGTAGTCATAGGGCAGGGGGCTCAGCAGCAAGAGGAGGCACAGCACATGGGGCGGGGGCAGGTGGAGATGACACAGGTGGGGCGATAGCAAGTGGTGTGGCAGGAGACCCGGCCACAGACTGGGCGCAGGCAGCAGGAGGGGCAGCAGCAGGAGGGGCGGCAGCAGCTGGAGCCACAGCAGCTGGAACCACCGCAGGAGGGGCGGCAGCAGCTAGAGATGCAGCAGGAGGGGCGGCAGCAGCTGGAGCCACAGCAGCTGGAGCCACCACAGGTGGGGCGGCAGCAGCTGGACACACAGCAGCTGGGGCGGCAGCAGGTGGTCCTGCAGCAGGTGGTCTGGCAGCAGGTGGGGCGGCAGCAGCTAGAGATGCAGCAGCTGGGCCTGCAGCAGCTGGAGCCACAGCAGCTGGAGCCACCGCAGGAGGGGCGGCAGCAGCTGGACACACAGCAGCTGGGGCGGCAGCAGGTGGTCCTGCAGCAGGTGGTCTGGCAGCAGGTGGGGCGGCAGCAGCTAGAGATGCAGCAGCTGGGCCTGCAGCAGCTGGAGCCACAGCAGCTGGAGCCACTGCAGGAGGGGCGGCAGCAGCTGGACACACAGCAGCTGGGGCGGCAGCAGGTGGTCCTGCAGCAGGTGGTCTGGCAGCAGGTGGGGCGGCAGCAGGTCTCCTGGCCACAGCCCTGGTCAGAGCAGACGGAGCCACAACAGGAGTTGACCATGGTGTTAGAGGTTAGAGGTTCTGGGTGGGTTTCTAAAAGAATGAGGTTCTCAAGTGTGATCTCTCCCTGCCCTCTGTCACTTTTATACCCTGCTGAGAGCTACTGTGACCATGTGCAGGACACTTCTTGTTGTTTATCCTAATAGAAAATCAGTTAGTTTTAGTAAATTAGATAATTATGTTTATCTGGTAAATATATCTATATATAGAAAAGGCTCCATTTCCTTCTTCTGTTGTACTGTGCATTCTGATTTGGTTAAAACCAAGTGAATCAGCTCCTGTATTTCTTTCCTTGTCTGAGGTGTCTTCCAAAGTAGACCCATCCCATGACATTGTCTCACGGGTTTTCACAAGTATTAAATCTTTATTTACATGTTTAATTCCTGGATAGTATGTTGAGAATGGATTTTATAATGACTAAATCTGCTGTCAAAGAGGTTAACAACAAGTCATATGAAAATGGTAGTAGGAAAATAGAATGAAAGCCATCGTGGGGGGGGCAGTCCCTTGTGTGCAGTAGGGGATACTGTGATTCCTTTGGAGTTTATGGATGGCCAGTGAGGTATAAAGGATCCTAACAAAGTTCCTATCCATTTTGTGTTATCGAATCTATTCAATTTGAAAGTTATGATGCAATGATAGTAAAAACCCATTGGCATGAATAGGTCCTTTTAAAAGTTATTAAATTATTATGGACATGTTCTTCAGAGATAGGGTATCATAAAGGAGTATTTTTTCTCTTATTTTGGTGGATGAACATACCCAATAGAATATGTATGTCGAATATTTTCTTCTATTCTGAGCTTTTGTCTGTCAAGAAGTTATGTTTGAGGTATTTTGCTTGATATAAATGAGATCTAAGCGGTTAAGCTTTAATCTGTGTCCTATAGGCACTTGAATAAGACAAGACACATATGTAGGGGTTTGGCAAGCGTATAGGACGTTGTGTGATAAATAACAATTATGTATTTAAAACTGTACACTTATGAAATATGAGATAATACTAATAGTTACTATTTTTGAGTGCCTATTGCTTGTCAGGAATTTTTTTGAGTCTTCTTTAATTGTTACCTTGTTTGTACTTCACAAGGGATCTAAGAGAGGTGGTCACAATTTTTCTTAATTCTTCAGACATGAGGTAATTGAGGCTCAGATAGATTGAAGTCATATAGTCAGTAGGGAAGATGGATCTTTCTTAGAAGTTTCTAAAAGGTATGAGGAGTAATAATCCCATGTCCTTTCTCATACTGTTTCATTTGTGTAAATGTGCTTTCTCCCTTGTCAATTCAACAAACTCTTGCTCATACATAAATGTGTAGTCTGGATACCAGCTCATCTCTAATGTCTTTCTTGATATCTACTACATTCAAAATGAATCCTCCTCTCCCTTTTCCTCCAAGATACCTGTGATATAGGGTATCACACTCTATCATAATTGGTTTATATCTTTCCCCCCCATTCCTTCTATATACCCCATGAGGTCGGAGATTGGCTTATTCATATATATAAACATGGTGCCTAGCAACTGCTCTGAATGAATGTTAGTTGAATGAATGTGGAATTTATTGAAAACATAGGGCGTTTACCCACTCTTTATCATACTGTAGATAATCCAGATGGATGGAGAAAAGAAAAACACTCAGACAATGGGGATATGATTGAATGGGGGTCTATTTTTGGCCTCTGATGGAGTAAATAACTTGTCTGGTTGGTAGGTATAGGATGGTCAAGAAAAGTAATAATCCACTGCTAAAATGCGACTGCAAAGATATTCTTGAATTTATGCAAAGAAAGTGGATACTATATCATCACACAGTTGGGAGAAAGGTGTGAAAGAACATCTAGGCTTTTGAGATATTATTTGCCTGGGGGTGGGGGAGTGACAGGCAGCAGGAAGAAAGTTTAGGTGGTGGTTGCAGGGTAGGTATGAGAGATGAATGCCTGTCTAGGTTGGTGGCAATGGAAGCAGTAAGGAGGATAGTGATGGAATAGCACTTCAAAGAGAGTCAACCAGGATCACTCACAAAATGGGCAATAGAGGTAACAGGAGACCTCATTTTTTAAAAAGATTTTATTTATTCATTTGACAGAGAGAGAGAGACAGCCAGCGAGAGAGGGAACACAAGCAGGGGGAGTGGGAGAGGAAGAAGCAGGCTGGCTCATAGCAGAGGAGCCTGATGTGGGGCTCAATCCCAGAACGCCGGGATCACGCCCTGAGCAGAAGGCAGACGCTTAACAACTGAGCCACCCAGGCGCCCCAAGGAGACCTCATTGTTAAAGAGGACTCATAATTTAATATTTTTCAATTATATACACATATATTTTGTAATTAAATTCTGTTAGTGAAAAGATAACCATTTGTAATAAAATATGTTTTAAAATCTCACCAGATAGACCGGTGATGGGTAGTAAGGAGGGCACATATTGCATGGTGCACTGGGTGTTATACACAACTAATGAATCATCGAGCCTTACATCGGAAACCGGGGATGTACTGTATGGTGACTAACATAATATAATAAAAAATCATTATTAAAAAAAAAAAATAAAATAAAATCTCACCAGAAACAAAATAAAAAGACAAATGAGTGAATGAAAAAAAATACTTGCAATTTATACCAAAGACAAAGAGCCAATGACCTTAATATATAAAGCACTTCTAAAATTAGACTGGAGAAGAGGAAAAACCTGATGGAAAAATAAGATGCAGGTCTGTCTTCATCATATAAAGATGCCCAGTCTCACATATAGGAATGGAATTGAAATTATATGGGATACCTCTTCTCACCTGTGAGACTGTCAAAAACTCAAAATTTGACAACATTCTCTAGTAGTGAGATTATGTGAAAATAGGCATGCTCCTCATACTTTTCTGACAAAGATTTGACAATAATTAGTGGCATTATTCTTTGACTCAGCTATCCCAATTCTATAAATTACCCAACATACTCAGGCAAAACTATGAAAACATGTTGTGCAAAATTATTCATGGCACTGCTGTTTGTAAAAACAAAACAACAGGAGCTAGACACAACCTGGGTGTGCTTCAGTAGTGTCGTGGTGAATGAGCTCTGGTGCATCCCCATGATGGAGTACTATTCAGCTGTAAAAAAGGAATAAGGAGTATCTTTATATGCTACTATGAAGTAATCTCCAGGATATATTGTTAAGAGATGATAAAGCAGATGGAGCAATGTGTCTGTAGTGTTATACAATGTGTCTAAACAAATAAGGGCAGGATGTGGGTGGGGGATGGGCTAGATGGGTGATGGGGATTAAGGAGGGCACTTGTTATGATGAGCACTGGGTGTTATATGTAAGTGACGAATCACTAAATTCTCCTGAAACCAACAGTACACTATATGTTAACTAACTAGAATTTCAATGAAAATTTGGGGAAAAAAATAAATGCTGATGGGTAGAAAAAAGTAAGGGAACACATATAGAAAATGTATTTTGTTACATTAATTTTTTAAAAATGGAGGAACAGAGAAGGAGAAGCGAAAAACAAAACAAAAAAGGGGACTTACATTTCCTGCTGAGGAGTCTTAGGGACTGGATTTATCCTTCTGCCTGAAACAACTAAAAAACCAGACAAAATAAATGAAACAATGGTTTTTAGACATTGGCTGTCAGTTCAGAACACTGGTGCCTTAGAGGAAACAAATGAGGTGATCCCTAGAATTGCCTCAGTTTATTTCTTGAAGCGAGTTTCTGGGGGGGCAGCTCTGGGAGAGAGAACCTGGTAGGGCCTGGTAATCCTCCTGACTTGAGGAGTCAGAGCTGGGATGAAGGAGGTCAAGTCAGCTGTAGTTCATAGCGTAGAGTACCAGAGAGGAAAGCGTTGCACAAAGAACCCTAAAGATCTGCAGAAGGTCCATCTGCATCTTCAGCTGAGTCCTTATGACTGCATGTGCAGAGGAAACTACCCAAAGGCAGAAAAAGAGCTGCCCTGCTCCGCTCTACCTCCATAAAAGGCAAAGGGAACAATTCTTGAAGCTGATACAAGGCCAGAAACAGCCCATGCTCCCATGAACCGGAGTGAAAAACCTTGTAATGCGTGGGTCATTGGTTAGAGTACTTAGAATAGTATTGCCTCAGGAGTGGGGCAGATTTTTCCCTAGAGTAAAGGCTGCTCTGATCCCACCTCACACACTTTATAAGCAAGTCTTGAAAGGATCAAACTGTTAAATCAACTTAATTGCATCTCAGAACAATCAATTAATTGGATTCCATCAAAATAAAAAAATATTTACTTTTCAAAAGATACGGTTTAGGCAGTAACCTCTTTGATATTGGCTGTAGCTACTTTTTTCTAGATTTGTCTCCGGAAGCAAGGGAAACAAAAGCAAAAATGAACTATTGAGATTACATCAAAATAAAAAGCTTGTGCACAATGAAGGAAGTGGTCAACAAAACTAAAAAGCAACCAACTGAATGGGAGATGATATTTGCAAATGATGTGTCTGATAAAGAATTAGTATCCAAAATATATGAAGAACTTATAAAACTCAACACCCCAAGAGCAAATAACCCAGTTAAAAAAATGGGCAGATGACATGAACAGACATTTCTCCAAAGATTGCCTATAGATGCTTATCATTATTTACCATCAGAGACATGCCGATCAGTATTCTAAGGAGATAGCACCTCACACCTGTCAGCATGGCTACAATCCACAACAGAAGGAACAACAGGTGTTGGTAAGGAGGTGGAAAAAGGGAAGCCTCCCACGCTGTGGTGGGAACGCAAACACTGGGGGGTGCCTCCACTGTGATAAGTGGTATGGAGTTTCCTCAAAAAGCTAAAAGTAGAACTACCATATGATCAAGTAATCGCATTGCTGGGTCTTCTCTACCGTCCCCCAAATACCAGAACATGAATTTGAAATGATACATGCACCCTTATGTTTATAGCAGCATGGTTTACAATACAATAGCCCACGTACAGAAGCAGCCAGAGTATCAACCGACAGATGAATGGATAAAGAAAATGGGTCTTTATCTCCAATGGGCAAGTATTCTGTCACAGAAGACAATGAAATCTTGCCATTGGCAATGACATGGATGGAGCTAGAGAGTACAGTGCTAAGCAAATAAATCAGTCAAAGACAAATAGCGAATGATTTCACTCATGTGGAATTTAAGAAGCTAAACAAATGAGCAAAGGGAAAAAAAAAGAGAGAGAGAAACCAGTCAAGAAACAGACTCTTAATTGTAGAGAACAAACTGATGGTTACCAGAGGGTGGGTGATGGGTGAAATAGGTGAAGGGGATTAAGGAATTCACTTGTGATGAGCGCAGGGTGATGTATGGAATTGTTGAATCACTATCATACACCTGAAATTAATATTGCACTATTAACCACCTGAAATTAAAATAAAAACTTAAAAAAAGATATTGTTTAGGAAATTAAAAGGCAAGCCACACGCTGGAGAAAACACTTAACAGAACATATATCTCACAAAGGATTTGTATATAGAACGTATAAGGAATTCTTAACACTGAATAAGAGAAGCAACCCAACAAAATGGGTGAGAGATTTGACTAGACTTTCATCAAAGAAAATACACAGATGGAAAGTCAACCCATGAAAATATGTTTAACATCATTAATCACTAGGAAAATTCACATTAAAACCACAAGATAACATCATACACACTCCAGAATGGTTGACGTTGACAAGATTGGCCTTACGAAATGTTGGTGATAACATGAAGCCGTTGGAACTTCCATACAAGGAAGGAACATAAAATGGCTCAGTCACTTTGTAGGTTTGACTTTGGACTCATGTCAATATTTTATATGGTAATAAACATGAAAAATTTTTAAATCTCAAAATTATTAAAACAACAATAAGGGAACCTAACTGTATATCCAGGCCTAAAAGGCAACTAACCAAGATCAAAAATAAGCAACTGAAAACCAGTCTTGAGTTTGTTCTCAGTAATCGTGTTGTTGTTATATTGGTAATGTTATTCTGAGACTTTTGGACCGACATCATAGAATAAAGTATGAGTAAAATACATTGGTGTCACTGAGACATTTTTGGCAGGGGAGAAATGAGATTTATAAGTAAGGTATATGAGGTTAAGTGAAAGCCCTGTAGTTCTCAGTAGAAACTCATGACATGGTTTACCATTTAAACACATATTTTCTAGTTGTGAATGCCGAAAAAGCTAAAAGAAAGTGATTTAGTAGTAATGAACATACATATATTTCAATTTGTGGTCTTAAATACTGTTTCCTCCTAAAGAAACTGGGACTCCTCCGTGAAATGGCTGATTAGAAGTCTGGGGAAGGAAGTGTACAAGCGAGTCTGCAGTATCCTGTTACATGAAAAAGCGACGAATTTTCAAAGGTTACTTGATTCATGTCGAAAGGTCTGGGAGGTCAACTTGAAGTTGCTTATTTGAGCATCAGTGGAGGGCTATGAACTGGAATGGATTGATTCACCATCAATTATATTGAAATCCATGAGTTCATATTAATGCAAAATTTTAAAAAACAAAAAACTCTTTTGTCACCTTTGGAGGATGCAGGTAAATACAGGGAAAGAATCAAACGTTTATTTTATAAATGGCAGACAAAGGAATAATAGAACTGCAATATCGTGATTTTGCTATGCCTAAATGAAATAATGGTCCTAGGCAATGATCAGCAGCAGCTGATAACATCAAAAAAAGGGAGACAACTGGACAATATGGGCTTCCTGATGGAAAAGCACACCACTATCTATGAAGCTGTTTTTGGGTCCTACAGATCTTTTGGGATATAGTCTCCCATTAACAGGTTCAGCCGTTCTCTGGGCTAGTTGTGTAACTTAACTATAGTTATGGGTCTGTGACAAAGGGAGGTGGGAGAAGTAGTGAGGGGAGCTTGTGTTGTCGGATCACTTCTGCAAGCCCAGAGGGTTCAGGGAAATTTGGGGACTCAGGATTTTCAAGTGCCTCAATCCAGATGTCTCCACCTCATATCTCAGGGTCTCTTTCTCTCCCAATTAGGGCCCTGACCTTGGTATGGCAGAACTACCTAGGTTGAATGAACAACCAGCTCTGGAGCTCTGCTCCTCCTCTGATGAAGTCCTAGCCTTGGTCCTCAGCTTTATTTACCCTCTATGAGAGTCAGTTTCTATGCTGCCAGTGAAACCTCTAGCTTCTACATCTGTCCTTAAATCTCTGATTTAGCGCCCTCAGCCTTTCATGATGTTTTCCCAAATCAGTTGCTCCCAGCTACATTCAATTTCATTTTCCTTATAATTACTGTTAATTGCTTTCACAGATATATACTACGGAAAAAATGTCCCAGGGAGCATTAATTGCTTACAGATTTTCCAAAAATTTTTTCTCTAACTTTTATCCATGAATTCCCAAGAACATTTGTTTTACCTAAGAACTTAAGAGACTGACAATGAAACCAAAGTTGTGACTAAGGTGGGCCCTCCCTCTATTGCAAAATTGACAAAGCCATGTTGTCTGTCCTACATGTGTAGTTAAAATATAGTTGTCCGGACTGCGTTAAAAAAATCTTTTTTTTAATTTATTTTTTACTTTTAAATTTAAGTTCAATTAATTAACATATAATGTATTATTGGTTTCAGAGGTAGAGGTCAGTGACTCATCAGTCTTTTATAATATCCAGTGACTGCATTGAAAATCTTAAAGAAGAGTACCATCACACTGAATTTTCATACAGGAAAGTGGTGGTTTATTTTGGCATAGAGTTCTAACATAGGAAAATTTGGGGAATAAGAATTACAAAAGGGAGTCCACTGGACAATTAAGAGAGAGATTATAAAAGTCTGTAATGTAGAAATACTGAAATCAAACTTCAGCTCCTTGAGCTTGATGAGCTGGTGCCCCAAAGTTAAGGAGAATTTGGGGCAAATTGGTCAATACAACAGTTGGTATGTTGTAAGAAAATTCACACTTGGATGAAACGGAGAGAGGTGCAGAAGTAGAATTTGGACTGAGGCCTGAATGTGCTCACAGTGTCAGTGGGACTGTGATGGACTCATTGGAATCATGAGACACAACTCAGTTGAGCAACATTAACCCCACTTCATGTGTTCTAATGGTCAGCACAAAGACAGTCTATATCTGAGGGGCAGAGGTAAATCGATATGGTGGTCAGAGGACAGGGGGCTCAGCAGCAAGAGGAGGCACAGCACATGGGGCGGGGGCAGGTGGAGATGACACAGGTGGGGCGATAGCAGGTGGTGTGGCAGGAGACCCGGCCACAGACTGGACGCAGGCAGCAGGAGGGACAGCAGCAGGATGGCTGGCAGCAGCTGGAGCCACAGCCACTGGAACCACAGCAGGAGGGGCGGCAGCAGCTAGAGATGCAGCAGCTGGGCCTGCAGCAGCTGGAGCCGCAGCAGCTGGAGCCACCACAGGCGGGGCGGCAGCAGCTGGACACACAGCAGCTGGGGCGGCAGCAGGTGGTCCTGCAGCAGGTGGTCTGGCAGCAGGTGGGGCGGCAGCAGGTCTCCTGGCCACAGCCCTGGTCAGAGCAGACGGAGCCACAACAGGAGTTGACCATAGTGTCAGTGGAAGAAGTGGGGTTCCACAAGTGGGTATAAGTGGGTTTCCACGAGAGTGGTTTCTTGGTTTGAATGTCTCCTCACCTCTGTCCCCTTTTATAGTCTGCTGAGTAGCTGGTTACCATGAGGAACACTCTTGTTGTTTTTCCTACCAGGAAACAATTAGTGTTACAAGTTAATAATTATGTTTATCAAGTTAAATATGCCAATATCTGTGAAAAGCATCATTTTCCTTTTTCTACAGTGTTGTGATTCATTGGACCACTTTTGCATTTTTTTCTGTATAATGTATCTTATAAGTTGGAGCTGTCATATGATATTGTGTTATTGACTTTTTCCATGTGCCCCACTTCTGTGTATGACTCCAGTGATCACATTTTATTTTTAATTCCAGTATAGTTAACGTACAGTGTTACATTAGTTTCTGGTATATGATATTAGTTATTCAACAATTCCATACATCACCCAGTGCTCATCACAAGTGCACTCCTTAGTCCCCATCACCTGTTCACCCAGTGACGAGTCTTTCCTCCTATTTCCTGATGAGCACTCCACCTGATAAGTAGCATGCATTTTCCCAGTCTGACAGAGAGAGAGAGAGAGAGAGATTGTCGTTGTGATAATCATCCTCGAAATATGATCATGGATTTCATTCTTTTTTCCCCATGGTCATATTTTGAGGATGGTTATTACAGTGCCAAGTCTCTCTCTCTCTCTCTCTCTCTCTTTCTCTCTCTTTTGGTCAAAGTGGAAAAATGCATGCTACTGTCAGGTGGAGTTCTGGTAAGGAAATAGGAAAGACTCATCACTGGGGTTGCTTGTGTACAATGGATGGGGAGGACTGGACTGTGTTTCCTGGATGCTTGGAGAGTTGGGGGGTGGTGGTCACAAACAGCATTCTAAACTCATTGTAGTGACTCTACCTCAAGATGTAGCTTTGACTCATTTCTTTTTGATGAAAGAACCATTTTCAGAAATGAACTTTTCCTTCAGGAATCTTCTCCACATATAGTATGCTAAAGGTGAGCAGGTTTGATCTTTCTTTTGATTGGCCAACATATATAATAGATTCTGCATTATATAGAAGATGTTATTTAAAGCATCTTTCTCTTGTGCTCTTTCCATAATTCAAATTCAAGTCAATTCTGCTTAAAGAAGATGCAAACAGATAAGCCTTGCTGTTTGTATAGATACTTAGATATGGTATATTGAAAGGCAAGATTTTGGCAAATATTCAAAGCATCACAGAATTAGTGTCCAAAACAAGCATTATGTATTTAAGGCTCATGTACATACAGTGAGAAATGAGATATTACGGATACTGTTTGTGAGTGCTTGCCATGTGCCAGATAGTCTGCTGAATGCTTTGTAATTACTGTGTTGAGTTTTCTTCTTAAAGAACCCATGAGGTACTCATTATTCCCTAAGAGTTCACTTAGAGGTGTGTTATGTTGCTGAGTCCTATGAAGTGTATACCTTTGATTGTGCTGTTACATCTCCTTAGAAAATTCATTCTCCCACATCAACTCAACAATTCTATATTCTCTAAGTTCTAGCCCAGAGCACTCCCTCCTCCCTTATGTTTTCCTTGACATTTCTTCTCTTTTTCCCTAAACCTCATCTGCTCCTCCTTTATGTTTGATATCACATTGTGGGACACTCGAACTCGGCACATCTGTAACTGGAATGTGATTGTCTGTCTCCAGCTGGATGGAGACACCTGCGGTGAATGCTTGACCCTTAAAGTATTTTCATCATGCATGGAACAGAGCACATCATCAGTGGCTTTTAAAAAAAAAGTTTCTAGGAATCACTTTTTAAATTTAAATGTTGTTTTGCAAGTATGTAAAATATTATGGTACCAAAAGAAATTCTATGAAGTGAGGCATGATTAAGGAAGTCTTGCTATTTCTGTTCCTTCCCTCCCCTACAGAGAATCATTTTTATAATCTAAGGTTTTCCCTCCCACTGCTATTTTAAGTGTTAAGTCTGTTGCATTTGCATAGTTGTATCTCCTTTGTTTCTTAGATAAATAGTTGTATGCTAGATACACTTTGCTTTAACTTGCTTTGTTTCACTTAGCAATTTATCCCAGAATTATGTTATTTCACAGTAGTATAGTTCAGATATTCATTTCATTGTCAGCCACGAAGTGTCCTATTCTTTTGCCATAATATGATTTATTTAGCCAGCCCCCTATTGACGGACATTTGGGTTGTTTTCAGGCTTTCACTATTAAAATAATATTGTGTACTTGAAAACAAGAGGTCTGTTTTTTTATCTTGGGGGTTGTGCATTTGATGCGTATCTGCCAGATCTATCTTAATAATTGTGTGTAGTTATTTCATGTTCTTATTAATTTTTCTTCACATGTTCTCTCTTTAAGTATACAGAGTGTTAGTCTTTGATTTTGGCTTGTGTCTTTATTCTTGCATCATCTTCTGTTTCTGAAGTTTAGCTTTGTAGTTATATTTTCACTGTAACCTTTACCATAATAAAGTGTCCCATTTGTGTCCTGTAGTGCTTTTTGGTATAAATCTG
This sequence comes from Ursus maritimus, assembly GCF_017311325.1. Taxonomy (NCBI): domain Eukaryota; kingdom Metazoa; phylum Chordata; class Mammalia; order Carnivora; family Ursidae; genus Ursus; species Ursus maritimus. Next base: position 20,679,717 of record NW_024424897.1, on the reverse strand, counting down.
ACTTGTTTGGTTTCAAAATTGTGACTTCTGCTTTCTTTTATTTGCATTTTCTGTGATATGTCTTAATTCTTTTACTTTACTTTACTTTAATTTAATTTAATTTTTTTTAAAGATTTTATTTATTTATTTGACAGAGATAGAGACAGCCAGCGAGAGAGGGAACACAAGCAGGGGGAGTGGGAGAGGAAGAAGCAGGCTCATAGCGGAGGAGCCTGACGTGGGGCTCGATCCCATAGTGCCGGGATCACGCTCTGAGCCGAAGGCAGACGCTTAACCGCTGTGCCACCCAGGTGCCCCAATTCTTTTACTTTTAAACTTTGGAAACCTGTTGTTTTAGTTGTATCTCTTGTATACAGCAGTGTTGGGTTTTTATTTTTTAGCCAATCTGAAAATCTTTTTCTTTTTATAGGTCAGTTGAGCCTATTAATGTGTGTTGCTATGATCAGTTGATCAATATGTTTGACTTTAGTTATGTAATTTTTATTACATATGTAGTTTGTTATATTTATGTCATAATGAATAGTGATATATAATATATAATGAATAGTGTCCTACAACATAGTGAATTATGCATATGTAATATATATGTTAAATACCTACATCTATACCTCTTTCTATTTCTCTCTCTCTATTGGTAATCCTTCATTGCTTTATTCTCTCTCTCTTTCTCAGTATGTCTTTGATATTTAGGAAGGTTTATTTTATACTAACAGTTACCTTTAAGTAAACATTTGCATGTAATACTCTACGAGACTGATTTTCTGGCTACTGTCGCTTGATTCTCTGTTTTAAGGAATATTGAAATTACTTAGTTACTTCTTCATTTCCCACTGCTTCAGCATTAGACCTGTTACTTCCAGTAGGCAGTTAGCAACATTTTTCTACTTTATGTATTCTCTTTCCTTTTCATCTGTTTTTTTGGAAATTGTACCATATCTGTGTGGTCACTCTGTAGCCATCACATATCATACTGCCTCTTGCCTGGTCATCATTCCTTGGTAGTTCTACAGATAATAGGTATGCATTTCTCATATATATTCAGCCCATAATATATTTATATAACTCCCTCGCTAGTCTTCATGTAGATGTCCCTCCAATATCCTCAGTCATCTTGTTTGTTTAAAGCTCATTCACTAATAAATCCCTTAGGATAGGCCCACAGGGAGAATATTCCCCGAGTTCTCTCATGTTCACAGTAGTTTATTTGTGGCATGGAGTTTGGTTTGGCTGGATATAAAATCCTGGGATCACATTTTCTTTCTTTGTCTTAAAAATGTTACTTTATTATCTTCTGACATGAAGTGTTGCCATCAAAATGTGTGAACACTATCCTGTTTCCTTTTCCTTTTAATTGACATGGATGTTTTGCCTAGATACTAAAATGATTTTTTTTCTTTAAAATCCAGTAGTTTTATATCATCATAACATAATATAATGTAGTATATATTATAAATTTATTATTGTTGTTGTTGTTATTATTATTATGTCTCAGTTTTTACCACCATGGGCTGATTTTTCCAGGTATATACAACTGTTCCTTTATTTGAATTGTAGTTCTTAGTAGGTTTCATTGCTTTGTTTCTCCCTTTGGGATATCTATTACATATATTCTTTCTTATTTTCTATGTCACTTTTCCCTGCAGAACCCTTTTATATCTTTGTTTCATTTTTCAAGATTGCTTTAAAAATTCTAGGTTCTAGAAGAAAGGGAGGGGTAAACAGAAGGGGGAATGGCTCTGGGAAACAAACTGAGGGCTTCAGGGGGGGGATGGGGGAATGGAATAGGCTGGTGATGGGTATTAAGGAGGGCACGTATTGCATGGTGCACTGAGTGTTATACGCAAGTAATGAATATGGAACTTTACATCAAAAACTAGGAAGGTACTGTATGGTGACTAACATAATATAAAAAAATATTATTAAAAAAGAAATTCTAGGTTCTTTGCTTCTAAGCATCTACTAAAAAGATGTTTTTGAGAGTTTTGATTGGGATTGCATTGAATCTTTAGATAGACTGCTGGAGAATTGACATTTGAACAACATTAAACCTCCTTCTAATCCAGGGACGTGGCATACATCTCCATTTATCTAGACCTTCTCCAGTTTCTCTTTGTAAAGTTTTGTAACTGTGGGGGCAGAGCTCTTCCATATTTTTGTTACCTTTTTCCCTCAACATGTTATGTTTTTGATGCTTTTGAAAGCTGAATTGCTCTTATTTAATTTTAATTATGTAGTTGTTGATAGTTATATAAAATACAATTAATAATAAAATAAAATTAATTTATAATGATACAAATCTCATGTCCTTGTCAAATTCACTTACTAGTTTCAGGAGTTGTTTTTGTAGTGTGGGAGCCCAACCTTCTATTCTCACCCCAAGTGAGTAACTGATGACTTAGCTCCTTTCTGTTCTTCATCAGTGAACGTGTCCCTACCTCTCTCTCCTAACTCAGTGACCTTACTGTGGCTGTAGGGTTGAAGGGTGGGGTACATTATTAATAAAATTGTCCTTTTGGGAACTGTGTCCCCATTTGTATCACACTTTCATCTAAAGAGGGGCTTCAAAACTCAGTCTTATTAATACAAGTAAAAGCGCAGAGAAAAAATATTGTGTAGAAACCCGAGTGGACAAATGTATAGAAAAACATTTAAAAGTAAATAACTCTACTAGAATATCTGCTCTGTTACTGTAGAGAGCTTTCTGTGTGTTGGTCTCCATTACTCCAGTACTTTTAATAGTGCCTCCCATGTAATAAATGCTCAATAAATACTATCTGGATGAATGAATGAAAAAATTGGCATTTGGGAGGGTCAATGAAAGCAGACCCACTTTTCGGTGAAAACACTGTGTCCCCATTTCCCCATGGAAGCAACTGACAGGAACTCAAGAATACCCTCTTATGTGGTCATGCAGTCTACAGTTTGTCCCAGTTTCCACCAAACACATCATCTTATCAAGGGCATGCTTTACTCATCTAGGCTACCTGCCTGTCCCTTGAATCTGAAACTTCTCTATCAAAAAAATAAGACATGACTGAGGCCCTGTCGCACACTGCACATTTGATCTGTTACATGAATGACAACAGTGTTATTCAGTACGAGTCTGAATATAGACTTGTACACTGCTGAACAATACATTGCATAGCTATGGTGGCTGGTGTGAGGCATGAAATGTGCATTGTGTTCTTTTTGCTTTTATATACCTACAGTCTTCCAAACTTCTAGTTTTCACTTTTTTGTTTATTTTCCTAGGACAGATTCATAGTGCTAGGTGATTTACCCATAAAATAAGGAGGCATGTAGGAAAGAATCAGGCAGTGAATAATGGAACCTGACTGTTACTGAGAAGTGACAAGACCAAGTGTGTATCCTGCAGGTGTAGGTTAAATACACTTGCCTGCGAGCTGAAGACAGAATCCTAAGGGACCAACAATCACACTGAATTGTTAATGCAGGGCGGTGTAACTTTATTTTGGTACAAACATATATCAGGTTACAGAAAAGGCCTAGGAAAGGGAAGTTAGGAGAATGATTTCAGCAATTGTCAGGTCGAGGGGTAAAATCTGTTACTGTATAAGTGCTCCATGCCATATCCATCGTCAACAGCATGATTGGTTCCTCAATGGAATCAAGGACCAATTCAGTTGAGCAACATCATTTCCAATCCATGTGTTCTAAAAGCACAAAAGGAGGGTCAACAAATGTGGGGCAGAGGGAAGCAGAGATGGTGGTCACAGGGAAGGGTCTCAGCAGCAAGAGGAGGCACAGCACATGGGGCGGGGGCAGGTGGAGATGACACAGGTGGGGCGATAGCAGGTGGTGTGGCAGGAGACCCGGCCACAGACTGGGCGCAGCTCATGTCCCCTCTCTCGCTGGCTCTCGCTCTTTCTCTGTCAAATAAATAAATGTTGAAAAAGAACATTTGACAGATGTTTTTATCTGTCATTTCCTAGAACTGAGTGCCACCTCTGAATGCCAATCAGAAGATGAAGAGTTAGCAGCTAAGAGTCCATTTCGCAGTCACTGGGTGGCTCTAATATATTTTATGTGGCTTGTGAAGACATCCATATATCACAAAGATTATACACAGACTCAACAGCAAGAGGATGCACAGCACATGGGGCGGGGGCAGGTGGAGATGACACAGGTGGGACGATAGCAAGTGGTGTGGCAGGAGACCCGGCCACAGACTGGGCGCAGGCAGCAGGAGGGGCAGCAGCAAGAGGGCTGGCAGCAGCTGGAGCCACAGCCACTGGAACCACAGCAGGAGGGGCGGCAGCAGCTAGAGATGCAGCAGCTGGGCCTGCAGCAGCTGGAGCCAC
>NW_024424897.1:20658395-20675385 GCF_017311325.1 Ursus maritimus | reverse complement strand
ACCTGCTGCCAGACCACCTGCTGCAGGACCACCTGCTGCCGCCCAGCTGCTGTGTGTCCAGCTGCTGCCGGCCCCTCTGCGGTGGCTCAGCTGCTGTGGCTCCAGCTTGCTGCAGGCCCAGCTGCTGCATCTCTAGCTGCTCCGCCCCCCTGCTGCCAGACCACCTGCTGCCGCCCCAGCTGCTGTGTTCCAGCTGCTGCCGCCCCTCCTGCGTGGCTCCAGCTGCGGTGGCTCCAGCTGCTCGGCCCAGCTGCTGCATCTCCTAGCTGCTGCCGCCCCTCCTGCGGGTGTACCAGCCCGCTGCTGTGTGCTCCAGCTGCTGCCGCCCTCCTGCTGCTGCCCAACTCTCTAGTTATCTGCTGCTGAGTCTGTGGCGGGTCTCCTGCACACCACCTGCTATCGCCCACCTGTCTTCATCCCTCCCACCTGCCCCGCCCATGTGCTGACCTCCTCTTGCTGCTGAGACCCTTCCCTGTGACCACCATCTCTGCTTCCCTCTGCCCCATTTGTTGGCCTCCTTTTTGTCTTTTTAGAACATGGATTGGAAATGATGTTGCTCAACTGAATTGGTCCTTGATTCCATTGAGAACCAATCATGCCATTGACGATGGATATGGCATGGAGCACTTATACAGTAACAGATTTTACCCCTCGACCTGACAATTGCTGAAATCATTCTCCTAACTTCTTTCCTAGGCCCTTTTCTGTAACCTGATATATGTTTGTACCAAAATAAAGTTACCGCCCTGCATTAACAATTCAGTGCTTGATTGTTGGTCCCTTGGATTCATATTTAGCTCGCAGGCAAGTGTATTTAACCTACACCTGCAGGATACACACTTGGTCTTGTCACTTCTCAGTAACAGTCAGGTTCCATTATTCACTGCCTGATTCTTTCCTACACATGCCTCCTTATTTTATGGGTAAATCACCTAGCACTATGAATCTGTCCTAGGGGCGGCAGCAGCTAGAGATGCAGCAGCTGGGCCTGCAGCAGCTGGAGCCACCGCAGCTGGAGCCACCGCAGGAGGGGTGGCAGCAGCTGGACACACAGCAGCTGGGGCGGCAGCAGGTGGTCTGGCAGCAGGTGGGGCGGCAGCAGGTCTCCTGGCCACAGCCCTGGTCAGAGCAGACGGAGCCACAACAGGAGTTGACCATGGTGTCAGAAGGTGGAGGTTCTGATATTAGTAAGAGAGCGAGCTTAGTGAATTTGAAAATCCCTCTGCTGCTTGTCCTCTTTTATACTCTGCTGAAGCTGCTATGTTCTTGTCCTGGACCATTTCCTAGTTTTATTTTCCTAAAGAAATATTAGTCATTAAATTAGATCACTGTATTTTTCTGGTTAAGTATTTTCAAATGAAGAAAAATAAGATTTCCTTTTCCTGGTGTGCTAAGATTTCCAATCTGGTCATTCTCAAAATTGTCTTTTCTATTTTCTTGTTTGTCAAAAGGGCCTATCACATGGGTTCAGTCACTGATGTTTACCTGTGATCTGTGTATCACTCCATGATGTTGTTTGGACAAATTATTCCCATGTTGCCAAGGTCTTTTTTGATGTCAAAAGAGAGGTAGAATTAGGGAATAGAAAAAAGTTCATCTTTATGAGTTACCTGTGGGCTATGAGGAAGACAGACCCTATCTTTGAGTTGTGAATACTCATTAGAGAATAGATTCTGGCTGTTTCAAAGTATGTGCTAAGTATTACTTCCTGTGTTCAATTTGAAACCGTTACCAATGACTCATTGTTTGTAAATTTTAAAAGGTATTTGGAGCCTCTTTGAAGGGACTCTCATTGGCCCAGTATGGGACAACTTGAACAGCAAAATAAATAGTGGTAGTAATGGATTTTAACCCGTTTAAAAAAAAAAAAAACCCGTGAGTCCATATTGAGACTAATTAAAGAAATGAAAAAGAAAGATGAGAAAGTTATCCATGGTAGTAGAGTGTCAACTAATAAATGTAGAAGGAAAAATTGAGTGACAAAATCACCATTTACAACCCTCATAATAAAACTTGATTCAAATAAATATCGTCAGTGGATTCGATAGCTATTTGGCGAAAGTTTGTTGGGGGACAGGATATTTGCACACTTGAAATATTTCCTCATCAGTTATTTATTATTTCAAAGGAAAAAATGCTAACTTTACTGTGGAGAAACTTGAGAAAAAAGCTTTAACCATGGGATCAGTGTTAGCATCGTTAATAATAGGACCAATGGACATGTGTCTCCCTAGGTCACACACTGAAAGGACACATCACTTATGTAGTATTTCTGTCAAAATGCATCACCCAAATCAAATTATGAGGGATTCAGACAAATACATACTAAGGAATATTCCACATAATGCCTTCCCTTTAAAAATGTCAGAGTCAACAAATATAATGACAAACCAAGGAATTGTTTCAGATTTAAGGAGACTAAAGAGACACAATATCTAAATGCAATTCATGAGTATGGATAAAAATTTCTCTATAGGATATTCTTGGTACAACTGGCAACATGCTGATATTAAATGTATATTAAAGGATAGTAACACATCAGCATTTAATTGATATGTGTTCTCTGATTATGCAGGAGAATGTCCATAGTCTTAGAATCTAAGTTTATATATCTATATTTAAATCTTTGTGTCTGTATCATATCTACCTACCTCCCTATGTCTGTCGATTGGAGAGAAACAAATGTGGCAAAATGTTGAATCTAGATGAAGCTATATGGTATAAAGGAGGTCTTCATATTACCATTCTGTAAGTTTGACATTTTTTTCAAAAGTAAAAAGTTAAAAAATATTAGAAAAGATTAGGATTGAAAGAATCTTTTGCTGCAGTGTTAATATATTAAGAGGGAGTAATTTCTGTCTTTGGGGGGAAATACTAAAGTATAAAACAAATTTTACTTTATAGGATCTTCTATAATAACCCTTTTTATATTTCTAACTAGTGTAGTAAATCTTTCATTTTCTTGGGGACTTGAAAATATAGGACTTTTGGCAACATTGCTGATTGAGTTGTACAGGCAGATAGAAATGCTTGAAAAATATTTTAATTACATGGCTGAACTTGAAAAAAGAAAAGAAAAATTCTCATTTTCCAGAAATGAAAAGAGAACTCAAACTGTAAACAGTAGCTGATGTCCTAGGGCCTATGGAATTTGTTGGTCTCTAGTTATAAGCTCTCGGAATTGGAGGCTGGTAGTTAATACCCAGGCAGGTGTAGGAAATGGGACCTGAAACCATCACAAGGCAGGATCCAAGAAGGGAGAACTCTATAGAGTTTGCACGTCTAAAGTGGCACCTTTTAGGATGGGGACAAGAAAACCTTATCTACCCACAAGGGATTTTACATGGTAATCAAGGCTCCTGGGAACATCTAAGCCACAGTTACACTAACAGGCTTTCTAATTTATGCTATATGCATACTGAAGGGATCTCAAGGGGCAAAGTGTTACAAAATAGTGAACATCCTTGGAATCATCAGAAACAAAAGCAAAAATCATAGCACACAGAAATAACTGCTATAAAGGAAAAATTCAAAATAAAAAAGCACTAGGAAAAGAAACCACACATAGGCTGGATGGGATTTCCACAGGGGAAAATGTTATAAAATACGCAAGAGAATAATCCACCATGAGGGGCATAGTAGATAGAAGAAAAGAAAATATAACCTCAAGAATTGAGATATAATTGAAGATTCTGAAGAGTATAAATAAACTGGAGTTCAAAGGGGCCCTTCAATCTGTGGCTTGATGTTTCTGTCACTTTTGTTAAATTGCCCATCAGGCATCTTTGTGTGTAGCTTCTTCCCTGTTCTCTTCTCCGGGGACTCAAGTTTGTGTGCCCATTTGATCTTCTTTCACTTTGTTCCGTGTGTATGTCATGCTCTTGTCTGTATTTTTTTTTTTAACCTTTTTCCTCTTTGTATTTTAGTGTGGGTATTTTCTACTTCCAATGTGCTCTCTCTTCTGTCCGGTCTGCTAAGCCCCTTTATTGAGTTCTGAATTTCAGATTTTGAGTTTTGCAGTTCTAGGATTTTCACTAGACTTTTGTTCTCATTTTTGTCTTTACATATTCTGGTTCTCTGATGAAATTGGCCATTTTTCATCTATTACTTTAAATATATTAATCATAGTTATTTTAAAGTTAGTTTTAATAGTTTATGTGGATCATCTTTGAATCTGTTTCTACTGTCTTTTTCTTGGTTTTAGTAATTTGGTCCTTTTTTTCTTCTGGCATATCTATTTTTAATTGAATACCAGACGTTATATATGAAAAACTAGAGAGGCTTGAGGTGATTTTATCTTCCACCTTGAAGGATTTAATTTTCTTCTTAGACTCTGGGACCCTCAATCCTGCCTGCATTGATCAATTCCCAGTGCTTAAAATCAATTGTTCTCTTCATTTTATCCAGTTCTTACAGTCATCCTCATTGGGGAGTCTGGTCCGGCACCAGCTGCTTCATCATAGCTGGATGTGGAGTTCGGTCCTTTGATTGTTGCGCCACTCTCTTTTGGACGCTCTGCTCTATTACTCGTCTTTCCTCTGACTGTTCCTTTCTAGTGCCTGTCCTTGCTCTTCCTTCAGCTTTCCTATAGCTCAGGTCAGAGATGTCTGCTCTGTAGATACTTCCTACGGCCCAGGAAACCACCTTCAGGCCCGCAGCATTAAAACTCATTTTAGAGGGGCGCCTGGGTGGCACAGCGGTTCAGCGTCTGCCTCCGGCTCAGGGCGTGATCCCGGCGTTACGGGATCGAGCCCCACGTCAGGCTCCTCCGTTATGAGCCTGCTTCTTCCTCTCCCACTCTCCCTGCTTGTGTTCCCTCTCTCGCTGGCTGTCTCTATCTCTGTCAAATAAATAAATAAAATCTTTAAAAAAAAAAATACTCGTTTTAGATTTGTAAGCACCTCTCTTACATACTGTAGTTGGTAGCCTCTAAGATGACTGCTGGTGATCCCTGCCGCCTGGTACTCCTGTCCTTGTGTGATCCCCTCCCCTCAAGTGTGAGCTAGACATGGTGATTCATTTGGAAAATAATGGAATACAGCAGTACCGAGAATATGTCCCTCTCAAGATTAGGTTATTATAAGCTTTCCATCTCGGGTTTTCTTGCTACTTTTCTCACCTTCTTAGATTACTTGCTCTGGGGGGAGCCAGATGGCATGTTGCTTGAACAGCGCACATGGTGAGGAACTGAAAACTCCTGCCAGCAGCCATGTGAGTGAGCTTGGAAGTGGATTTTTCTGCCCTCATGCGAATGCAGCCCTGGTCAACAGACTTGCAGGCAATCTCAGGAGAGAGCCTGACTTGCCACTTTTGGATTGCTAACCCTCAGAAAGTATGGGAGATAATAAATGTTTGTTGTTATAAGCTGTCAGACTTTGGGATAACTTGTTACACAAGTGTAGATAAGTGATATGCATACCAATTCCGTATGTGTGAAATTCTCCTGAATTTTTCATGAAGACAATCATATTATCTGCAAATAATTACAGGGTGTTTTTGTTGTTGTTATTGTTTTCTTTCCAATTCTTCCAATTATATTCTTTTTCTTAAAATTTTTCTTTATTGTGAAGGAAAAAGTACTGATAGAGCCCCTCCCCCTCAAAAACAAAAAGTTTTTACGCTCAAGCCAACTGAAGGTGCAACTAATTCTCATCTGCCATCTCAGATCTATTAGGAGTTCTGTGCCTTCAGTGGGGTTGAGAAATAATGTCCCTAGGCAAGTTAATTTATGGAGTTAAGCACAATCATGAGTCAGTCCCACTGTATTACTTATTAGCTCTGCAACTCTCAGAATATGCATTTAGTACAAAGTTTGCTAAATGTTTCTCCTTTCACTAGCATGAATTCATCAGAAATTTATTTGTACCTTTTTTTTTTTTTTTTTTTACTGGATGGAGTCCATAGGGATTTGGGAGTATTCTGGGCTTACTAAGAACCAAACTAGTGCATTGATTGGTTTCTTGTCAGTCCCACACTCCTCATAAAATTTGTTGACAAAGTGCCCCTAAACATGTCTATAAGTACACATCCCAGAAAGGTTGTTAAGATAAGGAAATATTAAAATTCAAGTACTTTCCCTTTTCTGCTATCCCCCAACTACTCAGGGAGATTGATTTTCCTAAAAGATCATTTTTTTGTTGTTAATGGTTGGAGATGAAGTTAGAGAAGCTGAGAGGGTAATAAATTGGATTACGCAGGAGATGGATGGACTGTAAGGAAGACCCCCTGGTTTTCTAAGAAAACCAGACAAGGGAAGAATAATGGAGGTGGGGAAAGGAAGGGAGAAAGAAAGAGGAAAGGAACAGAGGGATGAGAGATCTACGAGGAGTGTAGGGCAAAGTAGGCTCCCAGAAATATTGAAGAAAGGCTTGCTGTGGCATATAACCCTTTTCCTCTATGCCCCTAAATTTTTTGCATAAAAATCTTTGATTCTTCAGTGCTTTTGGACATTCTGTATATTGTTATTTCTGAGTCGGTTGGTTGGTTTTTAATGTCACACTCCATGTTGGGATTTTCCTGAAGGTAAGAACAGGGACTAGGAAGCCTGATTCAGTGGCATGTTGGGTTTAATTTCCCAGCAAATGAGGACAATCACTGCAAAGCAATAGACACAAGAACATTGTATTTTTAGGCCAGGAAGGTGGAACTTTATTCAGAAGCAGCAACAAGATACAGAAATCTTCCTGTAAAAGGAAATACAGACTTTTGGATCTGATGCTGTGACAGCAGTGCCCCTGAGGACCCTGCAGGAATTTCTGTGTTTGGAACAGGGTGACTTGGCACCCAGAAATCAAAAGGTCACATGTAGAATTTGGGCAATTCTAGTCATTTCTTGCTATGAATACTACCTAATTCCATACTCTGTGTCCACTTGGGGGAAAAGTCAACAAAGGTGAGAGTTTGGCCTGAGGCTGGGATGTGGACACACAGTTGTTGGGAATGGCCACCCCTAAGGCATCCATATGGTGTATAGAGTCTGCTGCTGTGATGAACCCAATGAAGGGAAGAGGGTGGGTTCAGGGAAGGGTCTCAGCAGCAAGAGGAGGCACAGCACATGGGGCGGGGGCAGGTGGAGATGACACAGGTGGGGCGGTAGCAAGTGGTGTGGCAGGAGACCCGGCCACAGACTGGGCGCAGGCAGCAGGAGGGACAGCAGCAGGAGGGCTGGCAGCAGCTGGAGCCACAGCAGCTGGAACCACTGCAGGAGGGGCGGCAGCAGCTAGAGCTGCAGCAGCTGGGCCTGCAGCAGCTGGAGCCACCGCAGGAAGGGCGGCAGCAGCTGGACACACAGCAGCTGGGGCGGCAGCAGGTGGTCCTGCAGCAGGTGGTCTGGCAGCAGGTGGGGCGGCAGCAGCTAGAGATGCAGCAGCTGGGCCTGCAGCAGCTGGAACCACAGCTGGAGGGGCAGCAGCAGGTCTCCTGGCAGAGGCCGTGGCTGCAGCCCTGGTCAGAGCAGACAGAACCACAAGAGGAATTAACCATGGTGTCAGAGAGTGGAAATTGTGGGTGTGTTTCCAAAAGAGTGAGTTTGGAACTGTCCTTGCCACATGGCCCCTTTTATACCCTGCTGAGGGACTTCTATGATTATGAAAAGACTATTTCCTTCTTTTTTGTTTATATGACTACAAATACAATTAGTAAATTAGATTATTATGTTTTTCTAGTAAAAACTCTTAATGCATAGAAAATAGTTATTTCCCTTTTCTCAAGTTCCCCAGGGTTCTCATGTGAATCACTTCCTATTTCTTCCTTTGTTCGCAGTGTCACAAGACTTTAATCTCTGGGTATCATGTGACACAGTTGGGTCCCTGTCTCTTCTATGTTTCTCACCTTAACATGATGGAGAAAGATCTCTAGTGGAAAATTCATATTTCAATAGATGGAATGCTGGTAGGAAAAAGGAAAGTAAGCTTCTTCTTTTTGAGCATAAGAAGTGAGGAGACTTATGATTCACTGTGTATATTGTGGTGGTCTTTGTGTTAATGAAATTTCTACAGCATTCCAAGCTGTGTTATTTCTCATCATTCTGATGTACTTTGAAACAGCAGCAACTCAGGGTTTTTAAATAGCAAAGAGTCATCTGGGATTGATCAGTATTGATCTTCAGAAGTGTCTTCTGGACTGGGCTAGAGTAATTGGGCTGATAGTTTTTGACCTGTCTTTTGAAATGTCAGAATATGCCATGGTTATACTTTATGGCCATTTTTATTAAAATTTTTTTCAAATATTCTAACTGAAAATGTCTGTCAGTTTTTGTGGTATCATTTATGTTTAAGATTTTCTTGGAAGCATTAAGAGGAATATAAATGATATTTATGATCTTTCATGTAACTTACATAGTAATTGCATCCATAAAGAGTTTTGTAATCAAGGCCACATCTAGTTATGCTCCTAAGTAAGAGGGATTCTTAAGTGCCGTAGGTATTCAGGGAAAAAAATATTCAAGGAAAGAGCAAGTTACATTCATAATAGTCCCTCTTCGTGCGAAGTCTCTCATGAGCTCAGTGTTCTCCTAGTTATCTTTTCCCATTGAGTTAAAATGCCACCTTCCTCCTGTACCTTCCTTGGCATGACACAAAGTCAAGTCCTTTCTCCATTGCACTTCCATTGTGCTTTGTACATGCATGGGTTCCATCATGTCATTTTCTACCAAAAATGCATTTATGTATCTGACTCCCTCTAGGATATAAACTTGATAAGGGCAAGGACTGTGCTTTACTCATCTTTGTATTCCCCAGGGCCTGAAATAGAATGGTTTTTGATAAAGGAGATTTCTTTCTTTTTTTTTTTTATTAATGATTTTTTATTATATTATGTTAGTCACCATACAGTACATCCCCGGTTTCCAAGATAAAGGAGATTTCTATTTAATGAGTGTAGATGTCTCAGTCATCAAAGAAGACACATTGCCCTTTTGTTGTTCAAGAGAAAGGACAAGATTTGAGATTGGGCATAACTCTGGCCTGTGATGATGAAAGGGAAATGTCTGGAAGGTTTACTTTAAGAAGTAGTGAGAGATAAATTGAGATTGCTAGAATGAGGGAGAGATTGTGTGTAGCCTTAAATTTCAGGAGAAATGGTGGGATTTATTAAGAGCCATTAGGCAGGAATGCAATAGATATATGCCATATATAATTTACTTTTATTTTTTATTTGCCTTTAGAAATGCCAAAATACACTTGGCTTTCTGGGGAGAGACGCTGTTTAAAGGTTGAAGTGGAGCAAGGTGAGAGGTGCGCTCTCAGCCTCAGGTGATGGTAATGAGCATAACAGTGTTACTTCAAAGAAAGAATCAGCAAAGGCTTGAACCAAATTGAACATAGAGGTATGAGGAAGGTTTTTCATAAAACTTACAAAACATACTCCATCCATTTTTATGTATTTTATAACTATATCCATGTATATAATGTATGCCCTTTCCTCCTAAAAGCCAATAATTTAAAGTTTTAAGGGAAAATAAATTAGAAAGTATTTATGTGCTAAAAAAAGAACTGAAACCATTTAGAGATAAGGAAGAGATATTTGGCATAATTACACACTGAGTATACCTGCCCTTTTTAGGAGCCTACACAAAATGAAAACACGATGGATTGTGGAATTCCTGTCCTTCTTTCCTTCCTCCTCCAGCCTCTGAGTGCTGCCCGCTGAGCACTTTGCTGGACGCTGCACTAACACAACCACCAGCACCTTAGGCAGTTGTTCCGGTGCTTTCCACAGTTAGCACATTTGCCAGTCCCAACAACCCAGTGCAGTAAGTTTCACTATAATCTCCCCTTTACAGATGAGGAAACTGAGGCACAGGGAGAATTAAAACCAATAAATAGGAAGCAGTGATTTGTTTCCAGCCAACCCAGCACTGGAGTCCACATTTTTAAGCACTATACACACTGCCTGTCTGAAAAGTTAGATGGGAAAGACATTGTCGTTACCCGCACGCTGCTCTAGGTTAATAACGCACTCTGCATTATTAACATATAAAATAAGCGTGCAACTTCCATAGAGTCATTTGAAACCCCACTGTCAGCACATATCTATGGACATGTATTCTGCGTTTTTCAAATTCCTTATCATGGGCCTAAGAGCCCCCTGTTGGTCACTATTCATTTAGTATTTTTCTATTTCTTTTTGGAATTAGCTGTGACCATTGTATATTTTTCTTAAATAATTAGAACTAAAATCTGTATCCCTTCCAGATGATGTGATTTATTTTGTAATAAAGGAGAACATGTAATACTTTAACAGTTCCCTTGGAATTTACCTCTATACCCCAAACATGCTTGCTTATTATGTGATTCTTCCCTTAGACAGTAGGGAAGTGCATACCCAGTAAAGCTGCCTCAAGTGAGGTAACTGAATTATGATGTGATACCACTATGGTGCTTGTCATTTTCCACACGGGGCTGGAAAACTTTTCCCCACCCCCTTCCCTTTGTCTGAATCAGTCCTCTGGTCATAACCACTGAGCTGGGCTGTGGGTTGCAGCTCTGCGTCCACCCCTCCATCCCTGTGAGCTTTGGCAAGACCAGCATTGCTAAGACATGAAAAGAAAACAATCTCCTTCTTTAGAAGGAGTGTAGGGATAGTTTAAATGTTGCTTAGCATTGTCTTGGGTAGGGAAGAAGTGGAGGTAAAAACAAAACAAAAACGAGTCTCTGATGAAATGTTTTTATATTTTCCATCTTTTATACTTTAAAATTTAATTTGAACATTTTGAATATCATTTTTTCACATGTATTCCTCCCACCTTCCCACAGTCACCTAAATTCCCTCCATGAAGGCAGCCAGAGCTTCCAGGTTTTTGTTGCTCATTCTGAAGATATTTAATACCTAAGAAACAAATAAGAATGTTTATTCATTTCTTTCCTTTATACAAATGGTAGTACATCAGTCATGGTCCTCTTGCTTTGCTTTTTCACCTGAAGCATTCAGAGAGTGCATATACCACCTTGCCATTCTCTTTCTTTTACCGTAGCATCGTATTCGATTTGTGACGGTATTATAATTTATTGGACCAGTCTTCCGGTGTTGGATATTTAGTTTGCTTTTAGTCTTTTGAGATTACATACAATGCTGCAATGAATAAGCCTGTTCATACATAATTTCACATGTGTGAGTGTTTTCTGTAGAATAAATTCCTACGGAAGTAGAATAGCTGGATCAAGGAGTATACATTTGTTTATAATATTTGTTAGGTAATGCCAACTCCACCTTCCACAGAGGTTGTACCCATTTACACATCTACCAGCAATGTGTGAATATTTTGTTTTTCCCCATTTTTATTGATGCAATGGTACACAGGATACACAAATACATAGATACATATATAGAGATATGTATTTATGTATGTAAACACCTGTTTATCATTAATCTTGGTCAATATGATAGGTGGGTGAAAAAGTTTCTCTAGGTGATTCTTTTTCTTTTTCAAATTTTTATTTAAATTCTAGTTAATTAATATATAGTGTAATATTGGTTTCAAGAGTAGAATTTAGTGATTCATCACTTAATATAACACCCAGTGCTCATCACAAGTGCCCTCCTAAATACCCATCACCTATTTAGCCCATCCCCCATCACCTCCTCTCTCTATGTGATTTTAATTTGCATTTCCCTTATTGTAAGTGAGATTGAGCAGCTATTCAGATGTTTAAGGCTATTAGTATTTCCTTTTCTATAAGAAAAATTATAGAAATTTATAGAAAAATTATAGAAAATTTTCTATATTGTCTATAATTTGTTTTTATGTTTTTCTACTATGTTTAACCTTTATACATTGATTTTTGTAGGAGCTCTTTATATAAAGCATAAAAGGCTAAAAATTAGCCTTTTTATGTAATATGAATTTCAAATATTTTTCCTAGTTTGTCTTTCTTCTTTGACATTGCTTATGTGGTTTTTGCCATGCAGATGTTTACTTTTGATATGGTCAGATTTATTAGTTCTTTTTCTTTTATGACTTATGGGTTGGTGTCATACTTTGAAAGACCTTTCCAGTTGTGGTTTTGCATAAACACTGTTTCATAATTTCTTCTGTTCAAAGTTTCATGTTTTATGTTTTCAAATATTTAATCCGTGAGGATTACAAGATGTGAGGTTTAAATGTTTTTAAATCTGATATGAATCATAACCTAACACCACTTACTAAAAAGTATTTTTCCCCCTACTGATTTAAGATGCCACCTTTTCATTTCTTTATGTATTTGAGTCTATTTCTGGACTTGCTTTTTCAAATTCATTGATGATTTTTCACTCATGAATTCCACAATTATCAATGTATAGTATTAACTTGCTCTTAATGGTTATCAGGTCCAAGCCAGCCTCACTAGATTATGGCAGTATGCTAGTGAACTCAAACATCCATGTAGCCAAACATATAAATCTATACTTGGTTACCTGCCATGAGGATGTAAATTGCACCTGGCAGAACCTGAAGCTGGCATGGAAGAGAATGCAGCAGGCAAGTCTGGGATGGCGTACCAGTCTGGCTAGGCTTGTTGTGCCTCCTATAAAGTTCTGATATATTAGTTACAACTGAAGCAACCAGAGGAAAGAGCTGTTTAATCACCAGGAGTCTGCTGTTAACCTCCAAGAACTGTCTTCCCTTACACTGGCCAGACAGGACTATTAAAAGGGTTTGTGGGGATTATAAGGCTCCCTTCAGCTATCTCCTTCATCAGAACAGTCATTTCTTGTCGCTCTTCTGTAATTCAATATTGCTTAGAGTTTACTACTGAGGAGGGCTCGAACAATTCAGTGGTGCATATTTAACACGGCCAAATAAAACTGGATGAAGGGCAGACTTACTCCATGCTCTGTTCACTTAAAATGTGTGTTTGGGTAAAGTCAATGGGACCACAGCCCCACTTTCCCGTTCATAACTGTTTCTACCTTGGTTTTCTCTGCCACAGTATCTCTGGTATCACTTTTGGATCTTTCAGAGCACAGTAACTCTCTCTGATGGAAATTACTGTACATTGAGTGCCTGTATATAGTAATCCTGAGAAGTTTGGCATGCTGCCCTTTGACGACTTTACCTGAATCCTTGCATAGGTCTTCAGGCATAGGGTAACTGCTCCTTGCTATTACAAGCCCTGCTATTGAGTTATTCCTTGTTGCTTTCCCTAAGCTCTGTCCACACTTTCGTAAACAGTCCTTTTATTACACAGATTAAGAGTGCGATCTTGTTCCTGCTGTGACCCAGTTCTTGTTATAAAAACAGGAAATTATAAGCCTCATATACTTCAATACTGAAAAAAGCAGTATAAAACCTACATTCTTTGATTCAGCTCTAGCTAATAAAGCATAACATTAAAATGAGAGCCTGCATCCTATAATTAGTACTTACCAAAGAGGGACATATGGGAGGATGAATGATTAATTCTAGTGTGAATAGACAGGGCTGTATTCTATAGAACATTTCAGAGTAAGTTGAAAAGGTCAAGCTGAAAATGTCTACCAGACATTTCTGTGATATGCTAAGAATATGGTATCCAGCCTGTGTTGGGGTGAACCCCATTTTATATCAACTCCTATCTGGTTTGTCTCTTATACCTTATAAATTTTTTTTTAATTTTAGAAATAATAACTCCTAATTACACTTGTTAAATTTTGGGGAAATATAACACAGCTAATAGATAAAACTGATGTATGCACAATTTGAATTGAAGATGTTTTTACTGTACTTCAGATTATGAACCAAAATGTATAGACCCTTATATTTGTATAAACATGATATTATTATATATATTGTGACATATTCTCAGCTAAGGAAGATTATTCTTCCCTGAGTCTGGATGCTGAGAAAACTGAGTCTCACAGAAATATCATATGAATATCTCTTAAGTAAAACCAGGCAAGTTGATAAAAGCCCAAAGTGAAAAAAAATCATCAACAAGATGAGAAACTTCAGTAACATGAGAATTTTCATGAGACTGAAAAAATAATATAGTTTTGGTCTAGAAATACTAAAATTTTGAGCATCTATTAGTGAAAAGTTTTAAAATTTTTATGGAAAAGTTGCCATGGACTTCATAGATTTCCAGAAATCTGGATTTAGAAGGTATACTTAGTATTCTAAAAGAGAGTTTTTGTGCTTAGAGAGGAAAGGAGGAAGGAAAGAAGAGGAGGGAAGGAGGGAGGAGAAAATACTTGAGCTAGGTAGAACACCCGATATTTGCACAACCAATAATGGAACATACTGGAAGTAGGAATATAGTTAAGTGAAATTTAGATGACTTTATGATGTTCATCTCACTAGTGTTGTTAAAAGGACATTTGAGACATATACTAAAACTTAATTTTGAGTTATAGAGGACAGTGAAACAATTATGAAAACTTCCTCTGCTGTTTACCAAAGACAATACTATGCTAAGATAGTAATCTAGTCCAAGGTAGTGTTTCAAGACAAATACCCAAAAAAAGATATTTATTGAGAGCGTACATTACGTGCCCCACCCTGTGCTAACTGTATTACATGGATTATGTCTTTGAACCTTTGAGGAACATAGTGTGTTGTCCCCATTTCTCAGAGAAAGCAAAGTGAGCCTTGGAGAGGTTAAGCAGTTTTTGTCCATGTCATAGAATGAATGCCTAGCGGAGTCTTGATTCCACTGTAAGTAACTGCTCTTGAACATGTTCTCCTGCATTTGAAGAAAGCTGGCCTTTGGTGTGAGGTGATAGGTGAAGGCACACACACATACACACATGCACACACACATGCACATGTGAAATCATTAATAAATTGGGAGATTTTAATATCAGAGGAAATGACTGTTTATTAAGAACATAAGAAAACAGTGTCCTCTAAGATCGTCATAGTCAGTGTATACAAGGGATGAAGATATTGCTGGCCTAAAAATAAATGCACTTGGACCTGGGTTAAAAATCATTTGACGGGGGCGCCTAGGTGGCTCAGTCGTTAAGCCTCTGCCTTCAGCTCAGGGTGTGATCCTGGCGTTCTGGGATCGACCCCGTATCAGGCTCCTCCGCAGGGAGCCTGCTTCTTCCTCTCCCACTCCCCCTGCTCATGTCCCCTCTCTCGCTGGCTCTCGCTCTTTCTCTGTCAAATAAATAAATGTTGAAAAAGAACATTTGACAGATGTTTTTATCTGTCATTTCCTAGAACTGAGTGCCACCTCTGAATGTTCAATCAGAAGATGAAGAAGTTAGCAGCTAAGAGTCCATTTAAACCGCCAGTCACTGGGTGGCTCTAATATATTTTATGTGGCTTGTGAGACATCCATATATCACAAGATTATACACAGACTCAACAGCAAGAGGATGCACAGCACATGGGAGCGGGGGCAGGTGGAGATGACACAGGTGGGACGATAGCAAGTGGTGTGGCAGGAGACCCGGCCACAGACTAGCGCAGGCACAGGAGGGCAGCAGCAGAGGGCTGGCAGCAGCTGGAGCCAGCCACTGGAACCACAGCCAGGAGGGGCGGCAGCAGCTAGAGAATGCAGCAGCTGGGCCTGCACCAGCTGGAGCCACAGCAGCTGGAGCCACACCGCGGAGGTGGCAGCAGCTGGACACACAGCAGCTGGGGCGGCAGCAGGTGGTCCTGCAGCAGGTGGTCTGGCAGCAGGTAGGGCGGCAGCAGCTAGAGATGCAGCAGCTGGGTGCCTAGCAGCTGGAACCAGCAGCTGGAGCCACCGCAGGAGGAGGGCAACAGGCTGGACACACAGCAGCTGGGAGGCGTGCGGAGGTGGACCTCACCAAGCAACAGGTGGGGCGGCAGCATAGCTAGAATGCGAGCAGCTGGGCCTGCAGCAGCGAGAACCGCAGCAGCTGGAGCCACTGCAGGAGGCGGCAGCAGCTGGACACACAGCAGCTGTGGAGGCGGCAGCAGGTGGTCTGCAGCAGGTGGGCGGCACAGGTTCTAGCCACAGCCCTGGTCAGAGCAGACAGAGCCACAACAGGAGTTGACCATGGTGTCAGGGAGGTGGGTTCGGGTGGGTTTGCAGGAAAGTAGAAGGTCTTGAGTGTGGGTCTCCTGCAGCCATGGCCTCTATATACCGCCAGAACAGGGTGGTTTTGTCACTTATCTTCCTTTTGTTGTTTTACTAACATTTAAGTAATTATCAGGTACACAACAGTGTTTGTCTATGTAATGGTTTAAACTCATGGGAAACAAATTTTCTTTTCTAGATGTGATCAATTCTATCTGCCTTCCTTTTTTTCCTCCTGACTCACCCACTGGCATCTTCTGGACCGCGTCTCTCTCTTCTCCACAGAGGGGCTGTTATGTGATAAGGTGGCCCTTTGCAATTACATTTCTTCCTCTCCCCTCCTGGATCCCAGCAGGATGGGATCCGGGCCAACATCTTGAGTCGGTGCATTTCTTCCCGTTGATCAGCAGGGGAGGACATCACGTATCAGTGTGGCATGTGAGAAGTGGCACAGACAAGAGGAAAACCTATTTACGAGTCATTGTTGAGCAATGAGGAAGGGGACAGCTGTCTATGTGTGTGTGATGTTGTTGATCCCTGCCACTGGTATGGGCTTTGCCGAGGTGTTTCTACCTTTGCACGTCGTCTACCCTGAAACCATGGCTGGCGCCATTGTCTGTACGGTTCCGTCCACTGCCCTGAGTCGCGTAGTTCATTAAGTGCTAACTGCCTTGTCACATATTTTTCTGTTGCATTTCTCTGGATGGTCTTTACAGTCGAAAAACTTAGCCTCATTTTATTCTTATGTCATTCTTAATTGAAAAAATACTCTTCCACAGAGCAAAGGATATGTTGAATAATCATCAGAGGGTGCCTCTCCTCAGAATTTATCTCCAGAGCTGGGAGTCTGTAGCACATGTCTTTTGTTTGTCTGTTTGTCTGTCTGTCTGTCTGTTTGTTTTTGGTGAGGATCATTTTGAAATGTGTATGGATCTTAGTCAAAGGTGACTTCATTGTAGTTCACCCCTATTTCTCCTTCTTCTCCGCTTAGTGATGAGTCCAGACTTTGGCATGCAGCAAGTCATATGTGCAGCCGGCAC
>NW_024424897.1:20625202-20658370 GCF_017311325.1 Ursus maritimus | reverse complement strand
ATTTCTGTTACTCATCTGCCTGTTCAGAAGCTTGTGAATCAACTTGATGAAGTGTG
Source organism: Ursus maritimus (assembly GCF_017311325.1). NCBI lineage: Eukaryota > Metazoa > Chordata > Mammalia > Carnivora > Ursidae > Ursus > Ursus maritimus. The sequence goes on along the minus strand of NW_024424897.1, from coordinate 20,658,314 downwards.
GGCCACTTCTCCTGATTCTCTTCTTCCTTAGGCCTTGGGAGTCCTTGCCAGCTTCGTGCATCCAGATAGGGAGTCAAGATCTCTGCTTGGACTCCATAGTCAAGATCTTCATCCTGTCTGACTCCTTTGAGAAATAAATCCTCCTACCTGACATGTTATTTTTTTGCAACTATTAATGTCTGCACAAGTATGTTTTCTTTCACAGCGTACTCGTGGTTCTTGTATGCTGATTTCTTCCTGTCATGATCCTTTTGAATGTCTCCCTAGACACAGGGAATCTCACATGATTTTCTTAATAAACCCTGTACCGATTTGCAACCCATATGGTGTTCGTGTCCTTGTACCGCATTCGCGACGTAACGATTTATATGCAGGTCACATACCCTGTACACTACCCTTTTGGAGCCTCATATGCTCCCCCACAAATTCATTCCTCCATTTGCGGATGAGGAAGCCTCAGGACGTCATGTCGGAGAGCTGACGGGGACACAAAACTCGGACGCCGGGCTGCTCCCCTTCCCATCTGTAGGCGAGTTAGGCAACGCCCTGGGCCTGAGCACCAGCAAGATGTTCCTTTGAGGGTCTTCGTGGAGCGCGGAAGTCCTGTTCTCAGGTAGTTGCCGGTGCTAGATATGTGGGACAACGTGGTAGACGTCTGTGTCCTACCACTCAGGGACCTGCAGCCCCGTGTGAGGGCAGCGGGCCCGGCCCTTTAGAGCTCTTGGGAACACGGGGGCCCTTGCGTGGCCTCGGGCACCATCCAGCCCCTCATGCACCCCTCCGCATCAGAGATAGGTGAGCCTGCGGTGGCCTCACGACTGAAGGCCGCAGCTGCACACGCACGTCATGTTGTGTCATGAAGGTCCCCTTCTGGTTGGGCCTCGTGGTCCTCGGGACCTATTAGCAGAGTACAGAGGGATCAGGCCTTTTTGTGCCCAGCCCATCATGCTCCCCAACTGGCGGGCGATTTGGCCTCATGATCCACATGTTAGTGTCCGTAGTGTAGTGGTTATCACGTTCGCCTCACGTGATCCACATGGTAGCAAGAAAAGGAAGGAAGGATGACATCAGGGCCGAGAGCCCGTGCAGTGGGCGTGTATGATCACTTGGAGTAATCCATGAGCTCTACACCATCTAAGGGAACCAGACAACCTCCAGCGTTTGGGGAAGGAACCCTGAAGCGTTCCCTTTGAGGGAAATCAGCGTGCCTCTCTGGGAGCGGGGCGTAGGCAGGGGTGGGGCGGAGGGCGAGGGGAGACTAAGTGAGGAAGAAGAAAGAGAAAAGAGCAGGGGCCTTCACAGGAGTCCCGACAGACAGAAGGCTGGTCCTTCTCGTCCCGAACTAAAGCATGACGCTGCCTCGGCACTCAGGGACGAGAGGCTGGATTCAGGCTCTGAGAGGAAGAGCAGACTTAGGCCCCGAGTCACCTCCCGGGAACAGCGGAGGGACCTCTGAGGAGCTAGGAAGGCTTCTGTCTGGGGCACACGCCAGCACTGGAAACCAGCTATCCAGGAGGCTCTGGACAGACTGCCAAGACCAAACTGGCCTCTTGCTGGCTCTTGAGAGCTGGGGGTCTGTGAGCTGAGATGAGGAACGGACAAGACCTGAGTGGCCTCCTACTTGCGTGGTACTGAGTGAATGCTTCATGTACATTTTCTTTAATTATTGAAGTAATTTTCCACAGAGGTATCAAGGTTCCCATTGCAGGGATGAGGAAATCAAGACTGAGACGGGTAAAGTTATGGCAGAGTTTGGTGTCTCCCAGAAGCCACTCTGAAGAACAGCATCCAGGCATGTAGTCTGTTTGGGGAGGGCAGATCCCACGGGGAGAGTGTGAGGAAGTGACACAGGGAAGTGGCACTATGAGTCCAGCGTCCCAGCTTGCAAGTGAAGCTTAACCCTGAGAGATATATCAGAAATGATGTAACACATTCATTGGGATTCTCCTAATTCAGCAACAAGGGATCTGGATTCTTTATACACCAACTCTCCAGAAGCACTGCTTGAGCGTTTCCCGCAGTGTGGCACGCACAGGACGCATGACGTTCTCCTGTGGCATGAAAACAGCCCTTAGGCATAGAGATGTGGCTCTGGTGGGTAGCAATTGTCCTGAACACCGGCAGATCTGAGATATATGGCTGTCGTATTAAGACATCATCTACATTCTACAGTCCTCTCCGCTCACACCCAATATTTTCTTCTTAATGATGGTGGACAGGCACAATTTGTATAAGAGGAAGACAGAGGAGGAAGATGAAGGAAAAGAGGAGGGGACGTGAGGTGGGGAGAGTGGAAGGTAGAGCGAGGGAGGGAAGCAGAGGGGAAGAGCAAGCAATAACTGTGGAGTCAGTGACATTAAGTAACTTCCTCTGCTGGTTAACAAGGTGAGGACTAGAGTCACCCACTCATCCTGGTTTCCCCAAACTGCCCCAGTTATAGCACTGAAAGTCCCACATCCTGGAAAAGTCCTCATTTCTGGGTGAATCAGGACTGCTGGTCACTCAGGAAGTCTGGCGATTGATGCCTGCCTCCTCTTGGTGTACTGCGGCTGTTTCTATCCACCTGCTTGATTCTGCCTTGACATATGGAAGAGATGAAGTCAGATATCCTCCACCCAGGTGTCTCTGACTGAACCGGGATACACAGGTGGGGTAGCGTGCTACGAGAGGCAGATGCCTGTGCGAGTCTGGAATCAGGCTTTGTGGGGAAACCGACTTGGGTTCACACATGATTTCGGTTCATCACTATGACCATAGCCACATCATGCCCCTCACCTCAGGGATAGTCCCAATCTACATGCAACCTAAGGACCAGCGCTGGGGAAGGACCACTAACCTGACTCGCCAACCACTTCCCAGCCCAGTGGGAATTACATCACATGATGAAATTATTGAAGCAAGACTGCTGCTGCTGATGTGACCACCTTGTGTTCATCAGAAGATGTTTCTAGGAGTTATCGTCTATTATGATACTCATTAAAGACTTATTTTTTAATGATTTATCATATTTAGGAAGCAGTTTCCTGTTTTAAAGTTCCCCAGTGACTATGTTAATCAAGGTAAACAACTATGAAAATTCTGCTTATTGTTTCAATCCTTGGCAGGTCAGGTGCCTAAAAGCCCCACAACAGGAGGAGACAACAGAATCTGAGAAATTCACATCTGAACAGAATCCCTGCTCCACCTGTGAATTCATGACTGAATCGTTCTCCTCCCTTTGTTGTCACCCTGTGTGCTTCCAGACCACCTGCACTGGCCCAGCTGCTGTGGTTCTGGCTGCTGCGGGTCCTGGTGCTGCCAGCCTTGCTGCTGCCACCCAACTTGCTGTCAAACGTCATGCTTAGGACAACCTTCTGCCAGCTCACCTGCTGCAGAACTAGGTGCTGCCAGCCCAGCTGTCGTGGTTCTAGTGGCTGTGGACAAAGCTGCTGTAGTTCCAGCTGCTGTGAGCCCTGCTAGGGTCCAAAGTGCTTTTAGAGCACCCTCCGTAGGACCCCCTGCTGCTGCTCGTGTATGTTCAGCTGCTCTCAGCCTTCCTGCTCCTGATTGCCTTGCCACAAACCACCTTCTTCTGCACATAACCTTTGTTAACTTTTTTTGGGGGGGGGACAAATTCTCTTCCTAGATTTTGCTCAAAGCCAGTATACTATCACCATAATTTCTGTGAATCATCCATCTTTTTAAGGACTTGTGAATCAACTTGATGAAATACAGAGTAGTTTCCCCAGTTCTCTTCCTCTGTGTAGAGGGTCATGTGCCAGTTTGGTGCATTCAGTATGGAGCGTACGTTTCTGCTTTGACACTGAATCAGTATCTTCACCTTCTCCCTCCAAGTTACTCAGGAAAACAAGTCCTCATAACTTTTTCTTAGATTTTGGCTACTGGTCTTCAGAATAATCTCATCATTTTTTAAGTGTATCTATGATTTATATATTCTTTATTCTTTTCATAGTCACTCTGAATTGTCTTCATAGAAGCAGGAGCTCTTACATATATTTCTTTTTTAAATTTAATTTAATTTTTTAACTTATGTTCAGTTAGCCACTGTATAGTACATCATTAGTGTTTGATGTAGTGTTCAATCCTGTGCCGTTAGTCATCCCAAATTGTGTTTTGTTTTATTGTACAGCATTCCTGACCTAGGGACCTACATACATATTGCCCATCACATGCCTTATCTATTTTGAGCCCTATGACAGCATCCCTCAAGTCAGAATGTCCATTTTTCAGGTGAGAAAATTTTACTGTGTGATGTTTTGTAAGTAAAAATGGATATCCTCATATCAAAAACTGGGTCTTTTCCTCCTGTTCAAGGACACGTACATATACATATGAGGACAAGCAGAGATGAAACTGGACTGAGTACTAGGAGGATGTGCACTTGAATTTATCCTTAGCAGTAGAAGGAATAATCTGTTAAATATGCAGTTAACATTTACCAAGTTCTTCCCAAGTCAGTGTCCCACACCTTGGTGAGCAGCAGATATTTCAGTCAGGAAGCAGTGGCTGCGTTTAAGAGCTCTCATGAATGCAGGGAAACTTCCCTTGTTTCAGGATCTGACCAGACCCTCATGTAATGGATCTGCATCAAATAATTTTGAGCATCCATTGTATCCTCACGAGAGAGAGGTTCATTTATCAGCATTTGTCCTTCAGTATCATATAAATCAAATTCTTGTATGTCCTCCTTCTCCTGAGTACCTTTTTGTTTATATTTTTTATAATAATTTTTTATTATGTTAGTCACCATACAGTACATCCCTAGTTTTTGATGTAGTGTTCCATGATTCATTATTTGCGTATAACACCCAGTGCACCATGCAATATGTGCCCTCCTTAATACCCATCACCAGGCTATCCCAATCCCCCACCCCCCTCCCCTCTGAAGGCCTCAGTTTGTTTCCCAGAGTCCATAGTCTCTCATGGTTCATTCCCCCTTCTGTTTACCCCCCCTTCATTCTTCCCTTCCTTCTCCTACCGACCTTCCTGCTATTCCTTATGTTCTGTAAATGAGTGAAATCATATGATAATTGTCTTTCTCTGCTTGACTTATTTCACTTAGCATAATCTCCTTCAGTCCCGTCCATGTTGCTGCAAATGTTGTGTAATCGTTCTTTCTGATGGCTGAGTCATATTTCATTGTATATATGGACCACATCTTCTTAATCCAGTCATCTGTTGAAGGGCATCTCGGCTCCTTCCACAATTTAGCTATTGTGGACAATGCTGCTATGAACATTGGGTTGCATATGGCCCTTCTCTTCACTACATCTGTATCTTTGGGGTAAATACCCAGTAGTGCAATGGCTGGATCATAGGGTAGCTCTACTTTTAACTTTTTAAGGGACCTCCACACTGCTTTCCAAAGTGGCTGTACCAACTTGCATTCCCACCAACAGTGTAAGAGGGATCCCTTTTCTCCACATCCTCTCCAACATTTGTTGTTTCTTGCCTTGTCAATTTTTGCCATTCTAACTGGTGTAAGGTGGTTTGTCAATGTGGTTTTGATTTGAATTTCCCTGATGGCTAATGATTCTGAGTACCTTTTTAGAGCAAAAAGGAATTAAGCAATCCCCTGCAAAGTATAGACCCTGTAGCGTGCTTCCCAACTTTAAACGAAGTTGCTTCAGCGTGGTATTGTTCATTTTCAGGAGGGATGTTACCCTGTTAAGCGCTTGATATCAGTCTCTGCTGCTGACAAACAGTACATTCAGCAGAGACATCCATGGTGAGAGGAGCAAATGCTGTTGGTTCCATGCAAATCCTCTGTTTCATGCCATGTGGCTACTTTGTTCATGGTATCCAGTGTAAATACTGGAGCATCTGATGAGAGAGATGGGATACATCATCCCAAACTTGTCTGGAGCCTCTCAAGTGACAGATACTCTGTGGTGGCAATGATGTGGGACACAGAGAGGGAACACTTTCTGTCCACATACCCATCTCTGTCCAAATGATTCTGTAATCTTTCAGTCTTGCTGCTTTCAGGTCTCAGACCAAGCAACCAAGATTTTCACCACTTGCCAACAGCCCATGAACACTGTTCCCTCAGCTCAGTTTCCTCCAAACAAAATGTATATCCATGTATGCTGCTCACAGTTCTTCTCACTGGGAGTATTCCCACTTTCCACTCCATTTTCAGACCAGAAGTTGTTAATCTGTTGAAAAATTTCCCTATATGACATAAAAGCTGCTACTGGGGTTATTAATTGATAAAATTCAAGGTGTTCCATGATCATATGTCATATTCCATTAGGTTTCTGCAGGAATCAAATGGAATTATAAACAAATAATGTATCATTTAGTCATTTAGGTCAACAGCAACTTCTAGATATGAAATTGCTTCTCATTAGTACCTTGGTCTGGAGGTTTAATTTGTAAATTTGAGGTATGTTTGAGTTTATGTTAAGTCATGGACAGAGAGGTAAACAAAGGAGGCAAAACCAGGGTTATCGAGGGAAAAAAGATCTATTACTATTAAGGATTTTTGAATAAAATTTATTTCTGCTGTATTCCTCAAAAATATAAGAATTGTGATCTCCTATTGAAGATATCTGCCTAAAGACTGGCTGATACAATAAAGGAGGGGAAAAAAGCGAAATCATTCCAGATTAATCCATGGGTGGACATACTATTTGAGATAGAAGTGGGGGGAAAAGATATGTACAGAAGGATGGATGATGGGGTACCTGGATTGCTCAGTTGGTTAAGCATCTGACTTGATTTCGTCTCGGTTCATGATCTCAGGGCCATGAGATCAAGCCCTGCATCCAGCCCTGCTCAGCATGGAGCCTGCCTAAGATTCCCTCTCTCCCTCTCCCTTTGCCCCTCCCCCCACTCATGTGCNNNCCAAATGATGGATGACACAAAATATAGGAGAAACTTTCATGATGGGCCATAAATATAGTCTATATTTTCCCCAAAACACATAGCTAGTGAGTAGCAGAACAGAAATTTGAATACTCTTCTCTATGATTCCAATTCTCATAACCAAGATCTATTGTCTTCTATGATAGAGAACTTAACAGTTGAAGATAAAATTGGAGATGAATAGTTGCACAATTGTTGAGGGAGCTTAGTACAGAAAATGGATAATGCAAACTAGAAGGAACTTACAAAAATGGCACCAACAAAAGTAGGCTCTATAATGGATTGGGGGTGGAAGCTAGAAGCTCTATAGAATTTTTTCCTGTGTTTCCATCTAGAAGTTCTGTAGTTTTAAGCTTTACATTTAGGTCTATAATCCATGTGAGTTGGATTTTGTATATGATATGAAGAATGGGTTGAAGTTCTTTGTTTTGTTTTTTTTTTGCACATGTATATTTAATTGTTCCAACACCATTTGTTTAAAAGACCACACTTTCTCTGCATATTAACTTGGCATCTTTCTTTAAAAATCAATGCATAATAAATGTGAGTCTGTTTCTGGACCTCAGTTTTGTTCCACTGATCTGTATCTTCATCATTTCATCTGTACCCCACAAAACAGCTGTTTTGAAGCCAAGATGGTGTTTCACTGTACATGCAATTTCATACAAGTTACTTTACTCAGCACTGATTTCCTCAGCTCCAATATGGTAGTAATAATACCCACTTTTCAGAATTGTATGAGAACTAAAAATAGTGCAGATAAAGCATCTATCTCAATACCCAGGGTATGGTAGGCCCTCAGGAAATGTTAGTAATTCTTTCCATCCATTCTCTGCATTGTAAAATGTAGTAATCTGGCAGAGAATTCCAGATACATCCTCTAGGAATATCACATTCTCTGTCACATCTACTGTGTTAACTAATCCAAAGTATTTTCTTAAGAAGGTGGCCATAGTGGTACTTGGGTGGTCCAGTCAGTTGAGCGTCTGCCTTTGGTTCGGGTCATGATCTCAAGGTTCTGGAATCAGGTCCCATGTTGGGCTCCTTGCCCCGTGGGAGCCTGCTTCTCCCTTTCCCTCTGCCTGCTGCTCTCCCTGTTTGTGCTCGCTCTCTGATAGATAAATAAAGTCTTTAAAAAAAAAAAAAAAGGTGGCCATAATCAAAACTTATTTTCTGCACAAAGCTTTCTTAACCCTTGTACTGCTGGGTGCCTTAGCTGTTATCTTTATTATTCATCTTTTCATCCAAAGATCCAGGTTTCCTCCATTTGGGAACCAACCTAATGTCCATCTTGATTTTGAATAGTGCATCCGTTCTGCTCCTTTTCTTTCTTTCTTTCTTTCTTTCTTTCTTTCTTTCTTTCTTTCTTTCTTTTCTTTCTTTTCTTTCTTTTCTTTCTTTCTTTTCTTTCTTTCTCTCTTCTTTCTTCTTTCTTTCTTTCATTCATTCTTTCATTCATTCATTCATTTGTCAGAGAGCGCGCATGCACAAGCAGAAGAAGTGGCAGGCAGGAGGAGAAGCAGGCTCCCCACTGAGCAATGAGTCTGATGCGGGACTCGATCCCAGGACCCTGGGATCGTGACCTGAGCTGAAGGCGGATGCTTAATCAACTAAGCTACCCAAGCATAACTGCTTTTTTCCTTTCTCCTTTTTCCTTTTTCCTGAAAATTCTGAGTTTTATTTCCTTTAGTTTATGTGCCTTTATCTCATAGAACACAGGAAGTTCTCTTTCCATTAACAGCGCGAAGATTATGATTTGATCAAAGCATTATATGCATACTGGATGGTTACCTCAATTATCAGGACTCTACAAACTTATCTTAACAATGTCCAGGTCAGGAGACCAAATTGCCTCAAAGTTTGGGAGCCCAGGAATTGTGTTCTGAGCTTGTGTGCTTTCTAAGAGTGATTCTTCATCTCAATTTCTGTTAAGATAAGTGAAATGAGGGGTGCCTGGGTGTTGCACTCAGTTAAGCATCTGACTCTTGGTTTTGGCTCAGGTTATGATCTCAGAGATTGAGCCCTGAGTTGGGCTCTATGCTTGGCGTGGAATCTGCTTGAGATTCTCTCTTCATCTCCCTCTGCCCTCCCCGCCCCACTCATGCTCTCTCTGTCTCAAATAAATAAAATCTTAAAAAAAAAAAAGATAAATGAAATGATACCAGCATGTCAATCCATGACATCAAAAAAACAGGTTCCTCCAGGCAAGAATAGGGCCAGGAACAGTTTATGTGCCAATGATATTCATGTTGTTTTTGATGACAGGTTGCACTAGGGCAGATTAGAATCCAGAGAAGATGTAAATAAAGCCTCCCTTCATTAACTAAAACTCTATTGGTCAAAATGTGGGAAGAATATTAAGGAAGAGCTTGGTACACTGAAATCATTCTCTATGTGAAATTTATAATTATTTCCATTGTTAGAGAAATGACTCAAAATGTATGCCTTCCTTGTGCCCCATCACTAGTGTCATTTCTATTTTTGGGAGATGTAGATAAAAATGTCCTTGACCTGAAATCAAAGGACTTGCTTCTGTCAACTATTCACACTATGGTAAACCATTTCCTGGTCCCTGAGAACAATAATGGAATGATAACCTCAGCTCTGCCTAATTTGTAGGACAATTGTGATAACTTGAATGAGATAACAAATATATAATGAAACCCAAAAGTAGAACTTCAAAAAGGACTTCAAAAAGGAAGTGCTGTAAATACACATGCAAAGGAACAAAAAACCACGCAAAAAAAACCCCACATCCTGGATGCAGGATGATACAAATTTTATTAGGAAAGAACAGAAAGAAGAAAATTCAGTGCCATTGTGAAGAGTTGAGTAACCTGGCAGAAGTTACTATTATATAATGCATATATCTAAAAAGATGATCAGTATTGATCACTGTAGAGAGCTAAAATACACTCAGAAGAATCTGTTTAGGTGCCATAGAGGTGACAGGTCATGATCACTTTTCTGAGGCTGAGAGTGTGAATCAGTGGATGTTGACCAGCATCTGGAGTTGACCAAATGTAGTTATCAGCAATTCCTACAGTGATCAAGATAAATAAGAATAAAAACAAATTGAATAGACTGCATTCCCTCCATAGACACAGAAGCATTACAGAAAAAGATGACAACAAGTGCAGTGTAAGGCTGTGTTCCCAGTAAATTTAGGGAGCCACTTCTTGGAAGATAGTAACGTTGGCATATGGTCTAGGAAATGTATCTCTGGTGAGTAGTGGGTTTATAGCAAGTTGATCAGCAGCAGGAAGGCTGGCAGAGGCTGGACACACAGCAAGGGAGGGAACAGGTGGTCCTACAGCAGGTGGTACAGCAGCAAGCTAGGCTGTAACAAGCCTAACAGAAGCTGGATCCATAACCTTGGACTAGGAACCCAGGCATGCAGCAAGTGGGGTGGTAGCAGGTTCTCCTACAGTACACGTGGGTACAGCAAGCTGACTAACAGAAGCTGCATAGACAGCAGGTTTGTCCACAGCCACAGGAACTACAGCAGCTGAGCCAGCAACAGGTGGTCCTGCAGCAGGAGGTCTGACAGCAAGTAGGTCAGCAGCAGGGCTGGTAGGGCTCGTTCAGCAGGACCCGCAGCTGCCTTGTCCACAGCCACCGCAACCTTAGCAGCTGGGCTAGCAGCAGATGGTCCTCCAGCAGATGGTGCGGCAGCAGTTTGGCTGGCAACCAGGCTAGCAGCAGCTGGATCCACAGCCCTGGGCTAGGCATCCAGGCACGCAGCAGCAGGTGGGCTGGTAGCACGTTCTCCGACAGTACACAGGGGTACAGCAGGCTGGCTGACAGCAGCTGGACCCACAGCAAGTTTGTCCACAGCCACTGGACCCACAGCAGCTGGGCTGGCAGCAGCTGGACACACAGCAGCTGGGCCGGCAGCAGGTGGTCCTGCAGCAGGTGGTCTGACAGCAAGTTGGGCGGCAGCAGCAAGGCTGGCAGCAGCAGGACCCGCAGCAGCTGGACCCGCAGCCGCCTTGTCCACAGCCGCTGCCGCACCCGCAGCAGCTGGGCTGGCAGCAGGTGGTCCTGCAGCAGGTGGTCCTGCAGCACGTAGGCTGGCAGCAAGGGGAGCAGCACGAGTCGGTCATGGTGTCACAGGTGGAGGGGAGCTTCTGTTCAGAAGTGAGTTTCTCAGATTCTGTTGTCTCCTCCTGTTGTGGGGCTTTTATGCGCTGCATCCCCAAATTTGGACCAATGGGCGTGACTTCCTCGTTGTTGTTTCTGTTGTTTTCCCAATAATTTGGGAATTGCAAAAGGGGAAGTTGTTTTCCTAATGTTATGAATCTTTAGAAAGTAAGTGTTCAATGTGTTTCTTAATTGACGATAACTCCTAGAAACATCTTCTGATGAACACAAGGTGGTCACATCAGCAGCAGCAGTCTTGCTTCAATAATTTCATCATGTGATGTAATTCCCACTGGGCTGGGAAGTGGTTGGCGAGTCAGGTTAGTGGTCCTTCCCCAGCGCTGGTCCTTAGGTTGCATGTAGATTGGGACTATCCCTGAGGTGAGGGGCATGATGTGGCTATGTTCATAGTGATGAACTGAAATCGTGTGTGAGCCCAAGTCGGTTTCCCCACAAAGCCTGATTCCAGACTCGCACAGGCATCTGCCTCTCGTAGCACGCTACCCCACCTGTGTATCCCGGTTCAGTCAGAGACACCTGGGTGGAGGATATCTGACTTCATCTCTTCCATATGTCAAGGCAGAATCAAGCAGGTGGATAGAAACAGCCGCAGTACACCAAGAGGAGGCAGGCATCAATCGCCAGACTTCCTGAGTGACCAGCAGTCCTGATTCACCGAGAAATGAGGACTTTTCCAGGATGTAGGACTTTCAGTGCTATAACTGGGGCAGTTTGGGGAAACCAGGATGAGTTGGTGACTCTAGTCCTCACCTTGTTAACCAGCAGAGGAAGTTACTTAATGTCCCTGACTCCACAGTTATTGCTTGCTCTTCCCCTCTGCTTCCCTCCCTCGCTCTACCTTCCACTCTCCCCACCTCACGTCCCCTCCTCTTTTCCTTCATCTTCCTCCTCTGTCTTCCTCTTATACAAATTGTGCCTGTCCACCATCATTAAGAAGAAAATATTGGGTGTGAGCGGAGAGGACTGTAGAATGTAGATGATGTCTTAATACGCCAGCCATATATCTCAGATCTGCCGGTGTTCAGGACAATTGCTACCCACCAGAGCCGCATCTCTATGCCTAAGGGCTGTTTTCATGCCACAGGAGAACGTCATGCGTCCTGTGCGTGCCACACTGAGGGAAACGCTCAAGCAGTGCTTCTAGAGAGTTGGTGTATAAAGAATCCAGATCCCTTGTTGCTGAATTAGGAGAATCCCAATGAATGTGTTACATCATTTCTGATATATCTCTCAGGGTTAAGCTTCACTTGCAAGCTGGGACGCTGGACTCATAGTGCCACTTCCCTGTGTCACTTCCTCACACTCCCCCCGTGGGATCTGCCCTCCCCAAACAGACTACATGCCTGGATGCTGTTCTTCAGAGTGGCTTCTGGGAGACACCAAACTCTGCCATAACTTTACCCGTCTCAGTCTTGATTTCCTCATCCCTGCAATGGGAACCTTGATACCTCTGTGGAAAATTACTTCAATAATTAAAGAAAATGTACATGAAGCATTCACTCAGTACCGCGCAAGTAGGAGGCCACTCAGGTGTTGTCCGTTCCTCATCTCAGCTCACAGACCCCCAGCTCTCAAGAGCCAGCAAGAGGTCAGTTTGGTCTTGGCAGTCTGTCCAGAGCCTCCTGGATAGCTGGTTTCCAGTGCTGGCGTGTGCCCCAGACAGAAGCCTTCCTAGCTCCTCAGAGGTCCCTCCGCTGTTCCCGGGAGGTGACTCGGGGCCTAAGTCTGCTCTTCCTCTCAGAGCCTGAATCCAGCCTCTCGTCCCTGAGCACCGAGGCAGCGTCATGCTTTAGTTCGGGACGAGAAGCACCAGCCTTCTGTCTGTCGGGACTCCTGTGAAGGCCCCTGCTGTTTTCTCTTTCTTCTTCCTCACTTAGTCTCCCCTCGCCCTCCGCCCCACCCCTGCCTACGCCCCGCTCCCAGAGAGGCACGCTGATTTCCCTCAAAGGGAACGCTTCAGGGTTCCTTCCCCAAACGCTGGAGGTTGTCTGGTTCCCTTAGATGGTGTAGAGCTCATGGATTACTCCAAGTGATCATACACGCCCACTGCACGGGCTCTCGGCCCTGATGTCATCCTTCCTTCCTTTTCTTGCTACCATGTGGATCACGTGAGGCGAACGTGATAACCACTACACTACGGACACTAACATGTGGATCATGAGGCCAAATCGCCCGCCAGTTGGGGAGCATGATGGGCTGGGCACAAAAAGGCCTGATCCCTCTGTACTCTGCTAATAGGTCCCGAGGACCACGAGGCCCAACCAGAAGGGGACCTTCATGACACAACATGACGTGCGTGTGCAGCTGCGGCCTTCAGTCGTGAGGCCACCGCAGGCTCACCTATCTCTGATGCGGAGGGGTGCATGAGGGGCTGGATGGTGCCCGAGGCCACGCAAGGGCCCCCGTGTTCCCAAGAGCTCTAAAGGGCCGGGCCCGCTGCTCTCACATGGGGCTGCGGGTCCCTGAGTGGTAGGACACGAACGTCTACCACGTTGTCCCACATATCTAGCACCGGCAACTACAGGAGAACAGGACTTCCGCGCTCCACGAAGACCCTCAAAGGAACATCTTGCTGGTGCTCAGGCCCAGGGCGTTGCCTAACTCGCCTACAGATGGGAAGGGGAGTGCCCTTCAACAAGGGCAGCAGACGCAGCCCGGCGTCCGAGTTTTGTGTCCCCGTCAGCTCTCCGACATGACGTCCTGAGGCTTCCTCATCCGCAAATGGAGGAATGAATTTGTGGGAGACCGTATGAGGCTCCAAAAGGGTAGTGTACGGGGTAGGTGACCTGCATATAAATCGTTACGTCGCGAATGCGGTACAAGGACACGAACACCATATGGGTTGCAAATCGGTACAGGGTTTATTAAGAAATTCATGTGAGATTCCCTGTGTCTAGGGAGACATTCAAAAGGATGATGACAGGAAGAAATCAGCATACAAGAACCACGAGTATGCTGCGAAAGAAAACATACTTGTGCAGACATTAATAGTTGCAAAAAAATAACATGTCAAGTAGGAGGATTTATTTCTCAAAGGGGTCAGACAGGATGAAGATCTTGACTGTGGAGTCCAAGCAGAGATCTTGACTCCCTATCTGGATGCACGAAGCTGGCAGGGACTCCCAAGACCTAAGGAAGAAGAGAATCAGCAGAAGTGGCCCACACTTCATCAAGCTGATTCACAAGCTTCTGAACAGGCAGATGAGTAACAGAAATGCTGGCGACTGCATGCTGGCTTTCAGCAACATTTGGCAGTGTCTTTGTTTCCCAAATGGCAAATCAGTGCAATGTGCAGGTGGTGGTTCCTGGTGAGGCACCTGGCAGTCGGAAGGCTGGCAGCAGCTGGACACACAGCAGCGGTGCCAGCAGGTGGTCCTGCAGCAGGTGGTGCGTCAGCAGTTTGGCTGGCAACCAGGCTAGCAGCAGCTGGATCCACAGCCCTGGGCTAGGCATCCAGGCACGCAGCAGCAGGTGGGCTGGTAGCACGTTCTCCTGCAGTACACAGGGGTACAGCAGGCTGGCTGACAGCAGCTGGACCCACGCCGCCGCTGCCGCACCCGCAGCAGCTGGGCTGGCAGCAGGTGGTCCTGCAGCAGGTGGTCCTGCAGCACGTAGGCTGGCAGCAAGGGGAGCAGCACGAGTCGGTCATGGTGTCACAGGTGGAGGGGAGCTTCTGTTCAGAAGTGAGTTTCTCAGATTCTGTTGTCTCCTCCTGTTGTGGGGCTTTTATGCGCTGCATCCCCAAATTTGGACCAATGGGCGTGGCTTCCTTGTTGTTGTTTCTGTTGTTTTCCCAATAATTTGGGAATTGCAAATGGGGAAGTTGTTTTCCCAATGTTATGAATCTTTAGAAAATAAGTGTTCAATGTGTTTCTTAATCGACTATAACTCATAGAATCATTTCAGATAAAAGGATTGTTGTCATATCGTTAGCATTTTCCTGGTTCAATAATAATCCCTACATGTGATGTAGTTATCCTTGTACTGGTTTGTGTTTGGGAGTTTTGAGTAGTATTACCTTCCTGGCTTTTTTTTCTAGGCTCCTTGTAGATTTGGGAGTTCCGTGTGGTGAGGAGTATTCTGATTATTTTCAGAGGAACAGATGAGTCCATGGCTGAGTCCGAGTCTCTTCCCCGCAAAGCCTGATTCTCGACTCTCACAGGCATTTGTCTCTCCTAGCACCTTACCCCCCCACCTTGTTTCTCAGTTCTGTCAAAGACCCATGGGTGGAGTAAACCTGGCATCGTCTGTTCCGTATGGCAGGACAGAACCAATGTGTAGAAGCAGCAGCAGTAGTTAATAGGGACTACTAAGCAATCATCAGTTTATGTACTTCCTTTGTGAGCAGTAATATTGATTTACCCTGAAACAAGGGTATTCCCTGGGTGTGGAACTTTTTTGATAGAACTGGTGAAGTGGCAAACCAGGATGAGTTGGTGAGTTTAGTCTTAACCTTGTTAATCAGCAGAGTATGTGACTTCATGTCATTGACAACACATTTATAGTTTAATATATGGGCTTTTGTATTTTTTTCTTTCTTGCTTACATTTAATATGCGAATTGGACTAGTTAAGGTGATACCTGATTTGTCTTTCGTATCTAACGTGTTTAAATGTTTTTAGGTATACCATTCATTTAAAAAGCGTACAAATTATTAATTCCCAACTTGATTGATTATCACAGAATGAACACACGCATGTTAAGGTAACCAGGATAAGAAATTTAAATTAAAGTCACTCTCTCCAAATTATACTTCTTCATTGTCCCCAAGGTTCCTAATCACTGTGTTTATTTGTAACCCTGTAGGTTGATTTGGCTTTTTAAAGCTTTATATAAGTGAAAGAGTATAGAATTGACTCTGTGCAGTGTTTGAGAGATCAGCAGTGTAAATATTTGTTGTTTACTCATTGTCATTGCTATTTAATTATTTCACTGAATGAATATGACACAATTTATTTCTTGGCTCTTCTCTTGATAAACATGTATGTATTTTGAAGTTTGGGTAAATTAAAAACAGTGCTTCTATGAATGTTGTTTTAGAGGTTGTTTACTAAACACACAAACATTTCTTTGGCCATACATCCAGGAGGAGATTGCTCACAGCATTACTTGGTCAAAATATTTATCTCATTTTTTTCTCACATGCAGGTCAACCCTTCAATTTTTCTGGATATTTTTCTTATTTCCCTCCCATTATGGATGGGACAAGTTGCAGACAGATACCTTCTCTAAGAGACCACAATTCTCATATTTTCAACGTTTACTGCAAAACACATTGAATCCATCATGCTTATTTTTAGTTAAGAGTAGTTTCTTCTGTCTTTATTCTTCTGTGATAATCTGTTATTTTGTCTCTCTTGTTTAATTCTGTCCCTGACTCAACATAAACCGTACTTCAAGTTTAGAAGTTATAAGTCTCCCTTATTGGCATAAAGCTGTTGATAAAAGTTTCTAATAATCCTTCCAATTTCATTGGTGTTGGTTGTGACCTCTCCTTTTTCATTCATAATTTTATTAATGTCCTTTCTCTATTATTTTGGATAAGTCTTGCCAGTGGTCTGTCAGTTTTATTAATTCTCTCAAAGAACCAGCTTCTAGCTCTGTTGATCTGCTCTACTGTACTCCCGGTTTCTATTTCATTGATTTCTGCTCTAATCTTGGTCAACTGCTTCCTCGTGCGTGGATTAGGCCTGTCCCTCTGTTGCTGTTCCAGCTTCTTGAGGTGAGAATATAAAAACTGCATTTTAGATTTTTCTATTCTTTTGAGTGAGGCGTGGATGGCTGTGTATTTCCCCCTTAGGACTGCCTTTGCAGTATCCCATAGGTTTTGGACCGTTGTGTTTTCATTCTCGTTGGTCTCCATAAATTGTTTAATTTGATTTTTGATTTCCTGGTTTATCGAATCATTCCTGAGCAGGATGGTTCTTAGTCTCCAAGTGTTTGAGTTTCTTCCAAATTTTTCCTTGTGGTTGAGTTCCAGTTTCAAAGCGTTGTGGTCTGAGTATATGCAGGGAATAATTTCAGTCTTTTAGTATCAGTTGAGACCTGTTTTGTGTCCCAGAACATGCTCTATTCTTGAGAATGTTCCATGGGCATTAGAATAGAATGAGTATTCTTTGGTTCTGGGGTGTAGTGTTCTATATATATCTATGAGGTCCAACTCATAGAGTATGGCATTCAAAGCCCCTTTTCTTTGTCAATTTTCTGCCTGGGTGCTCTGTCTATTTCTGATAGTGGGGTGTTGAGGTCCCCTACTATTAATGTATTTTTATCTATATGTCTCTTTATTCTGGTTAAGAGTTGGCTTGTGTATCTAGCTGCTCCCCTGTTGGGGGCATATATATTTATAATTGTCATATCCACTTGTTGGATACATCCTTTAAGAATAATATAGTGCCCTTCTGTGTCTCTAACTATAGTCTTTAGTTTAAAATCCAATCTGTCTAATATGAGAATTGCTACCCCAGCTTTCTTTTGAGGTCCATTGGCGTGAAAGATTGTATTCCATCCCTTTACTTTCAGTCTGAATGTATCTTTAGGTTCAAAATGAGTTTCTTGTAGACAGCAAATGGATGAGTCATGTCTTTTTATCCAATCTGCAACCCTGTGGCAATTATGGGAGCATTTAGGCCATTTACATTGAGACTGAATATTGAGAGATATGATTTTAATGATGCCATGTTGCCAGTACAGTCTTTGTTTCTATCGACTGTGACTTTCTCTTCTGTATCACTCTTGGGGCCTTTTTACCTTTATAGAACCCCCCCGTAATATTTCCTGTAGTGCTGGTTTCGTGGTTACGAAATTGGTCAATGACTGGCGATTCTGGAAGGTCTTTATTTCTCCATCAATTCTGAATGAGAGCCTTGCTGGATAAAGGATCCTTGACTGCATGTTTTTCTCTGAAAGAGCTTTAAAAATGCCCCCCCAACCCTTTCTCTCATTCCAGGTCTGTGTAGACAGGTCTGACGTAATTCTGATACCTTTGTCTTGGTAAGTGAGAAATTTCTTTGCCCTGGCCGCTTTCAATACTGTATCCTTGGATCTAGTATTTGCGAATTGCACTATGACGTGACGTGGCATAGGTTTGCCATGGTTGAGCCTGGGAGGGGTCCTCTCTGCCTCTTGGACACGAATGTTTGTTTCCCTTGCTAGATTAGGGAAGTTTTCAGCTACAATTTGTTCAAATATCTCTTCTAGACCTCTGTTTTTCTCCACCCCCTCGGGGATGCCAATGATTCTGACATTGGAACATTTCATTGAGTCAGTAATCTCCCATAACCTACATTCATGAGCGTGGATTTTTTTAAGTCCAGATTCTATTTTAGTTTTCTCTTCTACTAACCCATCCTCCAATTTGCTGATACGTTCTTCTGCCTCATTCACCCTGGCTGTCAGAGCCTCTAGTTTTGACTGCATTTGGCTCATAGAATTTTTAATTTCTGCCAGATTCTCTCTCATTTCTGCCCTTAGAGATTCTGTATTCTCATTAACATTTTCGTTAATACTTTTTTCAAGTCTGCACATCATCTTGACCATTGTTACTCTGAATTCCATTTCTGATAATTTGGTTCTATCCATATCCATTAGTTCTGTGGCAGAGGCCACAGACTCATTGTCTTTTCTTTGCTGGGGGGGATTTCTCCTTCTCGTCATTCTCATGAGGAGAGTTTGCGGGGTTGTCCAGAGCCCAAATTATTGACCGGGACCCAGGCCATGTGCCCTTGTTTTATAGGGATCTTAGGGATGTGGGCTTCTTGATTTTTCAGCCTGCCTTCTGGGGGAGGGGCCTGCCGCGCCGATACTCAGGCAACCCTGTTTGGTTAGAGTCTCCATGTCCCCTGCGAGGGGGGGTGGGGGTGGGCACATGTGAGCCGGTCTTTCCAGGCTTTTGTTCTCTGGCGGCTTTCCCTGGCAGTTTGCTGTGCCTCTTCTGAGAGTCAGAGCAGCAGTGGCCGAATCTCAGCCTCTGTTTCGGAACAGAGGGATCGCGGACCATTCTCCACTGATGTTCTGGCCAGTTTAACTCTGTTTCTGTTGGTGCTGCTCAACCCTGCAGCATTCCAGGATGTGCGCCCCACTCCCGGCTTCCCAGCCCTCACTTCCAGGGCCGGCACGTCTCTGTCCTTTGTGTTTCTAACACCGCCAGGCACCAGCCACCCCTGCACGCCCCCGGAGCTCCCGGTCTCAGTCTGGTTCCAATGAGCACAGCTTTATGCCAATAAATTAAGCAATCTGGAAGAGATGGAATCCTTCCTGGAAACCTATAAACAACCAAGACTGAAACAGGAAGAAATTGATTTTTTAAACAGGCCAATTAATTATGAAGAGATTGAGTCAGTGATAAACAACCTTCCAAATAACAAAACTCCAGGCCCGGACGGTTTTCCTGGGGAATTCTACCAAACATTCAAAGAAGAAATAATACCTATTCTCCTAAAGCTATTTCAAAAAATAGAAACAGAAGGAAAGCTACCAAACTCATTCTATGAGGCCAATATTACCTTGATCCCCAAACCAGGCAAAGACCCCATCAAAAAGGAGAATTACAGACCGATTTCCCTAATGAATATGGACGCCAAAATCCTCAACAAGATCCTTGCTAATAGAATCCAACAGTACATTAAAAGGATTATCCATCACGACCAAGTGGGATTCATCCCTGGGATGCAAGGGTGGTTCAACATTTGCAAATCTATCAGTGTCTTAGATTTTATCCAGAAAGAAAAATTCAAAAATCATATGATTCTCTCAATAGATGCAGAAAAAGCATTTGACAAAATACAGCATCCTTTCCTGATTAAAACCCTTCAGAGTGTAGGAATAGAAGGTACATTTCTCAATCTCATAAAAGCCATCTATGAAAAGCCTACTGCAAATATTATTCTCAATGGGGAAAAGCTGGAAGCCTTTCCCTTAAGATCAGGAACACGACAAGGATGCCCACTCTCGCCACTATTATTCAACATAGTACTAGAAGTCCTTGCAACAGCAATCAGACGACAAAAAGGGATCAAAGGTATTCAAATCGGCAAAGAAGAAGTCAAAATGTCTCTCTTTGCAGATGACATGATACTCTATATGGAAAACCCAAAAGAAGCCACTCCCAAACTATTAGAAGTTATAGAGCAATTCAGTAACGTGGCGGGATACAAAATCAATGCTCAGAAATCAGTTGCATTTCTATACACGAATAACGAGACCGAAGAAAGAGAAATTAGGGAATCCATCCCATTTACAATAGCACCAAAAACCATACGTTACCTTGGTATTAACTTAACCAGAGACGTAAAGGTCCTATATTCTAGAAACTATAAAACACTCTTGAAAGACATTGAGGAAGACATAAAAAGATGGAAAGATATTCCATGCTCATGGATCGGAAGAATTAACATAGTTAAAATGTCCATGCTACCCAGAGCAATCTACACTTTCAATGCCATCCCGATCAAAATACCGAGGACATTTTTCAAAGAACTGGAACAAATAGTCCTTAAATTTGTATGGAAACAGAAAAGGCCCCTAATCTCCAAGGAACTGTTGAGAAGGAAAAACAAAGCTGGGGGCATCACAATGCCGGATTTCGAGCTGTACTACAAAGCTGCGATCACAAAGACAGCATGGTACTGGCACAAAAACAGACACATAGACCAATGGAACAGAATAGAGAGCCCAGAAATGGACCCTCGGCTCTTTGGGCAACTAATCTTTGATAAAGCAGGAAAAAACATCCAGTGGAAAAAAGACAGTCTCTTCAATAAATGGTGCTGGGAAAATTGGACAGCTACATGCAAAAGAATGAAACTTGACCACTATCTCACACCATACACAAAAATAAACTCCAAATGGATGAAAGACCTCGATGTGAGACAGGAATCCATCAAAATTCTAGAGGAGAACATAGGCAGCAACCTCTACGACATCGGCCAAAGCAACCTTTTTCATGACACATCCCCAAAGGCAAGAGAAACAAAAGATAAAATGAATTTATGGGACTTCATCAAGATTAAAAGTTTCTGCACAGCCAAGGAAACAGTCAGAAAAACTAAGAGGCAGCCCACGGAATGGGAGAATATATTTGCAAATGACACTACAGATAAAGGACTGGTATCCAAGATCTACAAAGAACTTCTCAAACTCAATACACGAGAAACAAATAAACAAATCAAAAAATGGGCAGAAGATATGAACAGACACTTTTCCAATGAAGACATACAAATGGCTAACAGACACATGAAAAAATGTTCAAAATCATTAGCCATCAAGGAAATTCAAATCAAAACCACACTGAGATACCACCTTACGCCAGTTAGAATGGCAAAAATAGACAAGGCAAGAAACAACAATTGTTGGAGAGGATGTGGAGAAAGGGGATCCCTCCTACATTGTTGGTGGGAATGCAAGTTGGTACAGCCACTCTGGAAAACAGTGTGGAGGTCCCTTAAAAAGTTAAAAATTGAGCTACCCTATGATCCAGCCATTGCACTACTGGGTATTTACCCCAAAGATACAGACGTAGTGAAGAGAAGGGCCATATGCACCCCAATGTTCATAGCAGCATTGTCCACTATAGCCTGATCCAGCCATTGCACTACTGGGTATTTACCCCAAAGATACAGACGTAGTGAAGAGAAGGGCCATATGCACCCCAATGTTCATAGCAGCAATGTCCACAATAGCTAAATTGTGGAAGGAGCCGAGATGCCCTTCAACAGATGACTGGATTAAGAAGTTGTGGTCTATATATACGATGGAATATTACTCAGCTATCAGAAAGAACGATTTTTCAACATTTGCTGCAACCTGGATGGCACTGGAGGAGATAATGCTAAGTGAAATAAGTCAAGCAGAGAAAGACAACTATCATATGATTTCTCTCATCTATGGAACATAAGAACTAGGATGATCGGTAGGGGAAGAAAGGGATAAAGAAAGGGGGATAACCAGAAGGGGGAATGAAGCATGGGATACTGTGGACTCTGAGAAACAAACTAAGGGCTTCAGAGGGGAGGGGGATGTGGGAATGGGATAGGCTGGTGGTGGGTAGTAAGGAGGGCATGTATTGCATGGTGCACTGGGTGTTATATGCAACTAATGAATCATCGAGCTTTACATCAAAAACCAGGAATGTACTGTATGGTGACTAACATAATATAATAAAAAAAAAAAAAAAAAAAAAGAAAAGGTACATGGTAAAAAAAAAAAAGTTATAAGCCTCCATGTTTTCTTTCTTTCTTTATTTTTTTAATTTAAATTCAATTAGCCAAGGTATAGGACATCGTTAGTGTTTGATGTAATGTTCATTGATTCATTAGTTGAGTATATCACCCAGTGCTCATCATATCACATGCCCTCTTTAATGCCCATCACCCAATTTCCCCATCCCCCCATTCACCCACCTTTCTGCAACCCTCGGTTCGTTTCCCAGAGTCAAGAGTCTCATATGGTTTGTCTCCCTCTCTGATTTCTTCCCATTCAGTTTTATGCTAAGTGAAATAAGCCTACATGTTTTCATTCTCCCTCCCATTCATATGTCATTGACCATAAAATTTCTTCCCCTGGTCTTTTTGGTGCCATTATAGGTAAGCAAGTACTGAGGTTAACTTCACTAGATAAGGTGTTGTCTAGCAATGCAATGTTTTGCAGTGGCCTACAGAACATGAACATAAGGTTCTAGAACTGTCCTGGTAGACTACTGAGAATGGAGTCAAAAGGCTCAGAGAAATGTACATGGTAGAATGGATTTATTTCTTATCAGAGAACCCACAAACTGATCATATTCCCTGGGAGGTCCCAAAGGATATTCCTTCACAAAAGCAGAAAAGCATGTGCATCATTAAAAAGGACAGTGGTGGTAATCCTCTGTAGCCAGGGTTGGTGGTATAAGATGATGATAAAGAATTGGGAAATGGGATATGGCAGGAGAGCAGAGTCGAGGTAGATAAAATTACCAGAATAGGAAGAAATGTCAGCCAGTGGGTCTTGACCCACAGAGAGCTGACCAATAGACTATAGGTTTCTTAAAGGTGAGGTAATTGTGCATCCAACAAATGTATTACTGTGGCACTGCCATAAACATTGGAAATGATTCAAGAACAGTGAATCAGAGGCTTATGTCAGCCACTTAAATAAAAAATTATGACCTCCCATTCAGTTTCCTGTACTGATTCAGTTCTCAGACCTAGAACCCTTCAAATAAAGGAGAGGTTTAGTCTTCTTGAGAAAGATCCTGCAACAACAAAGTGTGTGTGTGTGGGTGTATGTAGCATATTTTCCCCCAATCCTTCCACAAAGGATTTATAATCATAAGCCAGAGTAACTATACACTAGGGAAAGGTGAAAGCCCAGATATTTCTAAAGGTGTTGGATGCAGAGCTTGTGCGGACAGATACCAGGAGTCCTTCTATTAGAGTGCTTGCATGTAGAGGCCAGGTAAGAAATGGAGTCCTGGTTCATGTCCATCTCATTTTGGTCTAATTGGTATTAGGGTCTACTTTTTACTCATTTCCCTGCTACTTATATAAGTAATGAGTGGCAGAGTCCTTCCGTTGTGTGTCATTTGGGTCCTCTGGTAATCAGACACTGAAACAGTGTTAAGAATGTAAGATGTTTACTGGGGAGTAATGCCAGTGATAGGTTTAAAAAAGGTGAAAAGGAAAGGGGATTAGGCAGCAAAAACCTACAGACTGCAATGTCAGCATGACATCTTTCCCCAAAAAAGTGTGAAATATGCAGCAGTAGGCAAGGAGGATATGAGCCTGCCATGGAGGTCTGACAAAACATTGGTCAACCCAATGGAGATATTCGGAGCAAAGATGGCCATTAATAAGTTCCTATGTTGGGAAGAAAATGCTAGACCCTAGTACTTTCATGGTGTGCAGTTATGAGCCAGGGGTTTACAGGAAGAACATGGCCTTAGCTCTAAAGCTGATGTAGATCTTGAAGTTGCTAACAGTTGGAACCTATCAGCTAACCTGCACTCTTTGCAGTGGAAGTGCATCTCCAGACATATCAAGTGAGAGTCATAATAGAAATAAAGTTCAAATAAGAGCCCCTAAAAATTCCTCTCCTCCTGACCAATATAGTAGCCAGAAGCAATAGCAATCCATGGATAACGGCAGAGTTTAGTGCTGCCTCAAAGACTTAAAGAATGCAGGGATGGTAGTTCCCAGCACAACTTCATTTGATTGCCAGACTGGCCTCAGCAAAAACCTAGTGGATCATGGTATATAATTATGAAATATCTTAAACTTAAGTCAGTTGATAGACCTATTAACAGCTATATTTGCTACAACATATCAGTACCTTCTGAGTTGAAAGGCAGTGGAAATAAGAAATACCCCCAATGAGCAAAACCACAAGCAGTATACATGGTCATAAGTTTCTTTTGTAGAAAAAGTGGCCTCTTCCATCCTAAAGCAACAGACTACATATTCTTCTCAAATGTACATGGAACATTCTCCAGAACAGATCACATACTGGGTCACAAATCAAATCTCAACTGGTACCAAAAGATTGGGATTCTTCCCTGCATATTTTCAGACCACAATGCTTTGAAACCTGAAGTCAATCACAGGAAGAAATTTGGAAGGAACTCAAATACTTGGAGGCTAATGAGCATCCTACTGAAAAATGAGTGGGTCAACCAGGAAATTAAAGAAGAGCTTAAAAAATTCATGGAAGCAAATGAAAATGAAAACACAACAGTTCTGAACCTTTGGGATGCAGCAAAGGTGGTCCTGAGAGGGAAGTATATAGCTATACAGGACTTTCTCAAGAAAGAAGACAAGTCTCAAAATACACAAGCTAAACTTACACCTAAAGCAGCTGAAAAAAGAACAGCAAATAAAGCCTAAACCTGTGTGAGAAGAGAAATAATAAAGATTAGGGCAGAAAGTATGAAATGGACAACAACAACAAAGCAGTAGAACACATCATGAAACTAGGAGCTGGTTTTTGAGAGAATTAATAAGATTGATAAACACCTAGTAAGACTTACCAAGAAGAAAAGAAAAAGGACCCAAATAAAATCATGAATGAAGGAGGAGAGATCACAACCAACACCCAAGAAATACAAACAATTATAAGAACATATTTTGATCCACTATATGCCAGCAAATTAGACAATCTGGAAGAAATGGATGCATTCCTAGACACATATAAACTACCCAAACTGAAGCAAGAAGAAATAGAAAACCTGAACAGAGCCATAACCAGCAAGGAAACTGAAGCAGTAATCAAAAAACTCCTAACAAACAAAGAGTCCAGGACCAGATGGCCTCCCAGGGGAATTCTACCAAATATTTAAAGAATTAATACCTAGTCTTCTGAAGCTGGTTCAAAAAATAGAAATGGAAGGAAAACTTCCAAACTCATTCTATGAGGCCAGCATTAACTTGAACTTAGCATTAACTTGAACCCAAAACCAGACAAAGACCCCACCAAAAAGGAGGATTACAGATCAATATCCCTGATGAGCGTGGATGCCAAAATTCTCACCAAGATACTAGCTAATAGAATCCCACAGTACATTAAAAGGATTATTCACCAAGACCAACTGGGATTTATTCCTGGACTGCAAGGGTGATTCAACACATGCAAATCAATCAATGTGGTATATCACATTAATAAAAGAAAGGATAAGAATCATATCCTCTCAATCGAATCAGAAAAAGCATTTGACAAAACACAGCATCCTTTCTTGATTAAAACTCTGCACAGTGTTGGGATGGAGGGTACATACATCAATATCATAAAAGCCATATACGAAAAGCCCACAGTGAATATCATTCTCAATGGGGAAGGTCAGGAAGGCAACAGGGATGTCCGCTCTCACCACTGTTGTAACATAGTACTAGAAGTCCTAGCCTCACCAGACAACAAAAAGAAGTAAAAGGCATTCAGATTGGCAAAGAAAAGGTCAAACTTTCACTCTTCCCAGATGACATGATTTTTTTATGTGGAAAACCCAAGAGACTCCTCCCCAAAATGGCTAGAACTCATACAGGAATGTAGCAACATGGCAGGATATAAAATCAATGCACAGAAATAATTTCATTTCTATATACTAACAATGAGACAAAAGAAAGAGAAATTAAGGAATGCAGTCCCATTTACAGTTGCACCAAAAACCATAAGATACCTAGGAATAAACCTAGCCAAAGAGGTAAAGAATCTGTACTCTGAAAACTAGAGAACACTTATGAAAGAAACTGAGGAAAACACAAAGAAATGGAAAAAACATTCCATGCTCATAGATTGGGAGAACAAATATAGTTATAATGTTTATGATACCCAGAGCAATCTACATATTCAATGCAGTCCCTGTCAAAATACCATCAACATTTTTCACAGAACTAGAACAAATAATCCTAAAATTTGTACAGAACCAAGGGGAGGGGGGTGAGGAAATGGGATAGGCTGGTGATGGGTAGTAAGGAGGGCACATATTGCATGGTGCACTGGGTGTTATACGCAACTAATGAATCATCTAACTTTCCATCAAAAACCAGGGATGTACTGTATGGTGACTAACATAATAAAAAATATTATTAAAAAAATAATAAAAATTAAAATAAAATAAAATTTGTACAGAACCAGAAAGGACCCCAAATAGCCAAGGAATGTTGAAAAAGAAAACCAGAGCTGGTGACATCACAATTCTGGACTTCAAGCTCTATTACAATGCTGTAATCATCAAGACAGTATGGTACTGGCACAAAAATAGACACATAGGTCAATGGAACAGAGTGGAGAACCCTGAAATAGACCTTCAACTCCATGGTCAACTAATCTTTGATAAAGTAGGAAAGAAAAAAAAATATAAGAAAGATTATCCAATTGAAAAAAGACAGTCTCTTCAACAAATGGTGTTGGGAAAATTGGACAGCCACATATAGAATAATGAAACTGGAAAATTTTCTTAACATAGATAAACTCAAAATGGATGAAAGACCTAAATAACCTGAATGTGAGACAGGAATCCATCAAAATCCTAGAGGACAACACAGGCAGCAACCTTTCAACCTCGGCCACAGCAACTTCTTGCTAGACATGTCTCCAAAGGTAAGGGAAACAAAAGCAAAAATGAACTATTGAGACTCCAAGATAAAAAGCTTTTGCACAGCAAAGGAAATAGTCAACAAAACTAAAAGGCAACCTGTAGAATGGGAAAAGATATTTTCAAATGGCATATCAGATAAAGGGCTAGTATTCAAGATCTATAAAGAACTACCAAACTCAATGCTCAAAAACCAAATAAGCCAGTCAAGAGATGGGCAAGAGACATGAACAGATATTACCCCAAAGAAGACATACAAATGGCCAACAGACACATGAAAAAATGTTCAGCATTACTTGGCATAAGGGAAAAACAAATTAAAACCACGATGAGATGTACCACCTCACACCAGTCAGAATGACTAAAATGAACAAGTCAGTAAACAACAAATGTTGGCAAAGATGCGGAGAAAGGGGAACCCTCTTACACTGTTTGTGGGAATGCAAGCTGGTACAGTCACACTAGAAAACAGTATGGAGGTTCCTCAAAAAGCTAAAAATAGAGCTACCATATGACCGCGTATTTGCACTACTACGAATTTACCCTAAAGATACAAATATAGTGATACAAAGGAGTACCTGCACCCCACTGTTTATAGCAGCAATGTCCACAATAGCCAAACTGTGCAAAGAGCACAGATGTCCATTGACAGATGAATGGATAAATAAGATGTGGTATATATGTACAATGAAATATTACTCAGCCATCAAACATGATGAAATCTTGCCATTTGCATCAACGTGGATGGAACTGGAAGGTGTTAGCTGAATGAAATAAATCAGTAAGGCAAGACAATTATCGTATACTTTTATTATGTGGAATATAAGAATCCGAGCAGAGGATCATTAGGAGAGGTGGGAAAACTGGGAAGAGATCAGAGAGGGAGACAAACCATGGGAGACTCTTAATATAGAGAAAAAAACAGGGTTGCTAGACGGAAGGTGGGGAGGAAGATGGGGTAACTGGGTGATGTGCATTAACGAGGACACTTGATGTGTTGAGCACCTTAATATCAGCGATATACTTAGGAATTTCTATTTACCATCCCCCTATATTTAGGCTTACTGGGTTGAAGGTTTAAATTCTATGCGAGGGAAATTTCAGCCAGGGGACATGATCTAATGTTGAGCGCTGGGTGTTATATACAACTGAGAAATACCAATGCTACATGTGAAACAATGATATAATATATGTTTGTTAATTGAATTTAAATTAAAAAAAAGAAAAAGTGGCATACCACACGCATTATCCATTCAGAGCCTCACACACTCCCCCACGATATCCTATCTCCATTGGCAGATGAGTAGATATTGGAACGTCATGTCAGAGAGCTGACGGGGACACGAAACTCGGACGCCGGCCTGCGTCTCCTGCGCTTGCTGAAGGGCACTCCCATTCCCATCTGCAGGCGAGTTAGGCAGGACATCACCCGTCCTGACGTTCTGAAGCCTGAGCGCCAGGAAGATGTTCGTTTGAGGGTCTTCGTGGAGCGCAGAAGTCCTGTTCTCCTGTAGTTGCTGGTGCTAGATATGTGGGATGACGTGGTAGACGTCCGTGTCCTACCACTCGGGGACCCGCAGCCCTGTGTGAGGGCAGCGGGCCGGCCCTGTAGAGCTCTTGGGAACACGGGGGCCCTTGCGTGGCCTCGGGCGCCAGCGCGCCCGTCATGCACCCCTCCGCCTCAGGGATAGGTGAGCCTGCGGTGGCCTCACGAGCGAGGGCCGCGCCTGCACACACACGTCTTGTGGAGTCATGGAAGTCCCCTTCTGCTTGGGCCTCCTGGTCCTCAGGCCCTATTGGCAGAGTACAGAGGTATCAGGCCATTTTGTGCCCATCCCATCATGCTCGCCAACCGGCAGGTGATTTGGCGTCGTGATCCACACGTTAGCAAGGAACGTCAGGACGGGCGATGTCGGGGAGTCCCCGAGAGGCTGTGCAGTGGGCGCGTATGATGACTTGGAGTAATCCGTGACCTCTGAGCCATGTAAGGGAACCTAACAACCTCCGGCGTTAGGGGAAGGAAGCGTGAAGCGTTGGAGGGAAATCAAGGTGCCTCTCTGGGAGGGAGTGGGGCGTACGCAGGGGTGGGGCGGAGGGCGGGGTGGGGGAGACACTAAGTGAGGTAGAAGGAAGAGAAGAGAGCAGGGGCCTTCACAGGAGTCCCGACAGACAGAAGGCTGGCGCTTCTGGTCCCGAACTAAAGCATGATGCTGCCTCGGCGCTCAGGGACGTGAGGCTGGATTCAGGCTCTGAGAGGAAGAGCGCACTTAGGCCCCGAGTCACCTCCCGGGAGCAGTGGAGGGACCTCTGAGGAGCTAGGAAGGCTCCTGACCTGGGCAGACGCCAGCACGGAGGACGAGCTATGCGGGAGGCTCTGGACAGACTGCCAAGACCAAACATGCCTCCTGCTGGTCCTTAGGAGCTGGGGGTTTGCGTGAGGAGGTGAGGAACAGACGCGACCTGGGTTGCTTCCTACTTGCTAGCTATGGTCCCAGTGCTTCCCGTCCGGTGTCCTTAATTCGTTTCTTTCCGTCAGTTTTTCTTTTAATCGCAGCAGAGTCAACCTGTCGTGTCACAGTCCTTTCAGGTGTACCGTGTAGTGATTCAGCAATGCCCTAGGTCACCCAGTGCTCATCACGGCAAGTGCCCTCTTGAAGCCCCATCACCTGTTTCACCCGTCCCGCGCCCCCGTCCCCTCTGGGAACCATGGGTTTCTTCCCTGTAGTTAAAGAGTCTGTGGCTTGGTAGCGCACCTTCTCCCTCTCTGTCCCTCTCTCCCTCCCTCTCTCTCTTTCTGCCTCTCTGCCTCTCTCTCCGTCTCTGTCCATCTCCGTCTCTTTCCCTTTGCTCTTTTGTTTAGCGTCTCCAGTGGCACCTCTGAGGGAAATCGTCCGGTATTGGTCTTTCTCTGACTGACTTATTTTGCTTAGCATCGTACTCTCTGGCTCCATCCGTGTCATTGCCAATGGCAAGTTTTCTTTCTCTTGCGTGGCTGAATACTTTCCCATCGGAGATCGAGACCCCATCTTCTTTATCCGTCCATCCGTCGGTGGACACTCGGGCTGCTTCCGTATGTGGGCTAGTGTCAGTCACGCTGCTATAAACATGGGGTGCACGTAGCCCTTCGCAATCGTGTTTTGGTATTTGGGGGAGCGTGGGGAAGCCCCAGCAGTGCGATCACTCGATCGTAGGTTAGTCCTGCCTCTACCTTTTTGAGGACACGCCATAGCGTTTTCTACAGTGGAGGCACCCCCCAGTGTTTGCATTCCCACCAACAGCGCGGGAGGCTTCCCCTATGTCCAGCGCCTCGCCAGCACCTGTTGTTTCTTCTCCTGTGGGTTGTAGCCATGCTGACAGGTGTGAGGTGCTATCTCCTTAGAATTGTGATTGGCATTTCCCAGACAATGAGTGATGTGGAACATGGGTTCGTGTGTCCGTTGGCCATGGATAGGCGTTCTCGGGAGAGATGTCTGTTCCTGTCTTGTGCCCACTACTGCATTGGGTTTCTCGTTTTGGGGGCGTGGAGTTTGTTTGGGGGGGGCGTACGTTCATCTTTACGGATTTTGGATCCTAACCCTTTTCGCCTGTGCCATTTGCAAATATCATGCCCCGTTCCGTCTGTGGCCTTTTAGCTTTGCTCATTGTTTCCTTGGCTGTGCGGACGCCTTTCCATGTGATGTGGTCCCGATAGGTTACGCTTGCTCTCTTTCCCTTGCCTCAGGAGACCTATCTGGAAGAGGCTTTGCTATGGCCAGCGTCAGGGCCCTGACCACCTGCGCGGTCTTCTAGGACCTTTCTGGTTTCGGGTGTCACATTCTGGCCTTTGACGCATTCGGAATTTTTGGTGGGTGCGTTTGGTGTAAGGAAGGGGTCTTGTTTCATTCTTCTGCCTGTAGCTGCCCAGGTTTCCCAACACCGTTTGTTGAGGAGACTGTCTTTTTTTCCCTTTGCGTTTTCTTGCCCCCCCCCCTCGCCGGTCGGAGATTGATTGACGAGCACGCCACCGTCGGGTTATTTGTGGGTCCTGTGTTCCATTCCACAGATCCGTGGGTTGACCTTTGCGTGCACGCCATCCTGTTTTGATGACTACAGCTGTGTCTGGAATTGGGCTGCCTCCGGCCTCTCTCTCCCCCTTCCAGAGAAGTTTGTCTCTTCGGGATCTTTTGTGGTTCCGTCCCCATGGGAGGATGCTTTGCTCTCATTCTGCAGAAGAAGAAGAAAGCTGCCGTTGGTATTCTGCTTGGGCTGGCATCAAATCGGTAGTATCGTGAAGCCTTGGCAGAATTTTCCACCTAGGGATGGAGGTTCCCATTGTAGGGATGAGGACATCGAGGCTGGGATGGGGCAAAGTCGTGTCAGAGTATGGGTCCTCCCAGGAGCTACTGTGAAAGAAGAGCGTCCAGGCATGTAGATTCTTTGGGGAGGGCAGATCCCACCGGTAGGAGCGTGGGGAGGTGACACAGGGAAGAGGCACTAGGAGGCCCGTGTCCCAGCTTGCAAGGGAAGCTTAAGCCTGAGACATGTATCCAGAACGACACACACACGTCGGGGTTCCCCTAACGCAGCAACGAGGGATCTGGGGTCTTTATACACCAGCTCTCCGGAAGCATTGGTTGAGCATTTCTGTCAGTGTGGCAAGCACCGGTAGCGTGACGTTCTGCTGTGGCGTGAAAACAGCCCCGAGGGGTAGAGACGCGGTCCTGCCGGCTAGGTGTCGTCCCCCTCCACGCTACGATCCGAGATATGGGGCTGACGTCTTTAGGACATCGTGGCCAGTCTCTGGTTTCCACCAGTCATTCCCCTGTTGGGCTGCAGACGAGGAGGAGCAAGAGGAGCTCCAAGGCCGGGAGGGAGCCCGGACAAGAAGGAAGGAGGAAGGACGGAAGGGAGGGAGGAAGCAGGGAAGGAAGGAAGGCAGACAGGAGGGCAGGGAGGACTGAAGGAAGAGAAAAGCATAGAGACAGACATGGAACCGAGAAGGAAAGGAAACAAGAAGAAAGGAAGGAAGGAACAGAGAGAGGGAGGCAGGGAAGGCGGGTGGGAGGGGGGGCGAGGGAGGGAAGGAGGAGGGAAGGCACCCAAAGAATTCAGGATTCAAAAGGATCCAGCTCGACACAGGTATAGGCAGCAGCACGAAGTCCCTGACCTGGCTAGTTCACAAGGAGAGGACTAGAGTCACCCAGTCGTCCTGCGTTGACCAGAAGTGCCCCAGTTACATCCCGGAAAGTCCCAGATGCTGGGCAAGCGCTCAAGCCTAGGTCAGTCAGGAGTGCTGGTCAACAAGGACGTAGCGTGACTGAGGCTTGCCTCGTCCCAGTGCACTGCTGCCGCCTCTGCCCGCCTGCTTTGGTTCTGCCTTGCCCTTTGGAAGACAGGAGTCCAGACGGCCTCTACCCAAGGTCCTTGATTGAACTGGGATACCCGGGTGGGGTAGGGTGCTACGAGAGGCAGATGCCTCCGGGAGTCTGGAATCAGGCTTTGTGGGGAAACGGACTTGGGCTCAGGCACGGCCTCCGGTGGTCCCTGTGAACATACCGACGTCATTCTCGGCCCCCCTCCCACGCCCTCCCCCCCTCCCCAGGAATACTCCCGATGGACATCCAACCTAGGGACCAAAGCTGGGGAAGGACCACTGCTGGGACACTCCTCAGGCCAGCGGGAACTCTATCGCGTGATCCGATGGTCAGTGAAGCGAGAACAGCGCTGCTGATGGGACCACCTTGCTTTCATCTGAAAACGTTTCTATGAGTTATTCTCAATTAGGAAACACATTAAGCACTTATTCTCTAAAGATTCCTAACAGGTAGGGAACTTCCTCTTCAACCAGCCCCCAGTGACTATGGGAGACGGTGTAAACAACAACAAGGAAAGTCCTGCCCATTGGTCCAAACCTCGGGGGGTCCAGGGTATAAAATTCCCAGAAGAGAAGGAGGCCGCAGTCAGAATCTGAGAAACTCACCTCTGAACGGAAGCCCCCGCTCCACCCGTGACACCATGAGCAACTCGTGCTGCTCCCCT
>NW_024424897.1:20617955-20625062 GCF_017311325.1 Ursus maritimus | reverse complement strand
AGGAAGTCACGCCCATTGGTCCAAATTTGGGGATGCAGCGCATAAAAGCCCCACAACAGGAGGAGACAACAGAATCTGAGAAACTCACTTCTGAACAGAAGCTCCCCTCCACCTGTGACACCATGACCGACTCGTGCTGCTCCCCTTGCTGCCAGCCTACGTGCTGCAGGACCACCTGCTGCAGGACCACCTGCTGCCAGCCCAGCTGCTGCGGGTGCGGCGGTGGCTGTGGCCAAGGCGGCTGCGGGTCCTGCTGCTGCCAGCCTTGCTGTGCTGCAGGACCACCTGCTGCAGGACCACCTGCTGCCAGCCCAGCTGCTGCGGGTGCGGCGGTGGCTGTGGCCAAGGCGGCTGCGGGTCCTGCTGCTGCCAGCCTTGCTGCTGCCGCCCAACTTGCTGTCAGACCACCTGCTGCAGGACCACCTGCTGCCGGCCCAGCTGCTGTGGGTCCAGTGGCTGTGGACAAACTTGCTGTGGGTCCAGCTGCTGTCAGCCAGCCTGCTGTACCCCTGTGTACTGCAGGAGAACGTGCTACCAGCCCACCTGCTGCTGCGTGCCTGGATGCCTAGCCCAGGGCTGCTGCGGCTCCAGCTGCTGACAGCCTTGCTGCTGCCCCTGCCCAACTTGCTGCCGCACCACCTGCTGTAGGACCACCTGCTGCCGCCCTTGCTGCGTGCCCAGCTGCTGCCAGCCCCCTGCTGCTGATTGCCTCACCAAGAACCACCGTCTGCACCCGGCCCTGATTTGCCATTTGGGAAACCAAGTCAAGGCCAAGCGTTGCTGAAAGCCAGCACGCCATCGCCAACGTTTCTGCCACTCATCTGCCTCCTGACAAGCTTGTGAAGCGGCCCGATGGAGGCTGGACCACTTCTCCCTGAGTCTCTGCTTCCTCTATCTCATGGGTCACGTGCCGGCTTCATGCATCCTGACGTGGACTCGTGATCTCTGCCTTGACTCCTCCACCGTCAAGATCGTCACCCTCTCCCTATCCCGTCACTTAGAGAAACAAATCCTCATGCCTCGGGCCCAGGTGTCTGCCACGACCGAAAGTCTGGGCATCGTGTTTTCTTTGTCCGTGTCCTCACGGTCCTTGTATCCTGTTTCCTCCCTTGCGTGGTGCCTTCGAAGGCTTCCCTCGAGGCCAGGGGATGTCACCTCTATTTCTTAATAAACCCTGTAGCGTTGTGCATCCCATATGGTGTTCGTGTCCTTGTACGGCATTCGCGACGTAACCGTGTATATGTGCAGGTCGCATACCACACGCGGGATCCATGCGGAACCTCCCACCCTGCCCCACAAGTTCCTGTCTCCACTGGCAGATGAGCAGATGTTGGAACGTCATGTCAGAGAGCTGACGGGGACACAAAACTGGACGCCGGCCTGCGTCTCCTGCCTTTGCTGAAAAAAACTCACATTTCATGTGGAAACAGCGTTCTGCAGGACCACCTGCCTTTGGATCTGGCCTATATGCTTCTACTGTTGTTTCTACTTCCCACTCCTGCCCATATCACCTGTTGTCATGTAATTCCTGCCTTCCTTCCTGTGTTTTTTTCTGCTCTTACTGTTTCATACCATCCCCACACTACAGACTTACGTTGAGAACCTGGTGTTCCCTCAGCCGTCAGTTCTCCTCCTACTGCCCAAGCTTTATCACCATGGTCTCCCTGCATCTGGCCTGGTTCTTCTATCTTTTACTCATAGTGTTGATTCAGCACCTCTGCCATTATGCATTGTCATGCAGTAAACTTCAGTCTTACTATTCATCTTTTTCGTTCATCTGTGATAGGTATAGTCTTCTCTCTCCTTCAGTTGTGCTCATTGTTGCCGCCTTGCTTAAATTATCACCATTTTGCCAGTCAACATTGTGAAGCACAGTTCTCATGATTATTTATTTTGTTTCTTCTTTGTTTTTTGTTTCTTTATAATTAATCTTAATGTGCTTATTATTCTTCTCTCTTACTTCCTTCTCTGATAATTACTCTGTGTTGCCTTTCCAGATGTGGAGTAGGTTTTCTGGTTCCTTTTTAATATTTTTTTCTATCTTCCAGGCTATATTGTAATTTTTTTCTTTTATACCCCATTTGCTTTCTTGCCTAACACGAATAGTTCACTTCACAAGTATTTTCTGTTCTTAACCTAATGGCATCCTCTAAATTGGGATAACTTGTATGATTATTTCTGTTTTACTCATGAATAATGACCACTTGGCTACCTACAGGATATTGGTCCAGGGCTAGAGCCTGTGTTTCTAGATCCAATATCTTATATTTCGATATGTAAGAAAACCAGTGGTCAGTGTGTTGGAAAGATGTTTGTCTTCAAATGCATGTATATTACTGAAAATAAACCTGATTTTTTTGTTTGTAAATGTATTTTCCCATCTATTCCCAAAAGCCCAATGACCACTTACACATGTAAGTTCAGTAGGCCGATTCTAAGAGCCATCCAGCATGTTGAAACATCCCTTGTATTCCTGGCAGTGTGCCAGCACTTTGAAGCCTAAAGCCCATGTAACAATCCCTGTTGTCAGATGTCAGATGATAGCATTCTGGTATGGTCTTTTTCATCTGGCCACATAGAGTGTGAAACATATAAAAGAGATCAGGTAAAACCATACCTCAGCCATATTTCTGTTATCTCTAAACTTCCAGTCTGTTTTTTGTCTTATTCAGAATGTTATCAAGGAAATCAAGTATGGACGCCGTACTGGAAATTGAGCGAACCACACAACGGAAATTTTACCTTCGAGCCGTCTGCAGTCTCTGCAAAGCATCAGACTGCATTTTACTGGGGGTTCTCTGAAGAGACACCTGATTCATAACAGGGGCCAGAGATAAATCAAGGTAACAATACTTATTAATTATATTTAAATGTTGGTCTAAATCAGTATTCTTCTATCTTGGCACTGTTGACATTTCAGGCCAGATAAGTATTTGTTGGCAGGGGGGCGGGGCACTGATTTGAGCACTGAAGAGTGTTTAACAGCATAGCATCCTGGCTTCTACCAACTAGATGCCAATACCAACCCTTCCTGCTTATTTCAGAAAGAGCTAAGGTAGATGCAGAAAGTGGATAAATGGTAAAAAACTCAAGAGTAGAATCTTATAGAGGAATTGTCTAGAGGTACAAAATTTAATAATAATAAAACATGACGTAAAAACTCATGAGATACAACAAAAGCAAGGTTTTGGGTCTAATTTATATGTTTAAATATTTATATTAAAGGAGAAGAAACCTCAAAATTAAAGTGTTAAATGCCCCCTCTTAAAAAATTGAAGGAGGGGAGGAGTTAAGGTGGCTGAGGAGTAGGGAACCCGAATTTTGTCTGGTCCCTGGAATTCAGCTAGATAGTTATCAAATCATTGTGAACACCTGCAAAATAAACTGGATATCTGAGAAAAGAATTGCTTCAATTCTACAAATAGAAAAGGAACCCCTTTTTGCAAGTTAGGGGGTGCAGAGACGTGAATCCAAGGTGATATATCAGAAGATAAACCACAGGGAGAGGGAGCCCCTGTAAGCCAGTCCCGAAAAGTGTTATAAGCAGCAGAGTGCAAATTCGGAACTTTTAGAAGTCTGCTCCGGTGGGAGCAAACTGCCTGAATGGCTCAGATGGTGAAGCAGGGCAGAATCCCAGGTGGGAGAGCAGGGTTTCAGGATCCCTGGGGTCACAAAAAGAATGGGGGTGCCTGAGTGCAGCAGAGTTCCCATGCATCTGAGCAGGGAAGCCAGCTGCAAACAGTGAGTGTCCAGACGCCAACTTTCTGCTCAGTGATACCATAAACCAAGAACTGCTGCAGGATTGGGCAGCTGCTCTCCACGAGTGCTCAGCAGGAGGCAGAACTGCCTTACCCTGCAGGAATGGCATGGGTGCCCAGCACAGGAGTCTGTAAAGTTTGGTGACTCAAAATGGGATCATGTGCCTGAGATGAAAATGATTGTCTGTAGGCTGGGTGAAACACAGAGTTCTGACAGAAACCAGGGAGACAAGAATAATTGACTGCTTTTCTGGGAGGGCTCACTGAAGAGTGGGGGGTGCAAACTTTCAGCTTTGGGCCTAGAGAACCAGACACCGCCATTTTCATCCCCCATAAAGGCACTGAAAGCCTTCAAGCAGCAAAATAGCCACAAAGAGCAATCTGGAGCCACTTACATTGCATCTGGCCCCCTGGCAATGGCGGTGCAATTCTGCCCCAGCAAAGACACCTGAGAATTGGCGCAACAGGCCCCTCCCTCAGAAGATCAGCAGGAAATTCCAGCTAATACCAAGTTTACCGATCATAGAGAAGTGCAAACTCCAGCTCTTGGGGAAAACAGTATTTAACATTCCTATTTTTTTCTTATTGTTCCTTAATCTTTCAGTTTTATACTTCCCCCCCCCTTTTCAGCTATTTTCTTGTTTTATCGACTCTTTTTTTAAGTTGTTTTTAATTATCATTTTTACATTACTTTTTTCCCGTTTTACTCTTTGTTTGTTTGGGTTTTTATTTATTTAAATTCAGTTAGCCAACATATAGTACACATTAGTTTTTGATGTAGTGTTCAGTGATTCATTAGTTGCCTATAACACCCAGGGCTCATCACATCATGTGCCCTCCTTAATTCCCATCACCCAGTTACCCCATCCCCCGACCCACCTCCTTTTCCACAACCCTCATTTTTTTTTTCCTGGAGTCAAGAGTCTCTCATGATTCATCTCCCTCTCTGATTTCTTCCCATTCAGTTTTCCCTCCCTTCCCCTATGATCCTCTGCTATTTCTTATATTCCACATATGAGTGACACCATATGATAATTGTCATTCTCTGCTTGACTTATTTCACTTAACATAATACCTTCCAGTTCCATCCATGTCAATGTAAATGGTTGGTATTCATCATTTCTGATGGCTGAGTAACATTCCATTGTATATATGACCTACATCTTCTTTATCCATTCACCTGTTGAAGGACGTCTCAGTTCCTTCCACAGCTTGGCTATTGTGGACATTGCTGCTATGAACATTGGGGTCCACATGCCTCTTCTTTTCACTACATCTGTATCTTTGGGGTAAATACCCAGTAGTGCAATTGCTGGGTCATAGGGTAGCTCTATTTTGAATTTCTTGAGGAACCTCCACACTGTTTTCCAAAGTGGCTGTACCAGCTCACATTCCCACCAACAATATAAGAGGGTTCCCCTTTCTCCACATCTTCGCCAACATTTGCTGTTACCTGTCTTGTTAATTTTAGCCATTCTAACCTGGTGTAAGGTGGTATCTCATTGTGGTTTTGATTTGTATTTCCCTGACAGCACATAACGTGGAGCATATTTTCATGTGTCTGTTGGCCATTTGTATGTCTTCTTTGGAGAAGTGTCTGTTCATGTCTTCTGCCTACTTCTTGACTGGATTATTTGGGTTTTGGGTGTTGAGTTTGATATATTTTATACACACACACACATACATTTCATCTTTTGGCTTTCTTTCATCATATTCAATTTTATTTTTCTAAATATATGTTTTTCCTTCTTTCTTATTTTGTAATCTAGCTTCTAACAAACAGACCAAAACATACCCAGGATCTAGTTTATTATTCTATTCTGTCCAACTTCTTGTTCAATTTTATTCTCTTTATTTTTTGTTTGTTTGTTTCTGCTCTCTTCTGATTTGTTTAGTGTATATTTTTCTGGTGTCATTGTTGCTATTTTTGTATTTTCTCTCTCTCATCTGTTCTTTTCTGGACATAATGACAAGATGAAGAACTCACCCAAAAAGAGAGCAAGAGGCAGTACTCACTGCCAGGGATTTAATCAATACAGATATAAGTAAAATGTCAGAACTAGAATTCAGAACAATTATAAAGATACAACCTGGGCTTGAAAAGAGCATAGAAGACATTAGAGAATCCCTTACTGGAGAAATAAAAGAACTAAGATCTAATCGGGTCAAAAATCAAAAAGGCTATTACTGAGATGCAATAAAAAATGGAGGCTCTAACTGCTAGGATAAATGATGCAGAAGAGAGACTCAGTGATATAGAAGACAAAATGATGGAGAATAAGGAAGGTGAGGAAAAGAGTTAAACAACTACTGGATCACAAGGGGAGGATTTGAGAGATCAGTGATACCATAAAATTAAACAATATTAGAATAATTGCGATCCCAGAGGAATAGGAAAGAGACAGGGGGCAGAAGATTTATTTGAACAAATTATAGCTGAGAACATCCCTAATCTGGGGAAGGAAACAGGCATTCAAGTCCAAGAGCCACAGAGAACCCCTCAATATCAATAAAAATAGGTCAACACCTCAACATATAATAGTGAAGCTTGCAAATTTCAGAGATAAAGAGAAAATCCTGTAAAAGGCTCAGAACAAGAGGTCCTTAATCTGCAAGGGTAGAAACATAAGGCTGATAACAGACCTGTCCACAGAGACCTGGCAGTCCAGAAAGGACTGGCATGTTATATTCAAGATGC
Source organism: Ursus maritimus (assembly GCF_017311325.1). NCBI lineage: Eukaryota > Metazoa > Chordata > Mammalia > Carnivora > Ursidae > Ursus > Ursus maritimus. The sequence continues at coordinate 20,618,606 of NW_024424897.1, read as the reverse complement.
TGATGAGAAAAATATGCAGCCAAGAATACTTTATCCAGCAAGGCTGTCATTCAGAATAGAAGGAGAGATAAAGAGCTTCCAGGACAAACAGGAACTAAAAGAATTTGTGATCACTAACCAACCCTGCAAGAAATATTAAAGGGAATCCTTTAAGCAAAGAGAGAGCCCAAAAGTAACAAAGACTAGAAAGGAACAGAGACAATATACAGAAATAGTGACTTTACAGGTAATACAATGGCACTAAATTTATATCTTTCAATAATTCTCTGAATGTAAATGGGCTAAATGCTCCAATCAAAAGACACAGGATGGGAGTAGTTAAGATGGCGGAGGAGTAGGGGACCCCTTTTTCAGCCGGTCCCCTGAGTCGAGCTGGATAGGTACCAGACCAGCCTAAACAACTACGGAATCAGCCTGAGACGCAGGAAGATACATCTGGATCTCTACAAATGAACATCTCCAGCACTGAGTATTGAGGTATGAAGCGGGGAGCCATGAAACCGCGCACAGATATTGGAAGATAAACGGAAGGGGGAGGGAGCCGCCGCATTCGGGCGCCGGGAAGCGGCAGCCACCTGCACGGGGGAGCGGGTGGACTCACAGACGGCACCCGTGAGAGAGCGGACTGAGACTGGTGAGCCGGGAGCGCGC
>NW_024424897.1:20322493-20617945 GCF_017311325.1 Ursus maritimus | reverse complement strand
CACCTCAACATATAATAGTGAAGCTTGCAAATTTCAGAGATAAAGAGAAAATCCTGTAAAAGGCTCAGAACAAGAGGTCCTTAATCTGCAAGGGTAGAAACATAAGGCTGATAACAGACCTGTCCACAGAGACCTGGCAGTCCAGAAAGGACTGGCATGTTATATTCAAGATGCTGATGAGAAAAATATGCAGCCAAGAATACTTTATCCAGCAAGGCTGTCATTCAGAATAGAAGGAGAGATAAAGAGCTTCCAGGACAAACAGGAACTAAAAGAATTTGTGATCACTAACCAACCCTGCAAGAAATATTAAAGGGAATCCTTTAAGCAAAGAGAGAGCCCAAAAGTAACAAAGACTAGAAAGGAACAGAGACAATATACAGAAATAGTGACTTTACAGGTAATACAATGGCACTAAATTTATATCTTTCAATAATTCTCTGAATGTAAATGGGCTAAATGCTCCAATCAAAAGACACAGGATGGGAGTAGTTAAGATGGCGGAGGAGTAGGGGACCCCTTTTTCAGCCGGTCCCCTGAGTCGAGCTGGATAGGTACCAGACCAGCCTAAACAACTACGGAATCAGCCTGAGACGCAGGAAGATACATCTGGATCTCTACAAATGAACATCTCCAGCACTGAGTATTGAGGTATGAAGCGGGGAGCCATGAAACCGCGCACAGATATTGGAAGATAAACGGAAGGGGGAGGGAGCCGCCGCATTCGGGCGCCGGGAAGCGGCAGCCACCTGCACGGGGGAGCGGGTGGACTCACAGACGGCACCCGTGAGAGAGCGGACTGAGACTGGTGAGCCGGGAGCGCGCACCACCAGGCATCTCGCTGAACACCGGAATCCCGGTGTGCTCACGGGATCCAGACTGAGACCGGGAGCTCCCGGAGCGCGTGCGGGCGGCTGGCGGCTGGCGGGCCACCTGCACGGGGGAGCGGGCGGACTCGCGGTTGGCACCCGCGGATGGGTTAATAGAGGAAAAAATGAAAATAGAAGATGGTCTTAAAAAAATCCACGCCCACGAATGTAGGTTACGGGAGATTACTGACTCAATGAAACGATCCAATGTTAGAATCATCGGCATCCCCGAGGGGGTGGAGAAAAACAGAGGTCTAGAAGAGATATTTGAACAAATTGTAGCTGAAAACTTCCCTAATCTAGCAAGGGAAACAAACATTCGTGTCCAAGAGGCAGAGAGGACCCCTCCCAAGCTCAACCACGACAAACCTACGCCACGTCACGTCATAGTGCAATTCGCAAATATTAGATGCAAGGATACAGTATTGAAAGCGGCCAGGGCAAAGAAATTTCTCACGTACCAAGGCAAAAGCATCAGAATTACGTCAGACCTGTCTACACAGACCTGGAATGAGAGAAAGGGTTGGGGGAGCATATTTAAAGCTCTTTCAGAGAAAAACATGCAGCCAAGGATCCTTTATCCAGCAAGGCTGTCATTCAGAATTGATGGAGAAATAAAGACATTTCAGAATCGCCAGTCACTAACCAATTTTGTAACCACGAAACCAGCCCTACAGGAGATATTACGGGGGGTTCTATAAAAGTAAAAAGGCCCCAAGAGTGATACAGAACAGAAAGTCACAGCCAATACAAACAAAGACTTTACTGGCAACATGGCAACATTAAAATCATATCTCTCAGTAATCAGTCTTAATGTAAATGGTTTGAACCATCCCATAAAACGCCACAGGGTTGCAGATTGGATAAAAAGAAATGACCCATCCATTTGCTGTCTACAAGAGACTCATTTCGAACCCAAAGATGCATTCAGACTGAGAGTAAGGGGATGGAGTACCATCTTTCACGCAAATGGACCTCAAAAGAAAGCTGGGGTAGCAATTCTCATATCAGATAAATTGGATTTTAAACTACAGACTATAGTTAGAGATGCAGAAGGGCACTATATTATTCTTAAGGGAAGTATTCAACAAGTGGATATGACAATTATAAATATATATGCCCCCAACAGGGGAGCAGCAAGATACACAAGCCAACTCTTAACCAGAATAAAGAGACATATAAATAAAAATACATTAATAGTAGGGGACCTCAACACTCCACTCTCAGAAATAGACAGAACACCCTGGCAAAAACTAAGCAAAGAATCAAAGGCTTTGAATGCCATACTCGACGAGTTGGACCTCATAGATATATATAGAACACTACACCCCAGAACCAAAGAATACTCATTCTATTCTAATGCCCATGGAACATTCTCAAGAATAGACCATGTTCTGGGACACAAAACAGGTCTCAACCGATACCAAAAGATTGAAATTATCCCCTGCATATTCTCAGACCACAACGCTCTGAAATTGGAACTCAACCACAAGGAAAAATTTGGAAGAAACTCAAACACTTGGAGACTAAGAACCATCCTGCTCAGGAATGACTCGATAAACCAGGAAATCAAAAATCAAATTAAACAATTTATGGAGACCAATGAGAATGAAAATACAACAGTCCAAAACCTATGGGATACTGCAAAGGCAGTCCTAAGGGGGAAATACATAGCCATCCAAGCCTCACTCAAAAGAATAGAAAAATCTAAAATGCAGTTTTTATATTCTCACCTCAAGAAGCTGGAACAGCAACAGAGGGACAGGCCTAATCCACGCACGAGGAAGCAGTTGACCAAAATTAGAGCTGAAATCAATCAAGCAGAAACCAGAAGTACAGTAGAGCAGATCAACAGGACTAGAAGCTGGTTCTTTGAGAGAATCAATAAAATTGACAGACCACTGGCAAGACTTATCCAAAAGAAAAGAGAAAGGACCCAGATTATTAAAATTATGAATGAAAAAGGAGAGGTCACGACGAACACCATTGAAATTGGAAGGATTATTAGAAATTTTTATCAACAGCTATATGCCAATAAACTAAGCAATCTGGAAGAGATGGAATCCTTCCTGGAAACCTATAAACTACCAAGATTGAAACCGGAAGAAATTGATTCCTTAAACAGGCCAATTAATTATGAAGAAATTGAGTCAGTGATAAACAACCTTCCAAATAACAAAACTCCAGGCCCGGACGGTTTTCCTGGGGAATTCTACCAAACATTCAAAGAAGAAATAATACCTATTCTCCTAAAGCTATTTCAAAAAATAGAAACAGAAGGAAAGCTACCAAACTCATTCTATGAGGCCAATATTACCTTGATCCCCAAACCAGGCAAAGACCCCCTCAAAAAGGAGAATTACAGACCGATTTCCCTAATGAATATGGACGCCAAAATCCTCAACAAGATACTTGCTAATAGAATCCAACAGTACATTAAAAGGATTATCCATCACGATCAAGTGGGATTCATACCTGGGATGCAAGCGTGGTTCAATATTCGCAAATCAATCAGCGTGATACATCATATCAACAAGAAAAGACTCAGGAACCATATGATCCTCTCAATCGATGCCGAAAAAGCATTTGACAAAATACAGCATCCTTTCCTGATTAAAACCCTTCAGAGTGTAGGAATAGAAGGTACATTTCTCAATCTCATAAAAGCCATCTATGAAAAGCCTACTGCAAATATTATTCTCAATGGGGAAAAGCTGGAAGCCTTTCCCTTAAGATCAGGAACTCGACAAGGATGCCCACTCTCGCCACTATTATTCAACATAGTACTAGAAGTCCTTGCAACAGCAATCAGACGACAAAAAGGGATCAAAGGTATTCAAATTGGCAAAGAAGAAGTCAAAATGTCTCTCTTTGCAGATGACATGATACTCTATATGGAAAACCCAAAAGAAGCCACTCCCAAACTATTAGAAGTTATAGAGCAATTCAGTAACGTGGCGGGATACAAAATCAATGCTCAGAAATCAGTTGCATTTCTATACACGAATAACGAGACCGAAGAAAGAGAAATTAGGGAATCCATCCCATTTACAATAGCACCAAAAACCATACGTTACCTTGGAATTAACTTAACCAGAGACGTAAAGGACCTATATTCTAGAAACTATAAATCACTCTTGAAAGACATTGAGGAAGACATAAAAAGATGGAAAGATATTCCATGCTCATGGATTGGAAGAATTAACATAGTTAAAATGTCCATGCTACCCAGAGCAATCTACACTTTCAATGCTATCCCGATCAAAATACCGAGGACATTTTTCAAAGAACTGGAACAAATAGTCCTTAAATTTGTATGGAAACAGAAAAGGCCCCGAATCTCCAAGGAACTGTTGAAAAGGAAAAACAAAGCTGGGGGCATCACAATGCCGGATTTCGAGCTGTACTACAAAGCTGTGATCACAAAGACAGCATGGTACTGGCACAAAAACAGACACATAGACCAATGGAACAGAATAGAGAGCCCAGAAATGGACCCTCGGCTCTTTGGGCAACTAATATTTGATAAAGCAGGAAAAAACATCCGGTGGGAAAAAGACAGTCTCTTCAATAAATGGTGCTGGGAAAATTGGACAGCTACATGCAAAAGAATGAAACTTGACCACTCTCTCACACCATACACAAAAATAAACTCCAAATGGATGAAAGACCTCGATGTGAGACAGGAATCCATCAAAATTCTAGAGGAGAACATAGGCAGCAACCTCTACGACATCGGCCAAAGCAACCTTTTTCATGACACATCCCCAAAGGCAAGAGAAACAAAAGATAAAATGAATTTATGGGACTTCATCAAGATTAAAAGTTTCTGCACAGCCAAGGAAACAGTCAGAAAAACTAAGAGGCAGCCCACGGAATGGGAGAATATATTTGCAAATGACACTACAGATAAAGGACTGGTATCCAAGATCTACAAAGAACTTCTCAAACTCAATACACGAGAAACAAATAAACAAATCAAAAAATGGGCAGAAGATATGAACAGACACTTTTCCAATGAAGACATACAAATGGCTAACAGACACATGAAAAAATGTTCAAAATCATTAGCCATCAAGGAAATTCAAATCAAAACCACACTGAGATACCACCTTACGCCAGTTAGAATGGCAAAAATAGACAAGGCAAGAAACAACAATTGTTGGAGAGGATGTGGAGAAAGGGGATCCCTCCTACATTGTTGGTGGGAATGCAAGTTGGTACAGCCACTCTGGAAAACAGTGTGGAGGTCCCTTAAAAAGTTAAAAATTGAGCTACCCTATGATCCAGCCATTGCACTACTGGGTGTTTACCCCAAAGATACAGACGTAGTGAAGAGAAGGGCCATATGCACCCCAATGTTCATAGCAGCAATGTCCACAATAGCTAAATCGTGGAAGGAGCCGAGATGCCCTTCAACAGATGACTGGATTAAGAAGTTGTGGTCCATATATACAATGGAATATTACTCAGCTATCAGAAAAAACGAGTTCTCAACATTTGCTGCAACATGGACAGCACTGGAGGAGATAATGCTAAGTGAAATAAGTCAAGCAGAGAAAGACAACTATCATATGATTTCTCTCATCTATGGAACATAAGAACTAGGATGATCAGTAGGGGAAGAAAGGGATAAAGAAAGGGGGGGGAATGAAACATGAGAGACTATGGACTATGAGAACAAAACTGAAGGCCTCAGAGGAGGAGGGTGGGGAATGGGATAGACTGGTGATGGGTAGTAAGGAGGGCACGTATTGCATGGTGCACTGGGTGTTATACGCAACTAATGAATCATCGAGCCTTACATCGGAAACCGGGGATGTACTGTATGGTGACTAACATAATATAATAAAAAACCATTAAAAAAAAAAGACACAGGATATCAGTTGGGATTAAAAAAAAAAACAACATAAAATGCTGTCTAAAAGAGACTCACTTTAGACCCAAAGCCACCTCCAGATTGAAAGTGAGGGGGTGGAGAACAATTTATCCTGCTAATGGACATCAAAAGAAAGCTGGAGTAGCAATCCTTATATCAGACAAATAAGATTTTAAACCAAAGACTTTAATAAGAAATGAAGAAGAACTTTATATCATAATAAAAGGGTCTATCCAATAAGATCTAACAATTGTAAATATTTATGTCCCCAACTTGAGAGCAGCCAATTATATAAACCAGTTAATAACAAAATTAAATAAACACATTGATAATAATACAATAATAGTAGGGACTATAATACCCCACTCACAGTAATGGACAGATCATCTAAGCAGAAGATCAACAAGGAAAAAAGAACTTTGAATTACACACTGGACCAGACGGACTTCACAGATATATTCAGAGTGTTTTATCCTAAAGCAATAAAATACGCATTTTTCCCGAGTGCACATGGAACATTCTCCAGAATCCTGGGTCACAAAATGCTCATGGATTGGAAGAACAAATATTGTTAAAATGTCTGTGCTACCCAGAGCAATCTACACATTCAATACAGTCCTTCTCAAAATACCATCAACATTTTTCAGAGCTGGAATAAATGATCCTAAAATTTGTATGGAACCAAAAAAGACCCCGAATAGCCAAAGGAATGTTGAAAAAGAAAACAAAAGCTGGAAGCATCACAATTCTGACTTCAAGCTGTATTACAAAGCTATGATCACGAAGACGGCATGGTACTGGAACAAAAACAGACACATAGATCAATGGAACAGAATAGAGAGTCCAGATATGGACCCTCAACTCTGTGGTCAACTAATCTTCAACAAAGCAGGAAAAAACATCCAATGGAAAAAAGTCTCTTCAATAAATGGTGCTGGGGAAATTGGACAGTTATGTACAGAAGAATGAAACTCGACCATTCTCTTATACCATACACAAAGATAAACTCTAAATGGATGAAAGACCTCAACGTGAGACAGGAATCCATCAAAATCCTGGAGGAGAACATAGGCAGTAACTAACCTCTTTGACATCGGCCACAGCAACTTCTTTCAAGACACGTCTCCAAAGACAAGGGCAACAAAAGCAAAAATGAATTTTTGGGACTTTAAGATAAAAAGCTTCTGCACAGCAAAGGAAACAGTCAACAAAACTAAGAGGCAACCCACGGAATGGAAGAAGATATTTGCAAATGACAGTACAGATAAAGGGCTGGTATCCAAGATCTATAAAGAACTTCTCAAACCAACATCCAAAAAAGAAATAATCAAGTCAAAAAATGGGCAGAAGACATGAACAGACAATTTTCCAAAGAGGAGATACAAATAGCTAACAGACAAATGAAAAAGTGTTCAACAACATTAGCCATCAGGGAAATTCAAATCAAAACCACTTTGAGATACCACCTTACACCTGTTAGAATGGCAAAAAATGACAAGGCAAGAAACAACAAATGTTGGAGAAGTGTGGAGAAAGGGGAACCCTCTTACACAGTTGGTGCGAATGCAAGTTTGTACAGCCACTTTGGAAAACAGTGCGGAGGTTCCTCAAGAAATTAAAAATAGAGCTACCCTATGACCAGCAATTGCACTACTGGGTATTTACCCCAAAGATATAGATGTAGTGAAAAAAGAGGCACGTGGACCCCAACGTTGGTTCATAGCAGCAATGTCCATGATAGCCAAATCGTGGAAGGAGCCAAGATGCCCTTCAACAGATGAATGGATAAAGAAGATGTGGTCCATTTATACAGTGGAATATTACTCAGCCATCAGAAAGAATGATTACCCAACATTTGCATCAACATGGATGGGACTGGAGAAGATTGCGCTAAGTGAAGTCAAGCAGAGAAAGACAATTATCATATGGTTTCACTCATTTGTGGAACATAAAGAATAGCAGGGAGATCGGTAGGAGTAGGAAGGGAATAATGAAGGGGGGGTAAACAGAAGGGGAAATGAACTATGAAAGACTATGGACTCTGGGAAACAAACTGAGGGTTTTAGAGGGGAGGGGGGTGGAGGGATGGGCTAGCCTGGTGATGGCTATTAAGGAGGGCACGTATTGCATGGAACACTGGGTGATATAAGCAAACAATGAATCATGGAACACATCAAAAACTAATGATGTACTGTATGGTGACTAACATAATTTAAAAAATCTTTAAAAAATTAACTACTATCATGAAACAGATCGTGTATCAAAATGCAATAAAACATGTTTATTCTTAATTCTTAATAATAAACAATTATTGATAAAAATCTTAATTCTTGATTTTAAAAATGTCATTCTTAAAAGCAATAGTGAAGGAAAAAAGAAAATTGCGTAATTTTACATTGTATATGTAAATTATTACATTTCCAAACCATACTGCTATATATATATTTTTTAAGATTTTATTTATTTATTTGACAGAGAGAGAGACAGCCAGCGAGAGAGGGAACACAAGCAGGGGGAGTGGGAGAGGAAGAAGCAGGCTCCCAGTGGAAGAGCCTGATGTGGGGCTCGATCCCAGAACTCCGGGATCACGCCCTGAGCCAAAGGCAGACGCTTAATGACTGAGCCATGCAGGCGCCCCCCCATACTGCTATATATTAAATACTTTATAAATACTAGTCATTGTTTATGTTTTTATATAAAGAGTAACTGGAAAGTTACATAAGGTTGTATCTGAGAAGGAAAGAAGGTAAATGTTTCGGAGCTGGAGACATATGCAAAAGGGACTTCAACTTTATCAATAATGGTTACTTCAATTATGTTTTTTAAAGATCCAAAGTAGATATAAGAATACATCCATTCTGAGTGGTGGGTGTCTTTGTAATATTTTTCTCAAAACTTCCCTGTATTTTGCTCCCCCATTTGGGTCATAAGTGTAAATAAAGATTTACTTATAAGCATGTACAGGCTTGGCAGAACATTGTTTATAATAGGAGGTTTGGATGTTTTATGGACAAGTCCTGGCAAACCTAAAGGAGCTAATAAATGCTCTGTTATTTAAACTGTTGCCAAGTATGGAAGAGATATACAGTTTCCTAGTACACCTTTTACACTTGCCATGTTTAAAATGTGCAGTTTGTTTATTTGTTTCTCGCGTATTGAGTTTGAGAAGTTCTTTATAGATCTTGGATACCAGTCTTTTATCTGTAGTGTCATTTGCAAATATCTTCTCCCATTCTGTGGGCTGCCTCTTAGTTTTTTTGACTGTTTCCTTGGCTGTGCAGGAGAACAAGTTCTCAACATTTGCTGCAACATGGACGGCACTGGAGGAGATAATGCTAAGTGAAATAGGTCAAGCAGAGAAAGACAATTATCATATGATTTCTCTCATCTATGGAACATAAGAACTAGGAAGATCGGTAGGGGAAGAAAGGGGGGGTAATCAGACGGAGGAATGAAGCATGAGAGACTGTGGACTCTGAGAAACAAACTGAGGGCTTCAGAGGGGAGGGGGTGGGGGAATGGGATAGACTGGTGATGGGTAGTAAGGAGGGCACGTATTGCATGGTGCACTGGGTGTTATACGCAACTAATGAATCATTGAACTTTACATCAAAAACCAGGGATGTACTGTATGGTGACTAACATAATATAATAAAAATAATAATAAAAATAATAAAAAATAAATAATAAATAAAATGTGCAGTTTGCATGTTGGCAGGTAGCCAGTGTAAAACACTTGTCACTACAACAGAGAAATCCACAATTGGAAAGGTAAAAAAAATAAATAACATACATAGAGATGGGTCAAAAACTATTACAAAATGAAATTTGAAACTCCAGCTATGTCAAGAATTCTGGTTAATAAGCAAATTATTTGAAGAGATACAATTCCTTAAATTTACAATGTAGAAAGTGTTGACAGTTCTGTCCAGGACTGAGGTGAGATGCATCACACCTTCCAGAGCCTCATTCTTCCTCTGGCATGACTGACATCTTGATGGAAGATGTGGAGAGAGAATTTAAATGGGGTATCTATCAACATGTCATTTCTAGAAGACATTCTACCTATGGTCATTCTTTTGCAATATCAAGGTCCCTCTCTTCTTCCTGTTTTTAATTTTCTTTTTGGACTTCAGTTGCAAATAACTGAGTTAATTATATTCCTTATGGCACATTACCATTTTTTGTCCTTGTAAGATCTCTGTCCTATTTTTTTCTTTATGTACTTATATACCAATTAATTTAATTCCTGTTCTCCTTGTGCCCCATCATCTTCCTATAGGGAGCTATTTTATTCTCTTTAAAGTATATTCTCCAGCAAACAGCCTTCAGACTTCATCTTCACTGCCAGCTCTCCTTGATGTCTAGCCTGCCGGCCCACACTACAGATTTGGACATACCAGCCTCCAAAATCACATGAGAAAATTCCTTTTATTACATCTCTTTATACATATCCTATTGGTTCTCTCTGGAGAACGAGACCAAGACCGTACCTCATGGAAAGAATCACCTCTTGCTGCCTACCCACTGTCCTAGTGGTGGACACAGATTTCCTTTAAAATCTGTATTATCACAGAAATGTCACAGTGAGCATCCTCAAATGTGTCCCCTTATGGACCCGTGTAAGAATGTTCTGAGTTTCAGACATAATCATTTCACAGACCCAGAGCCTTTGGTTACAGGGGAGGCCAGACCCCCTTGAGGAAGGACTCTGCAAAATTGCTACAAATACACTCTGCAAACCTCCCTCTAATCTTTCCCCAAATGAAAACCAGTCCAACCATTTCCTAAATGTTTAGATTTGATCATTACATAGTAGGAATATTCAGTCAGATGTTGCCTTAGATTAATTATTTTTAAAACTGCCTCTTAGGGGCACCTGGGTGGCACAGTCGTTAAGCGTCTACCTTTGGCTCAGGGCGTGATCCCAGCGTTCTGGAATTGAGCCCCACGTCAGGCTTCTCTGCTAGGAGCCTGCTTCTTCCTCTCCCACTCCCCCTGCTCGTGTTCCCTCTCCCGCTGGCTGTCTCTCTCTCTCTGTGTCAAATAAATAAAAATAAAATCTTTTAAAAAAATAAAAATAAAAAAATAAAACTGCCTCTTAAAATGCCAAAAACATAAGCAAACAAACAACAGCCCCAAATTTCTAATTTTACATTTTATTTAAATTGTCCATGAAGTGAACTGATCGTTAAAACCAGTGTTAAGGGGCGCCTAGGTTGTATGTCCAACTCTTGGTTTCAGCTCAGACTGTGATCTCAGGGTTGTCGGATCAGGCTCTGCACTCAGCGCAGAGTCTGCTTAGGACTCCCTCTCCCTCTGCCCTTGCCCCTGCTAGCTCTCTCTCTCTCTCTCTTTCTCTCTGGAATAAATAAATAAATCTTTTTTTAAAAAGGGAAAGAAAAACAACGGTGTGAAGTTAATCAACCCTTACCTATTCTCAATGGCCAAAAACCTTAGTTTATTTTAGTCTGTGGCTTCCCTAGACCACTTCTGTCTTTGGTTTCCCAAGTCTGTTCACTGTGGGGAAATGGAACCCACTCAACTCAGAAGAGCTTTTGGTGATATAAAGATTGGAAGCCAGGGGATTGTATGTCCTTTCCACCTTCCATCTGGAGCATTTATAATTGCAGACCCCAACCACCCTTGCAGACCAAGGCAGACTTAGAGGGCCCAAGGTCATCGTGTTCAAATGTGACCTGAAGGAAATCTATGTAGGGGTGTGTTGAAAGGAATGAAAACATTCTGAGAGTTTTGTTCATTATGCTTAACCACTCACATTTTTATTAGCAGTTGGCATCAAAGGAGTTTTTTTAAAGACTGGGCAACATCAAAAGAAAGAAAAACTGGAGAGAAAGCTTGGCTGAGGTGAAATGAATTGACAACATGAGGAAATGCAAGCTGTAGTGTGGACCATGATTGCAGAAAGGTTCTCCTTGGTGAAGAAAGATCTCTTAGTGGCTGGACAAATTCCCTCATCAGCACCTGGAATGTGTGGCTGGACTCAGAATGAGTTAGCACACAGATAGCATTTGCGCTCAGCCAGAAGAGGACACCATGGGGTGGCAATGCACTTGCAGATAGTGGCAGGCCTCAGAAGAGGTGTGAAGGGTGCTGCATCAGAGAAGTGTTGCCTTACAGAAGCTGGACTCGTGACTGGGGTTGTCAGGAAGTTGGCAAGCAGGTGCTGGCTTTGCAGAGACTTGGGGCAGTTGGTCAAAAGCCACTGCAGCCACTGCTGGATGATTTGCCTAAACCTGTCACACAGCAAGCTGGTTGGCAGCAAGGGGATTTGCAGCCACCTTGGTTGCAGGAAGTGGATCCATCACAAGTTGGTTGGCCAGAAAGCATGGTGCCACAGGAAACTCGTTTGCAAGTGTTCTTTACAGAACATGGGAGCTGGCAGTTAGCCACTGGCTGGCAGATGAAGGATATGGAAGGCGCTGGTTGGCAGTGAAGTGGCTGGCAAGGGGAGGACACATAGCATGTAGGATTGCAAGAACTGAACACACAAGTTGATGGCTGGCAGGGAACAGGCATGCAGGGAACCAATTGGCAAGTCTTGAAAATGTAGCAGATGGGTTGGTAATAAGTTGATTTGCAGAGCTGATCTTCACCATTAATGGGTTGACATGAACCTGGTTGGTAGCAAGTTGGCTGGCATGGACTAGCTACACAGATGGTTGGTGGGCAAGAATTTTCAGTACAGGAAGTTACCTTAGAGCAGGATGGCTGGCAGGACCTGGTGTCACAGCAGACCGACTGGCCACAAGCTGCCTGACGTGATCCGGACGCAAAGATAGGTTCTTGGCAGGAGCTTTGATGGTCAAGGCTGGCTTCACAGCAATTTGCCTGGCAACTCATAGATTCCGAGCAGGAGGGTTGGCATGAGCTAACCAGACAAGGAGACTGACCAGTGCCAGACTCAGAGCAGGCTGTGCAGGAGCAAATGGGTTGGCAGACAAAACCAATGCAAGAAGTTGCTGGAAGGCAGGTAGGTTGGCAAGAAGCAGGCTCACAGCCACTTGGGGCACTGCTAGATGGCTGACAGTTTTCTTGGCATGTGACCAGTTGCCACGTTCTGCTCTGACAGGAACTAGGCAAACAGATACCATTTCGGAAGCCACCACCATTTGAACACATGAAAGTGGGCACAGCTGGAATGGCCATGGTGGTTCCGGGACAACAGCTGTCCCCCATGGCGCTGGTGTTAACCTTGCTAGGAAGTTGCAAACTCAGTATACCTGAGTGCAAAAGACATCTAATACATGGGGGCTTTTATAGTCCTTCACTACGGGTGTTGGTACAACTTAGAGCATCTTTCCTTGTTATTGTTTCTACTCCTTTGCATACAAACATCTGATTAGCAGGCTTCAGGAGCCTGGACAGATATTGCCCCCACTTTCAAAACTTGTCTGTTGAGTTGAGAGTTTTCTTTGCTGAGTTTGGATTCCTTGATGATGTTCCTGCTCTGGGATGAGCTGTCTCTTTTACAGGTTGTTCTCCAGCCTCCCTGAAGCAGGCCTTTCCCTGAACTAACCTTTCATCAGGAGGCCTCAGCCCAGCCAAAGCAGCCTGCTCTTCCTCCAGGAATGCAGTTCTGCACCATTTAGACAATCGGGAAATGAAGCCTTGACCCAGTTGAAAGAGGGTGATGTCCAAGATGGCAAACAGAAAATCAGACAGTGCATCCCAAGGGCACTTCAATGTCTCCACCTCTTTCTAGAACCTTCCCATTTGGTTTTCCTGAAACTCAATTTTATTAGTACCACTAATAATAATAGCAGCAGTAGTAGTAGGAATGGCTTCCATTCCATTTAGAGCATACTTACTATATACCAAGTCCTTGATTTCATTTTTCATTGAATCTTGCAATGACCCTAGGTAGTAGGTGTAATTCTCGCTACTATGTTAGAGGTATAGCAAAACTAACTCAGAGAGTTTAAATCCTGTTCCCAAAATTATGCAAGTAATAAAAGATTGAAATAAGGTGCAAACCTAGTTTGGGCTGACCCCAAAACCTCTGATCTTAATCATCTGTTAGACCTCCTGACTTTGGAATGGAAGGGAAAGACTGTAATATAGTGATTGAAGACTGACGTTTGGTTAGCAGTGCACTGACTCATGGGAAGGTGACCCAGGGCCCAGGCTGGGGACCATTCATCCACTCCAGTGACTAGATTAAACTGGTATGAGTACTTAACTCTACTTATCCATACACCCAAAGACAATCTTTTAATTTGGAAATTTTAATAACTGCAAAGTATTTTGCCAAGGATTAAATCATATCATGGAGTTCACAACATATAAATTCTATATATATGAAACTACAACAACCAAAAGTGATAGAGGGACATCACTGCAAAGGAATTTTAGTGTTAAATCACCTCTTCCAAGAGGGACTTATGAGGCGTTGGTTGTCCTCATTCTTCCCCTCTTTCTCTGGGCTCATCCTGGCTCTGTATCACCAGCCAACATCAGCATCCCACACTGGTCCATGCCTGACCTGGTTCACACCAGAGATTGACACCAGAGATTGATAGAAAGAGCATGGCCTTGGGATCCCAATGGGGCTAGTGTCATTTTCTGGCTCTGCTACTAACTCATCTGTCAGACGTGTTAGCTCATTACCCAAGTATTCAAAGTACTGAGAGTTTATTAATTAGCCACTTTGCTGTTGCTCAGGTTATTTTTATTTTTATTAGCTGCCTCATAATTTCTGAAAATGCTAGAAATTCTGGAAGGTACTTTTCAAAGTACCAACTAAAGAATATCTTCTCCTTGGCACCCTCCTCCTCACCCTCATTTTAAAAGGAAGAGAAATTTTTCTGATCAAAATGATGCCTGGGAAATCCTCACCCTTGTCATTAAAATACCTTTTCTCTATCATTGCTTTTTGTGATACAGCACCAATCACTCCTTTTGCCATCCAACTCATCGCTAATCATTTTGGCACCTTGCAAACTATAGGGATCACTGCACTCTGTTTTATTCCTGTCTACATCCCAAAGCTCTCACCTTCCGGAAGAAGTACTTTCGGTCTTACCAAATAGGTCAGTCATAATGGGAACATGAATATTTTTGAGAAACCGTGTTAACTTCAACCTGAAGAAGGTGTCAATGTCCTATACTCATACATACCACTTTTATTGTCTTAAAACAATCCATTTTTGTATCCATTTTCCTCTGATTCTGTTCTTGCCTTTCTTCCTCCTAAAGAAACTTCTCAGGTGATTGGTAAGGGTACAAACTTTCAGCTATAAGATGAGTATGGTCTGAGGATCTAATATATAACATAGTCACTCTAGTTAATAACACCATATTGCAAAACTGAAATTTGCTAAGAGAGCTTAAATGTTCTTACACTCCTCCCTCCCAGAAATATGAGGTGATGGATGTGTTAATTAATTAGACGGGAGGAATCTTTTCATGATAACATACGTATATCAGATCATCACAGTGTACACTTCAGATATCTCACAATTTTGTCAATTATACCTCAATAAAGATGAGGAAAAGAAATCTCTCAATAGGGACACCTTTCATTTTGCTGTGGTTCAAGGCACTAAAGACATTTGGTATATCACCAAGGGCTGTTGTGATCACATCAAGAAACATGATGATGCATAAAAAACACAAACTTTGCACAGAACTCTATGTTCTGTATGTTACATGTATTTACATGGTATGGTTTTTTTTTAAGATTTTATTTATTTGACAGAGAGACACAGCAAGAGGGAACACACGCAGAGGGAGCGGGAGAAGCAGGCTTACCACTGAGCAGGGAGCCTGACGCGGGGCTCAATCCCATGACCTGAGCTTGAGGCAGACGCTTAACCACTGAGCCACCCAAGTGCCCCAGCATGGTATGTTGCTCTTGTATGTTTCTTATTCCCTGTGGCTATCCTGAATTCTGTGTTTCGCATTCCCTTGTGAATATATATAAGGTATATATTTGTATGTATGTATGTACATATGTATACATGTGTGTATACTCATACATACATGTATGCATGTATGTATGGGTATTGTTTTTGAGCTTTAAACATATATGTGGTCTTGAGGATTATTTATATCAGCTCTACTCTTGATAGGTTCACCCCTGTTTAGCATATGACCATTGTCCAGTTGTGGGATTTGGGGGGGATGCTTTTTTTTAAGATTTTATTTATTTATTTGTCAGAGGTAGAGAGAGCACAAGCAGGGGGAGTGGCAGGCAGTGGGAGAAGCTGGCTCCCCACTGAGCAAGGAGCCCAACGCAGGACTTGATCCCAGGACCCTGGGATCATGACCTGAGCCGAAGGCAGATGCTTAACTGACTGAACCACCCAGGCGTACCTGTCCAGTTGTTTTCACTGCAGCATAGTATTTATTGTGTGAATGTACCACAATTTTCTTTGTTTATGGGCCCTTGGATTGTTTGTCACTCATATCTACCTTATAAAATAGAGGGAAAGAACTCTTACCTCACAGAATTGCTATGATTAAATGAATCACTGGGACTGTGCTTGGGACAGAGATTTAAAACCCTGGCGAATTCCTCTTGGCTCTGTGAGGATATAAAGATAAATCTCAATGGCCTAATGAGACAGTAACCCTGACGCCAATGTCCTGGTTAAGTTCCACCTTTGAGTTTCTCCCTCTGCCACTGTATAACCAGTCGTTCTCAAACAGGGGGGATTTTTGCCCTCCATTCCCAGGGATGTTTGCTAATGGCTGGAGACATTGATCATCACACTCGGGGGTTGCTCCCAGCACTTAGTTGGTAAAGGCTAGGGATTCCGCTTAATATCCTGCAATGTGAAGGGTGGTCCCCAAAACAAAGAATTATTCAGCTGAAAATGTCAATAACACTAAATTTGAGAAGCCCTGGTCCACCCCCTCTTGTCCTTAGGATAGCCCAAGCTGCACCTTGAGGACTAGGGATAGCCCTTTATGCTGTGCACTAAGTGACTACTTCGAAGAGACTCTGTCCTTAGGATTGCAAGGGAGTATGTATGGAGTTTACACAGGAGTGTGCCTTGCAGAGACTAGGAGAACCTAAAGTACAAGGCTGTTTGCAGGGGCTGGGCATGTAGAAAGTCCAAGAGCACGTTGGCTGGCAGATGACAGAGGCAGAAGACCCTAGGTGGCAGCAGAGAGTTTGGCAGGAGGTAGAGGGGCAGGAAATGAGCTCACAGCACAAGAAATCCAGGTTATCTTCCTTATTGTAAGTGTAACTTCCCACTTGTTTTTATCCCCCTGTGGACCCCAAAGCCATTGGCTAGCTCTCCAGTCTCCCTATATCCAAGTCCATGCTCCTTCATTTGGTTCTCCACACAAAGGCCATTCTAAAACCCAGTGTTCTTCATGTCACTGCCCTGTAATATGGCCCCTCGATGACTTCATGTCATCCCTGCACCAAAATAAAATGTCTCTATCTAACTTACAAGGCCCGACAAGGGCAGGTCACCGTCTACTTAGCTGACCTCAGAGCTCACCTGCCTCTAAGCACACCTCTGCCCAAGCCTCACTAATGAATGGTGTGCTCACAAGCCTCATTCATTGGTATGTTTCCTCTGCCTGGAAAGCGCTTCCTTTCTGGTTTTGAACTGGTTAATTCTTATTTGTGCTGAAAGACTCAGCTTCAGTATCACATTCCCTAAAAATTCTTCCCTACTTCCCCCCATGCCCTGCTGAGTTCAAGCTGCCTTATACATGCCTCTCTCCCAGTACTTAGCACAGTGCAATGAAGTAACTATCTCTCTGCCTATCTGTCATCCCCACCCCGTCCCTGTAGTGAGCTCCCTGAGAACAAAGACTGAGACATTAGTCTTCTCATTCCTACAGCCTAACACAGTCCCTGGCTAACAGTTGTCTAATAAAGCTTGTTGGGTAGATGAATGGACGAAGCTGCTTTCAAAGACAAACCAAGTTAGCTGATGAGAATATGATATTAACAATGAGAAGAGCATGTCACTTCAACTTAGCCACTTTATTATTGGACAATTAAGTATCTTTTTCTCATGGATGAAGTCCCCAAGGAATGTGAGCACACCCAGTAAGGAAGCACATGCACGAGGACAGAAAAAACTTAATGCTGGGAAAGAGACTCAAGATTATGTGGTGAAGGAGCTCTTCTCAGATTAATGGCGGCAGCAGGCAGGAACCCAGAATGACCCCCATCTAGGTGCCCAGGGCACCTTCATTTGGACCATTAGGAGCCTGACATTTCTGGTGAGTTCTTTGAAGTGTAAGAAGATGGGAGTGATGATGCTGAAAGATTCTAACTAAGTCATTGTGAGCTTTGGGGAAGGTAGTTGAGAATTCCCTCTAGCAGGAGGTTTGCTTTGCAGGAATCAGTGGGCTGAGGCCAGATCAGTGGTCAGCAGGCTTGGTGGCAGTCGGTGGGCTGGCTGCGGCCTCACGGGTGGTTGGGCTGGTGGGTTTGGCCTCACTGGTCTGGCAGGGACTGGCATTTGAGACCTCAGCCTTGCAGGATGTTGAGTCAGTGCAATCCGGTTGGCTAGAAGTAGATTTTTTGCAATCCCGTCTACAGGGGTCAACGCAAGGCAGACGGGAGCAGATCGGACGGTAAGAGAGGGAAGTGACACAGGCTGGGCGGCGCAGGATGGAGTAGCATGGGCGGTAGCAGGCAGGGCGGTAAGAGATGGATGTCACATATGGCTGCCTGTAAGTGATGGGTCCAGAGAAGATTGGACGATAGATTGGGCGGTAAGAAACCGAAGGGGTGCAAGGCTGTTTGCAGGAGCTGGGTATATAGAAAGTCCGAGAGCAAGTTGGTTGGCAGATGGCAGATGCAGAAGACCCCGGGCGACAGCAGAGTGGCTGGCAGGAGGTAGATGGGCAGGAAACAGGCTCACGGCAGCTGGACCGGCAGCGCTTGACTACATAGCAGGTAGGTTGACATGGACTAGGCACACAGATACTTGCGGAACAGGGACTGCGCTCAGAGCAGATGGGTTGGCAGATGCTGGAGATGCAACAAGACGGCTCTTGGCAAGTGCTGGAGACACAAGGTGGCTCACAGGGGCTTGGAATACAGCAAACAGGGCGAAGACAGACAGGCTCACAGACCAGAGCCACACAGGAAGCTGGCTGGCAGTTGCTGGACTCTGAGCAAGACGGCTCACAAGGACTGGGGTCACAGCAGACAGCCTGGCAGCTATTAGCCACAGAGCAGACAGATGGACAGCAGCTAGGTGTGGGGCAGACCGGCTGACCGCAAGTGGGCTCACAGACCACTGGTTGACAGGAAGTAGGCACAGTGCAGACAGCGGAACAGCAGCTGGGCTCACAGATGACTGGCTGGCAGCAGCTGGGTTTGCACGTGATGGACTGGCAGGCAGTGGGTACACAGAGAACTGACTGGCAGGAAGGGGCCTCACAGCACACAGGTCGGCAGCAACTGCTCACTGAGCAAGAAGGCTCACAGATGGTGGCTTCACAGCACACAGGTTGGGCACAGCTGCTCACGGCACAGGAGGGCTCACAGATGGTGGCCTCACAGCACAGAGGTTGGGCACAGCTGCTCACAGCACAGGAGGGCTCGCAGATGGTGGCTTCACAGCACACAGGTTGGGCGCAGGTGCTCACAGCACAGGAGGGCTCACAGATGGTGGCCTCACAGCATAGAGGTTGGGCGCAGGTGCTCACAGCACAGGAGGGCTCACAGATGGTGGCCTCACAGCACAGAGGTTGGGCACAGCTGCTCACGGCACAGGAGGGCTCACAGATGGTGGCTTCACAGCACACAGGTTGGGCACAGCTGCTCACGGCACAGGAGGGCTCACAGCACTGCGGGCCACAGTTAGATGATCCACAGCTCCCTTCGCAAGTCACTAGTTGCCATGTCTGGCTCCGGCAGGAACTGGGCAAGCAGACAGGCCCTCCACAGCTCACCTCAGTGGAGCAGAGAGAGATGCCTGGCACGGACGGGCATTTCCTTGAACAGCAGTTTCCAGACATGGTGGAGGTGCCTCTGCTCCCTTGCGAGTGCTAAGAGGGGTGCTGCCTGACTGGGACAGCTCTCTGAGGCCCTCACTTTTATACCCCCTCACTGACATGTGCTGTTTGGAGCCCCTGCATCTTTTCCTCATTGCTGTTTGAGCCAGTTTTCAGAGGAACATCTTATTATGCCAAGGTTTGTTGATCTGGAAGTTGTTTATCTACCCATAAAGAAGCTGTTTGTTTATTGACTTGCTAAATTTGGAATCCTTGGAGCAACAGGTCATCTTGGAATAAGCATCATTGCCTTCAAACTGAATGATCTGTGTTTCTGAGCGTCACGAGCAGGGGAAGAAGAAAGGAACTTATAATTTATCCATCTTCTAGTCCTCTGTACCAGGTCCTGGGGGGGAACACAGGTGTGCCTACATGAATAGGACCCACTGACCCATCCCACAGATCTCACTGTCTGGTGGGCAGACACATATTCAGTTAAACCCATTGCAATGCTATTGTAAAGTCAATAATAGACATATAGGGATTAGTAGAGGGGAGCAGTGGTGAGCTCTGTGGGAGATAGGCTATCTGGGCTGGATTTTAAATGACTGCACTTTACAGCAATGGTCTTATTTAAAACCATCGGCCTTCCCCTGAAATAGGAATTCATCTCCCCCCGTTATAGGTAAAGAGGAGGAAAGAAAAGGTTGGAATCAGAAAGTTTAAGTCACTTGCTAAAGATCCCACCCAGCTTGCGCCCTAATCTAGGGCTGCCCTCCTTTCTCCTCACCATTCTGTCTACTCTGATCTTTCTTAGGAGACTTTGTCAAAGCCACATGTCATAGGTTCAGCCCACTGTGTTGTCCTCCATCCTGTTCTATGAACACCCCTGCCCCCAGACCACTGGCTCTACCTGTCCCTAGGAAACACTTGACCTAGCTTCTCTGCTTTTCCTCCCTATTTTCCTTCCACCCACCCACACCTCTAGCATTCAGTGGCCCTCAAGAATCCCTCTTGATTTTGGTGGTTTTAATAGCTCCTAAAGACACCTCCAAAACCCAAAGGACCAAGGGGAAAGATAAGAGATCTCTTGCAAAGACATTGTTTAAAAAGCAAAGAATACAAATGCTTTCTCAAAGCTTGTCAATGCTACTATTTGAGACAGACATGAGATGAGAAATGTACCCTAGGTTTCTAAACACCAAGGCTTGACATCCTTGCTCAGTAAAGACCTGCCTCCACTATGTGCTTTCAACATCAATGTAAATGCAGGCTCTCCTTTAGAAAAGCTGAGCCATTGTGCCATCCATTCATCATCTCTCCCTTCATTCATTAATTTATGCAATCACTCACTCAATTTCTCTTCTATTCATCCATTCAATTCAGCCATCACTGGGTTCTGTGTAAGGGATACAAAAAAAAAAAAAAAGAGCTGCAATTCCTGTCTCAAGGAGTCCAAGTTTAGGAGAGAAACCGATACACCCAGAAGCAGTTATGGTACAGTACACAAACAAGTGCTATGACAGACGATGCCCTGGGTTCTATGGAGGCACTCAGGAGAAACACCAACATGCTTTCTAGGAAATTAAGGAAGCCTTCTCAAAAGCATGATACATTTGGGGAGCAGTAAATGGTTCCATAGCCAGGATGAAAGGTACAAGGGGACAGGAAAGAACAGCGATGGGACTAGAAGGGTACTAGGCACTCAATCATGAAAGGCTTTGTGGACCATGATAAGTAGTTAGATTTTACAGTGACACCTGGTTGTTTTAAACAGGGGAGTAACTTGACCATGTTTGCCCTTTGGAAAGACCTCTCTGGCTGTGGTGAAGGGATGGGAGAAGGAGGGCAAGTCTGGAACCAGGGAGACCATTAGGAGTCTGGGGCAATTCCTCAAAAGCTTCATAGTGACAACCTAAACTGGGCAGTGCCTTGGGCCTGCAGCAATATGAGTGGTTGTAAAGAGGCAGAATCAATAGACTTGGTTGAAAATGGAAGATTAGGAACAAGAAGTGTCATCCTTGAGGTGTAGCTCTCAGACAGTTGGAAAAGAAGACTTTTGGACAACTTTGCAGAGGGCAAAGCAGAGAAGGAGCCCCCAATATCCTGATCTCCACCTTTCCAGTTCCTCTCCATGCCCTTTCTCTTCTGCAGCTAAGCCAGCAATGCAATGCACATGGAGATGGCCTTCCTCGCACAAAGTCCCTTATAAACTCTCTCAGCAGAGAAATTCAAGATGGCATCATCTGTTATGATGGAATGTCATCTCAAAGAATCCTTCCCTGCTATATGGATGAGCAGATCTTTTAACAATCAAGCCTATTCCTACTTTATTCTTATAGCTCTCATTTCCCTTAACATTATATAAGCACCACGAGGGCAAGGATTTTGTGTATTCACTGATATATACCCAGTACCCAGAGCAATGTTTGATACATAGGCAGTTCACAATTAACATTTATTGATGAATGAATGAAGACCTCTGTGGACAACTAAGAAGATTATCTCTTTGTCAGTAATTCAAAAAAATCACTACCCTGCTCTCACCCATCTGGAGACCATGACCATGAGCAATGCAAAAATCAGCTACTCTGAATCACAACTACTCAATGCAGACCTGTTGGTCTCTTGGCAATTTTGTCCTACTGGCGTGCTCATGCTCTGGCTGTGGTTTTGTCCTGGGAATTAAAGGGCTAGTTCTTAAGAGGCCAATTCCAACAAGAGCAAAAATGACATAAGTAGTAGAGTCTGAAACTGAATCAGGGCAGACTCAGATTTTGAATTCTTTCCCAAGTAAGACACTGCTAATGCTGCTGGGCTTTTAAATGAAACCAAGAAATGAAAACATAATGAGCTACCACTGTACAGCTGCTAGAAAAGTTAAAAATAAAAAGACTGACAACATAAAGTGTTAGCAAGGATGTGGAGAAACTGGAACTTTCAGACATTGCTGGTGGGAATACAAAATGGTATGGCAAAACAGTTGCAAAACAGTTGAGTAGTTTTTTATAA
The DNA here is from genome assembly GCF_017311325.1 of Ursus maritimus. Classification (NCBI taxonomy): domain Eukaryota; kingdom Metazoa; phylum Chordata; class Mammalia; order Carnivora; family Ursidae; genus Ursus; species Ursus maritimus. The sequence goes on along the minus strand of NW_024424897.1, from coordinate 20,595,241 downwards.
AGTTATACATTCCCATACTATTTATCCAGCAATCCAAAACCTAGGTATTTATCCAAAATAAATGAAAACATATGTCCACCCAAAAATTTATACATGAATATTCATAGCAGCTTTCTTCATAATAGCCAAAAACTGGAGACAACCCAAATTCCCATCGGTTGTTGAATATTTTTTCATATACTTTATTCATACAATGTAATATTATTTAACAACAAGGAATGAACTATTGGTATCTGAAACATGGATGAATATAAATACTGTTATTCTAAGTGGAAAAGAGTTCACACTGTAAGATTTCATTTACAGGAGATTCTAGAAATGGCAAAATTTACAGTGGCAGAAAGATTGATGGTTGCCCGAGGCTGGGATCAGGGGTGGGGAGGATTGCCTGCAAATGTGGCACTGGAGAATTTGAGGGATGATGGCAGGTTCCATATCTTGAGTGCTGTGATGGTTACTTAAGTATATACGATTGTCAAATCTCATCAAACTGTACATTACAATCGTGTGTACTTTCTTATATATATGAAGTATGCCTTAATAAAGTTGGTTTACAAAAAACAAAGTTTTCAAAGGCAAAAATATAAAGATAGTATAATCCCGGTATTATTCGTAAATATGCTTAGAAAGGAGTCTGGAAACATCTACGTCAGTAATAAATGCTGAAGTCGAAGTGGAGAATCCAGGTGGCCGTTAGTCCTTCTTCATATTTTTCTGTATTTTTTCATATTTTTAGAGATCATTGCCATGCTTATAATCAAAAAATATATTTTCGCTGGTTTGTTGAATGAAACATTGCTTTGCAGGAATAAAAAAAATATTGTTCTCCCAAGGCAAGAGCAAAATAAATTTTATTCCACATGTAGCTTAAGATCATGCTTGACAAGAAGTTGAATCAACTGTCTTCTGAATTTTAACCTTCCAGCCGGACTCACACACACCTGGCTTAGCCCCCCCCCCCCCCAGCAGATGGGCATTCACCCCTCTCATCCCTGGGACTGAAGCAGAAGAAATACAGCTGGTTTCAGGACAAGAAAACCTAACCCAGAAGAGGGAGACTCTGCCAAAGCATCTGGCTAGAAGAAAGAGGAATTCCCAGAACATCCGTAAGCACTGTGTTCACCAAGTTCTGCCACAGGAATCTCTTCCATTCCAAATCAAGCTTGTTTTACCAAAGCCTCTTCTCAACTTTGCCAGAAAGTTCTGACCAGATCTGCAGCCCTCCTGCAGACCCGTTCTAGGAGAGCTCTACAGCTGAAGGAAGCCATGCCCCTTGCTCAAGATTCAACCTTGGCCAGCCTCAGCGTTTACCATTTACTGCATTCTAAAAATGCAGGTCCCAAGGCCGCCCCCCTGGAGCTAATGGATAAGATCTCTAATGGTGATGCTTAAGACTGTATTTTTAAAACCTCCCCAAGTGAATCTCAGGGAGCACATGGAAGCTTTAATCTGCATCTGGGGTTCTCGTTTAAAATATACGGATTGCCAGGCCACACCCCTGTGGATTCTAACTCTGCCTGTCTCCGGGAAGGCTCCAGAATCTCTATTTTAACTAGCCCCCAGGTGATTCTGATACAAGGGGATTCTGGTCCACAAACCACATTTCGAAAACCCAATGGTGGGTGCCAGAGTAAATTTTCCTGGCCCAGTGCCCAAGAGGGAGCCAAGGAAGAGGCAGGAGAACTAATTTGGTTATGCCAGCAAGCTCGAATTTATTAAGAAGTTAACAAAGAGAAATTTTTGCACTCAAAAGCAGCAGAAAGCTGAGGAGGAAGGTCAGTCCCAAAGCCACCTTGAGTAAGAGGATACCTTACAGTGACAAGACACTTAAGTCCATGAAAATAAAGCCATGGGGATTCACCCTGCGAGCTTCGGGGATCACTTTGGATGGGACCCAGTTTCCATTTCTCACCAGCATATGGCTCTTATTCTCAGGGCCTTGAAACACCAGGGCGGGCGATGGAGAACAAGCCCTCGTCTACAAATAACACAGAGGCAGGACGCTGTCTTGGGAGCCAGGAATGTCCTGGAGACAAGGAGTCTCTCCACTTGCAGCAGGTGGAGGCTTTGCTTGGGTCACCTCCGCGGAGCGGGCAGAGGGCTTCACTTGGTCTCGCAAACAGGCGTAGGCTGGCAGCAGACCGGGCCGCAGCACCCCGACGAGCCGCAGCAGCTGGACCCGCAGCAGCCGCTCCCGCAGCCCCCGCAGCCAGAGCCGCAGCCAGAGCCACAACAGCCACTCCCGCAGCAGCCGCTCCCGCAGCCTCCACAGCCAGAGCCCCCGCAGCCACAGCAGGAGCCGCAGCAGGACGCACAGCAGGGGCCGCAGCAGCCGCAGCAGGCGGGCTGGCAGCAGCACACTTCACAGCAGTCTTGGTCTTGAGGGCAGCAGGTGAAGCAGTCCCCTGGGCAGCACCCCATGGTCCCGGCGGGTCAGGTGGCAGGTCAGGAGCGCGGCCAGAGTTCCCCACGTCTGACGGTGGCCAGTGGCCAGCAGCTTTTATAGCCCCTCACCTGAGGGTGTTGGCACAGAGGACAGGATGTTTCCTTTGTTATTTATGCCAGTTTCCATAAGAACGTTTCATTAGCTGCCTGTTTATTTTCCAGCTCTGAGTACCTCAACTCATAAAAAAGCCCCACTCGGCCCAACTGCTATTTGTCCAGAGGGTAAAAATACATCTCCGAAAAGACCTGTCATCATGGCCAAACTCAGGCCAGCCATCATTAACCCAGGTTGGAGAGAGCCAGGGCCTCTGGCTCTGGAATGGGTGCTCCCCTTCCGCATCTCCCTGGTGGCACGTTGGCAGCCGACCCCTTTCATCATGAGTGCTCATCCTGGAAAATCAGAAGGCTAAAGGCTGGACGACCCGTGCCTCCTGCCGGAGGCAGAGGCTGCTGTACAAGGTCTGGTCCTGTGGCTCCTCCCAGGCGGGAGTGGCGTCCTCATGCCAGCCCGTGTGAGCAAGGCAAACACTTGTGACTGTGTGTGGTATGTGGAGTGTGCCGCACAATTGTTTGGGCTTGGTCAGTGAGCATCAGTCATGATTAATAACTGCCTTGTGAAAAGGAAAGAGACTCATCATAAAACTGCAAGAGGTGGGAGCCACGTTCTCCCTGGACCTCCTGGTGAACTGAATACTCACACTCCTCTCTAAGTGGGCAGAAAGAGCAGTGGTTGGAACCCTTTCCTTGACGGAAGGAGATGAGGGGAGGGAGGGGGAGGAAGGGGAAAGAAAGGGAGGAAGAAAGATCATTGAATATTCAAAATATCACATGATAATGGGAATGTTGGACACTTTTTTTTTTTTTTTTTTAAAGATTTTATTTATTTATTCAACAGAGATAGAGACAGCCAGCGAGAGAGGAAACACAAGCAGGGGGAGCGGGAGAGGAAGAAGCAGGCTCATGGCGGAAGAGCCTGACATGGGGCTCGATCCGACAACGCCGGGATCACGCCCTGAGCCGAAGGCAGACGCTTAACCGCTGTGCCACCCAGGCGCCCCAGGACACTTTTTTTTTTAAGAGCTCCTACTTTATAGACCCATCTGGGAGAAGGAGGGATTCGGGTAGGAGACACCCAGAGTACCACCGAAGGGAACAAAATGCCTTTGGAAAGAGGCGAGAATCCACAGAGGATTCAGGTCCGTGCATAAATTCTGAGACGGGTCAAAATTCCTATCTCCGTGTTGGGTTTGGTACCTTGTCATACTCTTGGAATGGTAATGGCAGCCCTGGAGACTAGGGCTCTGCCTTTGGAAGGCAGCACCCGGAGAAGGGGTGGAGTGGGAGGTGGGGATGGAAGATGGCAGTAAGAGTGGAGATCTGGATCAAGAGACACCGCCCTTCTGTTTTAATTTGCATTTTCTTTTTAGATGACCCTGGAGGTAGGGCAGCCTCTGAGATGGGCTGGATGGGCTGAGGGCAGATGATGGGTTGCTTGGCTCTGAGAGGATGCTCAGTAATTCCCAGGATGTGGAAATTTAGAACTGGGAGGAAGAGATCGTGTGGTCCAGGGTCTCTAACCTGATTTTGCATCAGAATTGCCTAAGGCAGGGGCCTTTGAAAAAATGCAGAAACCCTACCTGTACCCCAGTCCTGTTAAATCAGAATATGTATTCATGGGAGCTGAGAAACCATATATTTTAAAGTCTCCCAGGTGATTCAAATTCAGATTAGGACACAGTGATATAATTTAATGCCACCCCCTTGCCTTTTTTTTTTTTTTTCTGCAGAAGTTAATACCAAGGCCCAGAGAGGACACATTAATGATAGATTCATAGCCCAGATGTTCTGTTACCTGGTCCCATGTTGCTCTCATCACTCCACATCCACGGATGGACACCTCTGGGTAAGTGTAATCCAGTGATGTCTATGACAGACACATCCTTTTCTTTCTTTCTTTCTTTCCTTTTTTTTAAGATTTATTTATTTATTTTAGAGAGAAAGAAAGTGAAAGTGCAGGGAGAGGGAGAATCTCAAGCAGACTCCCTCCCCGCTGAGCCTGGAGCCCCATACGGGCTCGATCTCACAACCCTGAGATCATGACCTGAGCTAAAATCAAGAGTCAGACACTTAACGGACTGAGCCCCCCAGGCGCCCCTCATTCTTTGTCATGATAGGTGATGCATTCACATGAGAAAGGCACCAAAAGGTGTGCAGTGAAAAGTCTCTCCTCTTTCTGTGTCCACAGTCAATTCTCTCACCTCTCACCCACCCTCCCCTCTGCTCCCAGTCTCACTTCACCCCTCTGCACCTGAATTTCCTCATCTATGAAGTGCTAATTATGATAATAATAGTGCCAATCTCATAGGCTGTTCTCAAGATTAAATGACTTCTATAAAGCACTTAGAACAGTGTATTGGTCACGTTATTTGATAAACATTCGCTATTGTTTATATACAAGAAAAACATACATGTATAGATATATTTTTGTTCATAACATATGATAGCAGGTGTAATAGTCACATAATATGCACACTGGTTTTAACTCTTTTATTCCTTTTAACGCAGTATCTCAGAGCTCATTCCATATCAGTATATTAAAAAGTTCGTCATAGTGGTGTATTGTATTGATAATTTAACCAATTCTCTATTAAAAGACATTCGTTTCTAATATTTCTAATATCTTGCTATTATGAACTTTTAATTTTAAATATTGTGCTATTATGTATCTGTGCAGTTACACGTCTCTTTCTACATCCCTCCCATAAACTGTCGGAAAAGAAATCGCAGGGTCATTGAGCTTTTTCATTTGTAATTTTGATGGATATTGCCAAGTCACTCTTTACAAAGGTTGTAAAACTTACACTCCCATCAGCAATGTGTGAGAGGCCCTGTCTCCTCAAACTTCACCAATACAACATGTAATCAAAGTTTGTGATCTTGCCAATCTGATAGAAGAAAGATAGGATCTGACCATCATTTTAAATTGCATTTCTATTATTGTGAGTGAAATTAAGCAATGTTTCATATGCTTAAATTTCTATTTATGTTCCTTCTTCTCTAAATTGTCTTTTTATATCCATTGTCCATTTTTCTGTTGGATTGTTGGTCTTTTTACTTTAGTTGATAGGAATGCTTTGTGAAATAGAAAATGAAAGCTTGGTCTGTATTATGATTTATAAATATTTTTTGCAGATCATCATTAGCTTTTGATGCTGTAATGAAATAATAATAATAATAATAATAATGTTTACATTATGAATTTCGTACCTGCTTATTGTGGAATTTCTGGAAAATACAAAAAATTAAAAGCAAGAAAATAAAAATCATCTATAACCCCCCAACAAAGATATTCTGCTAATATTCTCATTTCCCTTTTTAGCACTTTTTCTCAAGATTTGCATATAAATATTGATATGACTGTAGGTAGCTCTACATACACATATAAGTATATATGTATCAGATACAAATTTCTAAGTCTATGTTCCGAGGCATGTTAAAAATACAGTAACTATTTTTCACTGAGACTGCTTATGCCTATTTCCAACCTTCCTTCTAGCTTGTGGGGGAAGAAAAGTCAGTTCTGTATAAACTCAGAAATCGCTCAGAAGCTCTCCCTCCCCATCCTTCATCTGGAAATGGCATCTGAGTTTTGTGGGGCTTGGACAATATCGCAGCATTAAGGAGAGTGGCAGTTGGTTCCCAGTGGGAATCCCCTGAAAAGCACATGGTTCTCTCTTATTCTCGGCCACCAACCTCCTTCTTATTTTTCTCCCTCTTCTCCACAAATTCTGCATCCTTCCATCCTCCCTCCAGAAGGTCCAAGGCCCCCACTGTCTGACCACCCACTGTCCTCTGGCATAGAAGTCTATTTTGATTTGCATATACGAAGCATTGACTTGGCTCATTCCCTCTGCACTGCACAATAATAACCCTACCCTGGGGGCAGTGACTGTAGAAACACCCCCTGATGCCCAAGTCGTGAGAAAAGAACAGCAGTGAAAGAAATTTCAGAATAAAGATAAGACCACCGGATTCTCTAAGGTTTTGTCCTGACACCTGTTTTTGCAAAATTGAAATCCTACTGCATAAATTGATTCATACACCAAATATTGCGCTTCACCTGAGAAAACGCTCAGGAAGATGTGATTATTAAATATAATGAAAATCTGAGAGAAATTATATTTTCAAGTTGTTGTAAACCTTCCATATTGCTGGATATCTAAGTGTTTCCAGTTTTCCCATATTAAAAGCAAAACACTGAGCCGAACTTCTTTGATGTGAATCTTTATGCATCTTTCTAATTATCTCCCTCAAGTAAATCTCTAGAAATATAATTACGGAATCTTCAGCATGTTAATAATTTTAAGGCTATAAATAAATATTGAAAAATCATTCTCCAAAAAAATTGTTCCCGTTTGCACCCATTTCACGGGTGCCTTCACCAAGACCAACGAGTATTCTTTTTTAAATCTCTTCGTCAAGAAATGTGGTGTGATCGGTAGGCCAGTCATGGAATCTCATCGTCATTTTTGTTCGTATTGACTTCATTATTGGCGCGTTTGTTCTGTAGGCCTCTTTTTCCTCTTTCGGGAATTATACGTCATGCCTATTTTTTTATGAAATTACTCATCTTTCCTAGCTTACGTAAAAGAGTTTATTTTATGCTAAATTATATTAGCATATTAACTTTCCTTTCTCACACTCGCTGCAAAATTTGTTCCAGGGGATCATCTCCTTTTGATCGTGTCTTTGGGTTTTTTTATGCACATAATTTTCTTCTTATACAGGCACATCTACCTGCATTTTCCTTTCTGCTGCTTTTGTGCTTCGGAAGGTCTTCACCATTCCCAAATGTGACACCTATTAACTTTTTTTTTTTTTTTTTAGTTTTTATAGGTGCATTTTTTTACACTTACTGCTGTTATCCATCAGGAATTTATTTTGGTGTGTGGCAGATGCTGCTTATAAAAATGACCTGGTTTTCCTAATTGGGGCACTCAAATGCATGCTTAGTGAGCAAGAAAGAACAGGGTGGGGAGGTGCAGCGGGCAGGAGTCTTTTAAGAACTTTGGCTTGGTTTCTGTTTTGGCGGCCTCTAGCGTTCATTGGGTGACATTACACATGCAGCTTCTGGTGTTTCTTGCGCAGACAAGACAGGCCGATTCTGGCTTCACCAGAAGCAACTCACCTGGATTTGATGTGAGAAGCTTATAATATTTATATGGCATTGATTTTAAATCATGTGTTCGATTAGCCACCTCTTGGCAAAGGAGGCACATTAGCAGCCCCTCCCATTGTGCCAGGCACTGCACTAGGTACTTTGTATGTGTTTTCTTGGTTAATGCTCGAGATACTATTACAATAAATATCATGATTCTTTTATTTTGTACATGAGAAAACTGAGGCTACTGAAGATCAATTACATTAACTAGAAGATGCAGAGCTTGGATTTAAACCCAGATCTGTACCAGCTTCTAGAGCCTATTGCCTTTCCTCTACGTCAGGCTTTCTGGAAGGAACCACAGAAAATTGCTTCTTTGTCTTAAGGTAAGCCTTATAGTAAGAATATCTTCTGTGATTGTATGTTTCACAACCACAGAGATCATAACTGTTTTATTTGCCAGTTTACATTCAGTTAAATGCTGTAAGGTGGACATTCAGTAAATATTGGTTAAATAAATGAATTAATAGGGGCGCCTGGGTGGCTCAGTTGTTAAGCGTCTGCCTTCGGCTCAGGGCGTGATCCCAGAGTCCTGGAATCAAGCCCCACATCGGCTCCTCTGCTGGGAGCCTGCTTCTTCCTTTCCCACTCCCCCTGCTTATGTTCCCTCTCTCTCTGTCAAATAAATAAATAAAATCTTTTTAAAAAATAAAATCATAAATGAATTAATAAAATCATAAATGAGAAATGACCCCCTGTAATTCAGTACAGTGAAAAGTGTCAACTAGAAGAGAGTAGGGACTCTGCTGCCATTCCTTATTCCTCTTTCATTGTTATCAATCACTGCTTCACTCAATCTCAGGTCTGCAAGCAGCACTGACCAATAGAACTTTCTGTAATAATAGAAATATTCTATATCTGCTCTGTGCAATATGGAATCCACTAGACGTATATGGCCATGAAGCACGTGAAATATGGCGAAGGTGATGGAGAAACTGATTTTTAACTTTTATTTCATGTTAATATCTTTATAAAGAAATAGCCAACATCTGGCCAGTGGCTTCTGTATTGGACAGGATAGCTCCAGGCGTTCTATTTTACATGGATGGTAGGCTCAGTTATTTGGACTAACCTGCATTATGAAAACAACTAAATGTATTATTTTCTAGGTTTGAATCTTCTTAAGAGCATCCCAGAGCTGACAAGATAGTACAAATGACCCACTAGTTATCAAAGAACTAAGAAAGGTAGGTACACAGAGAAGTGAACTGAGCACTGACACCGCTTCTCCTTTAAGAGCTTTTGCTGCATTTGACAACCTTGAATTGTAGTTTTCATGGCCTTTCTGGGAGACAAAAACAGAAAATAAAGTCCAGCACCCAACCAAGGTAGAGACTCCCCTGGGAGATGCTCCCCTCCATTAAGCTAGAACCCTCAAGGGCCACGCCCTCGGTGTAATGGCGACCCACACATCAACTCAGCACACCCACTCCTACCGTCAGGGCACTGTAAGGAAAGTCGTCCTTCACAACTGACTTTGTGCCATGAATTGAAAGAGGCCTCCGACTGGTAGTGCCCTAGCGCACTGGCAAGAACAAATGTCCTTTCTGGAGGGACACACCACCATCCTACCTCAACAAAGTCCCGCAGATAATATTCAGAGGAAAATTAGTGTAGCAGTCATGTGCCACCACCAGATATTTCTGTCTCTCAGGAGTGCACTTCTGTATGCCCTGTAAAGTTAAGCACGACCGAGTGACTGGCTTTGGCCAACAGCTCATGAACGGAAGTGGTGCACATCACACGTCATTTCCAGAGCAAGGCTACGTGAGCTGATGCACAGTGTGTCACTTGTGCTTCACCCTCCCCAGCAGATTTCTAGAAGTGTGTCTAGAGATGGAACAACCGTCAGCCTGGATCCTTAAGTAAGTATGATGGTTAGGCATGTGGGACACAGAGCACGAGTAAGAAATAAACTCTTGTTGTGCTAAGATTTGGGACATTTGGGAGTTGTTTGTTTCTGCAGTAACTGTAGTTGGCCTACCTAGAATGACACAGTGACACTTGGCAGTCACACACAACTGAGCACACAGGGCAACAAGGCACGGTCGGAACCAGCAGAAACGAGAGCACCAACAGACCGCGGTTCGGGTACTGGAATTATCAAAGACAGGTTGTAATAAGTATCTTTAAAGGAATAAAAAACAAGCCGAAAAATATCTACAGGTGCGATCTTTGGAAATCTAGCTGACAAAAGAAAGTCAGCCCTGTTTAACCCCCCCCCCCAGAGTTTCATGGATGCTGAAAAGTCAAGATGCAGCCATCCGATGCTTTCTTTTGGTTCCCACCGCCAAGGGAAGACAAAGCAGAGGAAGTCTTTGTTTCAGTCGCTGTGGCTGCATAACAGACAACCCAAATATAATGATACAAATCATTTTACATGTGATTAAAGCATTTTATTATGCTTGTGGATTCTATGGGCCAGGAAATCTGAAAAGGCTCAGTAGGATGGCTTGTCTCTACTCGTGATGTCCAGAGCATCATCTGGAAAGACTCAAAGCCTGCTTGGGCTTCCTCGGGGCAGCCCAGGAGAATGAGCTGGAAGCTGCATTGTCTTTCATGATCTATCCTCAGAAGTCACGTAGTGTCACTTCCTCTGCAGTCACAAACTTACCCAGGTTCCAGGGGAGGGTCTATGTCAATGGAAAGGCTAACACAGTCACGTTATAAAAAGAGCATAGGAATAAGATATTATTGCAGTGTCCTCTTTTCATAGAGTCTTCCTCTTTTTCTGGGTAGTCCTTTCCCAGCCTATGAGACGCTCATGGCCTACAGTCATTGTCCTCTGCCTCTTTCCTCCCCTTTACCCCCAATAAAAAAAAACAAGAGGTGTCTGGCATCAGCCATTCCCTCAAGTTTGCTAATAACCCTTTAACAGAACCATACCTTGCGTACTCGGTGTATTTCTTGCCTTGTCTCTCTCTCTCTCTCTCTCTCTCTCTCTCTCTCTCTCTCTCTCTCTCATTACCCATTAGCAAGAACGTAGGGGAATTATTTGAAGGAAGGAGGATAAGTCCTTTCAGCTGGCCGTGAAGGCGAATTTAATGCAATACCTCTGGCTTCACTGAAGTCAGGGAAGTGTGAAGACCAGAAAAGATGGTCCATGTTGAATGCACACTTGTCTCCTATTTCCAGGAAAATCTTCCCAGGCCTGTGTTTTATGTTTGGAGCATACATGCCACCACAAACTCCATTACTGCCATCTCGGAACTCTTCCCCATGTATAATCAGGGTTCTCCAGAGGAACAGAAACAATAGGATATATGTAGATAAATATAGATAGAGACTATAAGAAGAAGTTCATTATAGAAATTGGCTCACATGATTAGGGAGGCTGGGAAGTCCCACCATCTGCCATCTGCAAGTCAGAGAAGCAAGAAAGCTGATAGTATGATCCAGTCTGAGTCAAAAGGTCTGAGAACCATGAGCATCTGTATCCAAGGGCAGGAGAGGATGGATGTCCCAGCTCAAACAGAAAAAGCAAATTCACCCTTCCTCTGCCTTTTTGTTCTCATCAGGCCCTCAACTGATTGGATCATCCCTATTCACATTGGTGAGGGTAATCTTCTTTACTCAGTCTACTGATTCAAATGCTAATCTCTTCCAGAAACATCCTCATAGACACACCCAGAAATAATTTTTACCAGCAATCTGGGCATCCTGTAGCCCAGTCAAGTTGACACATACAATTAACCATCATACTTCACAACTCCCCTTTTTCTTTCTACTTTTATTGTAAAATTTCTGGCAAAGGATGCCACTGAAGATATTCTTAATTAAAATCAAGGATTTTTCATTAGAAAAGGAAACTCCATTCTGAGCAGGAAAGTTTCCTAAGACAACGAATCCATGAGATCAGATACCTTAGAGAAACTTGCATACCCACAGGTGGTCCTCTTGGTAACCATACCCTTATCTTATTGATGCTTTTCTGGTTGAGAGCATTTCCATATTTGTGTTTGCATATGGTGCTTCCCAGTCCATCATAGAGAGGGAAATACTCATTATGTATCAATCTCATGCAGTGCTTCCAGGAGAACCCCCACGGAGAAGAGTGTACATTCAACATGGACCGTCTTTTCTGGTCTTCATACTTCCCCAACTTCAGTGAACACTGAGCACTAAATTAAACACCTCAGATATTGCAGGCAAAGCTAAAGCATTTGGATCTTTTATAAAAGACCTTTGACTCACTTGTCCCCCTTTCTCCTTATTGTAGGAAGTATGAAAATCACAAATACCTTTACACAACTACCTTATTGCAAGGAGCTGGACAAATGTCATCCCATCATTTTGTGGCTGCAGGTGGCTAGGACCAAACACAAGGATGAATATCCTCCTGGGATATCCATGAGTATCCTACTCAGCCTATCCTTAGCACCAGAAGTTTCCATCAGGTAAGCAGCACCATCAGTAAGACTCCAAGGTCTAATACCCAGGATTACCACAGCCATCATTGGCTGAAATGAAGAGATTAGCGCACTTTTCCACTCAGTTTTTTTGTGTTTTGCTTTATATTTTGATAGCAAAAAAGCCTTTAAAAAAAATCTAAGCATTAAAACAACAACAACGACAGAGAAACTATATTATAAAACCCATTCTTCTCTACTCAGGATGAGTAGTAAAGATTTTTTTCATATTTGCTCTGTGTTTAAAAATCAAGTAAATATTGGGGCACCTGGGTGGCTCTGTCAGTTAAGTGTTTGACTTCGTCTCAGGTCATGATCCCAGGGTCCTGGGATCGAGCCCCACATTGGGCTCCCTGCGAAGCGAGGAGTCTGCTTTTCCCTTTCCCTCTGCTCCTCCCCCCACTCATGCACATGCTTTCTCTCTCTCAAATAAATAAAATCTTTTTTAAAAGCAAGTAAATATAACATGAAAGATTACATGGAGAACTTTGACTTTCATAACCATGCACGTTCTAATCCCTTCTTCCCAGGCACAAACACAATCACGAATTTAATAAGTACATCTTGTTAATATTTTGTGCTTTTATAAATGTCTATACAAGTCCAAGATTTTTTTAAATATAGGAGTAAACATTAACTAGTATTTTTTAATCTGCTTATTTTTTTAAAAGATTTTATTTATTCAACAGAGATAGAGACAGCCAGCGAGAGAGGGAACACAAGCAGGGGGAGTGGGAGAGGAAGAAGCAGGCTCATAGCAGAGGAGCCTGATGTGGGGCTTGATCCCATAACGCCGGGATCACGCCCCCAGCCGAAGGCAGACGCTTAACCACTGTGCCACCCAGGTGCCCCTAATCTGCTTATTTAATTGGATATGTGATTGGTATGAGTCTAAAAGAACTGGTTGGTTCGACCAAGAGATTCACTTTTTCACCAGGTCTTCATTTATTGTTAGTCACAGCTTGAGGAAGGAAGGAAGGGAGGGAGGAAGGGAGGGAGGGAGGGAGGGAGGGAGGGAGGGAGGGAGGAGGAAGAAGAAGAAGAAGAAGGAAGGAAGGAAGGAAGGAAGGAAGGAAGGAAGGAAGGAAGGAAGGAAGGAAGGAAGGGAGGGAGGGAGGGAGATTCTTTAAACACACCCTGATTCTCAATTAATATCCCAAACTTTCTAGAATATATACCTCATTTTGTCACCTCTGACCAGCTTTACATCTAAGCAAGAGATGCCCAGCCCCTCTGTAGAGAGAAGAGCCCCAGAGGTAAGATCAAAGCTTTCAAATCGTGGCTTGGTTACTGGGCAGTCCTGTGACATGGGCATGACGGTCACCTTTGGAGTCTCCACTTGAGCACTTCCAAACCAGAACTGGTCAACGCTTGGCATGAATTCCACCTTTGTGCGGTTGAGTCACTTTAGCTCTTAATTTCTGTTTCATGCTGGGCTTAATTCAAAAGTTGCACTCCATGCCCTTGTTCTTGTCACCAACACTCTTTCACGGTGAACATCATGTCCAGTCCTGTGAGTGTCATGGTTGTAATGTAGAGACGACACACGCCTTCAAAGCACACCACGCTAGGGTTAAGAGAAAGGGGAATTACTCCCTTCCCATTAGAAAATGCCAGTCATGTGTCTACATGCTTCCCGTTCTCATAGCCACCCAAAGGCTTCTCCTCCCAATGAGTGAGAAGCATTTTTTGCTGTGTGGCATTCCTCAAGCAACCTCTCTGTGCTTCATTCCTTCATCTGCCCTAAAGGGGTTATTCATTTCAGGCAGACAGGTTATTGTTTGTTGCGTGTTATAAACCCCTATCTCTTCCAGCCCCTGCACAAGCTCCTTTTAGAGGGTAGCTTTATGTGGGTGGTGCTGAGGAGACAAAGGAGTGCGGAATCACTCACAGGAGTTACCAAGAGGCCCAAGAAACATCCTGAAAACACCCAGGAGGACATAATAGATTACGTGCTTCCTAGGTGTCTGCCATAAAAGGTGCCTGACTATCAGTTAAGAAATGTGAAAACTCAGGGGCGCCTGGGTGGCACAGCGGTTAAGCATCTGCCTTCGGCTCAGGGCGTGATCCCGGCGTTCTGGGATCGAGCCCCACATCAGGCTCCTCTGCTATGAGCCTGCTTCTTCCTCTCCCACTCCCCCTGCTTGTGTTCCCTCTCTCACTGGCTGTTTCTATCTCTGTCAAATAAATAAATAAAATCTTTAAAAAAAAATGTGAAAACTCTTATTTAAACTCTCTGACTTGAGGACCAATAGAGTAGGGACAGTGACCCAGATGGAGTCCAGGGGCCAGGCCCTGAGCAGGCTGCATGGTTGTCCCAAGGCTGCCATGTGCAGTGGAGTGGTGGGGTCCCCTAGAAGGTAAAGAGCAGCATCTGTGACTCTTGCCAAACCAGGCACCTATGGGGTGTGTGCAGCCAGGAAGGGCCTTTCTCTAATACACCAGCGGCACACTTATCTTCCTATTTGAAAACTCAGATTGCTATAACCCGCAAAAATGCCACTTGCTCACTAGCCTCAACTATTTGCCTTCCTCCTAATGCGACTCCCGCCACACACACACATATGCACACGCACACGTCCGAATTCATTTAACTCTGATTCTCAGGCCTCAAGCTTAGATTCCTCAGCCTCTTGCCCTCATCCAGACAATTTTGGGAGCCCTCCAGCCCGCGTCCATCAACTCGAGGGAACTTGAAATCAGGTACCTAATTTGGGTGCCAAAGGACTTGAATCGGCAAAACCTTTGAATCTCAAGGCTGTGGACCCCCTGTCCTGATCAGTAGTAAAGGGGTCAGAGCACACGGATATGACTCCTCAGAGTCCTCAAGGATGTTTAGAAACGATGTTTACTGAGCATTTACCATTGAGTTAAGCACTTTTATCAACAAAATCTCGTTCCATCCTTATTTGAATGACAAAGTGGTCATTATTCCCCCCACTTTACAGATTAAGAAACTGAGGCTCAGACAGGCCACGTAACCACACTGAGGGCTAAGATTCAAGTAGATGTGACAATTCAGATTGAAAACTAAAGCAGTCCTTTTCAAACCCAAGATTTTTCTGGGGCTTGCTTTATATTCTTTCTCTTTTTGTCTTTTAACCATTTAAAAAAAATTTTTTTTAAGATTTTATTTACTTATTTATTTGACAGAGGGAGAGACAGCCAGCGAGAGAGGGAACACAAGCAGGGGGAGTGGGAGAGGAAGAAGCAGGCTCATAGCGGAGGAGCCTGATGTGGGGCTCGATCCCAGAACACCAGAATCACGCCCTGAGCCAAAGGCAGACGCTTAACCGCTGTGCCACCCAGGCGCCCCAACCATTTTTAAAATTTTAAACACACACTCTCCAGTGTGTCACACTCCAAGCTTGTCAGGGCCACCACCAACTTCTTCTGTCCTGCCACAGGAAGCCACATCATGTAGACATCCACATTTCCCTGCCGTGCTGAGCACATGTTTTAATTTCTTATAAATCTGTCTTTGACCCAGAGGCTCTAAGTTTTCCCTGGTCTTCCTTAAATTCCTGACCTGTGCTTGTCCCTGTACGTGAAAAAGTGAGAAAGAAAGAGAACACTAGTCTGCACACCTGCCTTGGGCTCAGATAAGGGCCTGGCCAGGCCCCGGCCAACCTGCCTGGTACCTGCCCATGTAAGGGTGTCAGCACAAGTTTTGCAATAACAAGGGATAGGCCACATCATGATTGTATCTTCTTACAGTTTTAGCAATTCTTGAAACTCTTGGCACTTCTTGCCTGATTTTCCTGTTTTGATGAGGAATGTGAGCAGTTAGGTATCAGTGACTCTTCTTTGAAGCAAAACAGAACAGAACAAAGCACTTGACTGTAACTGTCACCCACGAGCCCCAGCTTTAAATGTTATTTCACACTCAGCCACCAAAGTGCTCCCGGGTGTTTTCAGGATGCTTCTTGGGCTTCTTGATAACTCCTCCTGTGAGTGATTCCGCACTCCTTTGTCTCCTCAGAGCCACCCACATAAACTACCCTCTAAAAGGAGCTTGTGCAGGGGCTGGAGGAGATGAGGGTTGCCACGTGCATCCAGGAAGAGAAGCGGACAGAACAACCATGCAGGCCCACATCCCTTTTCCCCATACCCCTTTCACTGTCCCCAGCATCTCCTATCACACTCCATTCCCCGTGATTCCTTCTCTCATGTCAACCCCATGCTGTTCTGGGCCTGGAATTCCATGGGTCAGTGAGGAAGAGGGGTACCCAGAAGAGATTAATCCCTTTCCCAGAACAGAAAGTAGGTCCTGTACTACCCAAGAAAGCTTTTGGTGGAGCTCTCCAAGCTGGGAAGACAGGAGCCCGGGTTATATCCGTCAAAGGCAGGAACGAAAGACCCTTATAGGAGGCTGAGTGGGATGTTCCACTGGGAATAGACAATCTCAGAATTAGACTCTGAGAGCTCAGGAATCAGTATTCAAGGTCAAAGGGTCAATGGCAATAATACGTGTGGCATTCACAAAGTGCTTCCATATACAGAGACCATTACAACCCCATGAGGCTGGCGGCCCAGGCATTCTCTTGGAGGAAGAGTCTGGAAGTTGGAGAAGTTGATACCTTATCCAAAATAAGGACCCAAAGATTCTGCCTCCAGAACAACTCATAATTCTACTGTAACTGTCATCCAGCAGGTCACACTGTCATTAGCAGGTGAGACCCGCTGCCCAGCCCCATTTTGCTTACTTCACACAGAGGGCAGAGTGGGGTTAGGTGGCAATCCCTGGGTGCTGATGCCCTTGCTTCCTTGCAACGGGAGCACTGTTTTCTGGGAAGGTCTGGCTCTGGAACTGCTGACCTCAGCAATGGTAGACTGGGGGCCCTGTGACGTGGGCTGGAACTCTAGGCCGGGCTGTGCCTGGATTTGCCCTTTGTTCTGCTACCAACTTCTCTCCACGCAAGAAATCCACATTAACAGGTGGGTGATGTCTGGTGGAGACTTTTCCTTTGAGGGAAGTCACATGATCCCTTCATCTGATGAAAGAACACCACTTACTTTTTATTGATACAAGACACCCAATTTGGGAATTAATGAAGAAGGACAATGATCATGTCTGTGCCAGAATAAGACTTTATTAGGAAGTTGACAAGGGACCCTGACTACATCTCCAAAGACCAAAAGAGTGACAAGGAAGACTTTTTCCCCAGTTATGTGCAGTTTCACACCTGCCTATCAGCTCCACCACACTTTCATGTGGTTATTCTGCAATCACATCTAGATGCGTATCCGTTCAAGCATAACGTGCTACGCAGGCGTGTCGTTGGGGTAACAGATCTTGCACGATCCTGCTGTGGATGTCTCTATATGCTCAGAAGACAGAACGAGCTGGTAAGGAGACTGCCGTCTAAAGGATCAAGCCAGGGAATGCAGTGGAAGGCAGAGCTGACACTTAGAAGCTGGTGCTGCTAGAAATTCTTCCTTTGTCCCAAGTGTGGTCGCCATAGGAGTAGCTTGTATGAAGTAGAGTTGAGATGTGACTTTGGAACCCTCCTCCTCCTCCTCCTGGCACCGGGCCCTCTAGCGCACAAAGGTGTTGCAAGGTCCGCACCGAGCACGTTGGACACAAGGATTGGAGACGCAAGGCCCAATGGCCTTGTCACATGCATTGGTTGTGGCACATGGGTTGCAGGGGAGCCTGCAGACAGAAGACCAGGAGGGCCAGTTAGGGGGAAATGAACTGAAGGATAGAAAAATACTAAATGCACTTTGTATAAGAATATAACACTTCCTCAGACTGCCTCCAACCAAAAGCTTGAAATTATCCATTTGTTCCCACCAAGACAATTTTTCATCCCTGCAGCAACCTCATGCACCCCCAAGGGAAATAGCACTAGCTTCCCACTCACTTGCAGTCCTCGCTCTCCAGCAGGCCCCGGTACGTGTTGATCTCGCACTCCAGCCGGGCCTTGACGTCCAGCAGCACCTGGTACTCCTGGTTCTGCCGCTCCAGGTCGCTCCTGATCTCGGCCAGCTGGGACTCCACGTTGCTGATCAGGCACTGCACCTGGGCCAGCTGGGAGCTGTAGCGCGCCTCGGTCTCCGTCAGCGTGTTCTCCAGGGAGTCCCTCTGTGCGGAGAAGGTAAGGAATGTCACAGAGCTGCTCCTCAGGGAGCTTCTCCAGGGGGTTCCAGAGAAGTCCCAGGCTCCCCGAGGTCAGGAGAGTGTGGCCAGTACCCTGAACAACACCCACCAGGTTGTGCTGGGCCTGCAGCTCGATCTCCAGGGCGTTGACCGTGCGTCTCAGCTCGATGATCTCCGCCTGGCAGGTCTGCAGCTGCTCCGAGCTGGACACCACCTGCTTGTTCAGCTCCTCGGTCTGAAACAGCACAGGGAAGAAGACAGGGTCAGACCCTGCCTCAGGGGCCCCGCGGGGCCAAGGGTCTCGAGCGGCCACGTGCTGAGATGCCCACCTGGGTGGTGAACCATTCCTCCACGTCCCTGCGGTTGGTCTCCACCAGGGCCTCATACTGACTCCTGGTCTCGTTGAGCACGCGGTTCAGGTCCACGGTGGGAGCTGCGTCCACCTCCACGTTGAGGCGGTCTCCAATCTGGCAGCGCAGGGTGTTGACTTCCTGGGGGAGGAGGGGGAAGACGGAAAGTATCACAGAGGGTTCAGATGCTCTAAGAGAGCCCGGGTCTGCTTGTGATCATTCTTAAGCCTTCAGCAGCTCTGTTTCATCGGATCCTCTCATAACTGGGTTCTATAATCCATGACTAACCTGTGTATTCCACTTTGCAAAGTGCTGTCACACCCATGACCTCTTTCTGCCCCCATATTTGGGGTGCTACCCCTCATTTAGAGAGCAGTGATTCTGCCTCCACGCTGAGCTGTGATAGACCACAATGTAACCTGTGGGCCCCAAGCACCCAGCTCAGTGTTTTTGCTCATACACCACAGAGCCTATTAGGTTTGATTCTTAACCATGGCTAATAAAAAGGTGAGAGTCTTGCTAAAGAGGAAATAAAGAGTGCTTACTTCAAAATCTGCCGTCTGAGATGGAATAGACCTAACTGGTGATTTGTCAGTTCTGTCAACCTAGATTTTGCTCAAAGAAGTATCTCTTCATTTCCCTGCTATTCTCTTCACAGAGCCAGCATAGCTTGGTACTTGGGCTTCAGTAGATATCAGGCTTGAATTGAGGGCCACTCACTATATGGCTTCTAGAAGCTTCTAGAAACCTCAAGTTCTTCATCTGTAAAATGAAAACTATCTCTGGAGTTCTAAAGCACTTAGCACAACGTGTCGCACACAGTAAGCTCTTGATTAATATTAACTATCACTGTTTACATCGTTCTGGCATTTAAGGTGTGCACAAAAAGTCCTTCTTCTTCACCAACTGACCAAGCAGTGACAATGAGTATTTTGCTCAACATCTCCTCCAGGCCACACTGAAGAGCAGAGAAAGCTCTAGAGGAGAAGGGGGAAGAGTTGGTTTTGTTTCCGGCTGAGCCCTTTCTGCTGGGTGGCTGTCCTGGCCTCTCCAGTTGCTAAATGGGGATTTGGGATACAAGATCTCTGCAGCCCAGTGTGCTCTGTCTGACCTAGGAGTGGAAGAGGCTGTGGGCGGTGCCTCGTTGCTGGCCTTTCCTCGTTACTGGGGCTTGCCTACCTCTTTACTCTTACTCCTGCCTCCTGCAGAAACATCCTAATCTCCTATCACAGGCTTTAGATTGCTCATTCTCTACAAATCCCTTTTTGTTTGGCGGGCAGATTCCTCGGCTAGTTGAGCCTCTCCCACACCCCGTGGCAGTTGGAAACAGGCCTTGGCAAGTTCGAGCCTGTTGCTCTTTGGGGAACCTCACCTGCTCGTGGTTCTGCTTGAGGCTCAGCAGCTCCTCCTTCAGGGACTCCACCTGGGCCTCCAGGTCGGCCTTGCACAGGGTCAGCTCGTCCAGGATCCGGCGCAGGCCATTGATGTCCGACTCCACCAGCTGCCGCAAGCCCACCTCCGTCTCGTACCTGTGGTACAGGGGCATCAGGGACCCACCCGATGGGAAGGGGCCTGGCCCTGACTCTCGTGGGGTTCAGTTTGCCACACAACTGGAAATTGGGGCTTGTGTTTTCTACAGCCTTCTCTTTCATTTGGGTGTTTAACACCGAGCAGTAGCTCCTAGAGGAAAATGCACTGGCCATTATTTTTTGATAAATAAGGAGCCAGTAGATTTAGGGAACAAAAGTCCATAAACTGTGAGATTTCCAAAATTAATACACTTCTCACATCACCTGATTGCGTTCTGTGCATAGTAGGGCATCGGGTGGGGGGGGAGCTATGACTTCTGCACTGGATGGGGGGATGTCACCATACAGAGAAGCAAGAGAGGGGATCTGAATCTGGAGAAGAGAGCTCTGAGCTCTGCTGAGCAGTGGTTCCATGGATCCTGGGGAAAACATCTAGGAAAAAGCTTTGTCGATGTTTGTGTTGAAGACAGGCTAAAGGGAAGGAGAGAAAAGAGAGGACACCCTACTTGCCCACTCACTTGGTCCTGAAGTCATCTGAGGCCAGCTTGGCATTGTCAATCTGCACCACCAGCCTGGCGTTCTCAGACTTGCCGCACAAGATCTAGAAGACCCAAAACAGTCTGGAATGAGCTTGGTTATTTTTAACCAACAGCAGTTCCTACTAATTCACTTACATGGAAGGAATGGAATGAGAAATCACAGTGGATCTTATATAAGATTATTAAATGCTGTCCATGCACCATAGGTGCTCAACAAATATTTGAAAAATCAAATTAAGGAGGGCATGGATTGCATGGTGCACTGGGTGTTATACGCAAGTAATGAATCATGGAACTTTACATCAAAAACTAGGGATGTATTGTATGGTGACTAACCTAATATAATAAAAAAATTATAATAAAAAAATCAAATTTGAAAAAAGAATACAGAAATGTGTGAGCAAAAGTATTAGTAGGTAAGTAATCTTTTTCTTTCCTAATAATTGGCAATACTAAGAGGCTGAGAATAATAACTAACACTTATTTTTAAAAACCTACCATAGGTCCACACTGAGCATGGAGCCTGCTGAAGATTCTCTCTCTCCCACTCCCTCTGCTTCCCCCCCCACCTGCCCCAGCTCACATGTGCTCACTCTCTCTCCCTAAAAACAAAACAAAACTACCGTAAATCTAGTATAGTTCTAGGAGCTGAAGATACAAAAATGAGTAAACACTCGATCCTGCCCTCAAGAAACTTCCATTCCAGTGGGAAATATGTAACTGGCTGTTGGAGGGGCGAGGTCAGGGAAGCAGCCATGCATGCCCTCCCAGCCGTCCTGGACGGCTTGGCCCCATTTCCTCCTAGGTGGTTTCTACTCTTTCTGATTTTAGCCATTTTATGCCCTTGCTAGACACTGAACACCAGGAGAAGTCCAGAGGCATCCAGGTCAGGAAAATAATGAGGATAATTAGGTACCCAGAGGAAGACAGCAATAAGAAGTCAGAGTAGTCAAAAGTCCAGAGGAAGGAGAGAGAAAATAGTCCAATTCTTACTAAAGGTTCTGCTTCTCCAGCTTCCTTCTTGGGCTCGGGCCTTTTCTCTTACCTCAGGGTAATAAATCTGGAGCTTGGCAATGCATGGAAGCATTTGGAGGCGGCTTTTAATTACAGCTTATTTATGCAAAGTGCTGCTACTTGCACATAGACTAGCACTATGCAAATATTCAGGCCTAACAGTCCTGAGCCTCACACAAAATGGGCACCCAAGAAAAAAACGGAAAAGCCCAGACTTTAACTGAAAATTTGTACTGTTTCTTAATCAGATCTCAGATTCCCTCCCTACAACTTCCAGCTGGAGGCAGCGTGGTGGCCACCCCCTCACCTTTTGCTGGAGCTCCTCGATGGTCCGGAAGTAGGACTGGTAGCTGGGACACACGAAGGGCACCTGCTGCTGGCACCACTCCCGGATGCGGCTCTCCAGCTCCGCGTTCTCGCGCTCCAGCTGGCGCACCTTCTCCAGGTAGCTGGCCAGGCGGTCGTTCAGGAACTGCATGGTCTCCTTCTCGCTGCCATTGAAGGAGCCCTCGCAGAACCAGCCACAGTTGCCCACGTTGGCGGGGATGTTGCAGGCCCCGGGCAGGGTGCAGGTGTGGCAGCTGGGGGGCACGCAGGGCCGGGAGGAGCAGGTGGAGCGGCAGCTCAGGTTGGGCAGGCAGCAGTTGTAAGGCATGGTGCTGGGGGGAGCAAGGCGCCTGGCTGAACACAGAGTCCAGGTTCTCCAAGCCACAGATCTGTGGGTCTCCTTCCCTGGGGAGCATTTATACCCCCTCCACAGAGGGTGTGGACATGGAAGGCAGCCCTTTTTTTCTTACTCATTTAGTGATTGTCAAAAGCCCTTCCCCCTTGGTTTGTTATGTTTCCTCAGAAGAGTCGCTCCCCTCATAAAAGACTTTACTCGGGCTTCTCGCTAAGTCAGGACTCCTCTTCCATGCTGCGCATCAATGAAGTAAGAGCTTCATGGAGTGGCTTCAAAGAGCTGGACTCATTAATGCCTTGGCCTTCATTAGCGGGGCGTGGCAGGTCCAGGGACACTGTTGCTGCTTTGTCTCCTGGCTGGATGGCCCTGACTCCTTGGCAATTCCTTGGCTCTTCTTGCTAAGACGGGAAAGCACAGCTCTTGCCTATGTATCCTTTGCTAGGTCCAATTACCAAATGCCAAATTCATGGTTCTCAGGAAGAGGAATAGATCCCTTCTGGAATAGTTAAAACAGCTTGGTTCCCAGTGGCCCTGTTTCTTGATGTGGCAGACATCATATTCATGATAATGTAAATCAACCAAATAACAGGTATGCACCAGGATAACAGTATGTACAGGGCACTGTGTGGAATAGAAGGTGGGACCAGGGCTATGGTCAGAAGGAGCTCACCCTTGAGCACTTGCACAGGCTTCTCTCGGTACTTGACACTTTTCACAAGCATGATCTCATTCACACCTCACCAGGACCCTTCAAGGTGCATGATAGTATTCTCATTTTACAGATGGGTAAATGGACACGTAGAAGCTAGGGAGTAATACATTGCGAAGCCAGGATTCCAACATATATCTCTGTTCTTTCCATCGCCCCATGCTGCTTAAGTACAAATGAACCATCTCCTTTCCTAACTTCTTCAGACAGATCATTTCTTCCTCCTCTGTGAGCTCTCATCTTACCTTGAGCATGGAAGTGCCCAGCTTCTGTGCTCACCTGTCTCTGTGTCTGAATTCCCTGAAGGCAGGAACGGGGGCTAATTCTCCGAATCCTCAGCTCTAAGTGCATGGTACTCAGTAGACACTCAGTGGTGTGTATTGAGTGGATGAAGGAATGAACATAGTAAGTGATAAGTATAAGGTTGAGGTAATGGGGGCAAGAGGGTACTGCCAGGTTGGGAAATTCACAGGTATAGATATGTGCTGGGGTGCAAGTCACAGAGGAGGAGCATGGGTCCTGCAGGGGGAAGAGTGGTGTGCACACACATCAGGCAGGAGAGTCCAAGTTCTGGTCGGTGAGACTAGTGGTGGGGAGGGGAGAGGTGTGAAGGGAGGTGGTAGAAGAGAAAGCTGTATGGGGAGTTAAGGCCATATGGTAGAAGTTCTCTATGGCAAAGCTAAGGAGCTTAGACTGCCCTGGAGGGAGAAGTTTTAGGAAATGTTTAGCAAACATTTATTTGTTTTAGCAAAATGAGGGTAAGGCTGGAGGCAGAGGGACCAGCAGGTGATCACAGTAGTCCAGGCCAGCAGTGAGGAGGGACCAAGTTTAACTGTCTGCAGAGGAAGTATAAGAGAAGAAATGGTGTAAAAACCATTTTCAAAGGAGCAATTTTTTTCTGCCGAACATTTTTAAAATTTTTCTATTAAGTTCAATTAGCAAACATATTGTACACCATTAGTTTTTGATGTAGTGCTCAGTGATTCATTAGTTGTGTATAACACTCAGTGCTCATCACATCCCGTCACATCAAAGAAGCAATTTTTTTAAAAACAAGCAATCATTTAGAAAGGTGAGATGTGGGAGAGAATCAAGAATGAAACCAGAATTTGGCAAGCAAAATATTTAGGAGAAAAACTTTGCCATTCACAGAAACATAGACTGTTTTGCTCATCAAGGATAAACTAGCCCACTTCCTTTAACAGAGATTTAATTGAGTCCTTCCCATGTGCCAGGAAAAGAGCCACACACTGGAGATGCAATGGTGAGAAAGAGAGGCAAACCTACAACCTAGTGAAGAATGCACACCAACCAGGTGCAGGATACATCTGTGATGGGGCAAGCCCCAGCTTCTATGGGAACATGCACCAGGGGACCTAACCAGAGTGAGTAGAGGTCTAGCAAGGCTTTCTGGAGGAAGTACACATTGCATTCAAGCATGCTTCCCATTTTTCACACAAAAGCTTATATAGGAAATGATAATACTTTATAGCTCATTGGGGCAAAGTGACTGGGCTGCCTTGGCCAACCACTCCAAGGACTCAGAGCATCAGTACCATGGACCCCTCTAATCCATTCACCTCAGTAAGGTTGGAAAGTTCTGCAATAGAGGAACCAAGAAAAGTTCAGTAAGCACCGTGTAAGCCAGGGAGTGAGAGATGAGGGTGAAGGAGAAGCAAACTCTTTCCATCATCTCATGCTGCTTAGATATAAATGACCTAGCTCCTTCCCTAACTTCTGACAGATCATTTCTTCCTCCTCTGTGAGCTCTCATCTCACCTTCAGCATGGCATTGTCATGACTTACATGCTTCTCTCTCTCTTTCTACTTGAGTTCCCTGATAGCATGGAAGGGCTTTTATATGAAGGACTTTGTACACCTCCTTGAGGAGCTTAGGCCTTATCTGAAGGTCAGTGTGGAGCCATTGAAGGTTCTAAGGAGAGGAGTAGTCTAATTTTATTCTTGATCAGCTATGTTTGAAGGAATGGTGGAATCTATACAGGGAAATGTTCATCAGGTCCTTGGAGTAGCAAGCCTAGAAGTCTTGACAGCGATGATAAGGACAGGTATGATCCTAGTGCAGATGTGAGAACTGGAGAAATGAGCCAAGGGAGAATGTACATGGAGAAGAGCAACAAGGGCCTAAGGACCAAACTTTGGGGAATTCCCCCAACCAGAGAGCAGGAGAAGGAAAAAGAGTCAGAGAGAAATGGAGAAATGGCAAGAGAAAATGAGGAGAGACAGCTCATGGCATCAGAGAGGCCAGGGAGGAGAGCTTCAAAGGAGAGGTAAAGGTCAAAAGTGTCAAGTGTGGCAAAGGGGCCCTGTAAGATCAGAACCATGGAGAGATTCTTGGATACATTGACCAACAAGTTGTCAGGACCTTTCCAGGTTCATATCAATGTGCTTATTGTGTACTGTACCTATGCTCTTCAAGTAACTCCCACACTGAACTTTAAGCCATCAAGACTTTAAACACCCAGAGTTGAGATTCTGTTGTTTAAAGAAGTCCTGCCATAATCAGTTTGTACACCTGATTATAAAGCTTGTGAGCTTTGGTGTTACCAATACAGACTTTCTACAATAATTAGAGTGTGCTTTAAGTAGTTTAAAGATGTGAAGCTTGTTTTGATTTGATGATTCATAATAGTTCATGATTTAGGAACATCTACCCAAGAAGCATAAGCAATCAGAAATGCCCATGCATATAACTCCACTTCTGCTTTGTTGCAAGGCATAAGATAAGATTTGTTTGATTTCCCAAAGAGAAACTATGAGGAAAGAA
This sequence comes from Ursus maritimus, assembly GCF_017311325.1. Classification (NCBI taxonomy): domain Eukaryota; kingdom Metazoa; phylum Chordata; class Mammalia; order Carnivora; family Ursidae; genus Ursus; species Ursus maritimus. Next base: position 20,569,455 of record NW_024424897.1, on the reverse strand, counting down.
TTCAGTTGTGTGCCTTGATGCATTGTCTGGTGAGGGGACAATGAACTGTCATTCTAGCAGAGAGCAGAGCAGAACTCAGAGAAGTATGCTCACAGCAAGAGTCCAACACTCAGATGTAGCTGCAGATCCAAAACCAGACTGCCATGCATTCAGCTCTTCCTTTCCGCTCTTCCACNTCCTAATGTAGATCCCAAATGCCAGAATTGTCAGAGAGAGGGAAAATCTTGGAACAGGTGTGATATCAGGGATCTTAATGACCATCTTATCCAAGCCTTTCATTCTATAAATGAGGAAACTGAGGCTCAGAATGGAGAAATGGCTTACTTAGGATCATATAATTAGAAGCCAAATCTGCTAATCCCCACTGCATTCCCAGTTCCCATCACCACAGTGCAGAAATATTGAACAATTTCACAACCAGTATGATCTGTCAACTACCTAGGGGCAAAAATCAAAGACAATAAAAAAAAGAGAAAAAAAAGAAAAAAACTCCCTTGTTAACCCATAAAAGCGTACTTGTTACCCATAGATATGTCATGTTGAAGAAAAATAAAGGGTGATTATGGAAATGTTAGAATTCAGTGATACTAAGGTTCCTTATTGCCATGCTGATTTCAATCATCATTTTTTTCAATCACTATTTCTAACTGATGATATAATTATGTTCCAATAGTTTAAAACAACTTAAATACAATTATATCCCATCAGCTGGAGTGACTTAGAACACAAACAATAGTGACATTACTCAAGAACAGTATCTTTACCCAAAATAAAGTATACATAGTCATAACTAAATTAAAAATTATATGAGTTTAACAATGAGAACAATTGAGAGAGAAAAAGAATCACACTATAATGATGACACTGGATGTTTTTTTTTAAAGATTTTATTTATTTATTTGAGAGAGAGAGAGAGAGCAGGTGGAGGGACAGAGGGGGAGGGGAGGGAGGGAAAAGAATCTCAGGCAGACTCCGTGCAGAGTGTGGAGCCCTATGCAGGGCTTGATCTCATGACCTTGAGATCATGACCTGAGCTGAAACCAAGAGTCAGACACTCAACTGACTGAGCCACCCAGGGGCCCCAACACCGGATGCTTTTAAATGGCAGAGTTTTGAATGCTTTTCCCCCTTCTCCGTACTTTTTTGTTCTCTCCAGATCTTTTGAAAACATATCTATTCCTTGTACACAAGCAAAAGAAATAAAATTTACATTAAGAAGTCCAAAAGCAAATTCTTACAAGTCTTCTAAAGAAGTATAGGACCCAAGTAAGGCTCCTATTCCTATATAATCACTGAATTACACTTGAGCTTATTGTTCTGGAAATAAAGGCTTTGTCATGATTGGCATTCACACCCTTGTGATAACTGCTGACCTTGCCAGCTCTGAAGCAGAGCTATTAGGAAGTGATGAAGGGGCACCAAGCTTCCTATGGGATCAAACAACCCGTAGTTCATAAAGTGATTGAGGTGTGGGTAGGAGCTTCAGGCAAAGAGAATGCCAAGAGGAGCAACCCTTGGAAGAATGTTCTGCCAACTGACTGCCAGCCCATAGTCCAAGATCACATATTAGGATCACCTCACACTGAACCACATCCTAAGAATGGACTTCCCACACAAATAAAGGATGATGGAATTTATCTTCTGGAAATTGTGTCTGAGTCAGATGAAACCTGGAATCTTAGAATGTTGGAGCCACCAAGGGCTCAAGTGGTCATTTCACCCAAATATGTTGCAAATGGGAAAACATTGACCCAGAAGAGGAAGTGACTTGCTCCAGGTCACAGGGGAAGTTGGTGAAAAGAGTCTAGGTTAGAAAAGAGTAAATTAGAAATGAGGGACAGGGGAAAAGACCTTCAGTCCATATGACAGAGCTGGAGCTCAGACTACTGGAAAAACCCATATCTCTCAAAAGACTGTACCCTTAGTGAAAAAGTGAACTACAAAAAGAAAAAATCATGCTCATTGTCACAGCAAGATTTTTTTTTTTAAGGCTGAACTGTCTCTTACTGGGCTTTAAATTTAAAACATCATGCTATGTAAAAGAAGCCAGTCAAAAAATAACACAGATTGTATGTTTGCATTCATAGGCAATGCCCAAGATAGGCAAATCTAGACACCGTCATGGTTCCCCAGGTCAGAGGTGGGTGGTACTAGGGAGCAACTACTGGACAGTGGGTACAAGATGTCTATTTGAGGTGGTGGAATGTTCTAAAATTGTGGTAGTGGTTATACAGCTCTATGAGTACATCAAAAACCATTGAATTATAAACTTCATATTTTTGTGGTATATGAATTATATTTATGTTAAATGAATTATACTTCAATAAAGCTATGTTTTAAAAAGGAATTCAGAAGTGGAAAATAGACTAGGACAGAAATGATGATCAAAAAATACGATGGCTGAGCATTTTCCACTTGTATTGAAAGGCATGAATCAATTCAAGAAGCACATCGATCCTACTTAGGAAAACAAAACCACCTCTAGACATAATATAGTGAAGCCACATAACACTTAAAGACAAAGAGACAATCTTGGAAACAAAGAGAGGAAGAAAAAAAAATAAAAGAATTACCAAAATGGAACCACACTTAGATTGGCAATATGCTTTTCAGAGCCGACAACAAAACCCAAAAAACAGGGGTATGACAACTTCAAAATGCTGAAGGAAAATAGCCACCTATTGGAATTCCACACCGAACTAAACTATCCTGCAGGAGGAACCACTAAGGAGACATATTTCATACAATAACTGAGAGAACTTATCACTTACAGTTTCCATAAGAACTACCGAAGAATGTATGTCAGAAAACAAGAAATTAAAACCAGAATGGAGCAAGAAAGTACGAGAAGCCTTGTAAGCAAACAAACCATAAACATGCAGGAAATTCTAAAAATAATAATAACAATGACCAGATTTTGGAGTGTAAAAACAAGGTAGAACCTAAAAAAATAAAGAAGATAAATCAAAACTTCTTTGCATCTTGTTTTATATGCAGGAAGAGAGATTAGTTAAAATTAGATAGTGTTAAGTCTGCACGTTTAAAAGTTAAGAATAAATATCCACAAAGAAAACAAGATCATTCCAATAGCTGTCAGGAAAGGAGAAAGCAGTAAGCAAAGAAAAAAAAATCATGATTAATAGAAAGCACAAAATAAGATTTTAAAAATAAATCCATATGTGTCAGTAGTGAAATTAAATAGAAATAGACTACACCCTACTTTTCTTCATCAGACATTCAGTGCCTTGACCAGCCTATCTAAAAGGCTTCATCCTCCATCCCTCTCTGTCCCGTTGTTGCCCAGTGTCTTAGGCCATTCCGGCTACTGTGGCAAAATACCATAGACTGGATGGTTATAAACAATAGAAATCTATCAGCCATAATCTAGAGGCTGGGAAGTCCAAGATCAGGGCTCCTGCACATTCAGCATTCAGTGTTTAGTGAGGGCCCACTTCCTTGTTCATAGGCAGCAGTATTCTCACTAAGTCTTCTCATGGCAGAACAGGTGAGGGAGCTCTTGGAGTCTCTGTTTATAATGGTTCTAACCCTTTCATGAAGACTCCACCCTCAGAACTAATCAGCTCCCAAAGGCCCATTTCCCAATACCATCACCCCGGGGACAAGGATTTCAACAGGAAAATCTGGGGGACACAGTCTGTAGCACCCAGCTTTATTTTTCTTCTTAGCACCTACCCCTTGACACAATCATATTTGTCTGACTCTTTTTACTGCCTGTCTCCCCACCTGAAAGCAAGCTCCTTGAGAGCAGGTCTTCGTTTCTTTCACTACCCTGACCCAACACCTAGGACAGTTTTAGGACATTGTAGGCATTCCATGATTATTGAATTTATAGAAAAGAAGCCTGAATGACCAATCAAAATGTTTCTTAAATGCTTAATTTCACTAGGAACAAGAAAACTGCAGACTAAAACAAGATGCATCCTGCCCGCATGTATTGGCAGTATTTGCTAAGTCCGAGGGCGCTTCTCAAATTTGAAAGTGAAAACAGATTGCTGGGTGTACAACTTGATGCTTTCATATGCATGTGCATACATTCTGGAAGGAGCACCACGATCAAGCTAAATAACTTCTTCATCACCTCCACTTGGTTACGTGTGTGTGTGTGTGTGTGTGTGTGTGTGTGTGTGTGTGCTGGATTTAAGATTTATCTTCTTAGAAAATTTCCAAAAAATACAATGCAGTATTGTTAATTGTCATCACCCCACTATATATTAGCGCTCCAAAACGTATTCATCCTCTATAACCGAAACTTCACCCTTTGACCAACATTGCTCCATCTTCCTCACCCCCAGTCCCTCTCTGGCTTTTATGAGTTTAACTTTTTTAGGTTTCTCATGTAAGAGAGATCATGCAGAAGTTGTATGTAACATCATGTGTCAACTATACTCAAAAAAATATTTTTAATTAAAAAAATGTTTAGGGGCGCCTGGGTGGCTCAGTCGTTAAGCATGTGCCTTCGGCTCAGGGGTGATCCCAGCATTGTGGTATCAAGCCCCGCATCAGGCTCCGCTGCTGGGAGCCTGCTTCTTCCTCTCCTACTCCCCCTGCTTGTGTTCCCTCTCTCGCTGGCTGTCTATCTCTGTCAAATAAATAAATAAAATCTTTAAAAAAATGTTTAAAACATAGAAAGACCATGCAATATTTGTCTTTCTGTGTCTGGCTTATTTCACTTAACACAATGTCCTCCAAGTTTGTCCACATTATCACAAATGACAAGATTGCCTTCTTTTTGGTGAAATCTTACCATTTATATTGACGTGGGTGGAACCTGGAGGATACTATGCTGAAAGAAATAAGTCAATCAGAAAAGAACAATTATGGTTTCGCTCATATGTGAAATTTAAGAAACGAAACAGAGGATCATAGGGGAAGGGAGGGAAAAATAAAATAAGACGAAATGAGAGAGGGAGACAAACCATAAGAGACTCTTAATCATAGGAAACAAACAGGGTTGCTGGAGGGGAGGTGGATGAGGGATGCGGGGACTGGGTGACGGTCATTAAGGAGGGCACGTGATGTAATGAGCACTGGGCGTTACATGCAACTGATGAATTAGTGAACTCTGCCTCTGAAACTAAAGATACACTATATGTTAACTAATTGAATTTACGTGAAATAAGTTAGAAAAGATCACTTTCTTTTTTTGCCCTTCTGTTGTATATGTTTTTTTTTCTTTGTTCAGTTATCCGTATCTACAGACATCTGTTTCCATATCATGGCCATTGTGAATAATGCTGTATTGAACATGGAAGTGCAGATAATCTCTTTGAGGCAGTGACTTCATTTCCTTTGGCTATATACCCAGAACTTTTTTACAAAGTTGTAAAACGAAATAAAACAAAGCAAAAAACAAATTTGTTGGGCCCCACCCCCAGAGTTTTGGAATTAGTAAGTCGGGGGAAGGATTGAAGAATTTGCATTTCTAACAGCTTCCCAGGTTCCCAGGACACACTTTGAGAACCACTGCTCTGGAGACTCACTCACACAGGTACATAAAGAGACATGGGCAAGGATGTTCTTGCAACACTGTTTATAATGATGGAAGGAGGGAGGGAGGGAGGGAGGGAGGAAGGAAGGGAGGAAGGAAGGGAGGAAGGGAGGAAGGAAGGGAGAAAGGAAGGAAGGGGAGAAAGGAAGGAAGGGAGGAAGGAAGGAAGGAAGGGAGGAAGGGAGGAAGGGGAGAAAGAAAGAAAAAGGAAGAATGGAAGAGAAAGGAAGGAAGAAAGAAAAAGAGGGAGGGAGGAAAGAAAGAGAGGGAGGGAGGGACATAGGAAGGAAGGAAAGAAGGAGGGGAGGGAGGGAGGATGGGAGGGAGGGAGAAAGGGAGGGAGGAAGGGAGGAAGACCCTAACTGTCCCTCAGCAGTGGAGTAAGTAAATAAAAACGTGATGTGTTTTCATTCTGAAATACTACAAAAGAGTTAAAATAAATGACAAGAATAATGTGTATTAACACAGATAAATCTCAGAAACATAATGCTGAATGGAGAAAATTAATGGTAAGATTTATACCACTTATATTTTCTAGCTGAAACTGCTAACGTGACACACTCACGCACTGTGCATGGATGTAACCATGTATAATTTTTAGAAATGTTTTCTTTGGAGAAGGACGCACCACCAAGTTCAGAATAGCAATTACCTCTAGGGGAAAGGAGGGGGAGAAGGATGGATAAAGGTGGAGTTTTGTGTCAACTCGTAACATTTTATTTCCAGAAACCAAACCAACCAAACAAAAAACCCCACAGCAATGGCGTAAACACAGTACAAGGTTGGCATCCTTTAAATCTTCGTTGTGGGTTTATAAGTGTCTTGTTATTTTTTTGTACTTTCAGATGTTTGAAATATTTCATAATTCGCGATTTACAGTGAGAAATAGCAGCAGCGCCTTGTTACACCAAGTGGCGAATCGCAGATCCTTGGCGGCGGGCTTCAGCGCCGTGTGTCTTGCCCCATGTGTGAGGTGAGTCATAACACTGAACCCCACCCAGACATCTCAGAAATCAGTTTGTGTTCTGGGACAAAGTGATTTCCCTGGCACTCCTCTCTCTTCTTCACCAAAGAAAGCACCATGGCAGAGACCAAGCCTCAGGACAGCCTCCCCCAGACCCAGTTGTTCCACTGACATAGTCTTGTCTAACATAGAGGCAAAGTTTCGTTTGATGCTTTACACGTTGAACAATAAGAAAGGTGTATTTACTGTGCTGATGGATTGGAGCTCTCACTCACAAGGCAGAGAACTGGGTGTTTGGGAAGCACATGGCCCTGGTAAAGGCGGCTGTTGGTTCCTGGGGGTGGACAGCAGTCCAGCACGTACAGAGAATGGATGGCATAGAGTACATAAGGTATTCATAGGAAACATGCAGGTGGCTCCTGGGAAGAAAGGGAGAGAGGCCAAAGTACGCCAGCTGGGCCTGGGACATTCTGAGCACAGCCTATAGTGTCACTCTGTCATCTTCCAGGGCCGTGGCTGGGTAAGGGAGGTCCAGCAGCACCAGAAATATCCACGACAGAAGAGCGGACACTAAGGGAACCTTAACCTTGTGTTAAGACAAGGATTTATGACCAGCGTTGGAGGGCCATTGTCATAGCAGGGGGACAGAGTGCCAGCCAGCTTCATCTCAAGGAGAGAAGACTTAACTAGCAGTTTAGCCCAAGACAGGACAGTGGCCCTGCGCGGGCCACAGCGTGCACAGCTGTGGGAGCCATCGAGCATGGCCAGACATCAGTAGACACCAGTGGGGGCAGGGCACCAGCATAACTGTCACTTTAATAGTGGCAGAGACCAGAGACTTAATATCCTAGTTTGATTCTGAAGAACTTCTTTTTGGGTAGGGAAGGGAGCTGTTCCCAAAATCCAGTTGTAGTCCTCGTGGTTACAAAAGCCAAGCAAGAAGAGAAACACTTTATAAAAATCTGTTGGGTAATATCAGATAGAAGAGATGCCCTTTTTACTATTATAAATCCTTCAGTATTTCCCAAAGGAGAGTCTCAGAGATGTCTGAGGTACCAAGAAAATCATCCCTCCCCCTTGTGATAGTGTTGAAGGATGCATAAGATCCGGGTGCTTTTAGGGGTGGGTTTCATTCCCTCACAGTCATACCTCATGTGCGATTGACAATGAGCTCTGAGCTCCTCACCGTGTGAATTAGAAAGAAAATCAGTCATACAGCTCTTGGTACTTGGTTGGTGTTCGGTAAATGTTAGCTTCTGTCCCTCTTCTTGCAGGCACTCGGAAAGAAAAAGTGGAACTTTCTAGAAATGTTAACCGTGGTGCAGTACTGAGTCAGCTCCCATAGTGAATATTCACCATATTTGGATGAGGCCTCTTGCCTTTAGTGGCCCCACTGGTTCCTGGCTGGCCCGAGTGGACGCCAGACTCACTGCACCTAATGAATGTTAATTAATGGTGATGAAGCACTCTGGGGAGAGGATTAATGACACAGTCCTCCTGTGCTTTCAAGTGGCTTTATAAGAAGCACATACAGAGTGAACACTTTGGAAAGAATGAATACAAATGAGAACCGTCACTGCTTTGCAAGAGGAAAGTTTATTAGATTTCCAAAGGGATTTAGGGACCTGCGAGGAAGGTCAAAGCAACAGAAAGAACCACAACACACCCGGTAGGACACCTTCGCAGCCCAGACCTATCAGATCATCAGGTCACAGAACAACTATAAGAGAGCAGTGTTGAATGAAGGGAATCTGGTGGGCTCGGCTCAGAGTCAGGCCACACCTGGGCATTTGCTCTCCTTCCAGACCGTGATTTACGAGGAGGCCTGGGGCTGGCTTCTGTGGCTGATACTTGGCAGGTAATCAGGGCTGGTCCATTGATGGTCCTTCTGTCTTCATGCAGTCCTCTTGCTGGCCCCAGGATATCTAGCACCGAAAGGTGCTGCAGGGCCCACAGCGGGAGCGTGGGCCACATGGGGTGCAGGGATTGGTGACGCAGGGTCCGATGGGCTTGTCACATGCGTTGGTCGTGGCACAGGGGTTGCAGGGCAGCCTGGGACACAGAATTGATAGTTGGTCAGCATGGGAGGGATAATTTTTAAAAAGAAAGAGCTCAACCCAAGGAGACAGAAAAAGCAGAAACCTTTCTCTGGCATCTTAGGAAGCCAAAGCCTTGTTTGGATTGCTCCTTTTACAGAACTCTGAGACAGTGGCAGAAAAGAGCAAAGAAGACTGAAGGTGGAATTCCAGCCCTCATTCTATAACCCTGGAGACATGGGGAAGTCCCTTCTCCCCTCTGAGCCTCAGCCTCCTCGCCTGTAAGACGGGATTGGTAACACATAGCACACAGAATGTGTTCATGAAAATACTGTCGGGTGACGAGAGCTGTACTCCGTGAGCTAACGAATTGTGTTCTCCTTCAGCATTCAAATGCTCATCTATAAGACGGTTATACTGTCCCCATTCTGCCTGCTTCACATGATTCCAACAAGGACCAATGGGACAGTGGATTTGAAAATGCGGGTTAAATCCAAAAGCTATTCAAATATATGTGATGATTGTTATAGTTTTGTTTTCCCTTCTGCTGAGACAGGCCAACCGTGAAGGCACAAAGCTTCATTTATGCATCAGCCTCCAAAGGCTCATCAGTTGGAGAAAATAATCTAGTCTCATGAGTATCTTTTGGAACAGAATATACCTTCCCGCCAGGTAATGATAGCAAAAAATACCCTCCATGGTACACTACTGCAACAGAAATCTCTGGTCTCTGCAGACACATTGGCTTCTGAAGCTTGACCTGCAAAGTCTCTGTTTTGTTCTTGAGTAAAGCTGTGTGTGTGCCTTGCAGGGGTATGTCCTGCTGGCCACTCACTTGCAGTCCTCGCTCTCCAGCAGGCCCCGGTACGTGTTGATCTCGCACTCCAGCCGGGCCTTGACGTCCAGCAGCACCTGGTACTCCTGGTTCTGCCGCTCCAGGTCACACCTGATCTCGGCCAGCTGGGACTCCACGTTGCTGATCAGGCACTGCACCTGGGCCAGCTGGGAGCTGTAGCGCGCCTCGGTCTCCGTCAGCGTGTTCTCCAGGGAGTCCCTCTGCGCGGAGAAGGTAAGGAATGTCACAGAGCTGCTCCTCAGGGAGCTTCTCCAGGGGGTTCCAGAGAAGTCCCAGGCTCCCCGAGGTCAGGAGAGTGTGGCCAGTACCCTGAACAACACCCACCAGGTTGTGCTGGGCCTGCAGCTCGATCTCCAGGGCGTTGACCGTACGTCTCAGCTCGATGATCTCCGCCTGGCAGGTCTGCAGCTGCTCCGAGCTGGACACCACCTGCTTGTTCAGCTCCTCGGTCTGAAACAGCACAGGGGAGAAGACAGGGTCAGACCCTGCCTCAGGGGCCCCGCGGGGCCAAGGGTCTCGAGCGGCCACGTGCTGAGATGCCCACCTGGGTGGTGAACCATTCCTCCACGTCCCTGCGGTTGGTCTCCACCAGGGCCTCATACTGACTCCTGGTCTCGTTGAGCACGCGGTTCAGGTCCACGGTGGGAGCTGCGTCCACCTCCACGTTGAGGCGGTCTCCGATCTGGCAGCGCAGGGTGTTGACTTCCTGGGGGCGGAAGGGAGAGGAATGAACCCACAGGAAAAAAGTCTATAAATAAACTCTCTTTGAGGGAGTCCAGTATGGTGGGGAGAAGATTGCAATGGAATTAGGAAATATGAGTTGAAGCCCAGTTGACATAGAACCCAGCGAAGTTACCTCTGTGTGATTCAGGCCTCCTGTTTGAGTGTCTCCTCATCATCATGATGAGGCTGCTTGAATAGGTGATTGCTAATGTTTCTTTCCAATCCAAGATTCTATCATTTCTTTCTGATTTTCCCTTTGCTCAGTGATAAGTCTGGCATGGTATCTGGTTTGTAATTATTGCTACTTAAATACAGAGAAATACAGAGGTATAACTCCTCCCATTTATTTCATGGCCTTCTCCCTTTATATACTGTCTACTTAGAGTAGTCTCCTTTTCTTCAAAACATCTAATCTTTGATATAGGCATCTGACATCCTACTATTACATTCAACCGTGAAGTCCGAGCCAACCATTATTTAAATTCCTTCATCTCTCTCAGTTTTCCCATCCATCCATCCATCCACTGGGTTCCAGTATCTAGATGATGTATAATACTAGGAAGTCTGCTGTCTCCTTATAGTCTTGGTTCTTAATTTGGCACCTTCAAAAGGTAATAGATCTTGTCAAGCAGTAGGAAGTACACTAAAGATCTTCGTGTGGACTTTTGGCCATATATTGGCCCCAAGTAGAAATAAGTCAGCTGACCACATTCTTTTAGGTAAACTTATGACTCATTCCCCCAAAATCCACCAAGTGTGTTTTGAGCAAGGAGCAAAATGTTGTGTTAGCTCTAGAGTGCTTAGCAAACACCAACCTTATCCTGCTCAAGGGAGGTATGGGACTCTCCATATAGGATGATGGGGGCTGGGACTCCCTCACCTGCTCGTGGTTCTGCTTGAGGCTCAGCAGCTCCTCCTTCAGGGACTCCACCTGGGCCTCCAGGTCAGACTTGCACAGGGTCAGCTCATCCAGGATCCTACGCAGGGCATTGATGTCTGACTCCACCAGCTGCCGCAAGCCCAGCTCCGTCTCATACCTGCACACACAGTGGAAGGTCAAAGGGAGTCAAAAAAGAAGACTTTTCCTAGGGCTTTACTTGGCTGACCTAGTCAAATTCATTACATTTTGACATTTTTTGAATTTTTTAAAAAATTCCCTCTTTGGAAGGGGAAAAAATACCACCATGCTGAGTAAAAAGACCTGTTTTCTCCCTGAGATCCCTGAGATCCATAAAGAAGGTATTGGTGGGGGGCCTATGTGCAGTTTTAATCTAATATTAACTGCATTTGTTCTAAGGATTTGCACAGGCTGCTATGGATTAAGCCCTGTCTTGCCTCTTTGAGTTGGTGAACTCCATATGCCTATTATACAGCTTGTCCCCCCATCCTTTCCAACCACCTTGAAAGCAACCTGGTCTTGTGATTAAAAAAAAAACAAAACACACTGAATTAGACATCAGTTAGGTTCAGCCTTGCAGTTATGACCATGGATAAATTCCTTCATGTCTCTGGGCCTTGACTTCTTCATCTACAAAATGGAAACCAAACTAACATTTCACAGGGTTGGTCTGAAGATGAAGAAATGACATAGTAATCACAAATACTTGTAAACTATAAAGTCCCACAAAAAATGCAAAGGATTCCTATGACTGTAATGATCACACCTAGAAAAAATGATATTCCGAAATGGATTTTGCCTCCTATTTTGGTGATTTAATAACTTTTTTTCTGATGGGCTGATAGTGACGCACATATACTAAGAAACAGGTGTGAAATTCACTTTTAAACTTGGTCCGCGTATTAAGTTGAAAAAGAGAGAGAATGGGTCACTTCTTTGCCTCCTTAAAAATAAGCTTAAAAGGCAGCATTCTTGCATTCAGTGAGGAAACTGACCTTTAACCTAACTACCCGATGCCAGAATCCTCCCAATGCCACGCCAGCCCACTTCTGCTTAGACACACCCGGGACAGAGTTCATCACATTGCAACTGAGCGCCCCATTACTCGATTGCCCTGATGGTTAGAAAAATCTTACTTGGTTCTGAAGTCGTCTGCAGCCAGTTTGGCATTGTCGATCTGCACCACCAGCCTGGCGTTCTCAGACTTGCTGCACAGAATCTGGGGACAGGATTCATTATGAAATGAGTTATACTAAGAAGGAATGCCTTATAGCTCAAAGTGACAAGCTGGTGTTTTTTTTTTCAAATACACGTTCCTTCCAAATAGCTTTGAGTCTTCCCAGATTTTCAGTTTGGGGATAAAAGGAGGATTAATTAATAGCACTGTTCATTTCAAAACTAAAACAGTCAAGGAGAAATGTGTCCTTTGTCGTGAATTCTCTCTTTGGTCTGCTTCTGGCTTCCTGCAGGAATTGAGCATACTGGATATTGGGCCTTCCTTAGAGTGACCTCTGTCCCAGTTTGCTTAGAAATAGGGGGCTCCTAGGATGCTAAACCCAGAAAAATCCCAGCCAAACCAGAACAGGCTGATTTTCCTACCCTCCCATCCCCTTATTCCAGTCCTGCTGACCTCTTTCTACTCTCCTTCATATTGTCCTTATCCATGCTTTTGCATAGAGCTTCTCCCTCCATCTGGAATGCCCTGGGATGTCTTCACCCACCTAGCAAGACCACCTGCATGACCCACATTCCCCGTCTGCCCCCCAGCTCTTGCAGGGGGTCACTTCCTCCATGCACCCTGAACAGTACTTAGCACTTAGCCAGTTATGCTTCTCCCCTTCACTCCAGCCATGTCTGTCTCCCCTGTTAGACCACGAGCTCCTGAAGGAAAGACACTGTCTCACTCTGTACTTTTTCCCTCGCTCACGCACCGTGCTGTGTATTCAGTAAATATGGGCAAATGAATGCATGTTCTTCAAATTGCATGGCCCTTTCTGGCATTCACTTTGCTAGCAGTACTGAGCAGTGGACAGTTAATCTCCTCAGAGAATCAAAGGCTTGTGCCATCGAATATAAACTCCTTCTCATCCGTCCACCCTGCTCATATATTCCTCTCCTGGGAAGCCCTCCCTGACCTATACCATGTATTAAGCCCCACCTCTATGCTGATTCTTTACTTATCTTCACTTCTCCTCCTTCATTTCTGGCCCTGAACTCTCACCCGCATGCTTGCTCTAGTAGATCGTACAGGGTCTGTGTATATTAATGGGGCTTATGGGGCCAACAGCTCTTTTACTTTGCCACTGGCACAGCCTCTGGCTACAGCTTTGAAAGGCTTTAAGTATTTGAGGATCCACTTAGGAAATCACTAGCTCCAAGAAATAATTCAGGTGCATTTTTTTAATGCTATAAGCCTAAAAAAAAATCATAATAGAACTAAAAACTCAGATACTCTGGTTTTAGGTAAGAAGCAATGTAAGTTTGCTAGGACTGATCGTAGTCTAATGTCTTACCCTATCCCAGTCCCTATCCTCCCCCATGGGGCTTCCCAAATAGATCTTCTAAGATAATTTGATGTGTCCTACCTAAGCCAATGAAGTCAATGCCTTTATCATCGTCGCTTTGAATAGTCTTAGATCCACTCAGACCTTGGTACGTTAAATTTAAATAAATAGTTAACTAAATCAGCAGCATGGTGGCCACCCCCTCACCTTCTGCTGGAGCTCCTCGATGGTCCGGAAGTAGGACTGGTAGCTGGGACACACGAAGGGCACCTGCTGCTGGCACCACTCCCGGATGCGGCTCTCCAGCTCCGCGTTCTCGCGCTCCAGCTGGCGCACCTTCTCCAGGTAGCTGGCCAGGCGGTCGTTCAGGAACTGCATGGTCTCCTTCTCGCTGCCATTGAAGGAGCCCTCGCAGAACCAGCCGCAGTTGCCCACGTTGGCGGGGATGTTGCAGGCCCCGGGCAGGGTGCAGGTGTGGCAGCTGGGGGGCACGCAGGGCCGGGAGGAGCAGGTGGAGCGGCAGGTCAGGTTGGGCAGGCAGCAGTTGTAAGACATGGTGCTGGAGGGAGTGGAGCTCTGAAGGTCAGTTTCGAAGGCTGATTGCTCTCTCTGGTGTAAGCCCTGGTCCTTTCCAGGGCTTTATATTCTGTCAGCAATGGGTGTGGTGTCCACACGCACCATTATCCCCTTTTACCCTATTTACCCATTTTTCCATTTGTTATTTAGCCACCTCACGCGAGTCCTTTACCTCATAAAATGCTCTACCCTGGCTTCCTGCTAAGTCAGAACTCCTCACCGATTATGCTGGTTGGTTAAGTAAGACCTTCAAAGTGACCAACCCATTTCCTTGCCAACAACAGCACTTGTTCACAGGGCGTTGATTTGGGGTGACAGCTATACCCTGTCCCCCAGAGAGGGGCACATCTATGCCTCTTACTCCTAAAGGAGGAAACATCGGTGGCTCATCCAGCTCCTATTCATTGAGGACTCTGTGAGAACAGCTACTTAAGGAAACCCACCTGGAGACTAGACTGTTCGGTAGGGAATCCTGGAAGCTGAGATCAGAGCGGACCTACAAGGCCATCCTGTTAAACAGCCCTTTGCCCTTCCATCCAGGCAAGATGGAGGCAATTCTCCCCTCTCCTTAGGGGGCTGTAAGAAGTCCCCCAGGCCCATTTCTACTATTACTCAATGTTCACAGAACGTTAAGGAAATGAACAACATGGGAGTACCTACCCTTACACACAACATGAGTGTCATCGCAATGGCTCCTGCTTACTGAGCATCCACTGTTCAAAGCACCTCATATGCATTGTCTCCTTCAGACCTCACAAAACCCTGTGGGGTTTGTAGATGAGGACACCAAGCCTCCGAGAGGTTGCCTACGGTCCCAGAGCTCCTACATGGTAAGCCAGCATTCAAACCCAAACTTCTCTAACTCCAACAGCCATGCTCTCTCCATCACACCAACTGTCTCTCTTCCAATCTCCTCACTCCTGAGATGAAATAATGCACAAATGGATTGAGTTCAACGAAGCTCAACCACTACTAGACAGTATCCCCTCCCAAATTAGACTGGGCCAGGAAACAAAAGCCTGTTCTCTATCAAAAAACCAAAGGTCATTTCTATTCTAATAGAAGGAAGTCTACAAAGTAAGTGTAATACCTGCTAAAATCTTGAAAAAAGGAAACCCTTGGTTTATTTGAAGGAGAAACATCTAAGCCCAGTTCTCCAAAGGATGTGATCATGAAAAGCCACCACCTCATGACATGCTTAATAGCATCTCGTGACCATCAATACATTTTGGCAAACAGATGTTCTGCCCTCAGATGTTCTGTCCTCACGCTATTCCAGATGGAGACACAAACTATGAGGATTTTATGTTTAATCTATCAGTGCTCAAAACAGGGCAGATACCCCTTAAAGCAGCTCCTTTTGGAAGCTACGTACTAACTCCTCCTCTACAGGCACCACTCAGATCACCCCTTCTACAAAGCTGACCTCACAGTCTGGGACACCTTCTATTGGTTATCCTCCTGAAGGCAAATCTTCATCTTCTCAGGGTGTGTTTATTTTTGAGACCAGCCAGATATCATTTGGAACCAAGCCTAGTGAATGGGATAAACAACTAAACTTAGTAGCCTCTTTAATGGGTCAGAAACACATTGTGAGTGTAAAATAATAATGTGCATTTTCTTGGGTGATTCTGAAAGTCATTTCCAATGTGGAGCTTCAAATGTGCTTTCCTAAAGGACAGCAGATTTGGAGTAAATGTGTGGCCTCCCAGAGCATAATGCTTTGAAGGCGCTGCCATCCTTAACCACATTCACAATCCGCAACTCTCTGCCCCTCCTGCCTGAATCTCTACCTTTAGAGAGATATGGCATGGATGTGCTGCTTTAAAATCAGTACCAAACTGATTGAAGCCCTATTGGATCAGATCAAATAACATAAAGCAAATAGTTGGATTCATTAGCTTTTCTGTTCCCCTCCCCCCTTCTTCGATGCCCCAGGCTTCAAAAGAGAAAAATCTAGACAGTGGCACTTTTTTAAAGAATTAGAAAGGAATGCTGTGCTGTAGATTGGCAAAAATGTCCATGGGGATCCCTAAACCATTACAGCAGCTGGTACCTCCAAGCCAAATGACCCAGAGGTAAGTATCCCTGTATCTTCAAAAGTAGAGGGCAGAGTTTAGAAAACAGGACTCCTCCCACCACTTGAGTAGAAATAACCATGATTGCTGCATAGCTGCTTGGTCATTAGATTATAATAGCTGAGAGGGTTTGGGTTTATTGAGAAAAGAGCCAAGTTTCAAGTCATTTCCCAGGAATTCTGGAAGGCAGTTGTTTTTTGTTTATTGCACTTACTGTGTGCTGTGAATCCTTACCTTTACAGAAGCAATGCCATTGTCTCTAGTCAATGACCCTTCAATAAACATGATGAACAAATCAAATCCTAACAAGAAGGTTTTATACCTGCCCATGTAATTGTGCCAGACGCCGTGGTAAGGCTTCTGGTCACCAGATGTGAGAAAATTGCAGTTGAGGTTTAAAGATACTATTTATTATGGAAGCCAAAGCTATTTCTGTGGGAGAGATCACATGCAAACTCACCAGGGGCACTTAACCTCAGAGTGGAATCAGGGCAGATCTGCTGAGACCATCCTCCCATGGCAGAACTTTAAAGGTCTTAGGAAGCCTCCCACTCCTTCCCAAAACCATCTTCTCTGATGGCCAGGTACTGGCACTTAAAATTCTCATCATGAGAAATGTAAACTGCATTCTTTGGGAAATACAAAGTATCATATTGGGCCACTTACAGATTTATTCTATTTTAATGTAGATGAATGGCAAGGAGAGGCCAGGAGTGCTATCATTGGACACACACAGACCAAGATACTGACATTTGCCTAAAAGAGATGAAGAGTTACCCACTGGAGAATTAGAAAAGCAGAAACACTGTTTGATACCAACACCAGCCCACCCTGCTGGGCAAGCCCCAGTAAGAGCTGCTTATAAGAACAAGATAAAGGGCTTCCATAGACAATTTATCAATTATCCACCTTACCACATTGAGGGGAGAAATTATGGTGGTGATCCAGGAACTAAACCAAGAGATTTGGCTTTGGAAAGACGCTTAAACAACATTTCCAGTGAAGGACAAACATGGGAGGACATGGCGAATGAGCCAGGTCAGTAGTAATATGGGCTGGGCAAAGAAAGGTAGAGCACCCCAAAATAGCATTCAGTGCTCATTACTCAAATCCTCTCTAGAGCTGCCTTGTTTCTCTTACACTCAGTCTTCAGCTCCCAAAGGGAAGAGAGTTTGGAGGTCTTCAGGGATCAAGCCAAATCAGAGAAATGCAAAGTTCATCAGTATGTCTCTAACTCTGTCTAGTCTAGAATGGAGGAGTCAAGAAGAACATGAAACAATCCAAGATAATATAACTTAATAGTCCTAGTCTTCTGGGAAGGCTGGATTCGGGAACCACTCAGAGAAGGGATGAAAACCTGTTTATGTGACTGCTCTACAGATCAAAGGGAAGAGCAGATGCCAAAACGTTTTAAGAGTTACACAGAGGGGGCGCCTGGGTGGCACAGCGGTTGGGCGTCTGCCTTCTGCTCAGGGCGTGATCCCAGCATTATGGGATCGAGCCCCACATCAGGCTCCTCCGCTATGAGCCTGCTTCTTCCTCTCCCGCTCCCCCTGCTTGTGTTCCCTCTCTCGCTGGCTGTCTCTCTCTCTGTCAAATAAATAAGTAAAATCTTTAAAAAAAAAAAAAAGAGTTACACAGAGGATAAAGCAAAGTAAGCTTCATGTTTAGTATGATACGTTGTGTTGAACTTTTGCATTAAGTTTACTATCAAGTTGGTGATTTGAAACAGATGTGAAAGAGCCACTGAAAGATGGCTTCTTCCCCCAGGATCCCACAGACCCTGCTCTCTCTGTGGTCACTAGTGATCTCCCTATTGCTATGTCCACTGACTTGTCTGAATCCTCAATCTTCCTGGCCCTTCAAGAGAGACAGTATCTTCACCTGATTAAAGCCTAGTGTAAGCCATAGAATACTGTAAGTGGAACAAATAAGGAACAGTAACACTAATGGGGATTCATGAGAAGGATGCCGTTGACCATCCCCTCATCAAAACCCCAACTTCTTTGGATTTCTGTGTTGCTTCAGTTGCTTCCCACTGCAACTGCTTATAGCTGGATGTCACCTCTCTCCTTGGGTACTGGGCCAAACCAAAGAGAACCTCATGGCAGGGACTTTGAAGAGCCTGAGACCGCTCTGTCATTTCTCCCAGTGGTTCCCGAGGTCATCCCCAGTTTAACATCACTCCTCTTGGTAGTCTTGACAACTGCTGCAGCTCTAACTGATCATTTCTGTTTAGGTGACTCTCTGACAGCTCTCCCAGATCCAGTCATTCTCTTCCAGCTCTCTCCACTGGAGCCCCACTAGAGTTTCATTTTCTCAGGCTCAAAAATGTCCCTCATGTTGACCCAAAGTAGGTATTTAATCAGTACTAGTTTCCTTCCTTCTGTCTCCATTGTTCCTCTACTGCCAACCAGCTTCCACATCCTGAGCTGTGCCTCTGAAATCCACCCCACTACCCTGGCCCTCCACTCTCCCCCCATCTCGTCCTATTGTCTCTCATCAGCCTCCCAATTGTTCTTGCTTCTTTCCCACCCAACCCCATCAACTTCTGGGGCCCATCACAACCCAGGCTATACGTAGCTGTCCAATAGATCATATGCCAAACTTCCTTACAAGCAAATCTCACAGATAACCATGAAACCACCAGATATGGTCATCCATGACTACTTTGCAGTTTCATCTTCCACCACCATATTTATGCTTTGCTCCAGCTAGAAATTGGTCTGTCGTGCTCTAGATACACTCATCTCCTTACCAGGTAAAGCTCATGTTCATTAAAACTTTCCCTCTTGTCAGACCTGCACACACTCATCTGTCCAAACATATCCCATCAAACTTTATTTCAGAATTATGCTAATATCAAATAGTAATTATTGATTGAAGTTGGAACAAGAGAAGTATTTAAAGTTTTAATAGCCTTCTCATGAATACTTATTAGTGTTACTGTTCCCATATTCCACTTACAGTATTCTGTGGTTTACACTAGGCTTTAATTGGGTGAAGATACAGTCTCTCTTGAAGGACAGGCAGACAACATTTGTATAAATGGAATATTCAGGTTTTCAAAGCCTTGATTGAGTTCTATCTCCTCTTAGAGCCTCTTTTTACCACTCTCTCACACCTCAAACTATAGAAATGGTACCTGAAAGTATAGTCTTTCTCTCACACTTTAGAAATTCATCATTCTTCATTTACACCTTTCTTGAGCCACATTTTTGTTTGTCTGTAGCAGGGTTGTCTCTTGATTTTGTCCACTCCAGACTATGAAGATGCTGTGGGCTAGGACTGGGGCTCACTTATCTGTGTGTTCTCAGCACTCCACACAGTAGTGACACACACAGGAGATAGTTGATTGCAGTTGGATAAGTTAGATAGTGTCAAATTAAATGAAAAATTGAGATGGTGGCCAATAGAGTTGAGAGCTTTAATAATTCAGATATGAGTCAAGCAGGGGGTAGGATTAATGTCTGTTGGGGGAGACAATCAACATTGGTCTTTCTTGAAAGGAAAGGAAATAAAGTGATACAGAAGTTACTGAAGAACATTATAGACCTATCTATAAAGACGTAGAGGAAAGAATGAACTTGAAAAGAGGGAGGTAGGGAGACGTGCTTGTCTGCATTTAAAGGGTCTTTGAATTATAAAGTGTTGGGTATAACAAGTGGGTAACAGGAGGAACCAGTCTGGCAAAGATAAGTTGGAGTCCAATTAAATGTGATGTGGCAACATAATACCAAGTCAAACTGTCCTATGAGCAACTGAAGACCCAGGACTTGAGCTAAAGTGAGAGCTTCAGGAGTCATCAGCATAGAGATGCTAGTTCTCCCTGAACAGGGATGGAGAAAAAGAAACACAGCAAAGAATCTAGGCATTTCCTAGATGTGACAGGGGGAGTCATGCTAATCAGGAGCAGGAGAACAGGTAGTAGGAGATATAACAAGAAGACCCAGAGTGTGTGGGTTTATGGAAATCATTGAAGGTACATTTTGAGGGAAAGGCAGCTATCTATACTAGTGATGCAGGTACAGCTGACAGGTTAAAAGGAGAGGGTAGCTTCTCTTTGAGCAGGTTCTACAGAAACTTTAGGCAGTTTAGGAGAAAGGGGAACAGAGAATCAATCCCTGAGTGATGAGGGTGACAGTGGGAGATAGCAGTGAGGTTTGGGGAGGACTCTCAGTATTGCCAAGGACCTTGCAGCCAAGACAAGATGGTCACGAGTGCTGGAGGCCAGGTTTCCTGCACGGTCTCCCCGTGGGGGGGGACCCTCCCAGGAGGACAGAACCCCTTCCCCATCAGTATTTACCAGTGGAACATAATGTCTGGGGTTAGTCATTTAACCCATTTCTTCCTAACAAAGGGGTATTTTTATGAAACAGCCACAGCAGGTGCTTTACAGTGCATAAATACGAATGAGAAACACATTTACTATGCCAGAGAAATAAAGTTTATTGGGAAGTAAATGAAGGAGCTTCCTTGCATTCCAGAGAATACCAAAGAAGCGAGAAAAGCAGGAAACTCAATACATACAGGAAATGCCCTAAAAGTAATACCTGGAGCTCAGATTACAGGGAGCTGGACATCTTCAGAAACAAAGACACTCAAACTTCAATAGGAAGGGATTTTCCAGACATTGGAAGTTAATGATGTGTGTCTTTGCTTGTTGAATCTGGAAAGCATTTCCATGTCTAGAAATAGCACATTTGGCATGGCTAGGCTTCTAACTTGCCGCTGAGCTCCAACAAAGGCAGGACCTAAGGACTTTTCCTGTGTTTGATCTAAATGGCTTCATTGTCGTCTTCAAAGAGGATGCAAGTTCTTAAATTAAGAGCAACGCGTTTGACAGTTGCCACAGGACCCGCAGGAATTGCCGCAAGCATTGGTGGTGGCACATGGGTTGCAGGGGAGCCTGGGAGGACACAGAGGTTTAGAATGGATTGGGGAGAATTGTGGAGAGAGTCCTAAGGTGCTTAATGAAACAATGCATGAATTCTCAGTGGTTGGACGTGGTTGGACATATTTGGAATCAAATTTGATTGTTATCAAATCCTTCTCCCCATCCCAGAATGCCATGTGCTAAGATGAAAAATTGTCTTTTTGAAAAATATGTTCTTTTGCTCTCAAGCTCTCATGGAACTAACACAATCTGCCTTACCCAACAGTTATTGTTTAGCTCCCTGAGGCAAGGGGGTTGTATGCGCTTCACCCTTGACCTTCCATTTCTGCTCAACTGTCACATAGTAGATTCCCTATAAATGCATGTTGTTTTGTGAGTTGAAAATGTGGCCCACAGGTGTATGCCCACAATGCCTTGTAGTCCCACCACATGTTTTCCAGAGTTCTTTGCCTCCCACTCACTTGCAGTCCTCGCTCTCCAGCAGGCCCCGGTACGTGTTGATCTCGCACTCCAGCCGGGCCTTGACGTCCAGCAGCACCTGGTACTCCTGGTTCTGCCGCTCCAGGTCACATCTGATCTCAGCCAGCTGGGACTCCACGTTGCTGATCAGGCACTGCACCTGGGCCAGCTGGGAGCTGTAGCGCGCCTCGGTCTCCGTCAGCGTGTTCTCCAGGGAGTCCCTCTGTGCGGAGAAGGTAAGGAATGTCACAGAGCTGCTCCTCAGGGAGCTTCTCCAGGGGGTTCCAGAGAAGTCCCAGGCTCCCCGAGGTCAGGAGAGTGTGGCCAGTACCCTGAACAACACCCACCAGGTTGTGCTGGGCCTGCAGCTCGATCTCCAGGGCGTTGACCGTGCGTCTCAGCTCGATGATCTCCGCCTGGCAGGTCTGCAGCTGCTCCGAGCTGGACACCACCTGCTTGTTCAGCTCCTCGGTCTGAAACAGCACAGGGAAGAAGACAGGGTCAGACCCTGCCTCAGGGGCCCCGCGGGGCCAAGGGTCTTGAGCGGCCACGTGCTGAGATGCCCACCTGGGTGGTGAACCATTCCTCCACGTCCCTGCGGTTGGTCTCCACCAGGGCCTCATACTGACTCCTGGTCTCGTTGAGCACGCGGTTCAGGTCCACGGTGGGAGCTGCGTCCACCTCCACGTTGAGGCGGTCTCCAATCTGGCTGCGCAGGGTGTTGACTTCCTGATGGAAGAAGAGGAATGAATGAGACACAGAAATGGATCTGCTGTGTATCTTTCTACTGTAGGAAAGTGAGCACAACAAAAGTGCACTAAAGGGAATATCCTGATCATTCCCCACACCTGACACGATGTAGGAATTAACCCAAATAGGGATCACATCAATTTCTTTCCCAAAAACCTGAAAGAAGCTCACATTTCCAATAAGACTAAGTCCAAACCCCCTGGCATATACAAATCCTACCTCATTGCCCATCACATCCCTATAGGTAATTCATGCCCAGCCGTATCAGTCCATGGGCCAAACTCAGTATACCTGCTCTACCACTTCTGTGTCTTTCCTCAGCCTCTTCCCCCAGATTGAAAATCCAAGTGTGAAATCCTCCTCCTTCCCATGACATGCCTCTGAGAAGAGTTGCTTATCTCTTTCCAGGTAGACTGGATTATTCCCTGAATATGCTGCTTGTACATCTCATATAGTACTTCTTTTCCTCTGCCTGTATTATGTCGTTGTCTTTACATGGCCATCTCCCCAGATTAGACTGGGAGCTCACTGAAGAGAGGGGCATGTCTTAT
Source organism: Ursus maritimus (assembly GCF_017311325.1). Classification (NCBI taxonomy): domain Eukaryota; kingdom Metazoa; phylum Chordata; class Mammalia; order Carnivora; family Ursidae; genus Ursus; species Ursus maritimus. Next base: position 20,546,654 of record NW_024424897.1, on the reverse strand, counting down.
TTCTCTTTTTCCTCCATCTCTCGAACTAATTCAGAAACTAACAGTGACAAGAAGAGAGCAGGGCCCAATAAACGGATGCCCTTCCTCAGCATCTCCAACATTTGCCCAACCCTCATCCAGCTGCTTGAGAATAAGCAACCCACCTCATTCCATGCTGTGGATAAAGCATCATCACTCTCTGGCTGACCTTGAGTTCTTCAGAGAAGGGTCCCAACCCAAAAAGTCTGATGACAATTGCCTCTAGTTGATGATGTTAAAGGCGTGGCTCTGAAGCCTACTTTTTTTTTTTTTTTTAATCTTTTCCTCTCACCTCCTCATGGTTGCTCTTGAGGCTCAGCAGCTCCTCCCTCAGGGACTCCACCTGGGCCTCCAGGTCAGACTTGCACAGGGTCAGCTCGTCCAGGATCCTACGCAGGCCATTGATGTCCGACTCCACAAGCTGCCTCAAGCCCAGCTCTGTGTGGTACCTGCACATACAGATCAGAGTGGGAGGATGAGGCAGGAAAGAATCCCATCCCCCTGTCTTGTGTCTTGTGGATGGGCTGGTTTCAATCTCTTAGAGCTGATACAGTTTACTACCTCTTTTCGCCCATGTTTCCCTCAAGTTCTGCACAGATGGACTGGAGAGGCCCCTGACTCAACCTAACACCAGAAGGTGCCCACAGCTGTTCATTAAATGGAGTCTCTCATTCTCCTCTCAATTTTGTTGTTAATATAACACCATTCCTCAAGAACCAATCCATTCCCCAAGAATAGTTCATGTCGATCTCTGAATTTGCGAGTTTAAGAAGGACTTTGGGAGAGGCCAATATAGACTGAAGAGCATGCAACATGTGAGTCTGGATTTCTGTTTGAAAATGGTTTTCTATAAAGCCAGGCTTGAGAAGAGGAATGAAAAGTGTGAAATGGCTACCTCTTCCCTTCTAGGAAATGTTTAGTCTCATGGGACCATGAGAGAGCCATCAGGATCTTAGAGTCACCTAGCCTGAAAGTTTCAACATACTTGGTTCTGAAGTCATCAGAGGCCAGCTTGGCATTGTCGATCTGCACCACCAGCCTGGCGTTCTCAGACTTGGCACACAGAATCTGAAAACAAGATTCTACTATGAGGGCCACTTGAACTTGGGAATGTCTTATTTTTCAAGGACAGTCAGCTGCTGTTGCACCCCCACATGGCACCTCCTCACCTTCTGCTGGAGCTCCTCGATGGTCCGGAAGTAGGACTGGTAGCTGGGACACACGAAGGGCACCTGCTGCTGGCACCACTCCCGGATGCGGCTCTCCAGCTCCGCATTCTCGCGCTCCAGTTGGCGCACCTTCTCCAGGTAGCTGGCCAGGCGGTCGTTCAGGAACTGCATGGTCTCCTTCTCGCTGCCATTGAAGGAGCCCTCGCAGAACCAGCCACAGTTGCCCACATTGGCGGGGATGTTGCAGGCCCCGGGCAGGGTGCAGGTGTGGCAGCTGGGGGGCACGCAGGGCCGGGAGGAGCAGGTGGAGCGGCAGGTCAGGTTGGGCAGGCAGCAGTTGTAAGGCATGGTGCAGGGAGAGGTGATGGAGAGCAGGTAAGCCGATACAGGTGGATGTGGTGAGGTTTGAGTCTCTCCTTCCTCCGTAGTCCTTTTATACCCTTATTGGTGGGTGGGGGTTGGCATACAGCATAGTTTCCCTTCCTAATGCTTCAGCTAATTTTTTCTACAAAATATGCTAGTTAGATGCCTCCAAAGAGTCCCCTCAACCCATAAAATTATTCCATTCAGCTTGTGTCACGCCAGGTTCCTCCTAGGTGCTAGTGGCTGTGAAATCAGAGTTTCATCAGATGGCTTCAAAGGAGACAGAATCATCACAATCCCAAATGGCTCTCCCCATTACTCAGAGGGGAGGAGAGCCAAGGACATGGGGTGGAGTTGTTTGGGACTCCTCACCCATGAGGTTCTGCCACTAGATATCTTGGAAAGAGAGTCTAGAGTGAACAGTCTTCCAGGTGGCCCTCTTTTACCAGTCCTGCCCATTTTTCAGTTCAACTTGACTTCATAGCAGAAACTTGTCCTGTGTTAGCTGCAAGGATCCTGAGCCCTACTCATGAGAGTATTAATTGGGGCTTAGGGAATTTATCAATACATGGAGTTTGAAAATAATGGAGTGTTCATGGCTGAGAAGTGAAACTGGCTAAATGGGTAGAATAACACTGAAGCAGAGATAGCAAACTAGGGCCCAACAAGCCAAAGTTAGCCTGCTGCCTTTTTTTCTAAATAAACATGGCACACACCCATGTTCATTAGGTATTATCTATGGCCGCTTTTGGTCTACAATGTCAGAGTTGAATAGTTGTAATAGAACCCATATGGCTTGCAAAGCCTAAATATTTACTATCTGGCCCTTTATAGAAGAAGTTTACCAAACGGTACTGAAGCAACAATCTCCTTAAAGATGAGAAAGAGAAGAAATATCTAGAAATAAAATTATGCCCCGAATAGTCCACAGAGAGAGTTCAAGTGGCAGTATTGAAGCATATGTATGAAGCATAATACTTCAGACTCAACAAGAATGGAAAATCAGAATGAGGAGCTCAGAGCTATCTTTGTATCCATGGTGACCTTATCTCAAAGTCTCTGGAAGTTTCTCTCGCCTTATCCCTAGAGTTAATCCTCTTTCTGAGAGCATTGTATATCCCTAGAGGTGTGACTGCCTGCGAGAGATGCTCCCGGAACAAGTCACAACCCATGAGAATGCACCTTCACTCTGTCGTCCCTAAGAAGTGGGTACCATCCCTGATGAGCATGCCGTCTCTGTCACGTCTGGGATCAGATACCCTTGGACACTTCCAAGCTTTTGGGAGTCTCCCTATTGCCCAATAAAGAATCTTAATGAAGTAGCCCTCCTCATCTCACCTTGTATTCCTTGTCACTTTTCAAAATCTTGGGCTCACAAAGAAGTCCCCAAAAAATCATTTGTGCAACACAGTGGAGAGATAGATAGATAGATAGATAGATAGATAGATAGATAGATAGATAGATAGATATATCTTATTCGGCTATCTTATTCGGGGTGGTTCTTGAGGAGGACACGTTCTCTACATGGGGTTGTAGTGCCACCAAAGCCTCCTTTCTTATACTGGCATTGAAATGGGCTCTACTCACTTTCTGGGAATCCCCCAGCCTTGCGTTTCTGTGCTAACACCCATAGTAATGATGGTGACGGTTTTGGCGATACTGATGATGTTACTTACCACTTCATGAATACTTACTCTACACCAAACAAAGCACTTAGTGCTATGGCACATTTCTCATTTGACCCTCCCCACAAGCCTGTAAGATTGGCCTGTAAAATTATTCCCATTTTACAGATAAATTAACAGATTGGGAAAGGCTCAGCATTTTCCCAAGACACAGCCAATAAGTGGCAGAGCTGGGATTTGAACAATTCATTATCTAATTCTTGAGACTGAATACCTAAACACAGTGCAAACATTTGGCTCAGAAGTTTCTCTGATTTTGTAAGGGGAAGGAAATCTTAGATTCCTTTCTTCCCATTGCCCCTCTTTATAGTTTTTGCTTCTGATTCCCACTGGGGCCAGGTTCCCACCCTCTTCCAACCCCATCAGTCCTCCAAAGGCCTCTCTGCCCAAAGGCCTCTCTCACCCAGCTATTCTCTATGGTACCTCTTGAACCGAAACCAAATTACACTTATTTACTTTTCTTCACAGGCAAATGGCTGTCCTTTTGCATGACTGGTTGATATGTCCAGATTGGAAATTAAATTGCCTTTTCTCAGCATCTAAAAAAATCAAAATGCACAATGGCATGACCTAAGGTGATTTAGAATCTGAGAGAAAGCCTACTTGCCTCACCCTGAACTTTTAACCCTATAAAAGTTCACTTCAGAAGAAGGATCTATTTCCTAAGAATCAAAGAACTCTAAAGATAGAAGGACCTGAATTTATGGAGAAGAAAACTAAGGCCCAGATGGTGAGGCAGGAAAGAAATGAATAACAATATGTCACTTCCTCATCAGGTAGTCTACTAGAACCCTTCACATATAGTATTCCATCCTCACCCCAAACTCTGGATGTTTCAATGCCATTGTCACCATATATCAGAGATAAAGAATCTGAGAAGAAAGTGAACTTGTTCAAAATGACACAAGTAAGTAGACTCAAGTCTGCTGGGCCCATCCCACCTTACTGTGAAATAGAGAGATGAGTCACTGGCATAGGCCAAGATGTGACAAAACGTGAGAACTGGAAGAAAACAGAGGTAGCTCATGATTTCCAATGCCAGCTCTGAGCACGGACAGGAAGACACATCTAGGCTTCCTGCATATTGCTCTGCTCCTCAGTAAACTGGAGGTTAAAAAGTGACAAATCCCACAAGCTCGTGATGAGGCGTGCCTCCCAGAAGTAATGAGACAGGCTTTTACAGAGAAAAATGCTGCACATTCCTGAACAGTCCTTCTCTTCCTATAGACACTGACAGAAGCCTCAAGCCTCAAAGCACTCAAACGATGACTCTGACCCCAGATATAAGGATGCAAAAATGCCTTAGCTGTACCCATTACAAATATGAATTTTCAGGGAAACAGGAAAAGAATCAGCAAAAATATTCAGGACATAAGCTTGGGGATGGGTCAAACATCTGAGAATGATATTCCCAGTGGGTTAAGAGTTCAGACCAGGACAGCCAAGAGCCAATTAAATAGATTTAAAAAGAGCACTAGACATGCCAACTGAGAAGGGCCTGGGGCCCCATCAGAAGATGGGCCTGGAGCCAAAGAGTACCAAATAATGCTGCATAGAGCATATACTCCAGGTGCAGAGCTAGAGGGGGGATTTAAAGAAAGAAACAGTGGTATGAAAGACAGTAGGATGGTGTACAAATTCTACTGTTGGGCATGAAACAACAACAACAAAAGTGACTATGCTTTCTATTCTTTTTTTTTTTAATGTTTTTTTATTATGTTAGTCACCACACAGTACATCCCTGGTTTTTGATGTAAAGTTCGATGTTTCATTAGTTGCGTATAACACCCAGTGCACCATGCAATACGTGCCCTCCTTACTACCCATCACCAGCCTATCCCATTCCCCCACCCCCCTCCCCTCTGAAGCCCTCAGTTTAAAGACCTCGATGTGAGACAGGAATCCATCAAAATCCTGGAGGAGAACATAGGCAGCAACCTCTACGACATCGGCCAAAGCAACCTTTTTCATGACACATCTCCAAAGGCAAGAGAAACAAAAGATAAAATGAACTTGTGGGACTTCATCAAGATAAAAAGCTTCTACACAGCCAAGGAAACAGTCAAAAAAACTATGCTTTCTATTCTTAAGAAGCTTATCTATATGTTAAGTCATCAATAATCAAAATAATAATCGTAATAAGAATGTTTGGTTTGCAAAGTGTTTCCACAAACACAGTCTTCCATGATCCTCTTGGCAAATGTATAAAGCAAGTAGAGAAGATGTTGTTACCTCCACTTTGGGGAAACTGAGGCTCAAAGAAGTTACATGTCTTGTCCAAGGACACAGAGCTAATGAGAGGATAAGTGAGAACTAGAACCCAATTCTGGCAAGTGGGCCACAACCTGGCTCATTAGAACCACCTGTAGAGATTCTAAAACTCCCACTGCATCCCAACGTTCATAGCAGCAATGTCCACAATAGCCAAACCATTTGACAGATGAATGGATAAAGAAGATGTGGTATATATATATACAATGGCATATTACTCAGCCATCAGAAAGGATGATACTTACTATTTACATTGACATGGATAGAACTGGAGGATATTATGCTGAGTGAAATAAGTCAATCAGAGAAAGAGAGATATATGGTTTCATTCATATGTGGAATATAAGAAACAGGGCAGAGGATTAAAAGGGAAGAGAGGGAAAACTGAATGGGAAGAAATCAGAGAGGGAGACAAACCATGAGAAACTCTTAACTCCAGGAAACAAACTGAGGGTTGCTGGAGGGGAGGTGGGTAGGGGGGATGGGGTAACTGGGTGATGGGCATTAAGGAGGGCACGTGATATGATGAGCACTGGGAGTTATACGCAACTGATAAATTATTGAACACTACATCTGAAACTAATGATGTACTATATGTTGGCTCCTTGAATTTAAATTTAAAAAATAAAATAATAAAAATTAAAAAATAATAAAACTCCCAGTGGCCAGGCTACATCCCAGACCAGTTAAATCAGACTCTCTAAGGGCAAACTCAGGCTTCAGCATTTTTTTTAAGTTCCCCAGGTGATTCCAAAGTACCACCAAGGTGGAGAGCAACTGTCCTCATGCCCGATGATGATGACAGAGTACCTGGAAACAATTTAAAAGCCACATGGAAGTATTTAAGGGGGTGTAGAATACATTTATTTACAACATTATGGTTTGGCTACAGGAATTGAGATCTCTGTTTTGAAAAAAAAGACGACAGAATTTACAGATCCAAAAGCTTCGCCCCTGGCCAGAATCTTCCTTTGTTCTAGTGATGGCCTCTCTGTTTAAAGCATGTTTGGAGTTTTGTGTTTTGGAAATGTCTGTATCTTTTTAATACCCAGTTTGTTGATAGCAAACCTTTGTCTTTTAAGGATGGATTTGATTTTTTGGAAGCCATTCAACAAGAAACTTTATGAATAAGATGGATGATCAAGTTAGATAATTTAAAAAAAAAAACCTCCATATGATTGTGGCTCATAATTGATTTTAAAGAGACTTGCCAAAATTTAGCTGGAATGTGTGTGTAAGGAACAACTATGAAGAATGTCATTGACCTGGAAATATTCATTCTGCCCTGATTTTTTAATCATTCTCCATACTTTATAGTGGTGTCATGTGCATCTATTAACCGAACCTGGTTCAAATCTCGTAATTGCTAATAACCAACTGTGATTTTGAACAAGTTTCCAAGGGTTCAATTTCCTCGTTTGTTAAAATGGGTTTAATATGAAGCATTTTGTAAAGATTAAGATAAGTTCCTAGTATTTTGCCTAACCCATAGCTGATATCCAACAGATGTGAGCTGTATTACTTTCCTACTGCTACCTTCACAAATCACCACAAATTTAGTGGCTTAAACTAACACAAATTATTATGTTAAAGTTCTACAGGTCAGAAGCCTAACATGGGTCTAAAATCAAAGTTTTACTTTCATTGGAAGTATGATTAAGAAAAAAGTTTACAATTACATCAAAAAGAATAAAATACTTCAGAATAAATGTAACTAAGGAGGCAAAAGACTTGTACACTGAAAACTGCAAAACATTACCAAAAGGAATTAAAGAAGAGACAGGTAAATCGGAAGACCTCCTGTGTTTGTGGAAGATTTAGTATGTTTAAGATGGCAGTATTGCCCAAAGAAATCCCTATCAAAGAGATTCATTGCCATCCCTATCAAAATCCCAGTGATGTCTTTTGTAGAAATAGAAAACCTCATCCTAAAATTTACACGAGATTTCAAGGTACCCCAAATAGCCAAAACAATCTTTTAAAAAGAAGAACAAAATTAGAAAACTCACACTTCCCAATTTCAAAACTTACTACAAAGCTATAGTATTCAAAACAGTGTGGCACTGGAATAAGGACAGACATATAGACCAATGGAATAGAATAGAGTCCAGAAATCATCCTTCACATATATGATCAAATGATTTTCAAAAAGGATGCCATCCATTGAAGGAAGGACAGTCTTTTCAATGAATGGTGCTGAAACGACTGGATATTCACATGCAAAGAATGAAGTTAGACCCTTACCTCACACCATAAACAAAACATGAACCCAAAATGGATCATAGACCTACATCTAAGAGCTCAAACTGTAAAACTTTTAGAAGAAACCATAGAGGAAAACTTCATGACATTGGGTGTGACAATGATTTCCTGGTCATGGCACCGAAAGCACAGATAACAAAAGAAAAAATAGGTAAGCCCCCCAGAAAATGTAAAAACTTTTGTGCACCAAAGGACACTATCAAGAGAGTGAAAAGGCAGCCCACAGAATGGAAGAAAATGTTTGCAAATTATATTTCCAATAAGGACTAATATCCAGAAAGCATAAAGAACTCCTACAACTCAACAACGACAAAACTAAACGACTTAATTAAACACATGGTCAGAAGACTTGAATAGACATTTCTCCAAAGATCTACGAATGGTCAACAAGCACATGAAAAGATGTGTCAACAGCACTGATCATCAGGGAAATGCACATCAAAACCACAATGAGGTATCACTTCACTAGGATGGCTGTCAGCAGAAACAAAAACAAGCAAAAAACAGAATTTAAAAAGTGTTGGTGAGAATGTGGAGAAATTGGAACCCTTGTGCATGGCTGGTAGGTACGTTAAATGGCACGGCCTCAAACAAGTAAACATAGAGTTACCATAGGATCCAATAACCCCACTTCTAGGTTCATACACCAAAGAACTGAAAGCAGGGACTTGAACAGATATATGTATATCAGCGTTCACAGCAGCGTTAGTCCCGATAGCCAAAATACCCGTCCATGGATGAATGGACAAGCAACATGTGATATATACAATGGAATATTATTTCATCTTAAAGGGAACAAAGTTCTGATGCATGCTACAACATGAATAAGCCTTGAAAACATTACACCAAGTGAAATAAGCCAGACACACACACACACACCCAAACACTATATGATTCCGCTTATCTGAGGTACCTAGAGTAGTCAAAGTCATATGGACAGAAAGTGGAATGGTAGTTAGCAGAGACTTGAGGCAGGGGGTTAGGGAGTTTAATGAGGCAGAGTTTTAGTTCGGATTGGTGAGAACGTTGTGGAGATGAACGGTGCTGATGGATGGACAACAATGTGATTGTACTTGATGCCCCTGAATTAAACACTAAAAAAAAAAAAAGGTAAAATGGTAAATTTTATGTTATATATACATATATATTTTTCCACAGTAAAAAGAGAAAAACCAAGGTGTTGGCAGGGCTGTGTTCCTTTCTGGAGGCTCCGACAGAGAATCTATTTCCTTTTCTTCTCCAGCATCTAGAAGCTACTTTCTTGGTTTGTGGCCCCCTTCCTCCATCTTCAGATCCTGCAGCGAGGAGTCCGGTCATCATATCACATCACTCTGATCTGTGTCCCCTGTCATGCCTCCCTCTCCCTCTCACTGTCTTCTGCCACCCCTTCCACTTTTATTTTTTTTAAAGATTTTTATTTATTTATTCGACAGAGATAGAGACAGCCAGCGAGAGAGGGAACACAAGCAGGGGGAGTGGGAGAGGAAGAAGCAGGCTCATAGCGGAGGAGCCTGATGTGGGGCTCGATCCCATAACACCAGGATCACGCCCTGAGCCTAAGGCAGACGCTTAACTGCTGTGCCACCCAGGCGCCCCTGCCCCTTCCACTTTTAAAAGGACCCTTGTGAGTATATGGGGCCCATGGGATAACCCAGTTTAATCTCCCCCATTTTAAAGTCAGCAGGTTAGCAGCTTTAATTCCATCCGCACCTTTCATTTCCCTTTGTGTCCAACCTAACACATTCCTGCGTTCCAGAAAACAACGTGGGCATCTTTGCAGAGAAGGGGGACCGTCATTCCGCTTACCACAGCCATTAACATTACTTTTGCATTACTGTAAAATGATATATGTAAGCAGGATGTGGAATAAAGGAACGAGCAAAATTAGGGCTTCTGAACTGAGCATGACCCTAGATTTGGAGGAAATCACAGACACAGTAGCAGACCACATCAGAGAAGGGATTCCAGGTCAGAGGCTGCTCACGACCCAAGCAGCCAGGTGTGCAAATCTGAAACCACCCTGTAATTTGAGCTTTAAAAATAAGGGTCGGGGGACAATTATGGTAGAAACCATAAATAGTTACTTTATCAAATATATGTATGTAGTTTCAATCCATTTGGTTATATCAGTATACAAGATTGTGTTTCACCAAAGTGGGTCTGATATCTGCCTCAGAAAGCCTGGTGAGATGGGAAGGTTCATGAGAAAAGGTAGAAACCTGAGTGGTTTCCGATCCTTTCATGTCAAAATGGTCCTCTGGGGTCCTAGCAGGTCAAGGCTTAACATTTCCTTGGCTCTTCTTTGAAGTTCAGGATTCAAGTTCAATCCTTTCTTGATGAACCCTGACGTCATTCTCAGTACTGGGTGACTTGTCTGCCCCACAAGCCTGAGCGTTCAGTGTCGGGGACCATGCCTTATAAGAGCACTACTTAAGGACTAGTTCTATGCCTTTACAAGTTGTAAATAACTTGCAGCCAGGACTGTGTCTTTCTTGATATGTGTCTCTCTTCCCCACCATTCAGGGTGTGCGCAGAGTAGGTAACAGGTACTGGTTAGGATGCACTGAGAAAGGTGGAAGTATCAGATGAAGGGGGTGGGGGGGTGTCTAAGCCCTGGGTTGGGAGGGGAAGTGAGCATCTGGAGCCCACAGTGGTAACGATCCACTGACACAGGAGGAAGGGAGTCCTGGGCACAGCAGGCAGGCCAGAACATTCCTTCACTGGGTGTTCCTGAGGCTGCCTGGAGCGCCCCGGGGCCACCAAGACCCAGATAATACAGCTGGACCTGAAACTTCCTGCTGAGAAACGATGAACTTCCCAGAGCCTCTTTCTCATGCCCAGCTCCTGCCTCCTTAGTTCGGATTTAGAGGCAGTCAGGTCTAGGAGATGTCCAGGTCAGGAGGGAAGAGTGGGAAACATGCAGGAATGGTCAAGGGGAGATGGGGGTACAGCACTGCCCCTTCTCTGCCCTCCCTCCTGACAGCCTGCCTTACCCAGGCGTCCAGGGCGCCAGGCCAGCCATCTGCCCTCCAGGCAAAGAACGGCTCTTGTATCCAAGAGTCAGGCCATTATGTAGCCTGACTTTCAAGTGGCTTTTTATAGAGTGCTCAAGTGATGGGTGCGGCAGAACGAATGAATACCAATGAGAAAGGTATCTGCTTTGCCAGGGAAATCAAGTTTATTAGCAGGTTACAAGGGAACGCCCTGGCACTTCCGAGGGTTCCCTGGGCAAGTGAAAAAGGAACAGACCCCAGTGAAGGTCTGCAGTAGGTGGGCTGAGTTTCATGGATGCCTTACTGGGGCAGCTCCAGCCACGCAAACTGTGTTTTCTGCCCAGTTTTGTCGAATGAACCAGTGCCAAGTCAAAGCTCTGGAACCTTGGGCCCTGCCTCCTTGCTCCTCTGGCAGCCCCGGGCTCTAGCGCACGAAGGAGTTGCAGGGCCCACAGCGTGGGCGGGGGACACAGGGCGTGCAGGGGGCGCAGGAATTAGAGACACAGGACCCGGCAGATCCGCATGCATTCGTTGTGGCACAAGGGTTGCAGGGCAGCCTGGAGAAAAAGAATGATGTAGAAAAGGTGAATTGAGGGAGGCTTACAGTATAAGAGAGACCCCAAGAGTGGAATGAATGCCTGTGGGATTTGACCTGACCTGTAACAGAGAAAGCCACAGGCTCACCTGCTGCAAAGCTCCCTATCAAATTGCTAATGGTCTTCCTACCACGTAGTGCCCAAAGGGCTAGATGGAAACTCTAGAACTCTGGCTTTGACTCCCAACACTGTCCATTCCTAGCTAGTGACCTTGGAAAAGTCACTTCCCTTCTCCAAGCCCCAGTTTCTTCACCTACAGAATGGAAAGAATACTGATCCAACCTGCTTGGCTGTAACTACAAGGTCAGATAAGGTAGTGTATGGAGATGTACCCTCTACTCAATACAGTCTTGTAAAATGAAAGAAATACCATCGATCTTATATCTATATGATCACAGTAGAATGCAAAGAATTGGCTGTACAATTTCAGTTTGTGCATCAAACAGTTCTTGCTTTTCTCTATTTTTAATGATGGCCATATTCTGTTTTCTGAATTCTGTTCGATCATGTCTGGTGTGGAGGCAAAATTTCCTTTTGAAAGTATGCAAATTTGCCTGGAGCGCAACTGAGAAACTTGCTTATATGAGTGTGGCTTCACCAGATACCTCCAACTCGCTACTCACTTGCAGTCCTCGCTCTCTAGCAGGCCCCGGTACGTGTTGATCTCGCACTCCAGCCGGGCCCGCACGTCCAGCAGCACCTGGTACTCCTGGTTCTGCCGCTCCAGGTCACTCCTGATCTCAGCCAGCTGGGACTCCACGTTGCCGATCAGGCACTGCACCTGGGCCAGCTGGGAGCTGTAGCGCGCCTCGGTCTCCGTCAGCGTGTTCTCCAGGGAGTCCCTCTGTGCGGAGAAGGTAAGGAATGTCACAGAGCTGCTCCTCAGGGAGCTTCTCCAGGGGGTTCCAGAGAAGTCCCAGGCTCCCCGAGGTCAGGAGAGTGTGGCCAGTACCCTGAACAATACCCACCAGGTTGTGCTGGGCCTGCAGCTCGATCTCCAGGGCGTTGACCGTGCGTCTCAGCTCGATGATCTCCGCCTGGCAGGTCTGCAGCTGCTCCGAGCTGGACACCACCTGCTTGTTCAGCTCCTCGGTCTGAAACAGCACAGGGGAGAAGACAGGGTCAGACCCTGCCTCAAGGGCCCCGCGGGGCCAAGGGTCTCAAGCGGCCACGTGCTGAGATGCCCACCTGGGTGGTGAACCATTCCTCCACGTCCCTGCGGTTGGTCTCCACCAGGGCCTCATACTGACTCCTGGTCTCATTGAGCACACGGTTCAGGTCCACAGCAGGGGCTGCATCCACCTCCACGTTGAGGCGGTCTCCAATCTGGCAGCGCAGGGTGTTAACTTCCTGTGGGTGCAGAAAAGGCAAGAGTGACTCTCCTCAATGAAGAACAGACTTTGCTTATTGAAGCCCTGTTAGTCTCTTTCCTTGGAAAAGAGACTGTGAGTGGAGCAGTCTGTGACAGCACAAGGCAAAGCACTCCATGCTCCATGTAGCACGGCTCCCTCCTCACACAACTGTGCCATGGCACTTGGGTTCAAAAAGAATTCCCAAGGGTTTGCTCAGATGCCACCAAAGATGGACTAATGCCCAACGTTCCCAATTTGCAGATTGGCTTCAGAAGACCTCGTAATACAAAGAATTGACGGTACAATTTCAGATTGTATAGCAAACAATTCTTGCCATCAAATAAGATCATGGCATGACCCCTCCAGGAGAGAGGAGGAACCCCAGATCATTTTTCACCAAGACTTGAAAGAGTGGAGACTAAGAAACAACAGGCTTGATTCTATGACCTTTGGGGAGAGAGATGACTTTGTACAGGGTGAATATAGCAATGCTGAGCCTTGTTCTACAGCTCAGTAACCAATCACAAGCTGTTGGAGGGGCTCTAGGAAACTCACATGATGCACCAGTTTTGAGTGAAACATACATCTTATCTGGGAACATGAATAGGTCTCATCTCTGTTTCTTCATTCATCATGAAGTTTTGGTGTTTTTTAAAGGAAAATTGTAACATCAACCCCAACCTCATATTCCAGTTTCTATCATCCCAAATCATTCAAGTCACCCTCAGCTTGAGGTCGAGCCAGGTTTCTTCATTTCTCATTTCTGGTCTCACCTCCTCGTGGTTCCTCTTGAGGCACAGCAGCTCCTCCTTCAGGGACTCCACCTGGGCCTCCAGGTCGGACTTGCACAGGGTAAGCTCATCCAGGATCCTGCGCAGGCCGTTGATGTCTGACTCCACCAGCTGCCGCAAGCCCAGCTCCGTCTCGTACCTGTGCAAGGATAAGGTCAAAGCAGTGACCAGTAGACCTTCAAGACCCACAGGAATGACCTTTGATAGCCCCCATGCACTTAGCCTTTCTACTTTCTGCAATGAGTAGACCCAGGAGACAGAGGGTTCTGGAGGCTCAGTCCAGACCAAATACCGATCCAAATATAAACAGATTGATTTGAGTCCCCATATATTTTTGTGCTTCCTTTGTGTGGTTCCTCTCAATCTCTACAGAATGCTTCACAACCAATGGATGGAAGTGTTGTTCAGTAAAGCTATGGAAATCCCTTTCCTTTAACCAGAGATGAAACAAAAGGAGTGGACATCAGTGTGAAACCTGAACAACTCACTTGGTTCTGAAGTCATCCGCGGCCAACTTGGCATTGTCGATCTGCACCACCAGCCTGGCGTTCTCAGACTTGGCACACAGAATCTGAAAACAAGATTCTACTATGAGGGCCGCTTGAACTTGAGAATGTCTTATTGTTCAAGGACGGTCAGCTGCTGTTGCACCCCCACATGACACCCCCTCACCTTCTGCTGGAGCTCCTCGATGGTCCGGAAGTAGGACTGGTAGCTGGGGCACACATAGGGCTCCTGCTGCTGGCACCGCTCCCGGATGCGGCTCTCCAGCTCCGCGTTCTCGCGCTCCAGCTGGCGCACCTTCTCCAGGTAGCTGGCCAGGCGGTCGTTCAGGAACTGCATGGTCTCCTTCTCGCTGCCATTGAAGGAGCCCTCGCAGAACCAGCCACAGTTGCCCACGTTGGCGGGGATGTTGCAGGCCCCGGGCAGGGTGCAGGTGTGGCAGCTGGGGGGCACGCAGGGCCGGGAGGAGCAGGTGGAGCGGCAGCTCAGGTTGGGCAGGCAGCAGTTGTAAGGCATGGTGCTGGGGGGAGCAAGGCGCCTGGCTGAACACAGAGTCCAAGTTCTCCAAGGAGCTTGTGGATTTCCTTCCTCTGAGGAGGATTTATATTCTCTCCACAGAGGGTGTGGACATGGTATGTAATGTCTTTTTTCTTTCTATGTCTTCTCTGGTTTTCAAATGCCCTTCCCTCAGTCTGTTATTTGCCTTCCTCAGAAGAGTCCCTTGTCCCATAAAATTCTTTACTTGGGCTTCTTGCTAAGTCAGGACTCCTCTTCAGGCAGTATAACCATAAAATCAGAGTTTTGTGGTAGATCTTAAAAGAGGCCACACAGTCTAGCCCAGGTATCTGCCCTCATTAATTGGGAGTTGGTCCATCCAATGACATTCTTCTGTGTTATGTGATCCTGTAAACCCGTACCCAGACTCATTTCCTGGCCCACCTGGCATTTCTAGGGAGGGACTGGGATTGAGTCAAAGAAGAAGTTGCATTGAACTCCTTTTCCATCGGCTTAAAGGAAGAATCCTTCAGTGGCGCAGCATCCCAAGCCCTGGAAGCCTTGAGGTGGATAAGGACTGAGTTGGGTCATGGCTGAGAAGGATGGGCAGCTGTTTGTGGAATGCCTTCTATATTTCATGTACATGGATTGTAGAAGAGTTTCAAAGGAAGAGGCTCTGATAATTAGCTTAAGAACAGGGAAGCCTCTGGAGGAAGAGATCATTTGGAAGGAGGATGGAGAGATCCATATAAATGTGTTTTAACTGTCCAGGTATCTGGGGCTGGCTTGGAAAGGAAAAAGGCATTGCTAGTCCAACCTTACCACTGAAATGTTCATAGCATTAGACTAGCATGAGCAGATAATCGACGAAGTCAGGAGATTGCCCAAAGGAGCCTCCTCAAGGAGGTTGATCTTAAAACTTCATGTGAATTGACCTTATATTCCATCATATGCCCATGTTGGCTTTAATATTTTTTAAAAAACATAGTTTTACAATTTCCAGTTAAACTTTCTAAGATTTTGCCCAATCCTCTCCGTGGAATAGACACGGAAGATGGACCCCATCCTGTCCTGGGCCCCCATCCCCGGCCTTACTGGGTTACACACAATCTGGTTTAAGAACCAAACGTTGAAAGGTACTGAGGAGGGCTCCGTGGTGGTATAATTGAATCCAAGGACTTGGGCACTGGGACAGAAACTGCTGAGACACAGCAGAAGCAGATTTTGCAGAGCAAGCTTGAAGTCATGCGGGGTTGATTTGGGAGGGGAGGGAAGGCACCAGAAGGTCTGTGGGAGGGGGTGGCCGAAGTTCTGAGTATATAAAGGTTGCATAATTATAGGCAGCACTAGGGTACCCCCTGCACCTTGGGTAGCAGCATCTCAACTTCCCTTGTGGCTTTGGCTGCCAGCCAGAGTGGTAGTTTTATTGACAACTTATTGGAGTCCTTCTCCCCAACAAGCTTTCATGATGGTATTCATGCGGCACTCCGCTTGGGTCTCAGATAAAAGGTCCTCCATCTACCCTCTCCAGGGCCATTATCTCACCACTATTATAATGCCATTCAGACGGAAAGCCCCACCACACTACAAAGAAGCCCCAGACTTATAATAAAACTAAAATTTCTTTGTTTTCCTCCCAGGCAATTAAAGGGGCAGAAATAGGTGGGTCCTGCGGCAGGCACCGCTGAGACTTTCCAGAGGAAGGACGCAAGGCCAGGTGTAGGGAGCCTCTGTCTTGCTTCAGCGGGACTTGGGACAGATGGAAAGGCCTGTCAATCAGACTAATGAGTGTTTGCTCATAGAGAACAACACTGGCCTCCTGCTTCCTGCCTCTTGTCAGCCTGCTCCAGAGCACAGGCTGGAGCTTTCCAGTGCTTTCCAGCCCAGAGCTGTTCCTCACCCCTGCCTTTCTCCCTACCCAGGGATGCTGGCCCCTGAGCACAGACCAATGGCCGCAGTCCTCCAAGCTCTTCGGCAGAGCCCACTGATGGGCCAGCGCAGCCTGACGGGGGCTTTAGTCCAAGGAGAGTGTTTAGGTCTAAGAATGAGAAGATTCACGAATTGGGTCAACAAAAAAGCAAAACTGGAATTTGCATACAAGGCCGAGAGACCAGAGAAATGGGAACCAGGAGCAGTGTGGTCAGTTTGAGGCAAGGAAGGGGTCCTCAGAACCCCACGCAGCCTCACAGCTGAGACTGAGCCATCTTCAAGTGAGTGACCCTGGAGGGTACAATGCTGAGAAGTAGCCGATGCGACCGAGATCCATGGACAGAAGACTGGCCCACCCTGCTGAGTGCCCCACATGACGTAAATAGAGATGATTCGGGAAAGATCTACAGACATGGGACCACACTTCTGAGGCCTCCAAAAGAAGTGACGTTTCCCGAGGTGCCCAGACCAAAGCATCATCTCCACAATCCAGGCTGAGATTTGTTTGTGGCTGAGAAATACAGGGTTGTCTATACCAGGCAGCATATGGTCAGAAGGGGACAACGCCACCTATTCCTGAATGACTAAGGTGTGCACAGGAGAAAGGAAGAAAGAAGCAAAGGGGGTCAGAGCTGCACTGGCTTCAGGTCACGGCCAACGAGCAGCCACACCAAAGGCGCAGGAACGAACTGGTTACAACCGGAGATTCCTTTTTCCCTGATGCCCAGCCCGCAGGTGCGATGGCACAAGAATTCAGAAGAGGGACAGCAGACAGAGTGACCGGTGAGTGAACACGATGCTGCCGTGCCTTGTAAATCTTGCTTCTGTCTTGCAGTGTTTTTAAAATACGAGTGGGCTTGAGTGAATTTGCTTCTCGAATTAGTGGGGGGAAAGGGACTCCGGCACTATGAGGTCTTCGAGCTCTCACACAGGCTAGTCGACTATGTGTACTTCTTGATTTCCTAATTGAACTATCTGCAAATTGTATTCACTCAAAGAGAAATTGAGCAGTCGAGGGACGATCAAGCCCACTTTCTTTCTTTAGATCAATTTTATTCAAAGCACATTACTGTGTACCGTCTGCATGCTGGGATGGGGCTACACTGGAACAGAAGAATCGTAGTTCTGGTGGGGGATTGTATTTTTATGAGCAATTCAGGCTAATACGAGTTCTTAAAATACCTGAGAAACAAGGTAAGGAGGTGAGATATTTAAGGGGTGTGAGATGGACGTATCTGGAAATATGTTTGTATTTAATGTAATTAAGAAACGGCATATACAACATTAAGGGCAGAAGTCATTTACTGAACATCAGCGAAGCACCTGGCACAGCCCCAGGGCTGGGGCCCGGGATGGGGACATGGGGACGGTGGGGAGATGATATGCTGCGGTCCTCTGCGAGCTCTCGGTCCTACTGAGCACACAGAGGAGCCCACAACGAACTCTAATGTAAGGTGATGTAATTGGGCCCTTCCCCCCCTCCAAAAGTTTCTTCCTTCCTCCTCTACTTCTTCCTGCCCCAACCTCCAGTCAGACCATTTTAAACCAGTTTCTGATTCTCTGCCTGGAGATGGGGATGAAACCATTTCAGGTTATTTACCTGTATCCTGAAAGAGACTTCATAGTAACCCCACTCTGTAGGCAACTCAGGGGTAGGATTCAAACAAGCGGTCTCTTCAGAGCCCTAATCCGTTTAAGAATCCCGTCTTCCACCAGGCCTGGTCATTAGATTTTGGATATTTGGTTCTTGTTGCTTTGGAGACCACAGCTGAGTGGTGTGCCTGCCCTGTGGCATCCCCAGAGACTCCGTGGCGTTGGGGTGAGCTTCCAAGCAGGTGGAAGAGGTCTCCGGGGACACAGTATGCAGTGGCAGAAGGAGGAGAGGCGATGTTCAATCAAGCAAGTGAAAGAGGAAGTGTCAAAGGGCCTGAGATTCACGTGGGGAAATGGGGGTGACACGTGAGCCAGCAGGTGAACAGGCACAAGTCTGCCCCCTGGGGAGGAGAGAGATGTACTGCAGGGCAGAGGCTTCTTGGGGGAGGGCCTTGGGGCACGTGTTTACGGTGTCCGGCAACTCAGCAGGGAGAAGGGGGAGGCAAGCAAGGGAGTTTGGGCAGAAGTCCAGCATAAAGGGGGAGCCTCAGCTGGAAAAGGCCAGGGGACGGCCAAAGGCCAGAAGCTCTGAAATGTGGTTGGGGTGGGGAGGACCCCGCAGGATGGGAGTAAACACCAGGAAGATTCTCCTCAGGGAGGTTCCCTGGCCTTGTAAAATCCTTCTGAGCCACCTCACCCCAGCATCAGACAGTGGGTCTGAACGGGCAGTTTGTACCTCCAGCCCCTAGCGGTTGAGTGCAGGGACAGGGCAACGAGCTTGAGAGAGAGACCACTGGGAGACCTCGGGGATTCATTTCCCTCCCTAACCCTGAACCTCTCCCCCTGCAAAATGCGGATTGTGGAGCTTGCTCTGTCTCTTCCTGGAGTTGGGGGGATTTCAAATTGGATAGCCCGTGTGAAAGTGGATTGTAAGTGGTGAAGGGACGGATAGGTAAGCGATTCTGCCTGTTTCTCTTGTGTTCCTCTTCCTCGGTAAACAGAATGTTTTTAACAATGGCAGGGGGTGAGTTAACCTTCTTCCGTGATTTCCAGTCACTAAAATTGCCAGGGTTCTCAGGCTATTTTGAAATGCAGTACAACCTTTATTTCTTGCACCGCCCTTGGTGGCAGAAATTCTCAGCAGTGTTTCTGCTAGCATAAACACTCTACCGCTTCCTTCAAGGAAGAGGAATCAAAACAATGGGGTGATTATGGTTCTGTCATCCTGCCGACATAGTCGGAGACCTGGCCTCTGGGAAGCATAGTGGTTAAGAGCACAGTTCTGGAGGTGGACAGCCTGGATCTGAATCCTGGCTTCACCACCTACTAGCTGTGGGACCGTGGGCATGTTACTTAACCTCTCTGAGCCATGGTTTCTCAATCCAAAATGGGGATTATATGAGTTTATATGCATAAATTTATCTATAACTTAGATGAGTGCCTGGCTTATGATAAGAGCTTGACAAATGTGAGCTTCAATGATGGTGATGATGGTGGTGATGATGGTGATGATGATGATGGTGATGGTGGTGATGATGGTGGTGATGGTGGTGATGGTGATGATGGTGGTGATGGTGGTGATGGTGGTGATGATGGTGGTGATGATGGTGATGATGGTGGTGATGATGGTGATGATGGTGGTGATGATGGTGGTGATGATGGACTGTTTGGTCTCCAGGGAAACTCCTCGCACCTCCCCAAGCACAGTGATCGCTCCACCCAGCATTTCTTCCCAGGAACCCAAACCACTTCACACATACACACACACCACACACACACACACACACACACACACACACACAAACAATGTCTCATCAAAGCTCCTCCTTTAATTATAATCAGAGCACTGGATGTGAACTTAAGAAACACAGGTCAATTACCCTGGGGCCCCACTGACTCATTTCATGTCACCAGAAGAATCCCTCAACCACTCAATGACTCACCTTCTTTCCCTCTCCTTAAAAGGGAAAAACAATGCTTACCTACTGTCATGGTGCAAGAATAAGTGGGTTTATTTTATTAGACCGCTTTGAACTTGTTGGATGAAAGGAGCTTTTTAAGTACAAAGGAAGAGGCAAAGGTATTTGGGCGAGGTGCTAAATTAAGACTTATTGAGATTGTTCTTTCTTATTGGGACCTACCCTCACAGATGTGTCACCTGGGATGCCTGGGTGGCTCAGTCGTTAAGCGTCTGCCTTTGGCTCAGGTCATGGTCCCAGGGTCCTGGGATTGAGCCCCGTGTCTGGCTTCTTGCTCAGTGGGGAACCTGCTTCTCCCTCTGCCTGCTCTGCCTGCTGCTCTCCCTGCTTGTGTGCTCTCTCTCTCTCTCTCACAAATGAATAAATAAAATCTTTTTTAAAAAATCCTTTTTAAGAGAGAGAGAGATGTCACCTGGACCCAAACACCTGTACAGCTTGGGAAAAAGAGCAGAGGCAGAGTAAGGGGGGGGGGGGAAGGGTGTGACAGCCTCTGACCCTTCCAGATCCCCTGTGATGGAAGTGTTGTTGCCTCCCAAGCAAATCGGTCCTGTCCGCACAGACAGTTACCAACAGATAGGATTCTGGATTTGAGAGCGGTTGGAGGCACAACAACCAGGCCCTAGCTTAAGATCTCTCCACCCTTGGAGCTTGGGACTAGGGTCAGTCCTGCACCAGGATGGGCTGGACTTTGTAAATTTCTCGGCAGGCTGCTCTGATTCGGAGAGCTCACGGAGCAGAGGGAAGACAAGAACCAGCCCTTGGGGTCAGCGTGTCAGCTGTGCTTTAACACTTGTAATCTCATGATGAGTAAGACCTAGACTGCAGGGGGTCGTAGAAATGGAGGATTAGAAAACCCTCTACAGCCATCTCATCCGGCCCCATCAGATGCCGGAGTAACCTCCTCAACATCCCTACCAGGTGGTTATAAAGACCCTGCTTGAATGCCTCCAATGATGGGGAACTCACTGCTTCCCATCTTTGGCCGGCTCTGACGCTGCGTTCTGGAGGCATGCTGTTCTTGGCCATGGCCGCCTAAATGTGGAGCTTCTGGTTCATGCGTCTACTGCCTACAAGGTCCAAGCCCCGTTTGGCCTTTTCTAGACGGATAGTCTGACAGGCGCAGCAACCACCATCCTTCAACACGTTCAGTGTTCCACAGGGTGAGGGGAAGGGCGCTGTCCTGATCCCTGCTCACACACGGGATCTATAGGAGGCCGAGGCCAACTCCTTCCACAGTATATCTGGCCCGTAAGGGGCTCAGTTCCCAAATAACCCCCTAACCCAGGGGTTCTCAAACTTGAGGATGCACAGAATCACCTGGAAGGCTCAATAAACCAGACTGACCATTCAGAAAGTCTGAGGTGGGGCCCAAGACTTTGCATGTCCTTAAGTCCCCCAAGTAAAGCAGGTACGACCGGATGGAGGAGCACACTTTTAGAACCACCACCCTAAACCTTCTCCTGTTTGATTTTTTTCCCTTCAAAGCTTCCCAAGTATGGGCTTTGGGCCTAATTCAAAGAGACCAGGGTTCGAGTCTTGATTCAGCCACCAGCTGCTCCCTCCTCGCAGGCTTTGGAAGGACCCCGTGTCACAAGAGCTGTAAAGCCCCAGCACTGTGCCTTGCTCATCCCGGGCCTGTGATCACAAAAGTTCACTTCGTGGGTCCCGGCAGCACCCCTGACCTGAGCTTGTCCTTTGTGCAAGGACCAGAGGCTTCATCCTGATACGGGGGGATTTTCGTTGGTGCGTGTGTTTTAAAAGCTCTGTGACTCTGGCTCTAAATAGGCTTTAGATGCCCAGTTAACAGCTGCGTTTCTCTCAACGGCGCCATTTTGCTGCAGGCCCATTATTAAGTGTGGTCCTGGCTGGCTTTGCCATCTCCCAGGACCCCTCCAGTGAGGGAGCCCAAGCCCTGCTTCTGTGGGAACAGCTGGCTCAAGGGGCCCTCAGCAACACTCTTGGCGTGGAGTGGAGACACTGACCACAGGCCCTGGGCTCTTCATGCTGCCAAAGCGAAGTTTATTAGCAAAATAAAAACCAGGCTACCTACCACTTCTCAGACTGTGAAGCAACAGAAGCGAGCAAAAGGAGTGTTCAAGACACCCTAAAGACAGGAAGCCCAAATCCAGGGGCCGGGGCTGAGCCGCTGGACTAGAAAGCCCATCAGCAGAGAAGCACCGCCCAGCATCTGTCTCCCGCCCAGCATCTGTCTCCCGCCCAGCTGGCCGAGGGAGCAAGGCCGCGGGGGACAGGCCTGCGGAGTGGGGCCCGCGGGGCTGCAGACGGTTCCCATCTCCCGATTCCTCAGGCTGAGGAGTGGTTCAGCATCGAGTTGTTGAGCTGGAGCCACAAGAGGCCCGAGGAGGCCCAGAAAGGCAGGGAGAACAGGGGGTACAGGCGGCAGGGGCCGGGCGGGGGGTGCTGGAGGCTGGGGTCGCGCATGGGTTGCAAGGGAGCCTGTGGAGAGAAAAAGATGTTTGAAACACTGACGTCAGAAGGGCAAGAAAGACAAAAGTACACAGACACTTCAGAATCGGAAAAGCAAAAGGGGATTAGAGACCTTGGAGGTCCTGCTAGGCCTAGAAAGCCCACAGTGGAGCTGGGACCAGAGCTCACGGTGCCCCTGTGTAAAACCAGCCCTTCTGGCCACAGGCAAAGGAACACGGACGAGAAAGGCAGAAAGGCTGGCCAGGCAAGAGCAGGCAGAGGTCAGCCGCCCTCCCGATTGACACGTAGCCTCCAGTCTTGTTCCTTATTGCTTAACGGATGTTCTATCCACCTTAGCTTTTGCCCAGAACAACGGAAGTACAAAATGAAAGGATGGCTGCAAATGCCCTTAGCAATATTTTTTAACAATGACTGTGAAGAATCCCTATTACTAGAATACTTCTTCCAGAGAGACTTTAGCAAAACCTAAATGCACTGATCTCTCAGTATCTCAGCTCCCCGTGGCAGCGACTGGCATCTGGGAACGTAACATGGTCAGCAGCATGGACGACATGAGCTGTAAAGTTCCTGCACGCCCTCCTCTACGTCCAGGCAGCTCACCAGGCTTACCGAGTAGCAAGTGTGTCCCCAGAGATGCGGTCTGCAATGCCACCCCTCCTTTCAAATCATCCCCACAAGAGGGCTCTGCTTTCACACATGACATTGGCACAAACATCAGGGTACACACTTGCAATCCTCGCTCTCCAGAAGGTTCCGGTACGTGTTGATCTCGCCCTCCAGCCGGGCCTTGACGTCCAGCAGCACCTGGTACTCCTGGTTCTGCCGCTCCAGGTCAGCCCGGATCTCGGACAGCTGCTCCTCCACGTTGCTGATCAGGATCTGCATCTGGGCCAGCTCGGTGCCGAAGCGGGCGTCAGCCTCACACAGGGATTTCTGCAGACAGTCCTTCTGTAATACCAAAGGGGGAAGCCGGTGGAAAGTCGTGGACTGCAGCCCTCTGTCTCTCCAGTAAGACCGTGACACCCCAAGGTGTGGCCAGGCCTGGAGAACAATCCAGCTCCTGTTAGCAGTCCTCCGCTAGAAGAACTGACCACGTGCCACTGCTCTTCATTGTAGACCTCAGGATAAGTTTGCGGGACCTCCCTCCTATGGGTAAATGTCCTTTCCCTCAGCATCCACATCTATGGGAAAGTTCTTGCAAAGGCAAGAAGTCAAGTTTGAACTGTATCCTGGTCTGTATTTAAGGGAGGCAGCTCCTGAGCCAGGAACTGCTCTTGGGAGTGGGAGCCAAGCTGGGGCTTCCAGGCATGCAGAGGAGCTTACCAGCGTGTGCTGGGCCTGAAGCTCCACTTCCAGGGCGTTCACCGTGCGTCTCAGCTCCAGGATCTCCGACTGGCAGCACCGCAGCTCCTCGGAGCAGGACATGTCCTGCTGGCTGATGCTTTCAGACTGAAGCACAAGGGCACAGAGACACGATCACCCCCCTGCCCAGTGGAAGCCTGGGTCCCTCCCTGCTCCGAGGCAGCACGCTCACCTGGTCTTGGAACCACTCCTCCACATCATTGCGGCTGGTCTGCACCAGGGCCTCATAGTGGCACCGCATCTCTTGCAGCACCCTGCTCAGGTCCACGGTGGGCTCAGCGTCCAGCTTAATCTGGAGCTTGTCCCCCAGCTGGCACTTCAGAATGTGGACTTCCTGTGGGCATAGGAGGAGAACATCGCAGTCGTGGAGCCCTCACTGCCCTCTACCCCAAAACCGCATCTCCCACTTCCCACCCTCCCCAGTGATTTCCCTGTGCCCCTCTGAGGATGGGGCACCACCTGCGTTAGCCTAGATGCTTCCAGAGGCTGTGGGTGAAGAGCCAGTGCCCCCTGAAAGCGGGCGCTCACCTCCGTAGCCTGCGAGGCTCAACCACGAGGCCAGGCCTGAAGAGCTTCCACCCCAAGCAGGAGGAAGAGCTTCATTTCTTCCCCCAAATGAGCCCGAA
The DNA here is from genome assembly GCF_017311325.1 of Ursus maritimus. Classification (NCBI taxonomy): domain Eukaryota; kingdom Metazoa; phylum Chordata; class Mammalia; order Carnivora; family Ursidae; genus Ursus; species Ursus maritimus. Next base: position 20,522,218 of record NW_024424897.1, on the reverse strand, counting down.
TTCACCCCCAGAAAGTCTTACATGAAGGGCCATGTACCTGCTCATGGTTCTTCTTAAGGCAGAGCACCTCCTCCTTGAGGGACTCCACCTGGGCCTCCAGGTCACTCTTGGCGAGTGTGAGGTCATCCAGCGCCCTGCGCAGGCCACAGATGTCGGCCTCCCCCAGCTGGCAGAGCGAGTGCTCCGTCTGGTACCTTTAGCAGGAAAGATACGGGAGTCAGGGTGAGAGAGCAGAGGGGCCCCCAGGACACCAGCAGCCACTCCACTGGCCGTCCCTCTGCAGTCTAATTGTGAGCTGGCATGTCCTGTGTGGTACGCTCCCAGCCCAGAAAGCAATGGAGTGTCCCCCACTCATTTGACCCTAAGCACCACTAGGCAGAGTGGCCAGTACTGAGGGTGCTGGGGCAGGTGCAAGGCCAGCGTCTGCCCTCATGGGCTGATGGCCAAAGGGGAGGCAGCAGAGTAACCAGCCAATTTTCAAGGCCACGTGATCCCTGCAGACCCTCCTCTTCCAAGCCCCCCACTGACACAGACCCTGGGTTCTCTCTCAGATTAGAAGCCAAATGCCAGATGGGAGGATGGAAATGGCTTTCTTTAGCTCCAGAGGATTGAGGCTTCCACAGAGTTCTAAGAAAGACAAAACAACACAATGCCCTTTCCTGTTCCCAGGTTGGACTTTCTCAGGTGGCATAAACCTTTGGACCTTCACAAGGCCTCCATCATACACAGTGGAGCATGATTTCTGTCGTGAGTTACTCGTGCTCACAAATTGGTTGGGCTGCAGTATGGAAATATCCTCACGGAGACAGCAGAATTTGGTAGGAAATGGCCTCAGGGTAGGAAACATGAGGCCAGGTTCCAGTTCTATCCCTCAATAGCCACGTGACTTCAGGCAGGTCGCTTCGGGGCCCTGAGCTCCGGTACCTGCACAAGGATGAAGCCATCACTGCCCTGCCTACCTCCCCAGGTCTTTGGAACAATAGCAGCGAGTATATGATGCATTCTCAAGCATGTTATGAACTATACAAAGTTGAGGGGCAGAGGAGTGTTCTTTCAAGATCTTGGGCACAATGCTCTCTGTTTTCTCCTGCTGTAAGTGTTGGTTTGGGATCTTGGTCAATTATATCTCTGATGCCAACTGCATCACAAGAGAGAAGTCGGAGTAGGCACCTGGCTCCTCCCTCTGCCTGTTCCACCCCAACTCACTTGGTCCTGAAGTCATCGGCAGCCAGCTTGGCATTGTCTATCTGCACAACCAGCTTGTTGTTCTCAGATTTGATGCACAGGATCTGGGGAAAGAAAGTAGGCTTGGTAATTCACTATCTCCAGAGCCATCAATGGCCTCAGGTCAAAAGAAGTTCCATTGGCCTGAGATTCAAACGACAACATGCCCTTGGACAACACAAACTCCCAAAAACGTAAGAGATGCTGGCATGATACAGGGCGGGGGCTGTGCATGAGGTGCTTGGCAAAGGCGGAAGGCATACAGCCAAAAGAACTGGGAGATGGAAAGGAATAGCAAACTGAACATATAACAGAGACTTAATTTTATTTTGCCAGCCGTGATACTCAGCCTGATATGAACAAGATCTGAAGTCTAGGCAGAACAATGGGCTGGTTATGAAAGGTTTAGACGAAGGGGGACCCATTCTTTATAAGAAGTCCCTTATGCTGGTCAGTCAACTTCCCCAAAGGTCTTCTGTGAATCTAGCCAGGTTTCTGTGGCTCCTATTTGACATTCTTTGTCTTCCTATCTCCAAAACGAAGATGTAGTTTCTTAAGAATCATTGCATTGATTATCAAAGGGGACAGTAGCTACGCAGAAGAGATCAATGCTACTGAATGGCCATATACGGCTCATGAAGGACATTGGAACATGCTGCCTCGTACTGCGCCAGAAGTTAGGTTGCACTCTTTTTGCAACTACAGTGTTAGAATTGTAAGTACTGAGACTAAGTAAACATAAACTCAGAATCCTGGAGAATCAAATCCTACATCTCATCTTTTACATATTCCTGTTCATCTGCACTCAAGGAATTTTCTTCCCACAATCAAAAAACAAATTTTTTTTCAACTCTGTTTCCACTCCCAATCCAGGCCCTGAAAATTTTGTGCAAGTGTCAGTAATGTTTTTCTGTAAAGGACCAGACAGTAAATATACAAGGCTTTGAAGGTCATGAATCTCTGTCACAACTATTCAACTCTGCCATTAGAGCACAGAAGCAGCTACACAATACATTAATGAATGATCATGGCCATGTACCAATAAAACTTTATTTATAAAAGCAGTCAGTAGGCCAAATGGGCCACGGTTTGCCAACCCCTGATCCGAAACACCACAAACCTCACCTTCTGCTGGAGCTCCTCAATAGTCTGGAAGTAGGACTGGTAGTCTGGACACATGGTGGACTCATGGCATTTGCTCGACTCTCGGATCCTGGTCTCCAGCTCCTCATTGTCCCGCTCCAGCTGGCGCACCTTCTCCAGGTAGTTGGCCAGGCGATCATTCAGGAACTGCATGGTCACCTTCTCGTTGCCATTCGGGACACCTTCCGCATAGTTCTCACAGACTCCAATGTTGCCAGGAATGTTGCAGGTCCCTGGCAAGGGGCAAGCAGTGCGGCAGCTGTGGGGCATACAGAGGCTGGGTTGGCCCAGAGGGGTTGACCCCACACGCGCTCGGTTGGCATGTGCCACGGTGGCTGACAGGCACAGGGATGCAGCCTTGGCCTCTGGAACCTGTCCACCTCGGAGAGAACTGCAGCGATGAGAAGTCATGGTGCTGAAGGTCGAACGTGTGCTTTGCCCACGGTTGGATTTGCTTGAAGTAGAAGCCTTCCTTCTCCTCCAGACCTTATATAGGTCTGTAGTGGGTGTTGGTGCAAGAAAATAGGCATTTTCCTCATGAATATTTATGTTCATTCTCATACAATCACTCTATTAGTCAGTGATTTTTGTCTCTTATAAAGAGTTAATGAGCTCATGAAAGAGGCCTTCACCCACACAGGATACTTCCCCCACGGCAGGGTCCTAGAACACAGAGAAAATGAGGACTTCTTCAGGTGGCCCACATTCTGTGGCTTATGTCTCTTTCTCTCTGTCAGCTATGTCTGTGAGATAATCAAGAACCAGAGTCTCCTAAAATCCCCTCAAAATCTCTGCCACTCCAGTATTCTTTTCCTGCCTCCAAATGTTCCCGCCATGGCAAAATCTAAAATAGTCATCAGTCAGGCACATTGAGGAAAGCAAAACAAATCACAATTAGTTTGTTTCAGCCGATGTCTATAGAGGTCTCCACTGTGGGACACAACTTAGCCTGCTCGGAGGAGGGACTTAGATTTTAGTAAGAGGAATAAGAAAGTAAATGACCTTTATTATAAAGGCAATAAGAGAGGGGGTTAAAAAAAAAAGCTGCATAGATTTTAAAAAGAGAGCACACTGGGTGACCAGAAAAAGACTTCATGGAACAGGGAGCACTTAAAATGTGTTTTGAATGATGGTTTCCAGGAGGGGCTGGGGGAGAGACCATCTCTCACGGAGACCAAAATGAACAGAATCAAACATGTCTGGGAAATGGCAAATAGTATAGCTGTGCGGACTTATAACGAAGACACATACACCGGCTCTGGAAAGTTGCATTTAGTCCAGGTTGTGGGAAGCCTTGAATGCCAGGACCATCCCACAGATAATCTTCAGATAAAGGCAAATCAAAGGTGGGCATCTGCCCCTGGAAGCTGACTCTTCCCAAATATGAGGTTCCTTATGAAGGAAAGTAACAGAGAAGAGATGAAAGTCTCTTGTATAAACATTTGAGGACAACATCAGACCACAACAACAAAAGAGAAACCTAACTTCCAAATTGATTTTGGTGTCTGAAAACTGGATAGACACATTTTAATTACCGATGAGTCAAAGGAGACATCAGAGGAGAAATTAAAGTATTTTAAACTGAATTAAAATGAAACCGATTTGGGCAATTAAGATTTCCCTGTGCAAGTGTGAGACAAGTAAGTAGTTTGGGAAGTGGGGAAAAAAAAAAAAACTTTGTGAATGAAACAGGGTAATCTGTGATTCCCAAGAAATAAAAGTATGTTTTTGTGTATTAGAGTCTATAGGCTAATTAAGGTGGCAGCGATTAGTACTTTATGGTGTCTGTTCTCAGGCACCTCCCCCTCCTTTCTGGCAGCTTTCCTTGTAAGACACTGGTCCTCTCACCCACTGACTCCCTCTTCGCCTTGTTTAAGGAGATACCTACTCAAGAACTTTGATCTTTCATCTTTTGAAACTTCATGCATTTCTTTGAAATGCACCTACCTTGATTGTCCATTACTTAGCAGACTATAAAATAAAATTTAAATTTCCTTAATCTTCAGACATACTCAGAGCATCAGAAGCTTTATGGCCTCCTCTATTCGTAAAGAAGTCAGACAGTGGCCAGTTGTTCAGCAAGCCCTGGAAAAGGGCAGCCAGCCAGCTTCCAGGCTATGCTAACGAAGACGCTGCTTTGACCCCATTCCTAAGACGAATGACTTCACCAGGAGGGCTCTTGAGGCAGCAGGCACATGTTTTAGGTGGTCCTAAAACATGGAATCAGAGCCAAAAGGGATCTCAAAGTCTTCTAGTCTAAGGCCCTTTGGCACTAAATCCCTTCTGATAACCTTCCAACTCCTTGTCCAGTCCACCACTCTCCAGAAGGCCCATCCCATCATTGGCCAACTGGGCCCCTGCGGCTTACAGTTTCCCAGGCTTTGTGCAAGAGGCTGGAGTCAAGAGACAAATAACAGCCAGCTGTGTCTTCGGGGGCTTACAATACGGGGGGCTGTTAGAAAGTCCTTTGTGCAGAGAGACATATCCTCCTCCATGCTGTTTATGTCTGTGCTTTCATTTGTTCCTGCATTCATTCAATAAACGTGGAGCGAGTCCACTTTCTGTGCCAGGCAGGCTCTGATGCTGGGTGCTCGTGGTATGTTAGCAAGTAAGTCAGAGAGTTTGCCTTTAGTTAATTTACTTTCTCCTTTTACTCATGGGGTCCCACAGAGGATAAATCCAATCACTCTGCCCACGGCCGACCTTCAACTCGTTACGACAGATGGTTCTACTCCCCCTCGCCATCCTGAGTACATTCTTATGAATACACTCCATGGAGTCTCTACTACTTTTAAGTGAGGGCCCTAGAATGGAATTTCTGATGAGCTGCCAGCAGGTGGCCCAGCAAACCTCCTTGCCCAGGACCCTTGTGTGCAGTATGCTGGTGTCTCCAACTCTTCAGCCATGATATCCACCCAGCCGTCAGCTGGTCCCATGTACAATCAGTGAGACCCATGGGAACATTTCCCCTTAACCTATGTTACAGATGGGTTACGTACCCATCTGTAGGTACCTATCTGTACCACTCTGTGTACAGATATGGGCAATATTCACCAAGGCAAGGTTTACCACCATCGCTGAACTTGTCCCAGGGAGCTACTCCAAGTGATTCAATATTCATAGAAGCTCCTCCAATATTTAAAGCCCTCTCAAGGCACCATGAGGATTGCAGTGACAAATCAGAGAAGTCCCCACCTCTGAAAAAGCTCAGAGCAGAAAGAGAAATAGGTCCTGTCACTCAAAGGAAAGAGAAGTCACAGAAAGAGCTGCAGGGGTGGGGGGAGACATCAAGAGACTTTATCTGGAGCTTGAAAGATAGGTAAGATTTGGACAGGCAGAGGAAAAAGAGAAAGGATTTTCTAGAAAAAAAGATAAGCACAGGCATACACTCCGAAGCAGAACCGTGCTGGTGGGCTACGGAACAGCAGGGGTGCGACCTCGGGAATGCGAGTGTGTGGCCAACAGAGGCCTGCCCTGACAGCAACAACTTTGAATGACACAAAAATGTAGACCTCAAGAGTCGCATCACATACTTAAAGCCTATAGAACTGAAATTTATAGTAATTTATGCAAAAAAAAAAAGCGGTCTCCTTATATTTTCGTGACTTCTACACAGGTGATTCTCAAACTTCAGGCTGCACCAGAACCATCGGGAGGGCTTGCGGAAAGGCAGACTGCCAGCCCCCCCTGCCAGGGTATCTGATTCAGCGGGTTCGGGGTCAGGCCCAAGAGTCTGTATTTCTAACAAGTTCCCAGGTGATACTGACTCTGGGGTCTGGGGAGCACACTTTGAGAACAGGACCTCTGTTCTACAGAAAGAGAAGAGCTTCCTGGTGACCGTCAGCCTGTGTAAAGGGAGCACAATGTAGCAAACTGGTGTTTGATGCCCTCAAGAGGCGCCAATGTCTGGGCACGTTGGAAATGTGTTAGCCTGTGTTGTCTTTAATATCCGAAGCAAGTTCTGTTTGTTTTCTTCCGAGTTTACTCTTCCGCACAGAGGTTTGTTTTATAAGAACATCTAAGACAGAAGGAGAAGGGAGGGACCCGAGGGGAAACCCATCCAGTGTTTGTCAAGCCTGTGGGTACGAAGCCTGTCCACTTGAAACAATGTCTGTAGCGGACAGATGAAAGTCAAGTGAAGCGATACAAACACTGTATGGGCGCTGGGAATCTGGCTTGACGCTCACACAGGATTTCATGACTCTCTCTCTCTCTCTCTCTCTCTCTCTCTCACGCACACACACCTACATATTCAAAGATGATACCCACTATCGTGTTTGGCCACCTGCTGTGTGCTCCCCATAATTGTACCTCGGGCTTTAAACTTTCAACCACACCGCAAAGTGGTTGCCAGAATCCCATCGTAAGCGAAAAGCTCAGAGCGCTTAGGTAACTTGTCTGAACTCACAAAACTAGGAAAGAAAGTCGGAGAAACATTAGCTCAGGTCGGCCAGACCTTCAAGCCCATGCCAAGGTCCCAGCCAGCCGCCACAGATGCCCATTCCTTCCACACACTTCATTCAACAAACCAGGGCCGCGGTCCCCTCTGGGATTCACGCTCGCCCCAAGAGCTAGAAGTATAGCAGGGGACAGGGCAGAGTCCTCTGGAGGTTTCGAGCAGACAAGAGAGATGACCAAAGTGGCAGTTTAAGAAGAGTACTGCCCAGAATGCACGCTGGGATGGGAGCACTGAATCTCCGTCCTGCGTGCTCTCTAGCCCATGCCGCAGGGCCCAGTACATAATACACACTCAGGAACTATTAAGCGAGACGGTGAAAGGCTGGTGGTGTGTGCAGGGTAAACATGGCACAGAGGAGATGGGGCAGACGGGAGGGGAGGAGGCTCCTGCAAGGCTCCTAGCAGCCTGTGATGAAATCCAGCGGTGCCGACAGGAAGGAAGGGATGGGGGGCCAAGGGGTTGCATGAGGACTCTATTAAAAGACTCTGCAAGGCTGAGTGATTTGCGGTATATGGCAGTCAAAGGAGGGAGCGACCCCAATAGTGTCCTTGAGGTCCCTAGGTTCCTGGGACAATAATGTGGTGGGAAGGGAAGCCAGGAAGTCAAGGCAATGAGCTGGCTCAAGGGGGAAGATGTTGAATTCAAGTTTTGAGAATGAAATGTAGCCCAGCGGGACTGCCCATCAGGAGGTCGGAGGGAAAGGCCTGGAGCCAGGCGAGAGCAGCCTGAGTTGCTTGGACTCACTGAGACCCTCTCCTGAGTCACTCGGATTTCTTACACCTGGCAGGCAGGTAGAGCTGTTGAGTCAGCCTGGAGGCTCATACCTGAACCAGGCATCGATGCTCAAAGGGAGGGTCCCCTCCCCGTGATGGAGGGGAGGTGGCGAGGAGGACATTTTGGTTAGAGGGAGTGTCATTTAAAAACAAATAGCCTGCATTCTCACTGAGCTGTCTTTTAGCCGTGACTGGGTCTGGTATTTATATTTTTGAAAGCTAAAACAACGTGATTGAGAAGTGAGGGTTGTTGGGTTTTTTTTTAATATTTGTTAAAGAGAAGCCAGGGATGAGAAAAAAGTGGAGAAACACTAAATTAGGTGAAAAGAAAAGAAATGATTCAATACGATGAGCTCAGGAAGATTATTATAAGTGGCCAACAGAGGGGGCGGATTTGATTTTGTTTTTAGTCAGGAAGATGAAGGCAGGACGCCGAGTGGGTGGCGAGGCGGAGCCTTAGGTATCATGGACCACGTCACACAAAAATTAGTATCTGAATAAAAAATGTTCCCGTTCGGAAAAGTCCAGAATTCCATCTCGACATTCTCCGCTTCCGGGTGTAAACAGTGGTGGGAGCGGAAGTGTGGGCCCTTCCCCAAAGCTTGCACGGTGACTGCCAGCTTCTGTCCCTGGGGCCTGCAGCCAGCCACCTTCTCTCCTTTCTTTGCTGGTATTTGGGAGAAATGGCATTTGGAGTAAAAAACAGCAATGAGTGGAGGGGCCTGGTGTTTTTGTGCGAAGCCTGGAAACAAATATTACAGATCAACGCATTGGTAGTGCAGGTGCAGTAATCTGAAGACTAGTGGGCCTAGTACTTGCGAGTGGGCTCAAAACTGGATCTGGTCCCAAGCCAAGGGAGCAAAAGTCTCCGGGGAGGAAAAATAACCAACCGGGTTGAAGTTCCTGCGACCAAAGCAAAACTAGATACTGCACCTAGGGTCCCTATCTGTCCAACCCGTGAGGATAGTGGGATGCAGGGAGGCCAGAGGGCCCAGCGCGGAATGCACGGATGAGAGAACCAGTCTGGGAGTGGAGAAGTGCTTGGGTTTTGCACCAGAGGGCGCCCTGAGCCCTCGGGCTTAATTATGGATGATTGTAAAACCACAGTGTCCCGGTGCCCTGAGCCAGGCTGGAGAGCCAACTGCCACTCTCCCTAGCTGGCAGTCCCCCTGTGTCCCAGTTGTCTTTCCTACCACACCCAATAGCCACACGGGTCCCAAATTAGAGTGCATTCAGATTGTGACCCGGCCAGGCAAGCCGGGAACAGGTCAGATTCTTATGACCCTAGCACATGAAAAGGTTATGGCTACTCCTTAAAGCATGTGATTCTTGTAAGTTACTTGTTAGAAGGAAGCCCACAAGAGCCCACTTGTCCTCTGACAGCTCAAAGCATGCTTTTTTTGTATTATTTTGGTTAGGCCATTTGGAGAGAAACACTAAGCTCCCATAACAAGAGTGGTTGGTTTTCCTTATTGCTTAGAAGTGGACAAGGAGGGTGGTCAAACTTCCAGGCCACCGACTTGGAAATACGTGACCCTTGATACTGCTGATGGGTTCTGCTACCCCATCTTTAGTCCCTCTTTCCTTCTAAGAGGAAAAGATCATCCCTCCTGGTTCCCAGGGAGCCCATTAAGCCAATAGCCGTTGAACACCCTCTCTATACCAGAAGCGTTGTATGGATTATCCCTCAACAACAGTGAAGGGGAAATGATATTTTTCTAATTTTACAACTGAAGAATAGGTCTCAAGAGAGTGTAGCAGCCTGGCCAATTTCACTTAACTAGTGTCACAGAGGGTGGAATTTGAGCCCAGATCTGCCCAACTCCAGAGCACTTGCTCTTTCCCCCATACTAGGCTACCATGCAAGAGAACCAGTTCTGCATTGGTCTTTGGACCAGCGTACACAGGTGAGCCGAAATCTGAGATTTTCATTCTTGGAAGTGCTCAGCACACGCCAGTTGCTTAACTGATGAGCACAGCAAAGAAGGCACATAATCTCTCAGGTGCTCTCCCGCCATGTCTGGCTGTGACCCAGCTGGGCCTGGGTCCGAGCCATGTCCAAGAGGGAGACAGGCATTCGGAGCACTCATGCCAACTGCGTTCCTCACCATCGGCGCTTCAAACGCAACAGCAGTGGAGACGAGCACACATCTCCCTGGAGGAAAATATCCTCAGGACCCAGACAACTGCCCCCAACGCCCAATCTAAGAGAGCAGGGGTGTGCCACACCTCCATAAAAGGGACAATTTGAGTGAGAGAAAAAACTTGGCGACCTGGCCTGGGCAATTCTCAGCATGACCTCCTTTTCGCTGGACTGGAACTCTAAGTCGTGTGATTTTGCTCTTGGACAAAATGCCAAGAGGCTGAAAATGCCAAAATCAGGGTAGGGACATGTTAGTTCTGAGCTGTTCTGAAGGAATTCAAACCTGGCAGCCAACGTGGCTTCCTTTCACCGATCCGTAGGGATCGATGGCCAAGGTAAGTACATATCCAAGGTCAGCAAAGGACCTTCATCCAGAGGCTAAGACCCCAGTGCCCCAGAGAGCAACAAGACATGTCAGAACGAATGACCACCCAAGGTCTTGAGGGCCAGAGCTCTTTGTCGTACCACATAGACTGCAAAACACCAGAAGTATAGCACTTAATGCAGGAAGGAGGTTTATTGACCATTTTGTACAGGAATCCAATTACATCTTAGGAGAGTCTGAAGCATTGGAATAGAACCAAAATCCCAGAAGAGGTACTGGGACCAAACAATAGCTTAAGTGAAAGACAATTACAGCATTGGGGGAGAAATGCAGCACAGGGACTCACAGGGAGCCACTGCTGAGAAGTTTCTGTTACACTTTGATTCAGCCAAAATGCCTCCAGTGAGTTTGGTCTTCCTGGAAGGAAGACGAAGCAGGTGAGGGCAATCCTAGCCCCAGTGCAGCCGGCCTTGACCTTCCGCACTGGCACTCAGACCTTCGGAATCGGTTCTCAGCGCGGGCGCCACTGGCTTAGAGAGAGCTACAGGTGGCAGGGGCACAGCCTGGACAAACGACACAGGCGGCAGCCGTAGAGCAGGGATTGATGGGGAGTCTGTAGGGGGAGAGAGAGAAGAAGAGTTAGACACAGGGGTACAAAGATGTCTCAGGGATGCCCAGAAAGGGCAAGAACCAAAGGGTAAAGGATGGATCTGCCACCAAGTCACAGGGCCCCATGAAATCTGTATGAGCAGTTCCTCTTCCATTTATGTCTTTCCACATCCAGGAGCCCTCTGGGGGGACTCGGCTTAGGAACCAGCTATTGTTTATGTAACAGTCGATCCACAGTAAAATCTGCACACACCAGAGAGCTGAGTGCATCACTAAGCCAGTATGCACAGGGAGGCTTGTTCTTTATGATAAGATCTCCTTACACAACCACCAGTGATCCCGGTGGAATCCCCTGGTATTCAGGTATGGGGCTTGCCCAGAAATTGACCCAATCACACATACTTGCAATCCTCGCTCTCCAGAAGTTTCCGGTACGTAGCAATCTCGCACTCCAGCCTGGCCTTGACGTCCAGCAGCACCTGGTACTCCTGGTTCTGCCGCTCCAGGTCAGCCCGGATCTCGGACAGCTGCTCCTCCACGTTGCTGATCAGGATCTGCATCTGGGCCAGCTCGGTGCCGAAGCGGGCGTCAGCCTCACACAGGGAGTTCTGCAGACAATCTTTCTGTAATGGGAAATAATGGGGTAAGAGACCGAGGTGTCCCAAAATTCGCCAGTGAAAATCATGGCCAATCTCACCAGGGGGCACATGCCAAGAGGTCACAGGACAGTCCCAGAACTCTAGAGGAATCACCACCAATATCATCATGACTTTCCACAAAAAATCTAACTTGAGGAACAGTGTCCTGGTCATCCCTGGATTCCCAGTACCTGACCAAGTAGACACCCAGTGAGACCTTGTGGAATGAGTGAGTGTCTGCACCTCCACACGGTATTCTAAAGGAGGTGGGGTTGACTCGTAAAGGGAACCATTTTCCAGGATCAAACTAACCTTGACAGCAAGGCACCTCCCCCAAGGACAGAGGGACCCAGACCCTGAGCTTTGTCAGTGGAACTGATGAGCAGGACTCTGAGAGCTGCTGCTAGCAGGCCATGGCCTGTGGCTCTAGCAGAGTGGTGAGGGTGGAGGACCGTACCAGGCTGTGCTGGGCCTGAAGCTCCACCTCCAGGGCGTTCACCGTGCGTCTCAGCTCCAGGATCTCCGACTGGCAGCACCGCAGCTCCTCGGAGCAGGACATGTCCTGCTGGCTGATGCTTTCAGACTGAAGCACAAGGGCACAGAGACATGATCACCCCCCTGCCCGGGTGGAAGCCTGGGTCCCTCCCTGCTCCGAGGCAGCACCCTGGGAGGACCTGATCTTGGAACCACTCCTCCAGATCATTGTGGTTGGTCTGCACCAGGGCCTCATAGTGGCACCGCATCTCTTGCAGCACCCTGCTCAGGTCCACGGTGGGCTCAACGTCCAGCTTAATCTGGAGCTTGTCCCCCAGCTGGCTCCTCAGAATGCTCACTTCCTGCAGGAACAGAAGGACCCACACCCGGAGTGAGGAAAGGGCTTTTGACAGAGCAGAAGGCACCTGAACCCCTTCCCAGACAAACAGCATGAGGGGAGACCCCACTCGTGCACTGACATAAAAGGTCTTGCCCACGGTCCCCTGAGAAGAGCCCATTTGGACACCTTCCTCAGTTGACAAGGCAAACCTTTACAGACCAGAAACTCCCCCTCTGCCACCTCCCACACAGTCAGACTGACTCCCAGACTTAGGTCAACCCTTCATCCCGATGCCAACTGAGCCCAAGTCCTAATCCCAGAGCCACAGGTGAGCAGTGCTCCCTTTCCTGCCCCGTGCCCTCCCCCAAGGGTCTGCAGCCCCGGGCCCAGACCTGTTCATGGTTTTTCTTGAGGCAGAGCAGCTCCTCCTTCAGGGACTCCTGCTGCGCCTCCAGGTCAGCCTTGGCCAGGCTCAGGTCATCCATGAGCTTGTGCATCCCGCACATGTCCGCCTCTACCACTTGGCGCAGGGAGAACTCACTCTCGTGCCTTCCAGCACAGGAGATGCAAGGTCAGCAGGATGCCAAGGACATCCCCTCTCAGCTGCCCCCAGTTCCCACCAACTTAGATCCTCATTTCCTCAATTAATCAACATTCACTCTGTTGGATCATGTAGCTACAGAGCTCATAGTCGGGACAAGTATCATTATGCCCACTGGATGGGATGAAATGGGAAACTGAGGCTAAGAAAGAATAAATGGATTATCCAGGATTGTATACCTTGGTTAATAGTAAAAACATGGATTCAACCTAAGTGTTCAAACTAGAATGCAGTGTTCATTCTGCCATAAAAGATAATTTCGCCGGAAAAAAGAATGGCTTAAAAGTAAGCCTTCTGGACCTACAGTTTTCTAGTTTACCCCATGGATTAATTATTTTGAATGATTTTTATGCCTTTCTCATTCATTCAATTGCAATTCTTGATACCAAGGAGCTACAGTGACAATTCCTCCCACTGATAAATTTGGCCAAGAGTCAGTGCATCTGTCAACAACCAGTGCACTGGGAGTTTCTTCTTGCAATGACTTGGTTTTGTTTCTGGCTGTAACACAAAGCTCTCTTATCTTCTAGATGTGAGGAGAAAATGACATGGGACCTGGCTGATCTAGATGATTCTTCCTCTTTTTGTTTCAATGCTTTTGTTCTCTTTCTCCTGTATAAGGACCATTTCTAGTAATAGGTTAAGTTATGGTTTAGAAAGGAAGAAAGTGAACACTTTGTATTGATCCATTCATGCTTCTAGTCAGCAACTATTTTCAAACACCTACTTTGGGCCAGTCCCATGAGGGGCACCTAGAAATAGAATAAAAAAGAGGAGTCCCTCTGAACCCTCTTCTTAGCCCTACTTACTTGATTCTAAAGTCATCAGCAGCCAGCTTGGCATTGTCAATTTGGATAATCAGCCTGGTATTCTCAGCCTTGCTGCACAGGATCTGAGGAAAAGCAGAAAGACAGTTCGCACACAAAACATCATGCTCTGGGCTCCAGCTCTACAGGTGGCATCTACACTCATACTCAAGAGAATCAAAGCACCCAAAGCTCCTTGAGCTTTTTGCCTGCCATGCCCTTCCACCTTCCTCCAACCCAGCACACCCCAGGCTACTCCAAACCTCACCTTCTGCTGGAGCTCCTTAATGGTCTGGAAGTAGGACTGGTAGTCTGGACACTTGGTGGACTCGTGGCATTTGCTGGACTCTCGGATCTTAGTCTCCAGCTCCGCATTCTCCCGCTCCAGTTGGCGCACCTTCTCCAGGTAGTTGGCCAGGCGATCGTTCAGGAACTTCATGGTCACCTTCTCATGGCCATTGGGAGCACCTTCCACATAGTTCTCACAGACTCCAATGTTGCCGGGAATGTTGCAAGTCCCCGGCAAGGGGCAAGCGGTGCAGCAGCTGTAGGGCATACAGAGGCTGGGTTGGCCCAGAGGGGTTGACCCGACACGCGGTCGGTTGGCATGTGCCAGGGTGGCTGACAGGCACAGGGATGCAGCCTTGGCCTCTGCCCCAGGCTGGCACCCAATGTCAATGGAGGGCCCACAGACATTTGTTGCTGCAGGCATCCTGATGCTGCCGGGGCAGTGGGATGAGCTGACGTAGCAGGAGGTCATGGTGTTAGGCTGAGGTTGCACAGAAGGTTCAGAGCAGCTGAGAAGGCCAAGCCACTGAGTCTGACAACCTCCTTCCCTCCTGGGCCTTTTATACCCCATCCCAGGTGGGTGTTGGCTCCATGCTTTGACCTCAGTGCCTTGATTCTCTCCCTATTGTTGTATGGTCATCCTGTTACTCAGCTGTTGAGTTTACCATTAGGAGTTCCCCGCCTCATTAAAGGAATGTTGATGAATTTGAGGTGACCTTTGATTTTTGATATCAGGTTATCTGTTGAGGAAAGGTCAGAGATTTCTATTTTACCCAACAATCACCAGCAGTTAATTCAACTTCCAAATGTCCTATCTCTGGACTGGGCCAGTGTCTCTGTGGATGTGGACATACTCAAGGATTGAATCTTTCAGTCCATGATTTGTGTAGCAGGAGGGACAGTGAATCTGTCACCTGTGCTTAGACTCACGCAGCTTTTCCTTTGAAGAGAAACACCAGTTTATAAAACTGGTAAGTCTACAGATACTTGATTATTGTGTAGTCCCATTTCTTCTTTCTTTTTCTTTTATTTTTTTTTAAAGATTTTATTTATTTATTTGACAGAGATAGAGACAGCCAGCGAGAGAGGGAACACAAGCAGGGGGAGTGGGAGAGGAAGAAGCAGGCTCATAGCGGAGGAGCCTGATGTGGGGCTTGATCCCGTAATGCCGGGATCACGCCCTGAGCCAAAGGCATACGCTTAACCGCTGTGCCACCCAGGTGCCCCCCATTTCTTCTTTCTTCTATCCTTTACACTGCACGCTCCTCTTGAAGTGTCAGTGCATCCAGAAACATTAATGCTGGGGCGCCTGGGTGGCACAGCGGTTAAGCATCTGCCTTCGGCTCAGGGCGTGATCCCAGCGATCTGGGATCGAGCCCCACATCAGGCTCTTCTGATATGAGCCTGCTTCTTTCTCTCCTACTCCCCCTGCTTGTGTTCCCTCTCTCGCTGGCTGTCTCTATCTCTGTCGAATAAATAAATAAAATCTTAAAAAAAAAAAAAAGAAACATTAATGCTAGCTAAGTTTTGGTTGACTAGTCAGAATCAGTTTTCAGTCATTCATTTGTTCAGCATGTTTCCTGAACATTCCCTAGAACTTGGGCAGTGTGCTGGTTCTTGAACATGCAATGGTCCCTATTCTTCAGGGAAAAAACAGTACCCCAGAAATCTCAGGGTGTCTTCAACAAACTTGAATGAGAACCATTGATCAATGGGAGTTGGTGAAAGAGAAGATCCGTGGTCCTGACCAAGGATGTATCTAGAGGGAAGCTACTGACAAACAAACCAACAAAAACAAAAACAAAAAACTTTATTTGATCCAGCAAAGGGAACTGGGACCAGAGTTCAAGGTATATTTAAAGAACTGTTCAAGAACTCACATTTATGAGGATGTAGGGTGTAATAGCTATGCTGCAGTGTTCTTTCCTATTTAATCCTTACTACCTGTGAGGCAGCTATTCACAGCCTCGGTGTGCAGATGAAGAAACTAAAGTCCATCTTCCAATTCACAGAGAAATAAGTTGTCAAGAGCTTGATTCAGTCTCATATCCATAGAGCCCATTCATTCTCTTTCCATCCTGCCATGAGCCCCGATTAGAACAACCTGTGTGCTGCCTGTGTTGTTGCTTTGCTGCAGGAGGCTTAGTTGTTGGGCAAGAAGCTGATGTGACAAGAAATAAAATATCTGAGGGTCCTTGTGTTCCAGCAAAGGAAGATGTTTAGACACGGAGCAGAGAGGACGAAAAAATGCACATAGAAAAGTTATACTCAAAACTCGAGAGTCTAAAATACACCTCACATACCAGAGATTTTTGTTAGAGCCAAGGGACCAAAGAACCATGTGGTTTGGGGTCAGAAGTCACCCCTCCAGAGTGCTAGAGGGAAAGTAGAGGGAGGAAGAGCTCATCGGAGAACATCCCGGAAGAATATCAATAGTTCTCTTCTCTAATCTCTAAAATTCAAGAATAAGTATCCCCAAAAAAACCAAATGGAAGGCAGTGGATGTGAGTATTGGTGAAACCTGGGCTCTTAGAATTCCCTCAAAAAGAAATAAAAAGATCTGGAATTCTTCCCAAAAGGAAAACCCACTCTGGGGTCAGTGCCAGTTACCCCGAGGTCACCAATGCATAACCCCTTACAAACACCATAATTAGGAGACATCACCAGGCCTGGCCTTCCCATCCATCAGAGGCCTCTGGGTGCAATCTGCATAAGTTCCATCTTCAAACACCCCTTTATTTCTCTCTTGCCTCATCACAATGCATCACTTTAATCCAGGGAATTGGACCATTACAGTCGTTTCCTTTGATTTGCTAAGTAGGCTCCACCTTTTGGCCCTATCCCTGTGGCAGGATTTGTCCCATTGACTGAAATTATGGTTCCTTCCATCTCAGGACCCACGCCACTTGTTACTTCTTAGGCTTCACAGATGGAGTGTGGATGCCCTCACTGACCCCCGTGTCTAAAGCCCTGGCTCGGTCTCGGCGTGGTCTGTTTTGCATAATGACACTGATGCCACCACTTAGAGAAGTGGGTTCTGCTGATTTTCTTTTGTCTCAAAGGAACTGGCAGTAAGTGGAAGGCAAGAGGCCGGTGTTTGAGATGCTGTGTAGCTGGGGAGGAACCCATCCTTGACAACCCAGGTCGCCTCCTTTTGTTCCCTGTAGAGTCCCTGGCCCCTGAGAATAACGTATGAGCCAGGTTGCATGAAACGAAGTCCTGGCGATGAACTGTGAAGAGAGGGGCAGTCCTGCCGCCCTCCTTCATTCACAGGGGCCATCCCATCTCTCTTTGGGAGTAAAAGTTTTGGAGTTGCAGTCTGTCTTCAGGGGCGGGTGGAGCGCTGGGTCCAGAACAGCGTCATTCAACGCCATGGCGTGGGGACCTACCAAGACAACGCTGCGTGAAAGAGAAAGCAGTGAAGTGGGAGCAGCCCAGGGGTTAGGATCTGGTCTGCGGCTACCTTATCTGCTGCCAGGAGGAGATTCTGAGGGTGTCCAAGGAAGCAGGTGCTGTCCACAGGCAGCGTGCACGGTGTGTGTTGCACCCGGAAGAGGCTGGCAAACCACAACAGGTGGTCTACCCTGGCCCAGCGGTGCCTGTACCCCCTCAGACACACTGGGCAAGGGGGTTCCAGGATGAACACCCTCAGGGATCTTTTGTGGTCTCAGAAGTCAGCCTCGAGAGGCTTTGAAAAAGACCGAAAGCTGCCATTGTCTTCTCTATGAAGTGGGATTTTATGATATGATTACTTGGAAATCTTTAGTCCGACTTTAAGGGTCTTTAGTAGTAGCAGTCTGCTTTATTCTTGACCCAGGTCTCCAGGGCATCAGAGGTAGCTGACAAAAACAATTGTCTGCACTTCCTCTCTCCTTCATCCCCTGGTAACAGGGTTCCTTTATTCACATTCTAGGCCAGCACGTTTACCCTTATTGATCTCCTCCCAGGCCCATTCCGAAGCCCTTTAACGCAGGACGTAGTGTGGTTAAGACCAAGACCTCTGGAGCCAGCCTGCCTGGATTCAGATCCTGGTTCTACCATTTACTAGCTGTAAAAACTTGGCCTGGTGGCTTGACCTTTCTGTGCTATGGTTTCTACATATGCAAAACAGAGGCAGTAATAGCATCTAGTTCATAGACTTGTTTTAACTCTTCAAGAATTTGATCTCTATAAATCATTTAAAATAGTATCCAGCACATGGCAGAGTAAACACTAAATAAGTATTAGCTGGTTTTTTTCAAGTGGCCTTTAATCATGGGTTTAGATGCTCACGTCATTGAAAATTCAAAAATGCTTATTAAATTACCATTTTGTACCTATTTAAATGAGGAAAGATCAAAAAGCTTAATGTCACAGTGTTGGCAAGGAGTAGAAAAACAGGCATTGTCAAACACTGTGGGGGGGCCGTAAATCATGCAGCCTCTTCAAGGCTGTTTAGCAATATCTATGCAAATTGCAATTGCACATACCCTGTGACCCAGTAATTCCACTTCCAGGAATTATCCCCGGCACACTTACATAGACACGTGTACAAGAATAACAAGAATATTTATTGCAATATCTGGGGAATCATAGCAGACTAGAGAGAAATGAAACACCCACCAAAAGAAGCCTGGTTAAGTGAATTGTACTAAATGTGTATAGTGAAAAGCTTGCAGCCATTGCAAATAGTGAGGTAGATAAAGAGAGATCTAGATATACTGACATAGAAATGACACCTGCGGTGTTAAGTTTCAGTAAAGAAAAGGCCAAATGCTCGACAAGATACCCAGTAAGCTACTTTTTATATTTACCCAAAGAGGGATGTATGTGGGCTTCATTTATAGCGAGAATGAATCTCAGACCATAAAGTTAAGTGTGAAAGATAGGGAACTTTACTTTCTTGTGCTTGAACTAAATTGTACTTTTAACCTTCATCTCACACGACACCAAGTGGCAGAACCTTAATCTCGGTCGTCTTGAGGATCCCTTCCCAAGAGGTTGCCCCGAGTTCCAGGGGCCCTTTTTCCAGGATATTGGGAGACAGGAGGTGGGCAGGGATTGGCCCTTGGCATTTTCCTCCATCCACACTGCAACAGAAATCCATGTGGGTCCTCCTGCCCAGTTCTCAGCTATCAGAACACCCCAGTGTTGCCAGGGCATCGTCATTTTCTCACCCACATGGCCCTTGAGCTCTCAGGGTTCCCTTTGCACCGTTCGTGCTACTCTCTGATTCACAATCATAGTTCAGCTTCACTACCACCCTAGGCCTCCGGATTGTCTATGACATTTTCTCAGGCCCTTCTGTACAGACTCCCCATGAACTATTTCTCCCCTCGGGTCTCGGTGCCTCTCCAGGTTCTACCTGGGAAAGGGATAACAGATGCCCTCTGGACCTACATCCCCCAACCTATTACCCTCCTGCCCTTGACTCTGTATCCCAGCCTGGGAGAAGGGGTAGGACAAGCAGGGGATCCACCAGCATCTAAATTCTCCTTCCCCTCCTCTTGGTTCCTCGATCCCAACATGCCTTCCTCTAATTAGAGGGCGAGACGTTTCCCCTTACTCATCTTGTCCAAGTTCATTCTCTTGTCAACTCAGGGCTTGGACTCATGAGGCTCAAAACCTCTTCCCTGCCTTCTGCTGTGCCATCCCCTTCCCAAATCATTGGGTGCTGCTTGGGCTACAGCTATCAGAAGGGCCCAGGGTACAAGGAAATATAGTGAGGATCGTCTGTTAGAACCTCAAAACATGCCCCTTCTCCTCTGTATACATATGGAAACTAATTTGTGGGGGAGGACTATTTGCATGGTGTAGGCTTCTCTTCTGTTTCAAGTTTTCACAAGATGTGTGGTCTATGTGTATAATTTTTGTAAGCTAGGTTTTTTTTTTTTTAAGAAGCCTTTCTACAAACAAAAAATGCTTGGTATTTTGCGAGAGTTTGGCACCCTTGGGCTCCATTTCCCCCTTCAGAAGTCTATGACATTTGTGCTGACCTGGTTGGGTTCAGATGTTGCTCTGCTCCAGCATTCAGAAGCCCCTTGGTCCTCCACAGCCTCATCTTTGAGTGATGATTCTGGCTGATTAGGTCCCTGGAACATCGGACTAGGAACCATCTCCTCCATCCTGTGCCTCCATAGGCTTGTGGATTTCCCTGCAATGTTAGGAGTCCATTCCTCTGAGCTTCTCAGGGGACCATATCCTGTGGATGTGAAGCTAACAAATCTCTCACTGACTTGGCTGGAGATGGTTCTGGGGCAAAGGTATGTTTTGTGGAAAGGAGAAAAATGCAATCGAAGAATCTTATAGAGTGGACGATTTAGCAAGTTGAGAAAATATGAAATTCTGAATAACTTATTGTCAAACTATTTATTTGGTCCACTTCACAGATTTTATGCAATATAAATAGGTAAATATTGGGGTGCCTGAGTGGCTCAGTCAGTTGAGCATCTGACTCCTCATTTCGGCTCAGGTCACGATCTCAGGGTTGTGAGGTCAAGCCCCGTGTCGGGCTCTGCACTCTGCATGGAATCTGCTTGTCCCTTTCGCCCTCTTCCTCTCCCTCTGCCCCTCTCCCTGCTCAGGCTCTCTCTCTCATATAAGTAAATAAATAAATCTTGTAAAAAGTAGGGAAGTATTGACAACTCTGCATTATTTTTCACATTGACAATCTATTATTAAATACCCTAATTCTGAAACATTCTGAAGGTCAAGTGTATCCCTGGGGGTTCATGCTTCTCAGCTGAAGAGTTGCCTTCAAGTGGAAACTTCCTCCAGCTTCCCAGGACATTCAGTCAGTTTGTCTTCTCCACTCACACTGAATCCTCAGTTTACCTTGAACATAGCCCTCTTCATAGTGTGCTCTGTTGCCGACTTATGTAGGAGACCCTTGGAAGCAGGGATTTTGCCTTATTATTTTTGTCTTGTTCCTCTCTGTAATTCCCAACACAGCATCTGACTCACAGGAAATGCTCAATCAATGAAAACATGAAAGAAAGAACTAAATGAGCTCAGCTATAGAGCCAATCATACTCAGTTTATCCTCCGCAGTGCCTGGTGCAGGGTGATGCTCAACAAGTACGTGTTGAATGAATGAATGAATGAATGAATGAATGAATATAGTATGAACCAAACAGTAGCTTCTTGCCCCAATGATAGAAAATCCTTGACTTCTAAACCCTGTCATCCTAAATCAAATCAAAATCAGGATAACATTTGTTTTCATCTAGGAACGTATTTCTATGGAAAGTCCTACAGAGCTTTCAAAAGTAGATCACACTGAATTATGTGTTTCGCCCGTGTCCTTTTGGGGAAAGAATAGAATTATTTAATGACAGAATCAGTCACTTTGATTGTACAGGGAATAGTCCATCTCTGCTAATGACCCATTCCCCGCTCAAAAGTTATCCTCTATCCCTTCTCAGATACTGATTTGACCCATGAAATGTTCAACACAGACAAGGCATTTAGGGGGAGTTAGGCAGCAGTGAGCTGGGGGCAGACTAGCTCATTCAGGAATTGACAATACACTGTCCTTTAAGCTTTGTACGAAGTAAATCAAACAAATTACGCGATTTCAGTGACCCTTTCCAAATTATACTATGTCAGTGACCCTGAGTGTAAAAACGGGATATCCAAGACTCACGTGGCAGGGTCTCCCTGTATTTTTTTTTATTCAGTGTAATATTAGTTTCAGGTTTGTAATACAGTGATTCAGCAATTCTATACATTACTCAGTGCTCATCATGATACGTGCACTCTTAATCCCCTCTATCTGTTTCGCCCATCTCCCCATCTATATCCCCTCTGGTAACCACTGGTTTATTCTCTGTATTTAGGGGTCTGGTTTTTTGTTTGTCTTTTTTTTTTCTTCATTTGTTTTGTTTCTTAACTTCCACATATGAGGGAAATCATACAGTATTTCTCTTTCTCTGACTGACTTATTTCACTTAGTATTTTACCCTCTTGGTTCATCCACGTTGTTGCAAGTGGCAAGATTTCATTCTTTTTTACAGCTGAATAATATTCCATTGTGTATACCACCTCTTCTTTATCCATTCATCTACCGATGGACACTTGGGTTGTTTCCATATCCTGACTGTTGTAAATAACGCTGCAATAAACATAGGGGTGCATATATCTTTTCAAATTAGTGTTTTCATTTTCTTTTGGTAAATACCCAGTAGTGGAATTACTGGATCATATGGTAATTCTGTTTTTAAATTTTTGAGGAAGGAAGGTCTCTTTTTTTTTATAGTACATCATTAGTTTTTGATGTAGTGTTCAACAATTCATTAGTTGCATATAACACCCAGTGCTCTTCACAACACATGCCCTCCTTAACCCCAACCGATTACCCCATCCCCCCACCCCCCTCCTTCTGTAACCCTATTTGTTTCCCAGAGTCCAGAAACTCATATGGCTTGTCTCCCTCTCTGATTTCTTCCCATTCAGTTTTCCCTCCCTTCTCTGTGGTCCTCCATGTTACTCCTTATGTTCCACATATGAGTGAAACCATATGATAATTGTCTTTCTTTGCTTGACTTATTTTACTTAGCATAATCCCCTCCAGTTCCATCCATGTCGATACAAATGGTTGGTATTCATCCTTTCCAATGACTGAGTAATATCCCATTGTACATATGAACCACATCTTCTTTATCCATCCATCTGTTAAAGGACATCTCGGCTCCTTCCACAATTTGGTTATTGTGGACATCGCTGCTCTGAGCATTGGGGTGCATGTGCCTCTTCTTTTCACTACGTCTGTATCTTCGGGGTAAATACCTAGTAGTGCAATTTCTGGGTCATAGGGTAGCTCTATTTCAACTTTTTGAGGAACCTCCGTACCGTTTTCCAGAGTGGCTGTACCAGCTTGCATTCCCACCAAGAGTGTAAAAGGGTTCTCCTTTCTCCACATCCTCAACATTTGTTGTTTCCTGTCTTGTTAATTTTTGCCATTCTAACTGGTGTAAAGTGGTATCTCATTATGGTTTTGATTTGTATTTCCCTGATGGCCAGTGATATTGAACATTTTTTCATGTATCTGTTGGCCATTTGTATGTCTTCTTTGGAGAAGTGTCTGTTCATGTCTTCTGCCCATTTCTTGACTGGATTATTTATTTTTTGGGTGTTGAGTTTGAGAAGTTCTTTATAGATTTTGGATATCATCCCTTTATCTGTAATGTCATTTTCAAATATCTTCTCCCATTCCGTGGTTTGCCTCCTAGTTTTGTTGGCTGTTTCCTTTGCTGTGCAGAAGCTTTTTATCTTGACGAAGTCCCAAAAGTTCATTTTTGCTTTTGTTGCCCTTGCCTTTAGAGACGTGTCTTAAAAGAAGTCACTATGGCCAATGTAGAAGAGGTTACTGCCTATGTTCTCTAGGATTTTGATGGATTCCTATCTCACATTGAGGTCTTTCATCCCTTTTGAGTTTGTCTTTGTGTATGGTATAAGAGAATGGTCCAGTTTCATTCTTCTGCATGTGGCTGTCCAATTTTCCCAGCATCATTTACTGAAGAAACTGTCTTTTTGCCATTGGATATTCTTTCCTGATTTGTCAAATATTAGTTGACCAGAGTTGAGGGTCCATTTCTGGGGTTTCTATTCTGTTCCAGTGATCTATGTGTCTGTTTTTGCTCTTGATGATAACAGCTTTGTAATATAGCTTGAAGTCAGGCATTGTGATGCCCCCAGCTTTGGTTTTCTTTTTCAACATTCCTCTGGTGATTCAGGGTCTTTTCTTGTTCCATACAAATTTTAGGATTGTTTGTTCCAGCTCCGTGAAAAATGTCAATGGCATTTTGATGGGGATTGCATTGAAAGCATAGGTTGCTCTGTGCAGCATAGACATTTTAACAATGTTTCTTCTTCCAATCCATGAGCATGGAATGTTTTTCCATCTTTTCGTGTCTTCCTCAATTTCTTTCATAAGTGTCTCTCTTTAAAAGGCAGCTCAATCACTCAAAGAAACAGAGGATAAATATGTTAAATGATAACAATGAGAGTTGCTTTGCAGCCAGTGCAGTTCAGGTCTGAGTCCTGGCTCAGCCACTTGCCAAATCACATCTGTAGTCAAGCTGTTTAACCTCTGCGAGCTTCGCTGCTTCATATTTTGAAAGCAGTTATAACATCTGCCCTATAAGAATGCTAGAGAGTGACATTCAGTTGTTGGGAAGAAGAGACAGCACTTAACATCAGGCAGGAGGAAGCCACCACTATATAAAACTCCATTTTAAAACTGTGCCATTATATTCAATTGTTTAACCATCAAAGAGGGAGAGAACAAAGCAGGCTCTGTGCGATGTAGATGTTGCTGTTCAGGAAGGAAAGAAATGCACCAGGCACAGAGTTAGGGGACTGAAGCTGGCCAGAAGCAGGAGACTGGGTCTTTCCCGAAAGGCAGTGCTCCAAAGGTGGGCACCAACACAGCAGGTCCCATCTCATTCATTTCACTTCTCAGAAAAAGCCAAAGTTGCAGAGGAAGCTTTCCAGCTCATATCATGGGGGAAAAAAACAAACCAGTTTCTGGAAAAACTCCTATTTCCTGCCCCCAACACAAGCCAGTCAATCCACTTCAGACAAAATGATGACTTGATATCATGAGAAGTTCTTCCTGAAGGTCACCCTTCACCCCCAGGACACACTCAGCACTGGAAGCTGTAGCCCTAAATGCCAACAGGCAGTTTGTCCCCATGGCTGCCTTGAGCCATCCCAGTCTTTACCCTGATGAGGGTGGTTAAAGTGACTTCATTTCTTCATGTTGCTTTTTCTTCTATGGTGGCACAAGACCTGAGAAGCAGTGAGGCTAATAGGAGCTATTTTTTCAACCAGCTATTAAACACATTTAGAAGTCAAGACTGCAAATGCTGATAATCTGTATTTCCCAAAACAAAGCCTCCAAAATGGAGTTCTACAAGAATCACAGTGGCCTTTAGAATTAATGAGTGCCTCTGGGAACTAAGGTGTATTCTCCCATCACTTCAACACTGGTGGACCCAAAGGAAGAAAAAAGAAATGAGAGTACCCATAAAATTGGGCCCCCCCTCCTTGGATGCATTCAATATAAGGGAGTTGCTAAGAAGTCTCTGCCCTTAGAGCAAAGTTTTCTCATTCTTTGAACTAATGCAAATACTCAAATAAAATTTGCCCTGGAAAGCAAGTTATTAAGTGTACCATTTCGCTTCTGATTGTTTTTAGCTGCTAGAGGAAATTAATTTTAGCTACCCAGATAAAAAAGCCTGAGGCCATGGGTGAACTCTGAGCAGTCTGGCTCAGCACCCACATTCCTAATTATATGACATTGGCTCTGGATAAGGTTAATATGGTGCTTTCTCCTTTTCAGACTTTTTAAATTTCTGTCATCTCACTTACCCATAGAATTCATGACAGATCTAGGATGTAAGTAGGAAAGATGACATAACCTCATTTTATAGCAGGGAAAAGCACTGAGTTAAGTGATGATTTTCAAGCCCCATAACAAGTCACAGATAAAGTCAGGAAGACACATTCATTCTTTCAACAGATGTTTATTAAGCATCTACTCTTTACCAAGCAGTGAGCTGGGCTCTGGGGAAGCAGCAGTGGAAAAAATGCTAATCTCCAGGACACATTTTAATGAAAAAACAATGGAAAAGCAGGCAATTTTAGTTGTTGAGAGCTACCATGGTGACAGTAAGCAGGACAGAGAGTGACAAGGCTGTGATCATTGTGGACCAATGGCCGAGCAGGTGCTCTAGGAGGGAGTAACATAGCTGCTGAGGCCTGAATAACAAGAAAGAGGGGGAAAGCATTCCAGGGAGGAGGGAGAACAGGGACCAATCTCAGGCACATCCAAGGAATGTGGTGACATTGTGGTGAGGAAGGGAGAGGATGGGAAGACATGAGGTGGGAACATAGAAGGTAAGCAAGAATAAAAATTTTGAAACTATTGTAATGCTATATTTTTCATTACCCTACATCATCATGCCCAGCAGTGTGACCTATTGAGTCAATAGGTTTTAATATTTCAGGAGAAAGGAGTGGAAAAAATAAAGTCATTGTTCAAATTTTACCATAAAATTAGATGAAGAGAGACTTATAGCCAGACAATAGTTAGGAGAGTCAAGATTTCTAGAGAAGAGAGATTTTTTAAATCTGAATGTTCTCTTTACATAGCAAGAGGCAAGCCTGGTCCTTTGTCAAAGACAGGACTCTGAGTGGAGAGGCTCAGATCTGATACAAAGGAAGCTCCCACCTTACCCTAGAGATGAAATGGAGCCACTTCCAAGACAGGGAGAAAGGAAGAAGAGGAAGTGGTCAGATATACAGTATCTAGATCCAATGCCCCCTTGCTGGGACCATTACCCAAGGCTGCAGATATTAGATAGAATCAGTACAATGGGGGAAACCCAAACAGTGAAGTTTGTCCCTCCCTTTCCTGGTCACAAACTGGAAATTTTTCAAACCAAAATTGGTGTTTGAAATGCAATTTCAGGTCCCACCCTATCCTCACCCCCAAGATACTTCCTCAGTCTGATCCTATGCCTGACTCTCTCCAATGTAGATATTCCCAAGGCACCACTAGTGGCTGGGATCCAGCCACTGAGGTCATGGAACTAATCTGGGAAAATCCAGAGCTGAGAAGGAAGGCTCTCAACCAAGATTCCACTTCTCCTGATATCTTGTGGCCTTTGGAAAGGCCTCTGCATGCAGAAAGTCAGCAACAGTAAGAAACCATAGTGCCTGGATGTATAATAAACATTTCTCATTGGGCATCCCCTCACTTTAACCACCCCTGCTGGTGCATGGGCATTCAGAACCGGCTCCCAGTACTGGCTCCACAGGCTGGCCCAGGCACACAAGTGGTGGTGCAGGGTGTGCAGCTTGGACGAGGGGCACAGGGGGTAGTCACACAGGAGGCAGCAGTGGAGCAAGGGTTGCAGGGGAGTCTGTGGAGAGATAGAAAAGGTGAACAAAGTTAGGGATGGGAAATGAGTGATATGTGATAGAGAACAAAGAAGGAGTCCCTGCTCCAAAAGTACAGGACAGGGACCCAACAGAAGCCCTGGCCATTGACCCCTACTGTGCACCCCTAGGACTAGACTGAGTAATCTTAAAATGCCTTCCAGAATGAGGTTTTCTATATGAGAATCAGACTCTATCCTACAGGATAGAAAATAAAAAGGATTGACAAGAGAGCAAAAGCAAGTCCCAACAAACCTGCCGGGGTCTATACTCAAATCTCCTGCTCAAGGAGTAGCCACATGTCTACATTTCTACTCTCCCCAGTCATGGCTACACCAAGCAGCCCCACTGGAGACCTGGCAATGGACAATGGACAGTCACTCCCTTCACATTCTGTCAACAATGCACAGTGTGAGCAGAGGACAGGGCAATGGGTCACTCAACAGAAGCATGACCGCCTTCTTCTTTGTAAACAGCACTGCTGTTACCCTGAGAATCTCATGAGAATTGAGCAAATGATTTGTCCAAGTGCCTAGATCACACATACTTGCAGTCCTCGCTCTCCAGAAGTTTCCGGTACGTGGCAATCTCGCACTCCAGCCTGGCCTTGACGTCCAGCAGCACCTGGTACTCCTGGTTCTGCCGCTCCAGGTCAGCCCGGATCTCGGACAGCTGCTCCTCCACGTTGCTGATCAGGATCTGCATCTGGGCCAGCTCGGTGCCGAAGCGGGCGTCAGCCTCACACAGGGAGTTCTGCAGACAATCTTTCTGTAATGGGAAATAATGGGGTAAGAGACCGAGGTGTCCCAAAATTCGCCAGTGAAAATCATGGCCAATCTCACCAGGGGGCACATGCCAAGAGGTCACAGGACAGTCCCAGAACTCTAGAGGAATCACCACCAATATCATCATGACTTTCCACAAAAAATCTAACTTGAGGAACAGTGTCCTGGTCATCCCTGGATTCCCAGTACCTGACCAAGTAGACACCCAGTGAGACCTTGTGGAATGAGTGAGTGTCTGCACCTCCACACGGTATTCTAAAGGAAGTGGGGTTGACTCGTAAAGGGAACCATTTTCCAGGACCAAACTAACCTTGACAGCAAGGCACCTCCCCCAAGGACAGAGGGACCCAGACCCTGAGCTCTGACTGTCAGTGGAACTGATGAGCGGGACTCTGAGAGCTGCTGGCCATGGCCTGTGGCTCTAGCAGCGTGGTGAGGGTGGAGGACCGTACCAGGCTGTGCTGGGCCTGAAGCTCCACCTCCAGGGCGTTCACCGTGCGTCTCAGCTCCAGGATCTCCGACTGGCAGCACCGCAGCTCCTCGGAGCAGGACATGTCCTGCTGGCTGATGCTTTCAGACTGAAGCACAAGGGCACAGAGACATGATCACCTCCCTGCCCGGGTGGAAGCCTGGGTCCCTCCCTGCTCCGAGGCAGCACGCTCACCTGGTCTTGGAACCACTCCTCCAGATCATTGTGGTTGGTCTGCACCAGGGCCTCATAGTGGCACCGCATCTCTTGCAGCACCCTGCTCAGGTCCACGGTGGGCTCAACATCCAGCTTAATCTGGAGCTTGTCCCCCAGCTGGCTCCTCAGAATGCTCACTTCCTGCAGGAACAGAAGGACCCACACCCGGAGTGAGGAAAGGGCTTTTGACAGAGCAGAAGGCACCTGAACCCCTTCCCAGACAAACAGCATGAGGGGAGACCCCACTCGTGCACTGACGTAAAAGGTCTTGCCCACGGTCCCCTGAGAAGAGCCCATTTGGACACCTTCCTCAGTTGACAAGGCAAACCTTTACAGACCAGAAACTCCCCCTCTGCCACCTCCCACACAGTCAGACTGACTCCCAGACTTAGGTCAACCCTTCATCCCAATGCCAACTGAGCCCAAGTCCTAATCCCAGAGCCACAGGTGAGCAGTGCTCCCTTTCCTGCCCCGTGCCATCCCCCAAGGGTCTGCAGCCCCAGGCCCAGACCTGTTCGTGGTTTTTCTTGAGGCAGAGCAGCTCTTCCTTCAGGGACTCCTGCTGTGCCTCCAGGTCAGCCTTGGCCAGGCTCAGGTCATCCATGAGCTTGTGCATCCCGCACATGTCCGCCTCCACCATTTGGCGCAGGGAGAACTCACTCTCGTGCCTTCCAGCACAGGAGATGCAAGGTCAGTAAGATGCCAAGGACATCCCCTCTCAGCTGCCCCTGGTTCCCATTTCCTTCACCAACAGGAATTCTCATTTGCTCACTCTGCTCAGTTCTGGCCTCAGAGATGAATTAGACTCAATCCCTCTACTCAATCCACTCACGGTCTAACAAAGCACTCATAGCAGGTATCATTTTACCATCGGGCATTGAGGCCACTTTGATTCCAAAAGATTAACTGGCTTTCTTATGACAATGTATCTTGGGATCCAGGACAGAGCTCACACCCCTTCCTGAGCTATCACTTAAGCAAGTCAAGCAATAACCAGGTGTCAGGGCAGTGATTTGCTCCCTTATTCCTTGTGTTGGGCTACTTCTCTATCTCTGATCTTTGTTTAGTAGAAATGCCTGGTACCTGAGGGCCCCATAGGTGAATCTGGACCCTGACTCATCTGTAAGTGGATCCTCTAATTACATATAAAATTCAATGACTGTCCTTGCTCAGTTTGTTCTTGAAATCACCTTATTCTCCCCCCAGGTAGTGAGCTCAGGCAGCCTTATCTTCCATTTAGGCTCTATCATACATGCTAAATTTAGTGGTGTTTTTTTCTCATCCACCTTCTGTTAGTTTTGTTTGTAATAAAATTTTTTATTTGGGGAATTTAGGAAAGAAGAAACAGGACAGTAATTCAGCCAATCAAGTATTTGTCTATTGGCACTTAGGGTGGAGGAAAGAGTCACTCTGAGCCTCTTTCTAGCCCTACTTACTTGATTCTAAAGTCATCAGCAGCCAGCTTGGCATTATCAACTTGGATAATCAGCCTGGTATTCTCAGCCTTGCTGCACAGGATCTGAGGAAAAGCAGGAAGACAGTTTGCACACAAAACATCATACTCTGGGCTCCAGCTCTACGGGTGGCATCTACACTCATACTCAAGAGAATCCAAGCACCAAATCTCCTTGAGACTTCAGGAGCTTTTTGCCTGCCATGCCCTTCCACCTTCCTCCGACCCAGCACACCCCAGGCTACTCCAAACCTCACCTTCTGCTGGAGCTCTTCAATAGTGCGGAAGTAGGACTGGTAGTCTGGACATATGGTGGACTCATGGCATTTGCTCGACTCTCGGATCCTAGTCTCTAGATCCTCATTCTCCCGCTCCAGTTGGCGCACCTTCTCCAGGTAGTTGGCCAGGCGATCATTCAGGAACTGCATGGTCACCTTCTCATGGCCATTGGGGGCACCTTCTGCATAGTTCTCACAGACTCCAATGTTGCCGGGAATGTTGCAGGTCCCTGGCAAGGGGCAAGCGGTGCGGCAGCTGTAGGGCATACAGAGGCTGGGTTGGCCCAGAGGGGTTGACCCGACACGCGGTCGGTTGGCATGTGCCAGGGTGGCTGACAGGCACAGGGATGCAGCCTTGGCCTCTGCCCCAGGCTGGCACCCAATGTCAATGGAAGGGCCACAGACATTTGTTGCTGCAGGCATCCTGATGCTGCCGGGGCAGTGGGATGAGCTGACGTAGCAGGAGGTCATGGTGTTAGGCTGAGGTTGCACAGAAGGTTCAGAGCAGCTGAGAAGGCCAAGCCACTGAGTCTGACAACCTCCTTCCCTCCTGGGCCTTTTATACCCCATCCCAGGTGGGTGTTGGCTCCATGCTTTGACCTCAGTGCCTTGATTCTCTCCCTATTGTTGTATGGTCATCCTGTTACTCAGCTGTTGAGTTTACCATTAGGAGTTCCCCGCCTCATTAAAGGAATGTTGATGAATTTGAGGTGCCTCCTGGCTCTTTGATATCAGGTTGTCTGTTAATGGAAAGTCAGAAGCTTTTTATTGGTTTTCAAAGAACAAAATCCTTTTAGCCATCAGAGGTTTATTCCTTGACCAGAGTTGGCCTCCCTGTTGATGTGCCCACACTGTGAAGGAATGACTGTTCCTGCTGGTCATTGGATTGGCAGGAGAGATAAATCCCTGTGAATACAGTGGTGCTCACCTGGGCTAAGACTAACCCAGCCTTCCCTATCCAGAGAAGAGACTGCTTCTTTGCTGGTAGATGTTATGGGTTTTGATTACCAAAATTTTCACATTTCTTCTCTCTTCAGTTATCTGTCTTTCAAACTCAGTTTGAGGAGCAATAAAACTTTAATAAGTCCATTCATTCAATATGTATCTCCTGGCACATCCTATGTCCCAGGCACTATGCCACACACCTGCCATACACTTATTTAAGCTTGGTATAGTTCCTATCCATCAGGAAACAACTCAAACTTGGGTAGCCATGGATGTTTTAAATAGGTTGTCTGAGAAGCTCGACAGTGTGAGGTTGACCCTGAACCTTGCCTGATCTGGACCACAAAAGGTGAATTCAATAAGCCAGAAACAAATAAAAATGAATAATCTTTTTTTAATACCAAATATGAACTTGGCCATGAAACTCAATGGACACTGAGTTATCAGAGTCAGTATAGGGGAGTTTTTCCTGCCCTACTTCCTTTATTCTAAAGTTCTTCACTGAGCACTTACCAAATGTGTTAGGGAATTTATCAAAAATATTGTTTAATCCTTCCTACCATTCTGTAAAGTGGATATTCCTATCTTAATTTTACAAAGGAAACAAATAAGGCATTGAAGCCCAGAGATGTGAAGTCATTTTTCTAAGATCTACCCCATTATGAAGTGGTAAAGCCTGTTCTCAGTATCAGTTTCTTTCAACTCCAGAGCCCATTCTTGTTCTCTTCACCTTGACCACCACCACATCCTTCATCCCACCCCTCAATAGGAGAACAACTGTGTCATTGTCAGAACTAAGAAAGATTATAAGGTCTAGAAACTGGACAAGAAGTTAAAATTAAGAGATAAAATAAGAATCTGACATTCTATATTATTCTTTGCATCTCAGAAAATATGAATGTTGGGGTACCAAAGCAATAGGGCAGGGTTTCTCCAAGGACCATGCAGAAAGATGCCCAGGAGAAAGTTCCATCTCCAAATTATTATAGTACATCCCACTACCCCACTAGCTCTTGGTACCGGGGAACCAAGACAACTAACTACTGAGGTCCCAAAAGTTTTCTCTGAAAATTTGTGGCAGGAGATAGATTGTCCCCTAGAACTGAGAATGACCTAATGTGGAGTAAGACCTCCCAAAGTGGTTATAACTATATCTTTGTGAAAATGAATATTTTCCAGTCCTCTAAGCATTGAGCAAAAGCTGAACAGGTATCTCTATGGGAACCAGATACATATCTGTGAAACATAAGCTATTGGAGTTCTATCAAGAAGAAATATAGAATTTGAGACTTCTGTCCAGAAGGGGCAGAAGTTGGGTTTCCCAGGAACGGTAACTAGTGTCGACTCTGTCCTAAGGGTTACTCAGGGCTCTTCAATGAATAACTCTTTATAGACACTATAATTAGAAGACATCAACAGGCCAGGCAATCTCATCCTTCAGAGGCCTCTGGATGCAATCTGCATAGGTTACATCTTCAAACATCCCTTTGTTACTCTCCTCTGCTTCATCACATACCAACAAGCTTCCCTGTAAACTAGAGAAATAACCTTATAAATTCTTTTTTTTTTTTTTTTTTACTCCCTAAATAGAATCTATCCTTTGGGCTTATTCTCTGGCAGGATTCATTCCATTAGCTAAAACTCATGATTTCTTCCATCTCAAAATACACGGTTGTTACTTCATAATGTCACTGCTGCAGCTTTCTATGTCCAGGTGACGCTCCTCTCTACTGAAGCTTCCTCGTGGTCCTGGCGTGGGCTTCTACTGAGTATGCTGTTTTGCATAATGACACTGATGTTGTGTGTCTCTTTGTAAAGTTGCTTGGTTCCACTGATTTGCATTTTTCTCAAAGAAGGTCAGTGTGGGGTGAAGATCCCTGCCCTCATATCTAAGATCACCTCTCTTCCTGACCCTTTGAACAGAGTCCCTATGGCCCTTGATGACCAAATATGAGCCAGATTCAGTGACAAGAAGTGGTGAAGACAGAGTGTAAGAGACAGGAGCTTTAACCCTACTTCACTCACCTGCGTGCACAAAGTTCTCTCACTGATTCTGACTTTAGAAATACCAGTCTCTAGAGGCAGGAAACCTACTGCAGATAAAAAGGCCAAGCTGTGGTCTTGAGATGCTATTTTCAAACACGGTGTTGTTTCAGATAGAAACATCTCAACCAGTGGGAGGGAAAGGCATGGACTTGTAAACTAGCACCCACAAATTGTGCCTAACCCACAGCCTACCTTTCTATGTCACGGCTCCTGCTGCAGGAAGATGCATGGAGCATCCAAGGGTTCATGCCCTGTGTAGGAACATGACCCATCATATAATACAGTGGATGCGAATGTTGAAGACAGCTCCTGTGTGGGGAGCCTCATACTGTCATGTCTCTTCAGTGTTCAGAAATGGTGCCAGAGAAAATTGTAGGTCAAGAAAATCATGAAGACTCTTGAGAGAAGAGTAATAAATAATAATAGTAAAAAAAATCATCAATTTATTATTCTAGGCATGGAACTCTTGAGGCTCTGACAAATGGAAAAGGCACACTTTTATTCAAACTAGATAGGATTTGACCCTCAGATTACTTAGATGCAGTCCTATAATCCCCAAAGTTTATTCACTTAGCAATGTTGTTTTCCTCCTACCATGACATGCCTCAGACACTGAGAGCATAGCTGTAAAAGACAGAGTCCCTGACTTAAAGTGGGGAGACATTTGTGACAAGGCACCACAGAGGCCTATGGGGATGGTGCCACCCTCACTCTGAGGTCTGCAGACATGTCAGCATCTTTTTTCCCATTACCCTGTAGATGGCCCAAGAGCAGAATCCACCTTTCCTTCATAACTGCCTATTCTGTGCACCAAGCAATTCTCTGTGACACCAGCTGGGTGTACTATAATTCAATTTAATTCTGACATTATCTACATGGATTTAGCATCAGATCTCACAAGGTAAGGACTCAGTCCCACAAGACTGCCCTAATTTAGACATCAATAGCAAGTCCCAGGTTGTCACCTGTACTTCTGAATGACTGGCTATAAATCAGGGTTCCCATCCCCCTTTCCTTGGGTTTGATAATTTGCTAGAATGGCTCACGGAACTCAGGGAAACATTTGTGTTTACCATTGTAAAGGACACGGATGCCTAGCCTAAAGAGACACATAGGATAAGATATGTGGGGAGGGGTGCAGAACTTTCAAACCCTCTCTGAACAAGCCATACTCCCCACACCTCCACATGTTCACCAGCCCAAAAGCTCTGTGAATCCTGTACTTTGGGGGTTTTTAGGGAAGCATTATCATGTAGACATGATCAATCACTGAGGTGGAGAATGCCAAGATTCTAATCATAGCTTGGTCTTTGTGGTGACCAGCCCCCATCCAGAAGCCCCCCAAGAGTGGCTTCATTAGAACAAAAGACATTCCTATCACCGAGGAAATCCCAAGGGATTTAGGAGCTCTGTGTCAGGAATCAGGGTCAAAAACCAAATATTAGAACAAAAGATGCTCCTAGTGTTCTTATCACTTAGGAAATTACAAGAATTTTAGGAGTTCTGTGCCAGGAACTGGGGGAAAGAGACCAATATACATATTTTTT
Organism: Ursus maritimus; assembly: GCF_017311325.1. Lineage (NCBI taxonomy): Eukaryota > Metazoa > Chordata > Mammalia > Carnivora > Ursidae > Ursus > Ursus maritimus. The sequence continues at coordinate 20,487,732 of NW_024424897.1, read as the reverse complement.
TATAATTTTCACAGCAATGGCAGTAGAAAATACCCAAACCTCGATTTCTGAGCTGCCTGACCTCAACCAAGTTACATAACCTTTTAATGCATCTGTTTCCTCCTATGAACACTTACAATGATATTTCCAGGGCTACTGTTAAGAATAAAAGATACGAGGTAGACAGAACTCCTAACATGATGCCTAGCACAGAGTAAGCACTTAATAAATGCCAGTTCCCTTCCCCTTCAGGGTCTCCAACCATCACCATCACCCCCTTTGAAAAGCCTAGTGTTTTCAGAAAAATAAAAATCAGAATGGCTTATAAATACATGAATGTATGCTAGCTTTTTTGATGTAGTCCCACTTGTTTGTTTTTTATTTTGTTGCTTGTGCTTTATGTGTCATATCCAGAAATCCTGACCAAGACCTATTTTTTCCCATGTTTTCTTCTAGGAGTTTTATGGGGCCGGGTCTTACATTTAAGTCTTTAATCCATTTTGGGTTAATTCTGGTGAGTGGTGTAAGATAGGGGTGAATGGCCATGTTTTCCCCGACCATTTATTGAAGAGACTATCTTTTCTCCATTGAGTATTCTTGGCTCCCTTGTCAAATATTAATTGGCTGTATATACATGGGCTTAGTTCTGGGCTCTTGATTCTGTTCCGTTGGTCTATGTGTCTAGTAGTTTATGCCCATGCCATGCTGTTCTTATGTCTATAGCTTTATAGTATAGCTTGAAATCAGGGAATGTAATGCCTCCTGCTTTGTTCTTCTTCAGACATCAGTATTTTTTTAAAGCTCCCCAAGTAGTTCCAGGGTGCACTCAAGGCTAAGCAGCGGTGACTTAGAAGAACAAGGAGAGAGAGAATGGGAAAACCATTGTGTACTGTGAAAACCATCACTTGGGAGCCACACGAGTGCAGGTTCTGGCTCGACTAGGGTTTTTAAGCCACAGAGCTTTCATTTTCTCCTGTAGAAATTGAAGGTTATAAAATCTGCCCTGGGAGTTACTTGGGAGGATTCACACATCCCAGAAAGCAGAGTTCAGTTGCTAATAAAGCTACATTCTAATAAAGCAGGACAAGGCCATAAGACTTGATCTTCAATTCTGAGATCCAAAACATTCGGAAAAGCCACATTCTCTCCTAACTTGTTTGTCTTTGTCTAGTGTTATTTATCCCACTTAGTAGGACTATCCAGATACCTCATGGCTGAATCAGTAAGGAGTTTGTTCACAAGGTCTTCCCCACAAATGAACCATGAGAGACTGTGGACTCTGGGAAACTAACTGAGGATTTCAGTGGGGAGGGGGGGATTGGGATAGGCCGGTGATGGGTATTAAGGAGGGCACATATTGCATGGTGCACTGGGTGTTATACGCAAATAATGAATCATGGAACACTACATCAGAAACTAAGGATATACTGTATGGTGACTAACATAACATAATAAAAAAATTATTATCAAAAAAAACTCGAAACAAAAACAAAAACAAGGTCTTCCCCACAGCCATCAGAGGTCTGGGAGAAAGAACCGCCAGCCCCTGGGACTCTGCTAGGAATCCACTCTCTCATGCTCTTCGGGTACCTTTCCAGCAAATGCCAGGATTAAAATGTTGACTCTGGTGTGTGGTTGAAGTTTGTGAGGGTAGAGCCACACCCCTCTGCTATGTGGGTACCCATCCAACATGTCCATCACCTGCAGAGGAGGGGCATTACGGAAAGGAAAGAAGCACTTCAAGGGCTCAGCTCCTCCATGGCCTAGCATCTGGGAAGGAGCTTCTGGGAGCCCAGAGCCAGATATGGTGTCCAGAACACAGAGGGAAACAGGAGCTAGAAAGAGAGGTCTCAGACAAGATCACCTTCCTCACAAAACCATGAGATTAAGTCAGGTCTGTATGTCCCACAAGTAGGCTGTGAGCCAGGTCATCTAAACTCATGACCCATAGATTGCTGTCACCAACATGGAGCTGAATCGCCTCTCAACCACCCATCCTCCACCCAGTGACAAGGAATCTGGGGTCCTTTATTCACTATTGACCAGTATCAGAGTGAGAAAAAGCTCCCAAGTCCTGGTTGTGGTACTTAGTGACAGTCCCTAAGGGCAGGTGACCCAGAAGGCAGGACCAAATTATTTGGCCCCTTCTCCGCCCCAGGGGAGCCTCCTTCTAGGTCTGACAAGGCAGGATTAGGGCTTTGTTCTCATTTAAGGAGGGGGTGTTTTTAGACAGTCTCTGCTCCCAGGACTGTCCCTCCCTAGCTGGGTGGCCCAAAGCAAGTCAGCCAGTTCTTCTGGTCCCTGGTCCCTCACTGAAGGTGCAAGCTCTGGAACAGACCACGGGCTCAAACTCTTGAGCACAGCCCAAGTGAGAATTACACTGCACATTTTGCAACACAACACACACATACATATTTTCTATTCTGTTCTCTCTCTCTCCCTCTCAAGCTGATCAAAATCCACTCAAATGACTTCACAGACCATCAATGGGTCACAGCCATCATTTAAAATAACCGCACCCATGACCATCGTCACTCAGTGAAATAACCTGACAACAGCAGACACACTCCATAGGCAACTTCACTTATTAATGTATTCATTTAATTTATTGGCCAGGATCCAGAAGAGAGATGCAGCTCCCCAAGGGCTACAGAAGGAAAATGGCCCCACTAAGAAAACTTGAAAGTCAAAACACATGTGGAGGTCATGAGAAGCTGCAGAGCCGCACGGGCGCCCCACCTCAGAGATGAGCCATTTGTAAGTGGGCGTCAGCCACAGGTGAGTCTCTGACTTCCTGCGTCCCTCTCATCTGCGGTGACAGGAGGATCCCCACTGCCCCAGGTACAGATCCAGTGCTGCCTGGCAGCCTCCGATGGGCGCAAGCAGTGGGCTCAAGGAGGAGGTGCCACGTGGGGCGTGCGGGGTACGGGTCACAGGACGCCCTTGTGTGTGCCTGAGGGAGTGGCATGCAGATTGGAGACATTCTGCATCCGAGACACACAGGGCCGGAGCCCCCAGAGAGACCAAGCAGGAGAACAGAGGGGTGCAAAGGTGGGAACTGAAGAAAAACCAGAGTGACTTCAACCCCTTCCCACTTCAGCCAGAGACAAGAGGGACGGTGAGCTCCTCAGGGGCGCAGAGCGAGTCAGCCACGGGGTCCGAACAGCGGCCCAGGGCTCCTGACTCCAGCACATTCTCTTTCCTCTACACCAAACTTGTCCTATAAAAGGCCAAATGGTAAACATTTCAGGCTTTGCAGGCCATCCAGGCTGTTGGCACTACAACTGCTCAGCTCCGCCACCATGGCACAGGGCAGACATACTTGCTATGGAAGCAAATGGGTGGGGTCGTGTTCCAGTAAAACTTTATCGACCAAGACAGGCAGCAGCTGGATATGACCCGTGAGCTGTCGCTTGCCAGCCATGCTCTACGCAGCACGGTGAATGAGGCCTAAAATTTGGACCCCTCAGAGCACGTGGGGGACATGTTAGCCTGTCCTGGAGCCAGAGGGCTGGGGCCAGGAAAGGCCTCGCCCGGGTGGACTCCAGAAGTGGACACTGGAACCTTGGACACTGAACCCTTCATTTCACCGAGGCATTTAGACAGAGAGCAGAAGTCCATCCAGAGGCCCTTTAACCTCAGAGCGAAGCGGAGCTGCCCAGCCTGTGGCGTGGTGTCGAGGTGTCACTTGTGCTGTTCACCCTGTAGACCTCTCTGCAGTTTGGGTGTGAGATGGCCGTGCAAGGTGACTCCGCTGCCACAGCCACTGGGGGAAATCTCAAGGGGGACCTGCTGCCAATGCAGATTTTCTTTAACCAACATTAATTGAGCGCTTAGAGTATGCCAGACATCATGGTGGGCAGTTGAGAGGCGTTCTGTCCGTTGACTCTATGGAGGAGGTAGACTTACCCCCTTTGCACGGGGAGAAGGAGACTACAACGCATGGGGGTAGGAGACCCGCCAAACCACACAGCTCGTGGTGGCAGGACTGCGAGCCCAGCACTGGCTTTGTGAAGCCGAAGTCGTTGATGGTTTCCCTTGTGGCAAGAGGCTCACTGGTGTATTTGGCTACTTATTTAGGGCTTAGGGAGAGGACTTTTTGGAAATAAATGTATCCTCAAAAAGATAAAATTCAAACGATCTTAGGAAATTTCTATTTAGCAAAATTGAGGTCATTGCATGCTTGTGCTAACATCTACGAAACACACCAAGAATTGTTCTGTTGTTCACGATCTTCCCAGTTTTCACCCGGCATCTCCTTTCCTCATCCTACTGCAGACGTTTCCCCAATATCGTAGGGAGGGTACCTTTCCGTGTAATTCAGTCCACAAACTATCCTGATGATTCTCCCAGTCAGGGTGTCCAACAGCGGGGCCCTTCTTTCTGGAAGCTTCCCAGAACCCAGCTCTGCCCTGGTCAGCCCTCACCGTCACCCCGAGAAGGGGGCCTTGCTCTAGGGCAGTGAGCTCCAGGCCTGAGGCTGCACACCAGGCTCCTCGGTGGCCTCAGGGAAAACCACGTCTTTGAAACACACATCCTTTCTTTTCCAGTCCCCACTCGTGAGGATCCTGCTCCTATGGGAGTTTCTCTCAAACATCAAATATGCCAGAGGGTTTACTACTCTACTGTGGTCTTGCCTAAGTTTTCCTATAAACTGGAGTTTATTAAATCCAAATGCTTTGATATAAGAACAGAGTTCTTCTGAGAATCCCCATAAGTGTAGCACTGGGCCCGCTTTCCAGAAGGCACCGGCGCTGGTGGGCATCTATATTTCCCAAAGTCTACACCCACGGCTTTCATCCAACAAAAAAGAGAGATGGGCTAAGCAGGAGGATAGCTCGCAACCTCTCTCGCTTGGAAGCACCCTCCGAACACAGAGGATGGTGGCCCTCCGTGTCCAGCAGAGGGGGCAGCACTCCAGGCTTGGTAGCATATAAAAAGCTTTAACAGGCATTTCGGTGGTCAGACAGGTCTTGGCAAGTCAGATGACACACAAGGATAGAAACAGGGACCCGGTTGGATTGGACGGTATGCTCTGAGGGTCAAGGAGCCTGCAGAAGTCCCCAAAGGGTCCAGGGACCTGGACTCCTGGCCTGCAACCCCTGTGTGATTGCTACAGCTCTGGCCGCAGCCCGAAGTCTGTGCTCTTACTGAGCCACGTGCTCCAAGGACAGGAGATTCTGAGTTTGGTGGTTCCCAGTTATTTTTTAAAGGGGAGCTCTATAGTCCCAGGATGGAGTTTCAGCATCTCAGAGAAAATGCCTCTGTCCTTAAGGACATGAAAGGAGGAGAAAGGAAAAAAATTTATTAGCCTGAAATAATAATAAACCTTGGTGCTTGGAGAAATCATAAAGGGCTCAGAGAGACCCGCTAGACTTCAATTCCCACCTGTTGGTTGTACGTCCAGATGTACATCTTCCAATTCTCTGGGCCTTAGGCTCCCCATCTGTAAATGCAAGAGGCCGGGCCAGATCATCTGGGAGGCTCCTTATGATTCTGACAGTTTAGGACAGTGCCGGCAAATAGAACTTTCTGGAATAATGGAAATATTCTACGTATCATACGTATCCAGTATGGTACCCCTAGCTGACAGTTTAGGACAGTGCTGGTGAATAGAACTTTCTGGAATAATGGAAATATTCTACATATCATACATATCCAGTATGGTACCCCTAGCTGACAGTTTAGGACAGTGCCGGCAAATAGAAATTTTTGGAATAATGGAAATATTCTACGTATCATACATATCCAGTATGGTACCCCTAGCTGACAGTTTAGGACAGTGCTGGTGAATAGAACTTTCTGGAATAATGGAAATATTCTACATATCATACATATCTAGTGTGGTACCCCTAGCCTCATGTAGGTGTGGAGCACTTGACGTGTGGGTTGTACAAATGAGGAACAGAATTTTCCATTTTATTTAATTAAAAATTCAATAGCCCCTGTAGTTTGTGGCTACCATATTGGACAGAACAGGCCTAGGATTTTAGAACCAAAGACGTGGTTCTGTTCAGTCTATTGTGTTTATCAAGCTAAGCACATTCTAGGCAAATTTACCCAGGGATTGAAATCAAGATGGACCGCTGGTTGGTACTCAGTTATGAGAATAGCCAGTTGGCCAGAGGCTCCTCTCCCTTGTCATTGGATCCAGCTCGCCCAAATGTTGCCCTCACCCCCACACTCCAGAGCCGCAGCTGGCTAAGCAGGGTGTTTGTGTCTCCGGCCAGGCTCACGGCCCTGCCCGCCAGGCCTGCATGCAGGCTCATGTTCCGAGAGCCCCAGGCAGCTTCAGGAGCCAATCAGCCTCTCGTCATTTCTTGGCAAGTCCAGAGGGCAGATCTTAAATAGAAACATCACCTCAGCTCATTAAGGAAGAACAGTGTGTTTGGAGGTTGGCGTTCAGAAAGGTGTGCGAGATTCCCACTTCTGGCGCTCTCCTCTTCCTCTGCCAAGTCAGGTCCTTGACCGAGCCTCTCACAGTGACCTTCCCACTGTCACAGCCTGAGTTGAGGTCCCCTTAGCTCCTTCCACACACTCGTATCGGCTTTCCCCCTGCCCCTCAGCCATCCTTTTGACACTCCTTGGTGAAACTTTCTAAAATATCACTCCGGCCATGTCGTCCTGGGGCTCAGAACCTGCAGCAGCCCTCCCACTGCCTTCAGGATGGTGCCCGGGCTCTTTGTGGGGTACCCGAGCCCATCCCCCGCCCCCGGTCTCATACCTTCCTGCCACATGAGCTCTATTCCCACCAGGCTTCCACAGGGAGACCTGCTGCTCCCGCCCCTCAAGGCCTCTTGAGCATGATTCTGCCTCCGTGCAGGCCCCACACCCAGCTGCCCTCCTTTGCTCCGTAGACATTCAGGCCCATCTCAAATGCCACCATCTCAAATGCCACCTTCCTGCTCTCCCCACGCTAGTACTTTCTCCCAGGCTTTGCTAGCGCGTGCTCTTCCTAGGTGCGAACGTGGCCATCTAGCCTAGTGGTTCGAATAAATGCTTCAGTGGAAGCAGCTGGACCCGGGTTCGAATCTTTACCCTTGCATGTAACTTTGGGCGACTGGATAACCCATCCTCTGCTCCTTGGTTTCTCTTTTCTAAAATGGACACGATACCTCCCTTGCACGGTGGTTGTGCAAGCTGCTGCAGGCTGGTTGGTGGAACGGGCTCAGCGCAGTGCAGGTACATCGTAAGTGCTCAGTACGTGGTAGTCATGGTTATTGATACTATTATTATGATTATTATTATGTGGCCCTTACTGAGGAAGAGTGGGGCCTTACGCACACTGGCCTCAGCCCCTCTCCAATCCCAGGCATCTGGACAGTGCGGGTCACTTGCATGTTTGTCGCCCCTGCACCCAGCTGTAGTTTGCAAATATGAGGACGCCGAATCATGAATTGCTTGAGTCTCCCTGGGACCGAACAGCCTATACTGAGTCCTGGGTCCACCTCTTACTAGTTGGGTGACCTCGGGCAGGTTTCTTAACCTCTCCGGGTCTCCGTTTCCTCATTTACAAAGAGAAAATAATGGTACCTTTCTCACAGATTGTCGCAAGGTGTAAATGGGGGACTAACAAAATGTCTGGAGGGACCACCCGGGGGTTAGCCGGGGCCCGAACACCGAATCTGCACACAGGAGGCCATTAGTGAAGTTTCTTTGAACGAATGAATGAATGATCCCATTGTACCAGCTGGAACGAGGTGGAGGGGTGGGGTTATGACAGTATTATTCTCAATTAACAGTAGTTTGGCCTAGGTTTCTGGCATAATTATCTCCCTTTTCTCTTTATTCTTTTATTACTTGGCTCTGGACCGATTGCCTGGTTTTAACTAGTTTATGGCATGTGGGTCTTTCTAGTGAGTGCCTCCCAAGCCTCTGCGGAAGCAGACGGGGCATAAAAATATAGAATTTAGCCACATTCCTCTTGAGCCCCGCTGAGTAGAACGGGCTGGTGGACACAGCAGCAAAGGGACAAATAGAGAAGGACGCGTTTGCAGGGCCGCTGGATGAGGCTTTATTTACCAGTTCCAAGAAGATGCTCTTGAGACAGAACAGACAACCCGAAACACCAGCAAGAGAGCAACTGGCAGACAGAAGGGAGAGGCAGCTTCTAAGAAGTGGGGGCTAGGGCGCCCCCTGCAGGTCAGAGCTGTTGCACACAGCCCACCTCCCAGCGCCGCCGCTGGAGGGCTTCCTCGCTGGCCCCTGAACCGCGGTCAGACTCCGCCTGAGGAGGCTCCGGCCTCCCAGCTCGGGTCTCTCCAGGATCCAGCGACGCTGAGCGACTTCAGTAGCGGCCCGGAGGGCAGGGCACGCAAGGCACGCAGATGGTGCGGGGCACACAGATGGTGCGGGGCATGCTGGGGGAGGGTGCACAAGGGGGACAGGAGGGAGTGGAGCATGGGTTGCTGGGCAACCTGCGGGAAAAAGGCACGTGGGGCGGGTTTAGAAAACAGTCCAACTCAGCGACACGCACCATGGTTCTGCCCCCCAGCTGCCTCTCAGATTCACCCACTTCTCACCTCCACTCAGCCTCCCTTGTCCCACCTCCGTCATCTTCGCCTGTATGACCCCAGCGGCCTCCTCACAGGTCTCCCCAACCCCACTCTTGCCCCTCCTCACCACTATCAAGTTCGAGGGCAGGGCGATATCCACAGACACAAATAGAAGCATGCCCCTCCCTGCCTAAAACCTTCGGTGACTCCACGGGGGCCATGATGAAGAGCAGCTCCCTTCAACTCAACCGTCACATCCTCCTTGAAGCCCTCCCTGATCTCTCTGTATCAAGGCCCCCAGGGGTACCCTGTGCCTCCTCCCAGAGTGACTCGTGATTATTCTGTTACAGTCCGTCTCCCCATTGAACAGTGAGGTCAGCAGCCACGTACGTCTGAGTGCCCTGCAAACCTGGCCAGGGGCAGGCATATCATAAGAAGGTGTTGCATAAAACGAACTAGGTAATTCAAACGGAAGGAACACACGGCAAAAGGAGGAAGGATGATCTCAGAGCCTGACAGGTGTGGGCTCATTACCAGAAACAACACACTGGACAGTAGATGGGAGCCAAATAGCCCAGAAACTGGACAGGTGCCCAGGGACCACATCCAGCCTCAAATATGTTTCGCATGGCCGACACTGCCCTTTTTTTTAAATTTGTTGAAAATACTTAAAAATCAGAAGAATTTAATAATTAAAAGACATCCAGATTCCCACCTTCTCTTGAACGAGCAGAAGACCCACCAATACTGGATCTGCAACTCACAGCAGAAAGGGCCCCGAGGGGGGCAGTGCCCTCATTGGACTAGGCATAGCTCTCTGGTCCTCCACAGTCCCACAGTGACCCGTGTCACTCCTGCCTGCTCCTTGAAAAGCATTTGACTTTGCAACTCTTGGCCCAGAGGGCGAGACCGAATGACAGGAGAGCAAGGCCGAATGCGGAATAAGAAAATGCCTGCAACAGCAATCAGCCCACCAGGTTTCCACGGTCCCGAGGTGTCCTGCACCCAGGTGACCACCAGGCCCTTGCTGAGCCTACCTGCACTGCTCAGCTTCCGGCCCTCCCCACTGCTTACCAGACCATGGCCAGGGCCTCCTGAACACGCTCCGCGCCTGGACCCCCTCCCTCTACTCTGTCCTCCCCTTGGCCCTCTGTGCCGTCTTCCTGCAAAGCAGCTTTGAGCTTTCACGGCCTCAGTCAAGAAACATTTACTGAGCATTTACTAGGAGTCAGGTGCAAGAGATAAAAATAATTTAGAATGTCTCTGAGTTCTAGGTGTTAACCATCTCACTGGGGAGATAGATAGTTGAGCAAATTCTATCATTTCCTCCTCCTCAAAAAAAAAAAAAAAATTAAGGCCTCTCAATTTCCTATGGAATAAGGTCCTCCCTCCCCAGCATGGCCTTCATGGTTCTCCAGGAAGGGGCCCCACCGAACTTTCCTGTCCTCCTTCCCGCCACAGCTCAATCACATTAAGCTACCCATGTGTTCTCCCAAGTGCAGAAAACCTTTCCCCCAAGTATGATCTCCAGTCGCTTGTCTGTCTCCCTAAACAGATGGAAACGACCTGAGAACAGAGGCCTTGTCACCATCCCCACATCCCCCGCGGCGCCCCGCACCTGGGAAGCCCTTGGAAGGAGTTTGCTGACCCAGAAAGGAACACAACGGTGGGCCAGTTTTGGGACTTTCTTTGGATTGTACCAGCTTCCCAACTGCTTCTTAGTCATGAAAGGCTCTAGCTCATGGGTAGGCCCAGGTGCTTCCCATAGCTTCCTCCAACCCTTGCCCACACCCATACAGCCTCAGCCGGGCCCACTCACTTGCAGTCCTCGCTCTCCAGCAGGCCCCGGTACGTGTTGATCTCGCACTCCAGCCGGGCCCGCACGTCCAGCAGCACCTGGTACTCCTGGTTCTGCCGCTCCAGGTCGCTCCGGATCTCGGCCAGCTGGGACTCCACGTTGCCGATCAGGCACTGCATCTGGGACAGCTGGGTGCCGTAGCGCCCCTCGGTCTCCGCCAGGGTGGATTCCAGGGAGTCCCTCTAAAGCAAAGGGAAAGACAAAATAGCTGAGACGTAGATCTGTTTTCCTGGTTCAGAAATAACCAAGAAGAACCAACTCTCTCTTTGGGGTTGGGAATGACCCCTCCCCATCTAAGTCACTGTGGAAACTAACCCCAAAAAGGCTGAGTGACTTATTCAAACTTAAGCAGCTGGTAGGTAACAAGACTAGAATGTGAACCCAGGTCCATGTGATCCTCAATCCCTTATTCCTTCTTCGGCCTCAGCCTGGCTTTACACGTTGGGTCTGAGGTTCACCACGCTCATCCCCTATGGCCTTATTTAGCTCTGTGGTCTTCAGCCCCACATTAAAGTTACCTGGGGGCTTTTAGAAAATCCCGGTGCCCGGACCCCACCTCCAGAGACTCTGATCTCACTCATCCAGAGAGGAACCCGAGCATAGGAAGTGTTATAACCCAACAGGCAGCAGATGGGTTTGGAAGGACAGACCAAACAGAGAACAAGCCTTCCTGGGGAGCTGTGCTCTACAGTGTCTACCTGCCCCGTGTCACATGGGAGACATGCCCCTTTGAGCCCTGTGCTGGGTCTGGGGACAAACTCCCTCTAGGAGACAGCAGCTGGGCAAACAGCCGTGGTGGCTGAATCTGGGCCTCCTCCTCCCTCCTGGCTGCCTGCTCCTGAGCCCAATGCCACCTGGGATCCAGAGACCGCCCAGCGGGCAGTACCCACCAGGCTGTGCTGGGCCTGCAGCTCGATCTCCAGTGTGTTGACCGTGCGTCTCAGATCAATAATGTCCGACTGGTAGCTCTGAAGCTGCTCGGAGCTCGTGGCCACCTGCTGATTAAGCTCCTGCATCTGCAGTGGGGGAGAGAGAAGGGCCAGGAGTACCTCCTGGGACATGAGGGAGGCCAGCCCCCCGACAAGAGGCCCACCTGCGTGTTGAACCATTCCTCCACGTCCCTGAGGTTGCTTTCCACCACAGTCTCATACTGACACCTCATCTCCTCCAGCAGCCTGTTCAGGTCCACGGGGGGTGCAGCGTCTACTTCAATGTTAAGACGGTCCCCCAGCTGGCATCGGAGGGCACTGACTTCCTGAAAAGGCACAAGCATGAAGTCACACAGTCACCACCCCAGGGAGACATAAAATGATGGAACAAAAGATGTTAAGATGTCTACGTTAGAGGGGCCCTTTGAGGATTGCAGTCCACTCTACAGCATCCCCCATGGTCTTCCAGCTCCGGCTGGACGCCCCCTAACTGCAGAAGCACCCCATCGCACTTCCTGTCACTTTGGCAGAAGCCGAGAGCAATGCAGGGATTTGTTTGATCTTGGGCTGGAAAGGGAAACCCACACTCCCGTATTCCCAGCCACCCTCCCAGCCCGTGTTCGTCTGGGGTGGAGGGCAGCAGGAGCCTGGCTTTACTTGGTTCAAGGCCTGGGTGCGAGCAGGCACTCCCCAGGCTGGGCTGCCAAGGAGAGAAAGTGGTGTTGGAGGCTGCCCGGCGTGTGCGATAATGCCTCATTAGTGGCCGTTTGGTGCGGTTCCCAGCTCTCTGATTTCAGTAAGGTGAGTCAGCCACCCTAGGGCACTCAGCGAGTACGGGGTGACTGTTACTTTACGTTTAAGCCTAAGGAAACCCAGCCAGGATTCAGAGGCACTTGCTCTTTCAAATCCCAAGTCAAGAGGTTGAGAGTCAACTCTGAAAAGGAGGGGGGAGACACTAGAGCTCCGGAGGGCTTTGCAGCACACGGGTGCCCAGGATGGGGGAATTTCCCTCTAAGGACCTGTAGGAGATGAGGGGGGAAATCAGAAAATAAAGGGTTGACCTGTGGCTTTTAGATCAAGTATATTATATGCAAATAGGAGAGCCAATGAAGAACAGGGTGGGGACAGAAAAAAGAAAACCACTGTACTTGACCCTCCCTTGGAAGAGATGGGGGTCACCCCCAGCAGCCGAGCCTGACAGAGATGGACATGCCATTGCGTGCGAGTTCTGGAACACAACCCCCTCAGGCCTCGTGCACCACTCCACCCCCAGAATGTGGCTCGCATGAGAAAAACGCGTGCAGTCGCCGCAAGCATCTGGCTGTCCCACGAGACCACGCTGCAGAAGAGAAGGTTGCCCGGCTCTCTGAGCACGGACCAAGTGATGGTTCATACCCACGGCCTCATTTAAAGCTCACAGCAGCCTGTGCAATAGCGCCTCTCCATTTTACAGATGAGAAGGCTTGGACAGGTTCAGTAAATTGGGCAAGTCCCAGAAACATGACATGGCACCCCTGGGAATTTCCACCCAAAACCTCACATTCTTCCCACCCGGCTTCCTAGGGCCACGTGAACTTGACTCTAGGGCTCACCTGCTCGTGGTTCTTCTTGAGGCACAGCAGCTCCTCCTTCAGGGACTCCACCTGAGCCTCCAGGTCAGCCTTGCACAGGGTCAGCTCATCCAGGATCCGGCGCAGGCCGCTGGTGTCGGCCTCCACCAGCTGCCGCATGGCCAGCTCCGTCTCGTACCTGGGCAAGGGCAGGGTCAGCCACTGAGGCTGGAAGCCCTGGAGCTGCTGGCACTTCTCCAGCCCTCTCTGAAACTAATGGAAAGCTGCCCCCAACGACGTGCAGGGAGAGGGGACGCCCCCGTCCCCCCGTCAAACTCACTTGGTCCTGAAGTCGTCTGCAGCCAGCTTGGCGTTATCGATGTGCACGACTATCCTGGCGTTCTCTGCCTTGGTGCACAGAACCTGGGGGCCAAGGCATGAGAGGGGGGTAATCCAGGATGAGAAAAAGGAAGAAGAACCCAAATGAGAAGCCAGTAGCCTATGGGACTCAACAGCCTGGGAGCCATCCTTGCAGAAGCCCCCCTTCCCTGGAGCCCTGGGGAGTATTTGGCGAACTGCTAATCCTTGGAGAACATGGGGTTTATTTTTTAAGCACTAGGTCTTCATAAATCCAAATGCCTCATTTTAGTTGCAGTGAACAATGTGGAAGGAAAGAATCTCATTAAGTCTGAAGTCATTCATGAGACAGACGGCCCCTTAACAAGCACTAACATTTAGTGAAAACTCCCCATGTACCAGAGGCTGTGTTACACACTCTACCTGCGTCGACTCAAGGAACCCTCTTGACAGCCCCACCAGGTGAGAACTCTACTATCCCCATTTTACAGATGAGGAAACTGAGATCTAGGGAAAGGAAGGGCCCTCCCGAGGTCATGCAGCGGTAGAACGGAGACTAGATCCCAGACTTCTTCCATGTTAAGGGCTCTAACTGAACGCTCAAATTATGAGATAATCCTATGCCCTCAGGAAGCCTCTTTCCCCTGAATGTGGCTTAATAAATTAACGAGATTCAAATCTGGAACGCTAGCTCTTCTGGTTGCCTTCCCAGCGCATCTGTTCACTGCTGGCCCTCACCTTCTGCTGGAGCTCCTCAATGGTCCTGAAATAAGACTGGTAGTCAGGACACATGGTGGCCGCTTGAGACTGGCAGGCCTCTTGGATCTTGCTCTCCAGCTGCGCGTTCTCACGCTCCAGCTGGCGCACCTTCTGCAGGTAGCTGGCCAGGCGGTCGTTCAGGACCTGCATGGTCTCTTTCTCGCTGCCATTGAAGGAGCCCTCGCAGTACCAGCTGCAGGTGCCCACGGAGCTAGAGATGCCACTGGTTGGTCGGCAGCTGCTGGGCCAGCAGGAGCTGGACAGGTAGGTCTTGGAGAGGCAGCTGGCGGGCCGGTAGGTGCTGGGCAGGCAGACAGAAGGCACGCATGTCATGGGCTGGCAGACATAACCCAGGCACAGCTCAGGCCGGCAGCTCATGCTGCTGGAACAGACAGAGGAGGGCCGTGGGCAGCTCTTGATGGAAGTCGAACAGTTGGATGTCATGTCGGGGAGGTCCCTTCTCCTCAGCCGCGGCCAACTGGATTGCCAGTGTCTACAGACCCCAACCCGCTTGGGCCTTTTTATACCCTGCAATGAGGGGGTTCGTGCTAGAAAGTCATCATGGGGTGGTGTTGATGTTGATACCCAGCCCCAGAGGAAGCTGCTAATTAATTTATAATTTGGTTTCCAATAAGGAGTTCCTTTCCTCATAAAAGAGACCAAGCTAGTCATTTGGCTAAAGCAGGACACTGGCCTCCTGTCATTGACCACCAGGGGAGAGCTTCAGGACACATCTTCAAAGGATCAGCTCTGTGCCTGGGCCCTCATTACCAGGGCGGGGCTGCCAGGAGACCACAGTACCTGGCCCTGTGCCGACGATGGCCTTGCCTCCTGCACCCCCACCCCCACTCGGGCCCTGAGACAGGCCGTAGACCTGTGGGGCAGCAGCTGTTCCTTTTAATGAGAGCATTCGCTGTGGAAAGAGGTCAGCCCCCCAAGGAGGAAGTGTGTGGGTGCCCGAAGCTGCAGGGATAGTGGCAGTGGTATAAATCCAGGGAGATAGGAAACAGAACCTTGGAGGCTTCTAAACCTGTATCATCTTCCTACCTGGGGGAAGAAGTGATGTCAGAGGAGAGAACAAACTCAAGACACAGACAGAAAGCCCAAGAATCAGGGGCATCTTTTCAGCTGGACGCTAGTAAAAAAGAGAGATGTCAGGACCCCACCCTCGGAAAGGAGGTCAGTCTCAGGCAGACGCTCTATCTTGACCCTCTCCGGATCCTACATCACTGCTCCACATACAGGGATGTCGAGGGCTCGAGGATTGTTGAAAGGACAGGGGTGGACAGGCTGCAACAGGCTGTATTTTCACTTTCTGCCATGCAGGACTCACTTCGGGAAGCAGTGGGAATCAGCTCCCTTGAGAAGCGACCCTCTGCAGCCCTGGGATGAGCTAAGCCAGGGGACTGGAGCGATGTCTCCAATTACAGAAGCCTCGGGCATCGCTTAAGAAAGCAACAGGCATGGGGTGCCCGGGTGGCTCAAGTGGTTGAGCACCTGACTCTTGATTTCGGCTCAGGTCACGATCTCAGGGTCTTGGGATCAAGCCCCAAGTTGGACTCCACCCTGGGCATGGAGCCTGCTTGGGATTCTCTCTCTCTCCCTCTGCCCTCACTCCCTCTCTCAAAAAAAAAAAAAAAAGCAACAGGCAAGACCAGTGGTCTTCAGTCCTGCCTATAATACCCGTGGGCTCACATATCACATGTTTAACGTGGGGTTAGAGAGCCATTTTTTTACTCACTAATCTTCTTAAAATAATATTGGAGTGTAAATACTTATCTTATTTTTTCCATCTATTTCTAGAAGTGTTGGCAGAGGGCTAAGGAGGGGGAAATGCCACACAGCCCGGTTCCCTGAAATTTGTTGCACCAAACATAAATTCCAGTTCTTTTGTCTGGATTAACAATTTAGAGAAGACAGTGGCATCAGATGGAAGGAGGTTATCATGGCGATAACACCTGGTTGGAATGAGACTCGTCAGACCAGCCTATAAAATATTAACCAGCATTTATTGAATCTATGCAAGTACTGGGCACCATGCTGGGTGCTTGGCATTAATTGGCCCACTTAATCCTCACCCAAAAAACTGTAAAATAATTATTATTGTAATAAGGTGTAGCAGTGGTTCTCAAAGTGTGGCCTCCAGACCGGCATCACTCAGGAACGTTTAGAAATGCAAATTCCTCACGCCCACCCCAGACCAGCTGAGTCAGAAACTCTAAGGGTGGCGCCCAGCCATCTGAGTTAAATGAGTTCTCCGGGCGGGCTTGAAAATCACTAAGGTGTAGAAGCATCTGTATCTTAATACCTGCCACCAGAATTCCTCTTGCAGAAAGAACTTTTTTTTTTTAAGATTTTATTTATTTATTTGTCAGAGAAAGAGAGAGTGTGCACACAAGCAGGGGGAGCAGCAGGCAGAGGGAGAAGCAGGCTCCCTGCCGAGCAAGGAGCCCGATGCAGGACTCGATCCCAGGCCCCTGGGATCATGACCTGAACTGAAGGCAGACACCTAACCGCCTGAGTCACCCAGGTGCCCCAGAGCTGTCTTTACTTGAATAAATACATTAAGTTCTTGGGGTAGAAGACAGGACCCTAACTGCCTGGATGTTGGCTGGCAAGACATTATAGGGAGAAAGGAGAAAGGAATTGGAAGTTCCCAGGACAATCATGGAAGTAAGGGGTGAAGGGGAGAGGGTTGCAGAAGCGAGGAGGATAGACACCAGGAAGGAGCTGATGGGCCGTGCTGTGGAGTGTGGTCCCACCCCACGGTGTCCGCGAGACCTTCAGCAAAATCCACCAAATTCAAACTCTTGGCATGAGCGCTGAGTTCACATGACAGAGGAAGGACTGGGTCTCATATCAGAGTGGGTCTGAAGGAAGGGGACAGGGACAGGTGGGTCCAGGGCAGGAGTGTCGAAGCCGGTTCTCAAACCCAGTTCTGAGTCCAAAGCCTAGCCACTGTACCCCAACGCCTCTGAGGCCAAAGCCAACTACGGGGCAAAGAAGTATATTTGAAAAAGGGAGAGAAGGGAAAGTCACTCGGAGAAGGGCAAGGAAATGGGAGCAAACGAGGAAGAAACACCAGTGAGAGCTGGCATCTATGTCCAGAGTGGAGGGTCCGTTTAAACAAGGGTCAGTAGGGGGCCCCTGGATGGCTCAGCTGGTTAAGCATCTGACTTTGGCTCAGGTCATGATCC
The DNA here is from genome assembly GCF_017311325.1 of Ursus maritimus. Taxonomy (NCBI): domain Eukaryota; kingdom Metazoa; phylum Chordata; class Mammalia; order Carnivora; family Ursidae; genus Ursus; species Ursus maritimus. Next base: position 20,470,608 of record NW_024424897.1, on the reverse strand, counting down.
CAAGGTCCTGGGATAGAGCCCCACATCAAGCTCCCTGCTCAGTGGGGAGCCTTCTTCTCCCTCTCCCTCTGCCGCTCCCCCTGCTCATGCTCTCTCTTTCTCTCAAATAAATAAAATCCTTTAAAAAAAAATAAACAAAGGTAGGTAGGATGCACATGGGGGCCTGACCCCACACTGTCTCCTTCCCTCTGTTCTTTGAAAAACCAGATTGACCCAGACAAAAAGACTTATCAAAGCCGAATTTAGGTAGTTCTACCATCCAAAAAGCCCATTTGCCACCTGCCCATAATGTCGTGTCATCAAACATAAGCAGAAAGATCACCAGATATTTGAGAGAAGTTTCCAACATCGCAGACAGAGACGCAACGAAACAAGCAAACAAAACAGTGAAGAGGAAACTAGGGGAAAAGGAAACAACGTGGAATCTAGAACAATCTATCAACACATTTATACGTGTGTGTGTTTTAGTGACCTCAGAGTTAAGAACAGCAGTTGTGAAACAAGAGCTGGATGTTATAAAAGAGGAACAGAGAACAAAACAAAACAAAACAAAAAAAACCTCTCTGAAATTAAACATATGATAACTGAAATTTAAAGTACAGCTCAGATGCTTGAAATTAAAGGAGAGAAAAAAGCCAGAGCTGCGGGATAATCGAAAGCACCGGTCAGGGATCTGCTAGCACTGAGGGTGACGTCAGAGCTGCCGGAGTCCCCAGCTCCGTGCCAGAAGGCCCTCCCCCCAACGAAGGAGCTGCACGCGGGAATCATTGGGGTGCTTTTTAAAACCCCAACAGCAGGCCATATCCCAGACCAACTAAGTCGGGTTTGCTGGGGGTCAGACCAGTGACCTGACTGCCCTCTAGGTCATTCCACTATGCAGCCAAGGTTGAGAATCTCTGACTTAATGGAAACAGCATTATACTCAAAGAGCTCAAGCGGACGACGTAAATAATAAGAGGCAGGGCTCTGCAGGATCTGGTTCGCTGCATCCTGGAGGGAAGGAGGATGGGTTTGGAAGGGGTTTGGACCACAAAGGATGTCATAAAGAAGAAGTGTGGCTGATGGGACGTGGCGTTAACTGGAGCCATGTGCTCAAGGGAGCAGCCTTGCGCGGTTTGCGGACTGCGCCCGACTTTCCTCCGAGTCAGAAACAATAGTAAGCCGCAGAACGGCATCTCTGCTTTGGCTGCTAGGCGTTGCTGCCTGGAAGGAAAGCTCAGGAATGAAACTCTGGGCAGGGAAAGGGCAGACGCCCAGCCTCAGAGCAATCCAGGCCTCCAGCTAGGGTAGATGGTCAATAATACGGAGCCATTTTCAAAGGCCCAGCATATGTTCGGGAGGCAGTATGGACCTCGGAGTGTGTTTAGTGTCCTGGCCTGTTTTACTGATGAGGAAACTGAGATTCAGCAAGGGGCCACCCCCTGCTAAAGTTCCCACGGGCAGTAAGTGCTGGGGATGGGATTTGAACCCAGGTGGGTCTGACTCCATGTTTGGAGCCCGTCTTCATCACACTACTAACGCCACGGCCCCTTCAGCAGGCCTCCTCCTCCCACTGAGGCAGGGAGTGGGTGCCCTTCCTTTCCCACCACAAGGCCTCCCTCTGACAAGGGTTGGTCCTGCTCCTGGCAGCTGACACACTGTCTCGCCCAGGGAGGCACTGGACGGACTTTCGTTGAATGAAGTGATCATGAGACCGTCATCCCCTTCGGGTGGCTGAGCCTCCACCAAACCAACCAAGGTGTTCCAGGAAGACCAAAGCCGAGGCCGTGGAGGATGCCTGGAGCAAGGGGGCTGGGAGACACCAAAGCCCCAGGTTCTCCTTTGTGGGGGGTCAGGAAGCGGACGACTCTAAAGTCGAATCAGGGTGAATGATACCAGGCCCTCTTAAGAGGGGGGTGAGGGTCTCAGGACCCTTGGTCACCTGTCTTTCCACAGTCCAATCTCCGCCTTGTGTGCTTTGGGCCAAAATGCTGGGAGCTCCCACTTCCCTGGGGAAATGCCCTGGTACCGAAAGGCACTGCGTGCAGCATCAGAGGCCAAAGGCACACAGAACACGAGGAGTCTCCATGGACAAGAATCTCTGAGTTGTGTGTGGTCACAATGGCAGTCTCACTGTCGCACCTGCGGGGGTGCGGGTTTTGGGGGATCTGCCGAGCTGGAGGGCTGTGTGAAAGTATCGCGGTGGGAGGAGTGAAATGAAAATACCCTGGTGTGGGATGTCATGAGAACCACAGGCATGAAATGAATAGCAGCCTAAAATGCTTCACCTTGTACTGGCCTCGGCTTTATCCGCCCTCCTCTGGGATCCCAGGGTGGCCATGTAGACTAAGGAGGGAAGTAGGAGAGGTTTGGTCATATGGGTCACCACATGGGAATCTTGGAGAAGTGTCTTCATCACGAAAGCTGAGCCGCTGAGCCAAAAGCCCTACTGGAGGCCCTTAGTCACCCCAAACAGAGCCACAGGGATCCCGTCATCCCCCGGGTCACACGCGGTCAAACATCCCTATCCATCTGCCCAGGAGTCACCCCTCTCCCCCCAGCAGAGACGCACAACAGGGACACCAGAACAGTGCCATTAGGCATCAAGAGCCAAAGCTAGTGCACTTTATTATTCTGCCCACAGAAGCCCTCTACTGCATTCCAGAACCCACTAAAACAGCACCCAGAAGGAAATCCTGACCCAGGAGGCAGCCTGAGAACAGAGAGCCTGGCCGGCACCCATTGAAATGATGAGGAGTTGAGGCTTTCAGGGGTGGCCAGCCTTAGTGACAGGCTTGGAGAGACTTAGAGGGGTATATGTGCAGGGAGCCCTCTCAGAGCCAGGCCCTGGCGCCCCGGGCTCTGCACAGAGAGAAGGGATTGGGCTTTAGGGTTAGGGTTCAATAGAGGCCAAGTCCAGGTCCTGCAGACAATGGCCTGGGCTTTCTGAGCCAGTCATGCTCAGAACCGGCCCCCCGGGCAGGGCACACAGATAGGGCGGGGGCTGCAGGTGGTGCGGACCGCACCGGGACCGCAGGAAACCGCAGGAAGGCAGGGGAGGCACGACTTGGCGGGCGAGTGGTCAGGGGCACACGGGTTACAGGGCAGCCTAAGAAAAAGGGAAAGTTCAGATTACCGTGATTTTCCAATTGCTGTTTGCAGTAACTCAGAGCACCTTAAAAGTCACCCAGTCCTGCCCCCTTGTCTTACCAATGGGAAAACAGAGGCCCAAAAAGGACTTGCTGGGGTCGCGTGATGAATTTGTAATAAGCCCAGAACTCAAACCCAGGGCTCCTGACTCTAAATGCTGGGCTCTTCCCAGGCACCATGCGGTCTCCCCAGAATTTTGCAGACTATCGGGAAGACAAGGGAGCATCAGTGACACTCACTTGCCCTCCTCGCTCTCCAGCAGGCCCCGGTACGTGTTGATCTCGCACTCCAGCCGGGCCCGCACGTCCAGCAGCACCTGGTACTCCTGGTTCTGCCGCTCCAGGTCGCTCCTGATCTCGGCCAGCTGGGACTCCACGTTGCCGATCAGGCACTGCATCTGGGCCAGCTGGGAGCCGTAGCGCCCCTCGGTCTCCGCCAGGGTGGATTCCAAAGCATCTCTCTGGGGGGCGAAAGACAAAGACGGGAAGTCAGAGAAGATGCCCTGAGCCATCTGGGTCTCAGTGAGTCCTCAGAATCTGAGAACAGAAGCTCAGAGAATCACTGTGAACCAGGATGAACCACAATTGGACCTCTCATTTGAGACAGCCATTTAGCCCCTGCAGCCTCCCTGATCTAGAGAGTATCTCCCCTATTAATGATATCTCTGAGGAAGTGATAATTACTCAGGTAATTACTCAAAAGGAGTCTCCTTACACAAGTCCAGGAGCTGCTGCCGGAACATGTCGGTTGCTATAGGTCTCCTGTCTTTCACCACTAGGATGTTTGGGAATGGGGGCTGGGACCTCATTCTACCCTACGCAGAAAATCCCTGGTGCTCAAGAACTTGAACCCCTGGAGCCTGCCTGTGTGGTCAGAGCATGGAGGCCCAGGGGTTCATGTGCTGCGGGGTTTGGTCCCCCAGCAGGCCTGCTCAGGCCTCGGGCTCACCATGCTCTGCTGGGCCTGCAGCTCGATCTCCAGGGCGTTGACCGTGCGTCTCAGCTCTATGATCTCCGCCTGGCAGGTCTGCAGCTGCTCCGAGCTGGACACCACCTGCTGGTTCAGCTCCTCGGTCTGAAACATACACACACAGGACCTGGTCAGGAACGTCAGGATTCAGCTTCAGAGGTCTACAGAGGCTTCACAGAATCATGAGCCAAGAAGGACCTTCCAGGACACCCAGTCCAATGCATTCATTTCATCCTTGAGGACATCATTGTTTAGAGGACAGCAACCTGCCCAAGGTGCACAGCAAGGTCAAAACAGAGCTGAGGCTCAAACTCAGTTTCCTGATTCGGAGCCCCAAGGTCAATTCTGTCTGACCCACCCTGTGTTTCTGTTGCACTGACTCTTTCCGGGTACCTACCTGAGTGTTGAACCATTCTTCAGCATCCCTGCGGTTATTCTCCACCAGGGTCTCATACTGGCACCTCATCTCATCCAGGACACGGTTCAGGTCAACAGGCGGGGCAGCGTCCACCTCAACATTGAGCCGGTCACCAAGCTGGCAGCGCAGCGAGTTGACTTCCTGTGGCACAGAAAAGGGTCAGCACGAACTGTCCCGGCTGGCTGCCTCCCTCCCCTCCTCCCCTATGCCCACCTGCTCCCCATGCCCACCTGCTCCCCCATGCCCACCTTCTTCCCCATGCTCACCTTCTTCCCCATGCCCACCTGCTCCCCCATGTCCACTCTCTTCCCCATGCTCACCTTCTTCCCTATATCCACCCGTTCCCCCATGCTCACCTTCTTCCGCATGCTCACCTCCTTCCCCATGCTCACCTGCTCCCCCATGCCCACCTTCTTCCCCATGCTCACCTTCTTCCCCATGCCCACCTGCTCCCCCATGCCCACCTTCTTCCCCATGCTCACCTTCTTTCCCATGCCCACCTGCTCCCCTATGTCCACTCTCTTCCCCATGCTCACCTTCTTCCCTATATCCACCCGTTCCCCCATGCTCACCTTCTTCCCCATGCCCACCTGCTCCTCCATGTCCACCTTCTTCCCCATGCTCACCTTCTTTCCCATATCCACCTGTTCCCCCATGCTCACCTTCTTCCCCATTCTCACCTTCTTCCTCATGCTCACCTCCTTCCCCATGTTCACCTCCTTCCCCATATTTGCCTCCTTCCCATGCTCACCTGCTCACCTCCTCCCCTGTGCTCACCTCCTCATGGTTCTTCTTGAGGCACAGCAGCTCCTCCTTCAGGGACTCCACCTGGGCCTCCAGGTCGGACTTGCACAGGGTCAGATCATCCAGGATCCTACGCAGGCCGTTCATGTCCGACTCCACCAGCTGCCGCATGGACAGCTCTGTCTCGTACCTGGCAGGAGCATAACAGGATGCCTGAAGCTCCATTTCCTTTTTGTGTCCAAGTCACATCCCACCCCAGGCTGTCCTGGTTCTGTGTGTCCCACCTTAATGCCTCAGTGACTTAGTGCAGCCAAAACCCTGCGTCCTGGCATCACCAACGTCCACTCTACCAGCCCCCATCCAAGAAGCAAGCAAGACACTCACTTGGTTCTGAAGTCGTCGGCGGCCAGCTTGGCGTTGTCGATCTGCACCACCAGCCTGGCGTTCTCTGCCTTGGTGCACAGGGTCTGGGGAAATAAAGAAATGACATCTGTGAAATGTGGGACTATCTGCTGGCTGGAGCTCCCCAAAGCCGGTGAGGGCCACCTCCAGAGGGAGGGAGTCAGCCGTCCCTGGATTCCTGGCTTCTGAGGCTCTGTGAAGGCTTACAGGCATGCAGTAGGGATCAGACAAAGAAGCTCCTACAGCCCTTCCCAGTGCAGTGCCCCTGGGACCCATAACCTGGCACAGACTGGGGGAGATGTGGAAATGCTACAGCAAAGACTGGCATGGTGGCCAACTCTATCTTCCTATCTCCCAGGCCACTGGGGGCTCAAGGCAGGTCATGAACAACAGCGTACTCTGTGATTCCTTGGTCACAAATGGTCCCTCCCAGGAGCCAGCAAGTACCCTCAGGGGATCTGGGCTGGGCAAGAAGGAAATTCCTGATGGGCTTTTCCTTCCCTGAGTTCTTTATAGAAAACCTGATCTGCACCAAACAAATCAAGTCCAATCCCCTCACCTTAAAAAAAAAATGAAGACAGTAAAACTCATAGAGATAGACCATGCCAGCAAAGGCTACACAGCCAATTAGTTCATAGAGCCTATGTCCAAGCTCCGGCTCCCCCAGCTGCCAGCTGGACCACCTAGAATAAGTCATTCAACCAGCCTGAGCTTCGGTGCTCTCATCTGTAGAATGGGCTAATGACACCTCCCTCATCCCATGACTAGGAGGAGCAGATGAGGCCACAGATGTGAACACGCCCTGTGACCTCTGCAGTGCCCATGGGAGCAGGGCTACCAGCCCAGGTGTTCTAGCTTCCAGACCAGCGCTCGTGGCATCAGACTCCTGGGCAGCCAGAGACGCTCTGAACCTCCTACCTTCTTCTGGAGCTCCTCGATGGTCCGGAAGTAGGACTGGTAGTCGGGGCACAGGTAGGGCACCTGCTGCTGGCACCACTCCCGGATGCGGCTCTCCAGGCTGGCGTTCTCCTGCTCCAGCTGGCGCACCTTCTCCAGGTAGCTGGCCAGACGGTCGTTCAGGGACTGCATGGTCTCCTTCTCGCTGCCAGTGAGGATGCCCTCCCCAAACCAGCCCCCACCCAGGCTGTAGCTGGTGGCAAAGCCTCCAGATGGGAGGCAGAGAGCAGGGAGGCAGCTGGCCATCCTGCAGCTGCTCCTGCCCAGCCCGACGGAGCACGCAGAGAAACTCCGGGCCCCGCGGGAGAGGCTCGGGAGCTTGCAAGAGCTGCTGGAGTACATCGCGGACACACGAGTAGAGCCCCCGCCAGCCCCTCCCAGGCCCTTGAGAGACGCCGAAGAGAAGCTGGTCTTGAGGCACTTGGAAGCCATGGCCTCGGCAGCCCAGACACAAGTGATAGGTCCTCGAGGCCAGGTGCCCCCCGATTCGGAGAAGCATCTCTTCACCCCCGGTTTATATCTCTGCTCCAGTGGGCGTTGGCCTTTACAAAGGGTTTTCTCCTCATTAAAGTTAATACCACTTTCTATAAGAACCCCTCATTACCCTGTTATTTAGCTTCCCATGAACATTTCCCGGCCTCGTAAAACGGGAGCCCCGTTGAACTGACGGCTATGTCGAGACGTCTCCTCCGCCCCATGTTGCCGAGAAGACCAAGTATCCGTCAGTTCTTCAAAGGGGCCTGTCATCCAAGCCCAGACCTCAGCCTCCGCTTTAGGAGGTGTGGGAACCCACAGCCATGGTCTTGACTTTCTCTAGCATTATCTCCTTTTATGGGCCCAGGGGAGTAGAGGAGGCCTCTGGGTTGGTCCCTGGGCGATGAAAGAGCAAGCCTGGTTGCTGCAGGAAGCAGAGACCTCATGCCCAAGGAGACACAGAAGGTTCTAGAATGGTCCTGAAAATAAGGCCACAGGGACCAGCTATCCCAGTTTCCACAGGACTGTTCTGGTTTTTGTGCCGAAAGCCCCCTAATCCTGGGAACCCCTCCGTCCCACACAAAATGGGAAAGCTGGTCGCCCCACACAGAGCAGAGCCCTGGTGGACAGACTCCCCCCTACTCCCTCCCTCACCAGGAAATCTGGCTGGTTGTGTAGCCCCAACATCAGCCAAAACGACTAGAGGTCGGCTAACTGAGCACCTGCCCGTGGTGACACATACCATGTGTAGGAAGATACGTCTCCCCTGGCCCTGGTTGAGAAGTGGAGTGGCCTTCCCTGCCAGCTGCCCGGGGGCTGAGGCGGAGCCCGGGGGCACAATCACAGGCCTCCTCAGAAGACACGGTGTGAAATTCGAGTTTCATCTCTGCTACAGGAGTTATCCGGGCTGATGTCCAGAAAGCTTGACAAGGGTGGGTTATTTTTCCAGAAAACCCAATGTGCCAAGCGAGTGAGGCCGGGGAGAGGGGCCAAGAGCTGAGCCAGAGGGCAGGTGGCACTGCACATGGGGCCTCGTCAGGTGGAGCCCCGTGCGACTTGCCTTCCAGCCTGCCCTCGGTTTAGGGTCCTGCTTACTCTTTTAGGGACAGGTTTTACCTTCCTGTCAGGAGAACGGCTGTGAGCTGAGCGCCAGCAGCCTTCCCGGTGCTCGGCATGGTCTCACTTCACCCTCATGTTGCCCTGTGAGCCCGGGCTTGTCACCCCCACCTCAGAGCTGAGGAAACATCTAGAACAGCAACTGCTCATGGTGAGTGCACAGGAACGGCAACCACTATGGTTACCAGTCCCCACGTGGGCGGAGTCTTGCTGTACTCCAGGTGACGGTGCTAAGCAGCTGTCACCGGGGAGTGTAGATGGACTCTGAGCACCTGGGCCACCATCGCCCAGGCCAGGTGCCTGTGTTTGGGGGCCCTCAGCTCTAGAACTCTCATGAGTCACCGTGCCCTTCCCACACCCAGGAGCCTGGTGTGACCGGCACCCGCCCAACACAGAGCCAGGGCCCATTGGCTGTCTCACCTTCTCCTCCCTGGAAATCCATGCTCCAGTGCAAAGGACACAGCTGAGCTGAGAGCCGGGATGAGCCTCCTTTGGTGTTCATGGCTCCCATCCCTGTGAGCACGGGGCTCCACCCAAGCCCTGCTAAGTCACAGCGTCCCGTGCTCTGGGCTCAATGAGGGCTACCCTGGATCCACAGGACCCGGAAAAGCCACAGCAGCCAGGGCCTGGGAAGCCTCATGCTGTTTATACAGCCCTGGGGGTCACATGGGTTCCTAGGCAGGGCTCCACACCTGTGCTACCCAGAACGGGTTTGTCTCCCCGACACAGCCCAGTTAATGACAAGGCTCATGGTACCAGCCATCAGTCACGAAGTGCTTAGGACGGCCAGGCCCCGTGCCGAGCTGTCTCCAGGCATTCTCTCACTCACTGCTCACAACAATCTCCTGAGACTAGCATTGCCAACAGCCCCATTTAGCAGATGAGTAGACTGAGGCTTGGAATGTTTCTGGAGCCTACCCCTGCTCCAGCTCTGCTTTGCCCTCCTGGCTCTGAACTTTCCCTCCAGGACCTGTGCACTCTGCTGAGATGGGGTCTGCACTGTCCCCCGAACATGCCGTGGGTCCTCTTTGCCGTGCTGTAAAATATCCTTTGCCCTCCTCCTTCCTGCTGTGCCCATCCTTCAAGGCCCCCATAAATTCCAGACTCCCCGAAATCCCCAGCTCTCAATGATCTCTCCCTATCCTCAGGACCCGAGAGCCTGGCCCACACCCACACCTGCCATGCCTGTGCCGGGTGCCAGCGTGGGCAGTCGTCTCCCCCGCTAGGCCGTCAGCTTCTGGAGGTCAGGGCCTGCGATCCCACATTGGGTCCAGCTGCTTCCCCGGCACCCCCACTTCTCCCTAGACATGCCCCTGCGTTAGCACTGGGTTTTTTGTGCATGGGGTGTTCAGTCCACATCTGTTGACTAATTGATCTGAGTGTGTGTCAGTGAGCCAGAGAGCAGCTCAGCAAAGTATAAACAAGATCAGAACCACCTCAAAAGAAAGGATTATGTTCACTCTGGGGAAATTTGATAAAATGTAATGTTTTATATCATCTCTCTCTTACTGTCAAGAAAAGAGCAATGACATGGGCGTCAAAAGGCTTGCGAGGGCGTCCTAAGCCTGCCACTCACTGCGCCAGTGTGGGCCTGGCCCCCAGCAGTGCTAAGTTCTTGTCTGCTCAGCAGTGAGTGATTCAAGCCGAACTCAGTGAAGGGTAGGTGCGAGGTTGAGAAGAGGGGGGCTTCCTTAACCAGGCCAGAATGGGGAGAGGCGGGCCTCAGGCCCCAGAGCAGGAGTGTTGAGCACAGAGAGAAGCAGGGCAGGGCAGGGCTGGCCCCCTGACTCTGTCCAGCAGGGAGTAATGATTCAGGTTGGGGGGGAGGGGGGAGACACTGCGTGCTGGGAAGAGCACCGGCGTCGGAGTCAGAATGGCCAGACAATGGCCTCTTCTCTGCCGCTCACTGCTGTGTGGCCTGCAGAAAGCTGCGGTCCTCTCTGGGCCTGTGTTCTCCACTGAAGAATAAATCAGGGGGACAAAGAAGGCATGGGGCCCTCAGACTTCTCACAGGCCATGCTTCTCTGTTCGGAGGGGTGTCCGGGGCCCGGCACTGATAGGCTGGACGCCCAGAAGGTCATGACTCAGCCAGTAGAATTCGGGGCACTCTGACCTCGGCCCCACAGTGAGCTTCCCTCTCCCTGCTCCATGTCTGACCCCCCCACACGCCGTTGTCCCTGCCACCCTTCACTTCAGCCCTGTACCCGGCGCTGGGGACAGGGAGTCACCTAGCCTCCTGCCTTCATCGCCCAGATAGCCTCCCTGAGGTGGTCTGCCCAGGCTGGTTGGTCCTGGAAACCCCTCTCCTCAACTGTCACCGGTGTCAGGCCTGGGGGTGAGCCAGCAGGGTGGTGGAATTGGACAAAGGAGGCGAAGCTGAAGGGAAGGGGAGAGAACCCCCAGATCCAGGCAGGACAACCGAGGAAGGCTGGCTCGGGAGCCTTTGCCCCTTGTGGGGCCGCCCCAGGTAGGTAGCTATGGACAGGGCCAAGCCTGTGGGTAATGGCCATGCCCATCTGTCCTTGTGGGCCAGGCCCTGAGGTATCCCCATTTTTAAATATTTTAATCATCCTATCACTTCCTACCACTCAGACCCAGAGAAGACAGACCTGAAACCAAAACCCAAAACTTTACTGTGACCCTTGATCAAATATCCCCATTAACTAACCTCATGAGAATAGACAGAGTCAAGTTTGCAATGCCAAGAGAACACACTTTATTGGATATATTTCAGGGGAACCTAGTTTTGCATAGCATAAAAGCAGTTAAGTCCAGAAACTCAATATAAGAAGTATTTTGGTAGAAAAAAATCTGCTGAGCGGGGAGCCCCTCTAGGGAGTGGCGGGTTGTCTAGAGCCGGGAGCCATAGGCGTGTCCTTCCAGTGGGCTGGCTAGAGCGGGCAGGCCTGCAGGTGCTCCCTGGAGGAAATGACTTTCCCGTCTCTGATCTCCTCCGTGATGGTGCGGATCTGGGTGCTGATCTGGGGAGCCGGGCCACAGGGTGCAGCTGGAGTACAGGGCCCAGTCGAGACGTAAGGTCCCCTAATAGACGGCTTGCATTCTGTGGCACAAGGGTGGGCAGGCAGCCTAAGGAAATGAAATCAGATCAGAGTGCATTTGGCACCGGGGCATGGGACTGAGACTCCCGTTAAATGGATTTAGGGGATAGAGTGATTATAGTGGGTGACAACAACGAATGGCTTCAGTGCCTCTGAAACCCCCAAGGGCTGCAGGGAGGAAGACGAGGAAGCCCCAGTCAAGCACGATGGTTGGAGAAGAGCTGTAGGGATGGGCTGGGGTGGGGGGGCATCTTGTCCCCCGGTGATGGCTGGGACGAGAGGGGATCTCTAGAGAATGGCTTTGGATCGATCCTTGTCATCTGCGCGATCACCTCTGCAAGGACTGACACCCCCTCCGAGGCCCCGAGAGCTGGTCCAGGGAGCCCTGCCCCCACACCTGGCTCCCCGGGACCCACAGCCACTCACTTGCAGTCCTCGCCCTCCAGCAGGCGACGGTAAGTGGCGATCTCTGACTCCAGCCGGGCCTTGACGTCCAGCAGCACCTGGTACTCCTGGTTCTGCCGCTCCAGGTCACACCTGATCTCGGCCAGCTGGGACTCCACGTTGCCGATCAGGCACTGCATCTGGGCCAGCTGGGAGCCGTAGCGCGCCTCGGTCTCCGCCAGGGTGGATTCCAGGGAATTCCTCTGGAAGGGGAAAGAGGAAGAGCTGCTCGTGGGAAGGAGTCCCACCCAGAGTCCCGTAGCCCTAGGTATCTGTGTATCCCGCGTGATCACGCCCCAGGATAAGCCCCTGCCGAGGCCGGTGGATCAGGGCTTGCCAGGGGCTGTGGCCGGTCCCTCGGGCAGAGGCCACTCACCATGCTGTGCTGGGCCTGCAGCTCGATCTCCAGGGCATTGACCGTGCGTCTCAGCTCAATGATCTCCGCCTGGCAGGTCTGCAGCTGCTCCGAGCTGGACACCACCTGCTGGTTCAGCTCCTCGGTCTGAAACACAAGAGGGCCCAGAGCACAGTCAGACGGAGCGAAGCTCCTTCTTTCAAGGAGAACCCCTGCCCCAGGAGCCTGTGGTCCCGAGCAGCCCCAGCCCCACCTGGGTTTTGAACCAGGCCTCCACGTCTCTACGGTTATTCTCCACCAGGGCCTCATACTGGCATCTCATGTCATCCAGAATCTTGTTGAGATCCACCGGGGGGGCGGCGTCCACCTCCACATTCAGTCGGTCCCCGAGCTGGCAACGGAGTGCGTTGACTTCCTGCAGAGAGGAGGCGCGATGGCGTAAGGTTGTGGAAAGGATGCCGGATTGAGGGTTCGGTGGCTGGGTTCAAATCCTCCTCCCTCGGGGGCTGGCTGTGTAACCTCAGACAGGATCTTAACTTCTCTGAGCCTCGGTCCCTCTCATGGACATGCACCTACCTCCTCTGGGGATTCAGGGGGGTAAAAGGAGATGATGCAAACGTCAGAATAGAATACATGTGATCGGACACTAGCGTCCCGAGGGAGATTTAGTGTCATGGGCAGGAGTGTGGGATCTGTGTGACCTTAGGCAAGTGACTTCACTTCTCTGTGCCTCATTTTTCTCATCTGTAAAATGGGACGATTGTGAAGATGAAACGAAGTGAGAACAAAATGCAAAGTGTTTCAGATAGCTCCTGGCATACAGTACGCCATCAGCAAATGTTCCTGTGGAAGCCGTGGTCTCGCCGTTGTGCGCAAGGGCCACCAGGGGCTCCCTGCTGATGGGAAACACTGGGAGATTGCATGGCACCAGCCTCACCTCCTCGTGGTTCCTCTTGAAGCACAGCAGCTCCTCCTTCAGGGACTCCACCTGGGCCTCCAGGTCAGCCTTGCACAGGGTCAGCTCGTCCAGGATCCGGCGCAGGCCGTTGATGTCTGACTCCACCAGCTGCCGCAAGCCCAGCTCCGTCTCGTACCTGCACACACACAGCCCTGCTGAGTCGGCAGGGCAGGAGCCGGGCACCAGCAGGGGGCAGGGAAGGAGCCGGGCACCGGCTGCCCTCCATCGGCTGCAGGGGCTGATTTGGGGTCAGCAGCATGGTGAGCCTTTCCTCAGACCCAGACGGGATCCAGGGCCTGTGCTGTATTCCCACTTATGGTTCCATCTGGCCTTCCTCCCAGCTCACCAGCTCCCAAGGCCAGGGAGAGAGGCGAGGGCAAGCACAGCAGAACTTCCCCGATGAGGCCACTCACTTGGTCCGGAAGTCATCAGCAGCAAGCTTGGCATTGTCAATTTGCAGGACTAGCCTGGCATTCTCAGCCTTGGTCAGCAGGATCTGAGGAACAAGGGGCATCCCATGAGCTAGGAAAGGCCCAGCAGTGAGGGGGTGGCTGGGCGGGGATCACCCAACTCATAGAGGCCATGCTTCCAAGTACCCCCAGTACCCTCAGCACCCCCGGCCCTGAGTCCTGAGCCCTGGTGTGGAGGGAGCATCAGTCCAGGAGGGGCATGCCTAGAAGTAGGCCCCAAAGGGGCACAGTGGGACGCCTCAGGGTAAGGTGGAAAGAACCAGGCAACCTGGATTCAGATTCTGCATCTAACACTCAGAGGCTGTGCAATATTGGGCAAGGAGCTGAACCTCCCTGGTATTTAACTTCTGTATCTGCTAAATGGGTCCAGTAATACCCATCTCTCCAAGATGAGGAATAAATAGTCCAATGGCTACAAAGCGTCAGGCGTGGCACCTGCATCCAGCAGGGGCTGGGTATACATTATGGCCCTTCCTGTAGCCGAGATGGCGAGGGGAGGGGCGGGATGGCTGGTATAGTTATACACAAGCGAAAGACTCACACAGAGATCTGGGCCCCCCAGGAAACCAGGACCCCAGACAGAAGAGCTGTCCCTGGACAGAGAATTCCCCAAGAGCTACCGTCGGTGGCTAGTCCCTTGGGTTGTGACAAACCCCCCCACACACACACACACACCCAGGGCCGGGGATGATGGAGAGGGGCCAGGTCCCCGTTACCTTCTGCTGGAGCTCCTCGATGGTCTTGAAATAGGACTGGTAGTCTGGACAGATGTACGGGATCTGAGACTCGCACCACTCCCGGATGCGGCTCTCCAGCTCCGCGTTCTCGCGCTCCAGCTGGCGCACCTTCTCCAGGTAGCTGGCCAGGCGGTCGTTCAGGAACTGCATGGTCTCCTTCTCGCTGCCATTGAAGGAGCCCTCGCAGAACCAGCCCCCACTCCCGACAAAGCCAGAAGGGTGGCACCCAGCGGACAGGTAGGAGCCGGGGAAGCAGCTCCCAAAGCTGGACAGGCCCAGCCTGACGGAGGAGGCAGACCCAGCAAGACTGGGCACCCTGCAGGAGCCCACGGAGCGGACGGAGGATACCCGAGAGAGTCCACCTGCCAGGCCGCACAGGCCCTTGACAGACCCAGAGGAGAAGACAGGGGAGCAGAGCTGGGTGGCCATGATCCTAGCAGAAGCAGGCTGCGGTTGAGCAAGGAGCTCAGGTTCTAGGCTCTCAAGGCCCCTCCGGAGTATTTATATACACTCTCCATGGGGTGTTGGCCTGTTACACTTGGGAAAGCCTATTCCTCTTCCAGAAAGCTAATCTCATTAGAATGTGATTTTTGCTACCCATCCAGAATTTCTTACCTTATAAAAAAAAATTTTTTTTTAATTTTGTTTGCTAAGTCAGGACTCTTGTCTGTTGTCATTTCCTGGCAGAATATGAATTTTATTGCCTCTTCAAAGTCTTTGCACCAGATCCCATAAATCGGGAGTGGCCTCGCAAATGACATCTAGTTCCTGCTGTCTCTGCTGTGCCCTCCCCTGAGCATCCTGCTCTCCCCACTTGTCACCCCCATCCCCCTCCCCAGCGCTCACAGGTGCTCACGGACACCTGGGCCCCTGGGATGGTTAAAAGGGAGCTACAATTCATGTCCATCCCAGCAGTCCCGGGAGGTGGCCGATCTGTCTCCATTTCACCGACCTGGAAACAGAGACGCCGAAAGGCTAAAAACGAGCTTGCTCAAGGTGAAACAGCAGTGAGTGACAGAGACTGGAACTGAGACCAGGGCTCTCAGACCCCAAATCCTACACTCTTGCCCCTCCGCTTCTCTCAGACAACCAAGGGCAAGTTCAGACACCCAGAATTTAGGGACCAGAGACCTAGGTCCAAATGGTGGCTCTGTGGATAATCTGCCCTGTGACGTGAGTATAGGTCACTCTCTGGCATACCTCCGTGTCCCCATCAGGACAGCAGAGGTCATCAGCCTACCCTGCCTGCCTCACACAGATATGAGGAGAATCAAACAGAACGGAAGTAAAGGTGTTTTTGAAAGCCCTTGTGCACTAGGGAAACACTGCTTACAGAGGCCAGTCTTTGCTGATGGCTTATGGCTGTGACCAGCAGAGAATCGGGCTGTGAGCCCTCAAAGGGGCTGCGTTGGAGGGCAGTTTCCTTTGTGACCCGCAGGTCTCTGCACCTAGGAGAGTAGAATCAGGATCCTGGGGCAGTCTACTCGGACCCCGGCCCCCGGCCCTGAGAGATGGGCCAATGCGGATGACCCGAGCTGATTCATGCAGGCTCTTTGGACAGGGAAGGAACAAGAAAAGCAGCCGAAGCCCTGCCAGGGGGTCAGGCAAGCTGGGAGGAGCGCCTGAGACTTTGCCACCATAGGGAAATTCCTTCTTCCGCCTCATGAAGTGGGATTTCCCAAGGCTCAGGCAACCTGCTCACGCTTCTCCCACACAGACTTGGTTTGCAAGGCTGGCATTTATGGAAGCTTTTATGTGCTTCTGGGGTTGTAATTTAGCAACCTCTTAAAATGCTTTATAAGCTTCTCTCTGGAATTACTCAGGAGGGTTGTCTGTGATGCACACACCTCGCCCATCACAGGGGACACCTCGACGGGATGCCTGAGAGCAGCCCCTGCTGGGAGCGAGAGCGGGGACCGCAGGCCCTTCCAGCAGCCCCATCGTCCCTGCTCTCCGGACACAGCCTCGGGTTTCTCAACCTCGGCACTGTTGACATCGTAGACTACGGAATTCTTTGTGGTGGGGGCTTCCCAATAGCAACCCTTTCCCCCCGTTATGACAACCAACTGTCTCCAGACATGGTCAAATGTCCCCTGGGAGGCAAAACCATCCCCACTTGAGAACCACTGGGCCATCAGGACAGGGATGGGGGGCTCTGACCAGGCCACCTATAAACACACCCCTTTACTTTCTAGGGTAACTAGTGCCGAGTCTGGCTGTGCCTGTGGGGCCCACTCGGGCACGTGCTTAAGGCACCCAGGCTTCAATTTACCTCACTGGTGACACAGTGTGCTCGTTCTCAGGGCGGCCCTCCCTGAGCCCTGGCGCGGCTCTGTTCTGGGGTGTCTGGCTGCTGGATGTCTGGCTGCTGGGCATCTGAAGTTAATGTTCTCTTTTTCTGGTTTTTTTTAACCCCTCGGCTGTGCCATCCATGTCTGAAGACGACGCTAGGTGTCTTTCAGGGCAGGTGTCCACTGCTCCCATCACCCCCAGCCCGTACATCAGGAGGACCGTACATCAGGAGGTCCCTCTTGGTCCCCTGCCTTTTCTCCATGGTGTGAACGGCAAGGCCACCTCTCAGAGGCAAGCGTGGAGGGGGCCTCGTGGGAGGAATTCTTCGGCTTCCTTCCCCCCAGGAGTCTGGACCGTCACAGGATGAAGCGAGGCCCACGTGGAACAGAAGCTCTACGTGCATCAGGGGAGAGAAGCCAGGACTCACAGAGCTGCTCACCCCCCAGCACAGGCCCAGGGACCCGACCACCCCACTCCCCGTGGTGGCCCAACCCTGGAGAAAACCCACCTGTTCAGTGCTAAGGAGACCAGGAGTGCCCCCTCATCAGGTTTTATTCAAAATAGAGTCCTATTCCGAGACCGTTCTTTCCAACGTTAATCTAAAATACACTGGGCTAAGGGTCGGGGGCCTGGACTCTAGGCCAAACTCAGCCCCAAACTCCCTGAGTAAGCCTCGTCCACTCCAGGCCCCAGAGCCCCCATCTGGGCAGCTTGACATCTCAGACATGGGAGGCATTTCCTGTGGAGGGGGCCAGGCGTCACCTGGACATGTCTGTGACTCATTCGCCGTCCCCCACAGCCACCATCCCTTCTTTGCCACTGACCTACAGAATAAAAGAATAAAGAGGAGTGACAGACAGTCAACCTCATGACATAGAGTTTCTTTTCTTATTGTTTTGCTTCTGCAAACTCCCTTGGACCTCAGGTCACCCTTTGCGTCCATGCTGGCACACCACCAGAGCTATGGCACGGGCTTCTTCCGGGCCTGCCCTTACCGGCAGAAGCCCCATTAAGCCACCTCCCGGGGCTGTTCCCCCCCATTCGGAGGTGCAGTGTCACCAGGATGTTGAGCGGGCATCCCAGCATGTCCAAGCTGAAATGACGTCTCCGGTCCCCTGAGCCGGGACGTGGCTTTGCAAGAGGAGGGGCTCAGATAGTGTCAGGCTGGACAGCGGGAGCGCTGGGCCTGAACGCAGCCAGACCTTGGTTCAAGCCACTCGGTCACTCTGAGCCTTGGATTTCCCCAAGAGGCACCACGTTCTTAGGATTGAGAAGTAAATGGAAACATGCCTGATAAATAGGAACTGCTGTCATAGATTTAAGAAATCAAAACTGTTCTTAGAGCCCATTTGACTGAGCCTCAGTCAAGTGCTGTATTCAAGGGCACAAACCCCTCGCCCTGGTTTCATGGGATACTGGCCCGGCCAGCTGTGCAAGGAAAGACCGTGGCTGGGACTGTGTCCAGAGCAGCAGGGGCCCCCCAGACTAGGCATCTGACCCTTATTCTAGCAGCTTCCAAAGCAACCCCCACTTCCTGCTGGCACGAAGTGCTGGTTTTAGGGCTACAGAGCTGACAGGATGCTCTCTGCCCACCGTGGCCCCAGCTTCAGGGGCGAGGGGAGAAGGGGAAATGCAGCTGCAGGAGCATAAAACGCCCTGGCTTTCCCCAAGCCCACCTTGGAATGCCACCAAGTTCAAAATCAACCACCGGGTTTGTGGGTCCCTCTTTAGTAAAAAGAAGTTTCCGTTCCCAGATGAGCTTCCAAGTGAAAGCCAGGTTCTCCGTGGGCAACAACCCAAGAAATCAAGCCTGAGTCTCCTTCCCAGTGGATCAGTCCCTTCAATACAGAAGGGACCAGGCATAGCCCGTCACCGTGCGTCCGAGGAAGAAATCAGGGTCCCTCTTTTCCTGCTTCTCAGGGCTGTGGTTAAAAGAGGCCAGTCATCACCACCACACGGTGCCCCAAAGGCATCAGGGGAAGCAGACAATGGGCCACGGGGCAGCCAGGTCACCTACCAATGGGCACCAACAGGAGTAAGATCATTCCAGAAGCACAATGTCTCTCTCTCTCTCTCTCTCTCTCTGACTGGCCTGCTGGCTTAGGCTTGAGTTTCCGGGCTTTGATCTTTGATGCCCATACACACAGGTCCTGCAGAATTTCCCACTATAAGAAGCATCTAAGAAATGTTAATCCTAGGAGTTCCTGGCTGGCTCAGTCAGAAGAGCATGTGACTCTTGACCTTGGGGTTGTGAGTTCGAGCCCCACGTTGGGTGTAGAGATTACTGAAATAAATAAAAACTTGAAAGAAGTGTTTTTAACAAAAATAATGTAAAATAAAGGAAATGCTGATCCTAAGTCTTCAACTCTTGAGACCCTACCCAGCACCCCCACCCACGCAGACCCGGGGAGACCCACACGGATCTTTATTTCTTCCCCCACGCAACTGCTTTTCCCATTTATTCAAGCAACAAAGTACCCGGGATGCCTGGCCCCTCCCCGAAAAGCACGGTTACTCTATATTCTGTGTCTAAGAACCACAGCAAACGCTCACGCCCAATCTGCAGCCAGCTGTGGGTTCTGGGACGGACCTGCCGTGACAGGTCCACAGAGTCGAGGGAAGCATTATGGGAGGGGAAGTAAAACTTCAGTTAAGACATTTTGAGCCACGAATTTGATTTGTCCAAAGAATCAGACAAAAGTCTCACTTCTTTGGTCTTGAGGACACGAGACTCGGAGCTATTCCCAGACCTGCTCAGGATAGGGTGGCCCGATGTAGCAAATAAAATTGCAGACAATACTGGGACATGCTTGTACTGAAAATTATTCTATTGTCTATCTGCAGTTGCCAGTGAACGGGGCAGGGCCGCCATCTTTGCCCTCATGGGCAACAGCGAGCAGGACTCGGATTTACCCTGCTGGGTTGTCCTCTCACCTCAGTGACATTCCCCCCACAGAGCAGCTGCCTCGAGTAAGGTGACTCAGATCTTCTCAGGCAAGATTTGGCAAGTCCCTCCCTTTTCATTTCCACTCCCCCCGCCTGCATCCCAACCCTCCACCTACCCCCTGCCGTTGCCAGCCCTCACCGGCCTCAGGATAGTCTGGACGCACACTAAGTGGCCAAGGGGGTCTTTCCCTACTCCCCTGGCTGCCCCTCTGAAGGGCCCAGAGCCCATGCTCAGTGGCCTCAGGAGAGCTGATGAGTAGGCCACGGGCCTGAGCTGTGGTTCCTCAGGAGGCTCAAAGGGGGGTCCTGGGTTTGTGGCTTCCCAGCATGCTGCTCCTTGTATGGCCCTGAGTCCCCACTGGGCCTGGACCTCACCCAGATGAGGCTTGGAAACTCCCACTGCACCAGCTCTAGAACCCCCCGGAACTCTCATTTCCCCCCAGAATACAAAGGTACTTTCTCTCCCCCTGAGGTATAATGTTGGCAATTGCCCAGGGCTTTGGGATTCTGCTCCAAACGGCTGTGGCCTTGGAGGAGGCCCAGAGAGCCACCCTGACCCCAATCTTCAGCCATACCTCTCCGGTTCTCTCTCGCCAGGCTCTGCCTCCTGCGTCCCAGGGCCCGCGTCCCTCACCAGCCGGCTCTTCCTGGACGGCTGCATCGGCTGACGGCTCCCATCTGGAAGAGTCCAGGGCCTCCTGTTCACATCCACTCAGCCCCTAACTCCCCCCACCCAGCTTTTATGGAAAATGCCAGAGCTGTCACTGCTCTCCCCGAGGTGCCGAGAGAACCTGTGGTTTGTGGGAGACGCGCGGCCAAGCCCACTGGGGAAAAGAAGCGGAACCTCGGTGTCCCGCGTCCCTTGGAGTCAGGTACCACTTAACTGAACTACAAAGCAAACCTCGCAAACCCCTCTTTAATTGGATGCCATCGTCCGCATGTACAGGGCCCGCTGTGCCCTTGGTCTCAGTGTCCCTCCTCACGACAGCGTGTCTGCAAACCTGGCTCCGGGCTCCAGGTTGTAATTAACTAGGCTTTACACTGTGGATTCCGCTTCCAAACTAGTCCGAGATCCTTGGATGAAAGAAGCCACAGAGTCGTTATGGCTGCTCATAAAAATGGGCCAGAAGAGTGCATACCAGCTCTTCGCCAACTGCCCCCTAGTCACACTCCCGACGGGGGCCTGTATGGGTCTCAGCACCCACCCACCAGCCTGATCCCTCTGAACCCCTGCAGGAGGATGGAGGCTGATGCGTGCTCAGCTCTTCCAGAACCTCCCAGAGGAACTGCTCAAAGGGATGCCACCCACATACCCTGGTCCAGTCCAGCCACTAACAGCCCCGGGAACACCATCCAATAGGAGGCAGGTCCCCGGGCAGCCCTGAGATGTGCTGACCCAGGCAGAGGACAAGAAGGGCCCCAGCGGCCCACATGGGAAAGATGGAACTGTGCGTAGTCACAGGTCCTTGACCACAGCCTTCCTGTGATGCCCCTTCCTTCTCTTCCCTCAAGCTTCCCTAGAGAGTCCCCTTCCCAGAAAGCCCCAGGCACCCTTCATCTCACACTCTGGGCCTTTTGTGGACCCTTAAAGGTTGCCACCCAAAACAGAGAGTTAAGTGGCACGCAAGGGGTCTCGGGGCCACAGTTCTAGCCTCAGCCATGCCTGTTCACCAGAGTGCCCAGCTGCCCAGCCCGAGCCTGGGGACGGGCCAGGGCCTCATGTCGAGACCAGACCCAGATAGGATCAGGTCTGGGGCTCTGTCCCTCCACCGTGGGTCCGGGCAGGTGGCCGAAGAGGAGCTGATCTGCTTCCTGGGCTGAGCCTGCCCCCTGCAGGACCCAGACGGGACAGGCAACCGCATCGGGGAGGGGCAGACGTTCCCACCAGGTGGAGCCTGAAGGAAAGGGAGGCACCTTTTACTGCAGGGGAGGAGCAAGGTGACCGAAGCAGCGGGGAGCCATGGAGGCGACACAGCAATGAGCCACCCTTGTGCAGCACCGACCGTGTGGAGACGCTCGCCTCCGGAGCCCGACCAGCTCTGAGGCACTGGGACTTAGAAGAGAGCCTCATTTCTTTCCCTAGATTCCCAGCGCTGATCGACAGAAGGCCAACCACAGTCTTGGAAAGCACATTGGAACACGGATCCCCGCTCTCACGATAGACAGGCCCCTTCACCAGACTGGTCCTCAGTCTTCAGATGCATAAAATGGGCACAAGGGTGCCAACTCATGGGCTTGTTATCAAGATGACATAAAGAATGAAAAGAAGCTCTGTAAAGAGTCAAGAGCTAGCCACATCTCTCCTCTCCCCTCTATTTTCACCCCCTCCGTGTTGGCATCTCTTGCCTTCTCGTGTGCTCAGTGGCAATCATGACAGAGAGCTTAGCCAGACCCTCGTAGCCACAGTCCTGGGAAGCAGGGGTGTGCGCCTGGGGTGGGCGGGGCACCTAGCCAACCGGGAAGGGAAATACGGACCCAGCATCCCTGATAAAGCTGTCCTGCCCCCAGTGGCCACCCCCTGCAGATGACAGGGAAGAAAACTGAGTCCCGGATGGAAAGTCCCACCCCTCAGATGGCACTACTGAGGCGACCACCTCCTCCCAGTTCAGGAAAGCTCCTGGGTTGGCTTACACAGCCCCTCCTGGGCTTTCCTCCGGGCTTCCCTGGGACTCCCAATAGGGCCACAGAGGTCGTTGGGTGGAGCCCAGCTTCTCAGTGTCCTTCCTGCGGTCTGGGTGAAAGGATCCCACTGGGCCCAGGGTCCAGCTCAGTTCCCTGCTCCACATGGACCACTAACCTCAAACCACACCAGCCTCTTCAACACAAGCTCAGAAAAAGAGGGGGCTGCCCCCTAAATAGCCTTGGCCTGGGTCTTGGGGACAGCGGCTGCTCCTGGCCCAGCAAGTCTGGGATATGGACCCCAGGGGCCTTGGACCGGCCATAGAGCTCAGCTCTGAGGAGCTCCTCTGGCCCAGGTCCCTCCATCAGCCTAGGGGACACCCCTTCTCTGGGCGCTTTCAGTGCAATGTGCCTCCTTACCTCTTTCAACCCCATGGCTCGTCTTTATCCACTCTCTCATCCTCCATCCGGCAGGTTTATTGAGCTCCTAGAACATTCTGGGTATGAGGGTAAGGACGACTACAAAGAGCTGTCCTGCGAGCACTCACGGTTAGGGAAGAGGGTCGGAAAGCTCTCATTTACTGAGCACTTGCTGTGTGCCAGGGACAACTCTAAGCACGTGACTTTAACAGCCTCCAAGGGAGGCAGGGCTGGGGGAGGAAAGTGAGGCCACAAGGTCCGTCTCTTGGCCGGGGTTACAACAGAGCATGGGGCAGCGCCAGGACACACAGATGTTGCTCCCGAGCCCGTGGCCCTCACGCCCTTCTCTCCACTGACTGCCGCAATGGTCATCAACACAGGGGGACAGGTGGGACGCTGGAGGCCTTGGGCACAGATCGGGAATGCTGGGAGTGGCGGGGGGAGACCAGAGAGGGTGAAGCATCAGCTGAGCTTTGAAGGTTGCAATCTCTTATTGTGGGGGTTGTCTCCTCCCACTGCCCCATCAGTCAGTCCGTGAGCTCCCAGAAGACAAGCGCCACCTTTTGCCCTTCTCTCCAGGTCCCCACACAACGCCTGTCACACAGCGGGCACTCAGCAAACAGTTGCTGACGAAATCAAACCCCAGACAGGGACAAAGCTTTCAGGAGAGGAGGCCGGGTCCTGTTTCTCTTTGACGCCTCAGCTTGAGTGCAGTTCTGGGCACGGGAGCTGGAACCCAGCCCCGCGCATTCCGCGCCAGGTTGGGATCTGGAACCATCTGGCTTACTCAGCCGGGTGGGCCATGTATGAGTGACCCGTGTGGGACTAAGCCAGCCCCCCCGGAGCCCACAGCAGGCTTGAGATTGGGTGAGGAGAAGGAGGACAAAGCATGAGGGGATCAAACCGCAGGGCGCTGGGGAGCGGAAGAGAGGGAAAATGAGGCGGGGGCAGCAGCCCACCTATGTTCTGGCCTAAACCCCACGACGGAAGCTCGATGGCATCTGACAGGCACTGCCCAGTTCCTTCCTCCGTCTGGGCCTCTGCTAAGTGGGGCTGAGCCCCCAGGCAGGCTGGCCCTGAGACAGAAAGACAGCCCCGCCCCTCCAAGTGCAAGGTCCGTGTTGTGCGGGCCCAGACGTGCACACACTGGAACACACCCCACACTTTCCGGGGGCCACAGAGGAGGGAGAGTTCATCTCAGTCTGAATGTTGAATTAAAACCTGGTAGTTTCCAATGACACAAAGATGGGGGTGCACGTCAGACGGAGGTCACTCACGGAACAAGGGCCCGAGGCTCCCGGCCACACGGCTGGGTCACCGAGAGCAGTTTGCAGTGGCAGGACTGCAGGGAGTAAGAGGAGGAGATTGCAGAATGCAGGGCCGGGGAGAGGCAGGACGAGGCCCAGGGCCTCTCCACCAGGGAGGAGTGGGGGCTGTGCTCCGTGACCGGGGGTAGCTTTGGAAGCATCGCCAGGCCAGGAGGAAGACTTTCCATGTCCAGAAGTCATGCCCACTGGAGTGTGGAGCATGGACGCAGGGGAAGCTCCGACTGGAGGCAGGAAGGCCAGGGAGGCTGTGAGGACATTATAGCGAACAGCATCCACAGGACGGACTTGGAAGGGGAGTAGGGAGTGAGGAGGCCAAGGTGATTCCTGGGCTCCTGGCTTGAGTTTCCAGGCCCTCTGGAATGGGAGACCAGGAAGGCACAGATCTGGGAGAATGGGGGGTGCTCCTTCCGACAGGTAGATTTGGGGAGGTGATGGCCAGTGCTGTTGAGGGTGAGAGTCTGGCATGGAGGACAGGGGCTTCGCTGGAGTGTCATCGGAATGTATGGGTAATTGTGACCACGGACATGTCCCAGATGGGCCGAGGGGGGAGTGAAAAGGAGAAAGAGAAGGGTGCCTGTGCCAGAACTCAGAGGACCAGACTCCATGTGAGGAGTGAGCCAAGCAAGAGGAGATTGTAAGTCTGAGCCGGGACACTGAGAGAGGCAGGGGGTGCAGGGGTGCAGAGGGGAGTTGGGAAGGACGGTCAGCTCAGATGGAGGCCACTCATTGAGTCATGTGGCTGATTCATTGAGTGGGTTGGAATGGCAGGACCTTGGGGTAGGCTATGGGGTCAGGGGCAACTGAAGGTCAGGATGTCCATCATCTTAAAAGGAAAGGCTCTGGGGGCGCCTGGGGGGCTCAGTCGGTTAAGCGTCTGCCTTTGGCTCAGGTCATGATCTCAGGGTCCTGGGATTGAGTCCCATGTGGGGCTCCCTGCTCAGCGGGGAGTCTGCTTCTCCCTCAGACCCTTCCCCTGCTCCTGCTCTCTCTCTCTTCCTCACATAAATAATCTTAAAAAAAAGAAAAAAGAAAAGGAGGGGCTCTGCAGGGAGCAGGGAGGCAGCAGTGTGGGCCTGGGATAATTGTCCTGGCTCCCCTCCTTGAATCAGCCCTGCACTGGCTCCTCAAAGCCTTCCCCAGAGCCCTCTGTACCGCTTCCCGTATCTCCCCATCACCTGACGCTGCTAGAACCCCATTGCTGCCTTACCTACAAGGTGTTGGACTGGCTCACGTGTCCCCCAGTGTCTCCAGTTTGCCCCATTTGTTCATGTTTCCTGACCACCATCATTCATGAGCCACCCGTTCCCCCGTGTTCGTGCCCTGATGTTTGGCCCAGGAGCCTTGCGTCCTTCCCAGCTAGGAGCGTCCTGGGCCAGACCTTGTCAGGCGGAGCCACTTGGCCCAGGGGCACCCATGCACCCACCACCCCAAATCAGGACCTTGGCAGGTGCTACCCTAAGAAACCAGACCGGAGTCAAAAATACATTTGCAAAAAGGCAAGAAACTTTATTGAATCATCTTTTCTTTATAGTAGAGAAGCTAAGAAGTCAGAATAGCCAGGTAAGGGAGAAGAAGGAGCGCACGGGGAGAGAAGCTGGAGCCCCCGCCCTCAGGAAATCGAGGGGCCGGGA
This sequence comes from Ursus maritimus, assembly GCF_017311325.1. NCBI lineage: Eukaryota > Metazoa > Chordata > Mammalia > Carnivora > Ursidae > Ursus > Ursus maritimus. The sequence continues at coordinate 20,445,140 of NW_024424897.1, read as the reverse complement.
GCATCCCGCGGTCTCCCCGCCTCTCCTGCAGGGACGCATCGGCTCTCTCCTCTGGATGCTGAAGACAGAGGGAGAGGACGCCAGTGGTTTAAAGCTTGCGGGTGTCTGAAAGGCGGCGATTGGAAGACGAGGTAGAGGTGGTGACCGTGACGCTGGTGCTTCCTGAGAAATGGAGGGGGCAAGAGACACTCAAGCTGGAGAAGACCGACCTCGGCAGGTCAGGGTCCCCCAGGAGGGCCCCAAGCCCCCCTCCTGAGGGTCAGGCTGGAGGTTAGTTGATAGGGACTCATGTTACTGTCCCCAAAGTTGGCTCTCTCCAAAGTATCCCAGTGGCTCTATGGGGCAGACGCAGCTATTTTACAAAGAAAACAGACGAGCAAATGACCACGTCCACCAGAGCCCCCTCCCTCCCTCCCTCCCTCCCTACACTGGGGAGTCCGGCATGGCCCCTCTCCCAGCCCCCCAGGGCGGGGAACAGGAGCCGGACTCGCCCCTCCCCCCGGGGTGTTTCCTTACCTCCTGAGGAGGTTAAGCCAGGCATCCTGGGAGAGAGAAGAGAGGTCACGTGAGCAGAAGGCACTGGAGGACAGCTGCTCACCTGTCCTCGGATGGAGCAACTCAGATCATCCTTCAGAGCCCCTGAGTTGGGCGGTTTTTACCAACCCTGCCCCCAGCCCACGGGGGTGCAGCTGGGGCCCGCCAGGCCCGTCTGCTGTCTGTGAGACCTCAGGAGATACTGCTGGCCTCAATCCAGGACATTTGCCCGAAGTTTTGTCTTCCCTCTGGTCCATTTGGTACCACTCCCCCACCACCACCGCTCGCCCTGAGGCCACAAGGATGGCCTGGTCCCTGCAAATGGTCGGAAGGGAGTTAAATCACCACGTTTATAGCTTTGTTCAGTTGACCTGAACCCAAGGTAATATTTTTCCAATATGAGATGTTCTGTCCGTGGCCACTATTCCTGCCAATCTAATCCAAAGGTCCAAACCAGAAAGTTTAAAGGGACTGATCCTGCAGCCTGCTGAGGAAATGCCCCCACAGTCTGCTTCTAGAAAACAGGGAGCTCTGGTCCTGGATCTGCATCCAGTCTAAGTTCCGTGTGGACCTTGAGGACCTGATCCTTAAGGCCCTGCCTGCTCGGATGTCCAAAGGTCCTGTGGTCACTTTCCCGAGAGAGAGAGAGACTCGAGAGGCCCCACCTGGCGTCCTGGCCCTCCAGCAGGCTGCGGTAGGTGGCGATCTCCTGCTCCAGCCGCGTCTTGATGTCCAGCAGCGTCTTGTACTCCTGGTTCTGGCACTCCATCTCACTGCGCAGCTCGCTCAGCTGGGCCTCGATGCTGCTGATGAGCCCCTGGATCTGCTGTAGCTGCAGGGCGTAGCGGCACTCCGTGTCCGCCACCGTGCTCTCCAGCCCGGCTTTCTGGAGGGGCAACAAAGAAGCGATGAGGGGAGCCAGGCCAGGCAGAGGCCTGGAGGCGGTGGCCGCTGGGCAGAGGGCAGCAGGTGTACCATGCTGAGCTGGGACTGCAGCTCGATCTCCAGGCTCTGGAGCGTACGCCTGAGCTCCGTGATCTCGGTCTTGCTGGTCTGGATCAGGGCAGTGCTGGAGGACACCTCCTTGCTCAGCTCTGCGCTCTGCAATTGGAGCAGGAAGAAGGTGACGGAGGAGCCCAGACGTGGAAGGTCCCGGCAGCCCCCCGGCTCCACGGGGTCAGAAGGCCGGGCACCTTGCTGTTGAACCACTCCTCGGCATCCCGCCGGTTCTTCTCGGCCATGGCCTCGTACTGCTCCCTCATCTCGGCCAGCACGCGGGTCAGGTCAATGCCGGGGGTGGCGTCCATCTCCACGTTGACCTGGCCCACCACCTGGCTGCTGAACTCCTTCATCTCCTGCAGGGATGGAAGAGGAAGACGCGTGACGCTCCTCATCCCCCCCTCCCTGGCGCCAAGTGCTACCAGCATGCTCTGGGAAGCGCTGGCACGTGCAGGGTGGAGGGCTAAGCCCGCTGCTCCCCTTTCTCTTCGGAGGTGGTTCAGCCATGGCGGCCCCCACCGGCCCCCACCTCCTCGTGGTTCTTCCTCAGGTAGGCCAGCTCCTCGTTCAGGCTCTCGATCTGCATCTCCAGGTCGGTCTTGGCCAGGGTCAGCTCGTCCAGCACCCGGCGCAGCCCGTTGATGTCGGCCTCCACGCTCTGGCGCAGGGTCAGCTCGTTCTCATACCTAAAGGATTTTTTTTTTAATTGGAAAAGCTACAGAGAAATGATATGAGACCCTCCCCGGCTTCTGCACTGGACTCTGCTACTTCTTCAAGACCTTCGCTCCTCGGATGTTCCGATTTCACTGTTCAGATGAGCATTTGTCTCAAATAAAAGACGGTTTGGAAAGGCCAGTGAGGACGATGAACTCACTTGAGCCTGAAGTCGTCCGCCGCCAGCCGGGCGTTGTCGATCTCCAGAATGACCCGGTTGTTGTCGATGGTGGCCGCCAGGATCTGCAAAATACAAAAGGTAACCACCGGAGGGTCCGCGAGCTTGGGGAGGAGGAAGAGAAAACGCGGGCTGGACTGTTGTCATCAGACATCAGGCTGCATCAGCACTGTCCCTGTGAGCCAGGATAAGGCCCTGCTCTCTGGGACTCGGTGAAGTGAGGGGCGGAGCAGGTCCTTCCTCGAGGTCTGTCACTCTGGCTTTCTCTCTATGCCTGGTCGTGATGGGGAAGATCGGAATGTACATTTCAGGGGAATGGCCCTGCCCAGGACATCTTTGGTTACTCATGTCTCGGCAGCCTCAGACTAGCAACCTCTCTAGGTCGCTGTCGTGACAGCCTTCTCCTTAAGGTCGGGAGGGGGTCGGCCTGGGTCCACACAGCTCATAGTAACCTCACTGGAGCTGGCCTCCTAGCTGAGCAGAAGGAAGAGCCAGTCAATAGTCCGACCCATTTGAATTTCTGAAACAGTTAACCTCCACCCCACACAGCTGGGTCCCAGCCCAGGCAGGTGGATTTCTGTTCCAACAAGCTGGGACCCCAGCGTGACAGGCCTTGATGAAGGAATCTCAGCTCAGCTTAGCACGGCCTGAGCCTCTGTCTCCACCTCCCACACCTCAGAGCCAGTTGAGCTTAACCGTTTAAATGGGGCCCCTACAAAACCAACTAGTATCCCCAGACCAGTGAATGAACGTGTATCCCTTTCTCTGCTGATTTTAGTCATTCTTAGTGGCTTTTAAAACGGCCATTGTTTCCAAACAGCTCCGTGGGTTGGAATTATAGGGACCAAGTCATTAATAGCATAACTGTTTGGGAAGCAGTAAAAATGTTGACGTGAGTAATAACAACAGTAAAAACGGATAATGGGAAAGAACACATTTGGGGAGCAGTGGCCTAAGAAAGCTTATCAGGAGTAGAGACGCTTGGTAGTAAAAGACTAGAATTTTCCTCCGCCGGTGGGGTGAGGATTCCACCACGCTGCATCTTCTGGTCCTTTGGCACACCGTGTTCCCTGGCCTTTGCAGCTAGCTCTGCCCCGCGGGAGAAAGCTCACCACCATCCCAGGGCTCACCTTGTCACGCAGCTCCTCAATGGTCTTGTAGTAGGCACTGTAGTCCCGCTCCGGGCTGCTGGGGCTCTGCTTCAGGTGCCAGTCCCGGATCTTCACCTCCAGCTCGGTGTTGGCCTCCTCCAGGGCACGCACCTTGTCCAGGTAGGAGGCCAGGCGGTCGTTGAGGTTTTGCATGGTGATCTTCTCGTTGCCGGAGAGGAGGCCGCCATCGCCACCGCCGAAGTCACCGAAGCCACCACCAAAACCTCCACCAAAGCCACCTCCAAAGCCACCTCCGAAACCACCCCCAAAACCACTACCAGCCCCTCCACCGAAGCCACAGCTCATGCCGCCCCCATAGCCCCCAGCGGATCCCCCGGAGACGAAGCGGGTTGAGCAGGCAGAGACATTGCGGCCTCCTCCCAGCTGGCAAGAGCCACCCCCGAAACCCCCTCCGTAGCTGGCAGAGGAGCTCTGCAGGCGACAGCTCATGGTGAGAGCACAAGCAGGATCAGGTGAGGACGGGAGCTGGGCTTGGCCGGGGCCGAAGATTGTGGCTCTTCCCCAGAGTGGGTGCCTTTTATGCTGCCCTCCGCAAGGTTGGACAATTGCCCCATCGTCCCTCCTCCCTTCCCCACCCTCTGACCGCTGCCAGCTGCACCTCTGTTTCCCACAAGCCCAGTTACCTCTGCTCTCCAAGGTGGGTTGTGCCTTTGGGGGTGGCTTTTTTTTTTTTTTTAATCCTTAACAAAAGGGATGATTCAGAAGGCACAGTGTTCTGCCTGAGACTACCCTTCTGACAGCTGAATTCAACTTCACCTCTGCACTTAGGAGCTCACTGCACGGGCTCTCAGCTCCACCTAGTACTAGAATGGGGATGGAGCTGCGAGGTGGCCCTGTGCTTTCCAAAGTCACCGCAGCCCTCGGCTCCCTTCTTTCTATCTCTAAAACTTCGAACTAGAATGTTCTGCCTCCTTGTTAGCATGTCACCTACTCCAATGCTCCCAGCGACTCTGATGACAAGCTTTGCTTGGTCCTGTAGAATCGACCACCTTGAAAGTGTTTAGGCTGGGGGACGGGGGAGCTCCAAGACCACCAGATAAAGTCACAGTGGCAAGGGATCTTAGGGAACATCTAATAGCTGGGGAAACTGAGGTACAGAATACAGCCACTCTGCACATCATAATAGCTCACACACTCACATCCCTCACCCTAGGGCACAGAGCTAAGTATACGCACTGTGTCATTCAATCCTTGCAGCAGCCCAACAAGGGAGGTCCTACTAGTCACCCCATTTTACATATGCGGAAACTGAGGCTTAAGGGTAGTCAGGACTGAAACCCAAGTGTGGTTCAGTCTGACAAAAGGCCCTTTTCTAGGTATATAATTCATAACGGTGAATTGTACAAACATTAGCATTCAGTTTATGCACACTTACCTATGTAGGAAGCTTCAAGCATGCGTTCGCCTGTGGACCCAGCACCCAGAACACTTCCAGCACTCCATAAGCTCCCTGTACCTTTTCCCAGTCAATTACCCACACCCTATGCCCCTAACGAGACCACGATTGCCATTTCTGTCTCCCTAGATTAATTCGGAGATCTCAGCTAGGGGCTCTTTTGCTCCCTAGAGAACACTTGACCATGTCTAGAGACATTTCGGTTGTCACAACGGGAATGCTTCTGGTACCTAGAGGGCAGACCAGGGGTGCTGCTGAATGCCCTGCCATGCACGGGACAGCCGCACAGCAAAGAACTCTCCAGCCCGAAAGGTCAACAGTGTGGGGGCTGAGAAGAGCTGGAGCAGCCCGACCCCTGCGTTCAATCCGACCCCCATACCAGCTGCCTTCCAGGCGCAGGCGGGTCCAGAAAGGAAGTCTTCTAATGCCTGGCAGGGCTCTTGCTAGCCCCCCACCCCACCCCGTCACTGGACATCTGGCTCAGCGTGTGAGCGTTTGACCAAGAGGCCACATTGGAGGATGTGACCCAGGGCCTGGGGCCAGGGTCTCTGCCGAGGAGCCGGGGACATAGCTAAAACTCCAGGACTGCTTAGTCACCCTGCCAGAGAAGGCCTCAGGCTGGAATGAAAGGGCCTAGAGGTGGCCTCTCAGAGCCCAAGGTAGAAGGAGAAGTTTCCAGGGCTAAGAATGAAGGACTCTGGACTCAGGCTCCAGCTCCCACTCACCAAGGGGGCCAAGGTTACCATGAATGGCTTCTCGGGGGCAGCCTCCTGGCCCACAGCAGCCAGGGGGTCTGGGCCAGGCTAAGGACTAGGGTGAGGTGACCCAGGCCTGAGGTTATCCAGAAAACCCCTTCGCTGATTCAGCAAGCCAGGAAAGAGGGCTCTGAGTCAGGGCTTTCCTGCCCTTCGTTTTCTGCGGGTAGGAGAGGAGGCCTGTGTTTCACGCCGCGGGTGTCAGCACCAGGGAGAGAACCAGGGCGTGCTTGGGGTCTCACGGGGAGGCCAGGGGTTCAGTCTGACCTCTGACCCTGCCCAGCCCTCCTGCCCCAAACTGATAGCTCAGCGCTCTTGCTCTCTCTCTCTGAAAAGCTGCGTGATTCAGCCCAAAGCAGGAGCTCTCAAGCTCTCTCTTCTCTCTCTCTGTCTCTGTCTCTCTCTCTCGGTAGAGGATCAAAACTGACAAAAAGGTGATTAAGAAACCTGCCAGGCCTGGAGTGACGATCCTCCCCCCAGGGCCGACAGCAGGTTGAGACCAACGCCTCTGCGAGGAACAATGGCACAGAGCCTCCAAGTCCCAGTAGTACAAACACAGGGTGGCCACGACATGCCTTCCCTCGCAGGGTCAGGGCACGGCCCCTCCCCTCCACTCCCCTCCCCTCCCTGAGCAGGTGCTTATGGGGCCTTAACACAGGAATGCCTTCCTCTGACCCATGGCGAACCCCAGGGCCCTCCTGGAGGAAGCTGGGCAGGGACCCATCCCGGGGCCCCAGTTTCACCTCTCCCGGCCCTGCTCCTGATGGGGCAGGACAGAATGCTGGGGCTCCGGCTTCCGTCTTTGCTTTCTTTTTTTTTTTTTTTTTTAAGATTTTATTTATTTGACAGAGAGCGAGACAGCCAGCGAGAGAGGGAACACAAGCAGGGGGAGTGGGAGAGGAAGAAGCAGGCTCCCAGCGGAGGAGCCTGATGTGGGGCTCGATCCCAGGACCTTGGGATCACACCCTGAGCCAAAGGCAGATGCTTAATGACTGAGCCACCCAGGCGCCCCCCATCTTTGCTTTCTGACAAAATCACACCAACTTCAGTAAGGGGAGAGAAAGCCTCATCTGTGAGCAGCCCCAGCAAACAAGGCTGGGCTTCACACGCTGTCCCCGAATCCGCACAACAACGGGAGCGGGGTTTTCTTGGCCCCGTTTCACAGCTGAGGTTCAGGGAGGCCGAGTTACTTGCCCAAGGTCACCACGAAGGCAAGACTCAGACCCCGACTCCGGCTCTCTCTACTCCAACGGACGGTGCCTTGGGCCCTCACTGTGAACTCAGTCTATGACCTCTGAGTGTTTCGTTCTGTAGTCATTAACGATAATAACACTAGCGAAGCTTTCTTGAACGCTGTGTTAAACGCTCTGCGTGTGTAACTTCAAAAGAACCCTACTGTTTTGGTAACATCTCCTTGTCACCTGAGGACACTGAGGCCCAGAAAAGTCAAATTCCTTGCCCAAGATCCAAACCTCTGGCTCCAGGGTCTGAACCCTTCTCTACTGCCTGCTAAAACCCTTCAGGCCAGCGTCAGCACCACTGCCCCCAAGCATGGGCGTCCTCGGCTCCCCTCCATGCTCCCAGGCTCCCTATCACTGCAGGCCCAGCGGGTAGAGGGTCCTGTTTCCCACAGGGGCTGGGCCTGATGGGGAAGCCTGTCTGCTGTCTGTCCTGATGTGATCTCCAAAGCTCAGGGGCTTGCGAGGGTGCTCAATGCCGCATGTCAAAGCCAGAGTCGTCCAGGAACTTTCCCATCCAATGTCCTCATTCACAAAGGGCGACAATGAGCCCCAGAAGGCCAGAGCCCAAGGCAACGGGAAGCAAGGAGAAACGCATGGCTTTCCAGCTCTACCGCCGCCTCGCTGTGGGCCTTACGTGGACTGATTTCTAAGTTTCCTTCAGCAGTGCCTCCCTGGGTCTTGGATTCTCAAGGATTTGTCCAGAGTGGCCAGATTGTTCACCTGCACAGCTGAGGCCTAAATCCTGTCCCCCAGCTCCGAATTCAGGCATCCTCGCTTGGCTCTTGGCTCAGGCTCCTCTCTCCTTCTCTCTTTCCCTGGACCACATGGGGCCTGGAGCCCAGAATGGCTGACCCATCTCCCAGAGGGTTTTGAGGCTCCCCCACGGAGAAGGAGCCTTTCATGAAAAGCAGACCTTCCCCGGACAGTGGACCTGGGCTGTCTGGTCAGCCCCCCCTCGCCCGCAGACACACCTGCCTCACACAGCAGTACTCGGGGCCTTCTCCTGCCCAGTGGCAATGCCCCGAGTCCATACACGGCTACAGTCCCCAGCTTTCTAGAATGCTTTATACCACCCGGGCTTCCCAGAAACCCAGGGAGGTCAGCAAAGGCTTTGAATTAGGTGGAACTGAGTTTCAACCCTGTATCTGCCAGCAACTGGCTGTGTGACCTTGGGAAAGTTAACCTTTCAGTGGTTCGGTGGCCACCGCTGAAAACCAGGCATTAGATGAGTGAGCATTTGAGAAGCGCCTGACACGCAGGAAAACTTGCCAGACAGAAGGTTGCTAGGCCCTCCCTTTTACAAATGAGGAAGTTCAAGCTCATCCTTGGGTCATGACCTGTCCTGGGCCTCCATCCCGTGCCAGTTTGCTGTGCTTTCCTCTCTGGTCCCTGCAGCCAGCATGGTGCCCACCAGGACCAGACAAGTGACAGTTGGTGGCATGCCTGTCTTATTTCCCCAACCCGGCTTTACATTCCCTGAGGAAAAGGCCTTTGAGTCCCTCCAAATACTACTCCTGGCAGAGGGCAGCTGTCAAATGCCAGACAAGCAGTTTCGAGGATACTTTGTCTGCTGGCTTTGGGGGAGAGGGGATGGCGACCGGGAGTAGCATCCAATGGGGTCATCCCGGCTGCAAATCTCACGGGAGAAGCTGCCAGCTCCTGATTTCCCCCTATGCTGCCAGCTGCCCATGGAGGGACAGGTGGCCACCGGGAGCACACTCCCCCGAAACACTAGTGAATGGCCAGAGCCATGTCTAAGGCAGGAAAGAGCAAAGGAGAAGCAAGGTCATGCGTTAATTCAACAAATACTTAGGAAGCTCCCACTCTGAGGGCTCAGCGGTGCAAGGAGGAGACACGGCCCCTGCTGTCACCGATCTCAGAGGTCCCAGGATACAGATGAACCCATGAGAACCTTGAGTCTGGTGCAGCCAGACCCCCCAGTTTAAAGCCGAGGCCACTGAGATCGGAGAGAGACAGGGACCAGGCGAAGTCCTCAGGGAGATGGGTAGGCATGCCCTGTGCCTGCTCTGGGAAGCCCAGCCTCACCCGAGACTAGCCGAAGTCCCTCATCGCTGGCCCCAAAGCTAGCCTCTCTCTAGGGCACAAGGGAGGCTGCTGCTTGCTTCCCGGATTGGTTGGAAACCAAGCCCGACCTCAGCCCAGGGGCCGGCAGAAGGCGGGCCATCTCTGCCCAAAGCCTACTTAAAGGGCTCAGCCAGGAACAAGCTCTCCCTGGGTGTGAGCGTCTCACGCCAGGGCCAGGCAGGAAACAGGATTTGGCAAGTGCAAGGACCTCTCTCGAACCCCAGAATCCCAGGAGAGCAGGAATGGGCACTCCGAGAAAACAGAAGCAGCTTTCTCTCTCCAGCCCAGGGTCTGGCCCTGAGAAAGGCCTGCTGCATGAGGGTGGGGGGGCCCACGTTGCCTCTCTGCACCTTTGCAGGGGCTATTTTGACAAACTATGGGCTGAGAAAACCCCCTGTGGGGTGCTTTGAAGCCCTGAGACTCCTCGACAGAGACCCGGAGGCCAGTGAAGCAGGAGCGGCAGTCGGGCCGTTGGGCCTGGGAGACTCGGGAAGGGGCCTGGCTGTCCTCAGGACGTCAGGGACGCGACAGCTAATGCTTTGGGCTTCAGCGTGAGCTTAAGCTACGACGTGAGAAACCAAGGTCAGACGTGAGAATAATCTTTCTGACGGTAATGGCTGTATGACATTTGAACAGGCTTCCCACAGGGGCTAAGAGAGGGGTTTCAGATTTTTTTTTTTTATTAATAATGATTTTTTATTATATTATGTTAGTCACCATACAGTACATCCCCGGTTTCCGATGTAAAGCTCGATGATTCATTAGTTGTGTATAACACCCAGTGCACCATGCAATACGTGCCCTCCTTAATATCCATCACCGGTCTATCCCATTCCCCCACCCCCCTCCCCTCTGTAGCCCTCAGTTTGTTTCTCATAGTCCATAGTCTCTCATGTTTCATTCCCCCTTCTGATTACCCCCCCTTTCTTTATCCTAGAAAGGGGTTTCAGATTAACACACCCTCTTAAGAAAGGTGTTGCCGGTTTCCATCACCTTCACGACATCAAGGGAAACGCAAGGGTCTGAAACCAGAGAGACCAGTCCCAGACCCAGGCTCACTGTTTCCCAGCTTGTGACTTCATTCAAGTTACTGAACTTCCCTGAGCCTCAGTTTCCTCTCTGAAAACTGGTGCTGTAGGCTGAGCCCACCTTGACAAGGCGCCTGGGGGAGTAAACGAGATGCCATCCACTGAACGCCCTGCCCAGAGCCCTGCATAGTGTAGACACTTCATAAATCCTGTTTCATTCCTCCAACCCCTGAAAAGTCTGGTCTCAAAGTATGTACTCAGGAGACACATTCTGGATTAAATCTCCCCCAGAAAAGACAGGTGCCACCCTCTCTCCAACCAGGATCGCTGGGCTAGGAGTTTCACCCAGCAAGACTCATGGAGGCCCTCTCGGAGGGCTTGATTCTGCCCCCTGCAAATGATCTGATTCTCAGGAGAACAGAGGCACCTCCAACCTCCTCTTCCCCTCAGGACTAAGAAACCGGTTTTCCCTCTTCCCCCGAATCCTCACCAGAGCCCAGCCCAGCCACAGCACCCAGAGTTCTCTGCTTCCTCATTCCTTGCCTTCTGTCTGGAGTTATGAATCCCAGTGGAACCAGCCTCAGACCAGAAGCAACAAATTAAGTGTGTGTGGATACTGCTGCTCTAGTGAGTCCAAGGGCAGAGACGCTGGGGATGGGGGAGAAGGAGCAGGGTTTGGACTGAGGAAGGCAATTGGGGTTGATGTTTCTTTGGACTTAAGCTTGGAGAAATCTTGGAGGGCTTCCTGGAGTTGGTGTCTTTCCCTCTGAGCACTTTAATTGCCTTATGGAAAGGAGATGGTGGCTTCAGGGGGTATGGGAATGGGTAAGGTCCCTCTTTGCAGGAGGCAGAGCTGTTACCTGGCTCAGCCACTCCGGAGGTCAGGTGTGCCTGACTGGGAAAAAGGGGAGATTCTAGGACACATGTGGGAGGGCCAGAAATAAGGAAGCCGGTCCTGGCAATGAGCTGTGAAGGGCCAGGGCCTGGGCTCCCGGAACAAGTGCTGGACTTTGAGTCATGCAGATGTAGGGCCCAGTCCCAGCCCCTGTTGTTCACTAGCCATTCATGAGGCCCCTGGTGAAGACATGCACCTCCCTGACTTCCTCATCTCTAAGATGGGAATCATAAATCCTGACCGCCCACAGTTGCATTAAACGAGACCCATGGGTGGGGTTGCCTAGCACGGTGCCAACCCACACGGTAGTGAGCCAATACAATCTATACAGTCAGTCGTTCGGTAAATAATTGCTCCGTGCGACAAGAACCGTGCTGGGCGCACCAAACGGCTCTGAGGAAAACCCCCCTCTCCTGCTTCCACGATCACTGGATGGAATCAGCCAGAACTGCAAGTCACCTGAGCAGCCTGAGTTGGTCGTAGGTGCCCTAGGCACCCCAAAGAATGAATTATGACCATGCAGGGAAGAGGCCACGGTAAGAAGAGATGTCAACCTGTGGGTCCTAAGCCCACAGAGGCCCCCAACCAGAAAAACTGACATACTACCAAGAGATATTTGCAAAAGGAAAAGCCATTCTTTATTGCATGGACAGACACGGTACAAACGAGCTTGTTACCCAACCCAGCGACATCTTGCCCGTCCCTGCTCAAAAGCAGATGGAGAGCTGGAGGGGAGGGGGAGCATGCCAAGCACCCAACAAGGGGAGGGGACTGGGGTTTGCTCTTCTGGCCCCTCTAGCCAGTGCTCCACTCAGCCTGGGGAGGGTGGAGGTGACGAGGGACGTCTCTCTGGCACCGGGCACTCAGACCTCTCTCTTGCGAGAAGAAACCACCTTCCCATCCACTGTCTCCTCGACGTTGATGCGAACTTTGCCGCCACTGCCTCCCAGCGAGGCTGTGGAAAGAAGGAGCAAGCTTTAGAGTGGGGGACCCTTGCTGTTCTTGCTCCCAAGGCAGTCAGGACCTTGGCTGAGCTCGGGGAGAACTGGACAGCACCCCTGAGAATGGCCGCTGGCCAGGAGGTCTGGCGTTGAATCACTCATCATAGAGGTGGGTGGTGGCAGTTACGTCCCGCAGCGAGCAAGAAAGTCAGGGATTTAACCACAGATGAGCAGGAAAGGATTGGGGGCTTCTTACCATTGGGTGCAGGAAGGTGGGGACTGGGGGAAGCTATACCCCGGCCAAAGCCTGCTCAACCTGGAAGGTTCTCAATAAATCTCCAGTAGAGTGGGGCTGAGGAAGAGGTATGGCCTGGAATGGGCATGTCCCCTCCCCACTGGCATGTTTGACGTCTTTCTCCTTCTACCCCATTCCAGGGGGAATAGTGGCTTCGATAGCTCCCCTTGCCACCCCCTGTGGGAAGAGTGAAGCCTTCTTACCTTCTCTGGTGCCAATGCCAGCCATCCTGAAAGAGAGGGGATACAGATATAAGAGAAGGGCACGAGCCCAGGTCTGCCTAAGGCAGGCCCCGGTGGCTGGCTAAGCAATCCTCTCCAGCGCCCCCCACCACCAGCCGCACATCTGACGTCTCTAGAGGCTGGGACATCCCGAGAGCCTGTCCAGACCTGCCACCCCTCAGCAGATAAGTTCTGATCTATAATAGCACGCCATCTGCTTCCTTGTGCTGTCCCACTGCTGTCCACGTAAGACGACTCTCCACCCCAACCCCAGCCGGCTGCTCCCTCATTCCTCCCCCTGCGCCCTCGCCCCTGCCTGGCGTCCTGGCCCTCCAGCAGGCTGCGGTAGGTGGCGATCTCCTGCTCCAGCCGCGACTTGATGTCCAGCAGTGTCTTGTACTCCTGGTTCTGGCACTCCATCTCACTGCGCAGCTCGCTCAGCTGGGCCTCCAGGCCGCTGATGAGCCCCTGGATCTGGGACAGCTGCGAGGCGTAGCGGCATTCCGTGTCCTCCAGCGAACCCTCCAGCCCGGCTTTCTGGAGGGCCAACAGATGGACAGACACCCCGTCAGGGCAGGAAGGAAGCTGCCGCGGGCGTGCGGACTGGCGTTGAATGGAGCGCAGAGAACCCCCTCGGATGGGGCTTGGGAAGCCAAGACTTAACCAGCCCTGGACGGTGGGAGCGGCCAGGCCGCCCTGGGGTGGGGGGGTGGGGGGCAGGGAACCCCTACCATGCTGAGCTGGGACTGCAGCTCGATCTCCAGCCCCTGCAGCGTGCGCCTCAGGTCTGTGATCTCCGTCTTGCTGGTCTGAATCATCTCTGTGTTGGAGGCCACCTCCTTGTTCAGCTCCTCTGTCTGTGGGTCCCACACAAGACAAGTGAGGCCCACAGGCGTCCTGGGAGACCTGGGGAGCTGGGGCGGGGCCACGAGGTCAGGCCCACCTTGCTGAAGAACCAGGCCTCAGCGTCCCTCCGGTTCTTCTCGGCCATGGCCTCGTACTGCTCCCTCATCCCGGCCAGCACACGGGTCAGGTCCACGCCCGGTGCCGCGTCCATCTCCACGCTGACCTGGCCTGCCAGCTGGCCGCCGAACTCCTTCATCTCCTGCAGGGTGGTCAGGGCCCGTTAAGGGACAGAGGGCGGAAGGGAGAGCTGAGAGTCTGGGCTCCCACTGGCCCATCCTGGCTTCACCCGTAACTCACTACACACCCTTCGAGCTCCTTGTCCCCACCCCCATCCTCTGCTTCCCACTGAACGTGAAGAGGTGCCATCACATGGGCCCCTGGCTCAGAGGGCCTCTCTTCCTTGCTAGGTGCTACGGGAGGACCCCAAGACAGTAGGGCCCTTGTCTGAGCTCATGAAACAGATCAGGACAGCAGGTCACAGTGACCACCTGGTCTGGCTATGGATCTGAGAAGGAAAGGGGCCTGGGTCCCCAAAGGATAGTACCCCTTGCTCTCCATGGGGACCCCTGATTTGGTGGAGGGGAGCATATCTGAACCACTAAGCCCTTCAGCCAACTAGGAGGAGGAGCCAATGACCCCACTCTGCCTCCGGCCACCAGCAGCCCCTGCCGGCACCCACCTCCTCGTGGTTCTTCTTCAGGTAGGCCAGCTCCTCGTTCAGGCCTTCGATCTGCATCTCCAGGTCGGTCTTGGCCAGGGTCAGCTCGTCCAGCACCCGGCGCAGCCCGTTGATGTCAGCCTCCACGCTCTGGCGCAGGGCTAGCTCGTTCTCATACCTGGGAAGAGAAAGGGAGGCCAGAGTAAGGAAGGGCAAGAGGTCTGGGCTGTTGGAGCCGGAGGAGGGAGAAGAAGGCTGAGAAAAGGGGGGAATCCAGAAGGGGAGAAGGAGGCAGGAGCATACTTGAGTCTGAAGTCATCCGCTGCCAGCCGGGCGTTGTCGATCTCCAGGATGACACGGGAGTTGTCGATGGTGGCCGCCAGGATCTGCAGGAGACAGGGAGTCGGTGCCTAGAGCATTGTTCCGTCTTCCCTGCTGCTCTCCCCACCCTGCGCCCCAGGTCAGACCCCTGGCTGACAGTCTCCCCAGCAACAGAAGCCTGTAGGCTCCCCAGGGCAGAGTTCAGCGTTCCTGCAAGTGCCCACGACTTGCTCTGCCCCCAAGCCACCCTTCCTGCCTCCAGGGCATGGAAGACCAAGGAGCCCCGAGTGCCTGGACTCCCCTGTGGATATTGCCTGGCCAGGAGGGGTTGGGGTGGGATTCAGTGGGCTCTGACAACAGCCCTGTCAGGGGGAGTCCACCAGCCGGCCCTGGTCACTAGCCTCCTGCACACCTGGACACAGCCATGGACCCACAGAACATCCCACAGCCAGGAGCAACCTGGAGGGCAGGTCAGGAAGGCACACAGCTCAGGGAACTGGTGCAGGTGAGCTGAAAGGGTGAGCAAGTGGCTGGCAGAGTACATCATGGGTTGTATGTCTCCGAAGTCCCAGTACTGCTTTTGGCCCCAAAGATATCCTCAAAGGGTGAGGCCAGTGGTCCTGGCATTCAGGGCTCCTGGGGCGACACTTACCGTTCTTGTAAAGAAGCAAAACGGCACCTGGTGCAGGGCCCTGCAGGGCGTGTGTCACACCCGCACTGGGACAACCCTCCCCGCCCCCACTGGGATCCCCTGGGAGGCCCAGGATCTCCCACAATGCCAAGTTGAGCGGGTGTGTGCCGGCATCCACACCTGGAAAGCATTCCCTGCTCTCCAAGCTGCACACCAACAGTCGCCGCCCGGGCAGGGAACGCTTTCCTTGAAGCAGCAAGAGCACGGATGTCACAGACGCGTGCAGGCACCAGCCACCTGTTCCCGTCTCCCCGTCCGACACCCGAGGACTCACCTTGTCGCGCAGCTCCTCAATGGTCTTGAAGTAGGGGCTATAGTCCCTCTCTGGGCTGCTGGGGCTCTGCCTCTGGTACCAGTCCCGGATCTTCACCTCCAGGTCGCCGTTGGCCTCCTCCAGGGCGCGCACCTTGTCCAGGTAGGAGGCCAGGCGGTCGTTGAGGTTTTGCATGGTGAGCTTCTCGTTGCCGGAGAGGAGGCCGCCATCGCCACCGCCGTAGTCACCGTAGCCACCGCCAAAACCCCCACCAAAGCCACCACTGAGGCCACCTCCAAAGCCCCCTCCAAGGCCACCTCCAAAGCCCCCTCCGCCGAAACCACTCCCAGACCCTCCACCGAAGCCGCAGCTCATGCCTCCCCCATAGCCGCCTCCTGACCCCGAGGAGGCGAACCTAGCAGAAGAAGCCGAAATACTGCGGCTTCCACCGCCCCCACAGAGACTCCCCCCACCAAAGCCGCCTCCCCCAACCCGGAGGGAACCCCCCCTGGTAGAGCCACCCCCAAAGGCGGAGGAAGAGGTCTGCAGAAACGTGGTACTCATGGCCGGGCAGCTGGCGAGTCCTCTGCTCGCACAGAGGCGCTGGGGGAGGTGCAGGCTGGGCTGAGCGCAGAGCACTGCCCGGTCACCCCCCAGCCTGGGGCTCCTTATATACCCCTCCGAGGGTGTTGTGGGACCGCGTCTCCTCCCCCAAAGGGAAGCCAACTCCTGTGTTCAAACACAACTGCCTGCACACCTCTGCGGGGCTAATGTGCAGTTTCTCTTTTCTTTCCGTCTTTTTTTTCAGTACAACAAAAGAGATGATTCAGAATGAATGGATATTTGCCCCAGGGCCATGGTTTTAACACTTGGAAGGCAGGTTCATCTCTGCACTCAGGGAGAACAGCAAGAGTAGCGGGAAGCAAACTCGGATCACTCCTCAGCTCCCAGGCCTCCGCCTGCAGGGTGGGAGCAGCTCCAGCCAGATCTGCTCTTTCCGGACCTCTCTGCGGCCACCAGCCCAGGACCCCCACACCAAGGCGGCCAGCTCCCCGCTCTCAGTTTGGGAGTCCACTCCCCACTCACAGACCCCACGTGTGAGCCTGCAAGGCCCAGGGAGAGCGGTGGCCTTGGGGGGATGGGTGGGCAGAGGCACAGGCTTGGGGCAGGAAAGGCCCATGGGGACAGGCTGAAGACAGGAGAGTGGGGTCATGAGTCAAGTTGCAGCTAAGGTGATCAGAGAAGCCTGCATCTGTCACTTGCCTGATGCTGCAGGACTCTCCTCCTGCAGCCTCTCCTCCCCTCCCCACCCAGCTCCCCCCAGCCCCATCGCACTGGCACTCTCCCAAAGGCCAGGAGGCTCGGGCTGACAAGCAACTGATGGATAATCCCGACACCTGCCAACTGCACATGTCACTGAACCTTTGCTTGCTCCTGGGACACGTTGGGGCAAACCTCAGCAGATAAGACTGGAGAACGGTCCAGAAAGCCCCTGCCTTCTCCAGAGAGAGGCATGTCCCTGCAGAGCAGGGCCAGATTAACTCCGTTTGTCCTGTCAAGCACTTTGGGGCCGGGGAGGGACCCGACCCAGAGGGCTCTACGTGCCTGAGTGTCGGGAGGGAGGATTCAGGGAGGCCTGGCAGGCAGACTGGAAGACACCTCTTCTCAGAGCAGGACGCTGAGGCCAGAGAGGGGAGCCGAACACTCAGGAGAGCCCTTTTCTCAGCCGCCAGCGCAGGGGCCGGCTTTCAGGGATACGTGATACCTGTGGGCAGTACCACCTGGAGACACAGCCTGGCCTCTGGCCCAGCTCCGAGCTTCGGGAGAGCCAGGGGGTTGGGGAGGGAAGCAAGGCTGATCCAGAGAGTCAGGAGGACACCTGGTCCAGGGCTGAAGCGCAGTGAGGCAGATAGAGCTCCGCAGTCCCCCAGGCTCCAGTTCAAATCCTGGCTCCATCAATGACTACCTGTGAAGCCCTGGATGTGTTCCTGCGCGAGGGGCACTCTCAGCTTCCACGTGAGGCCGAGAGCCCCCAGCCTGCCTCCTCCCACCTCCCCATCTTCTAGGAAGCAGACAGTGGGGCCCAGGACTTGGGGTTCCCGTCCGAGCCGGGGCGGTGCGAGAAGGACGGCAGGCCTAGGTGGATTGAGGTGCCTGAGCCGGGTCTCTGAGCGCGGGGCGCAGACAGTGCGGTATTGTCTCATGGGTGAGAGGGTATTGTCTTTTCCTCCAAAAGAAAAATAATCAAACTCAGATCAGCCACAGCTCATTAAAGCCTCTGCAGACATCACGGCCCCAGCAATTAACAGGGGAACAATTACACGCCATCACCCCAGGCTGAGGGAGGGCTGGGCCCCAGCCAGCCCCTCTTCTGCCCCCTGACTCCCCTCCAGCACCCCTCCAGAGGTGGCTTTCGTACACTATCAGGCCCCTGCTGGCGTGGCAGCTGCCCCAGTCACAAATCCCTGTTTCCAGTGCAAACAGCTCCTGTGAGCTCAAGGTCTGGGCCACTTGGTGCCGCTCATTAGCACCAGGTGGGGAGGCTGGGCAAAGGTGGGGCCCAGGTCTGTTTGGCTCCGGCCCAGGCTGCAGCCCAGGGCCCTGCCCCAGGCAGCACGCCCATGACGCTGTGCCAGTTTCTGTCCTTTGCCCACTGCAGAGACGCCATCCCCGGGGCCTTTCTGTCCATGGGATGGGATGTGCGGCCCAGGGGAAAAGCCTGGGCTGGACTCCACCTCTGGGTGTGACTCTACCTCTCCGAGCCAGGCTCCCGACTTAACATTGGGCCATTTTGCCACTTACAGGAGGCGCTTAGGGTAGTCGGAATCACAGGAGTTACTGTTTAACAGATTTAGAGCTTCGGTCTTACAAGATGGACACAGTCCCGAGCATGCATGGTGATGCTGGTGGCCCCGTAATGTGAACGGACTTAAGGCCACAGAACTGTCCACTTAAACACAGCTAAGATGGTAAATTACGTGTGTCTTTCACCAGAATGCACTAAAAGAAAAAAAATGGAGCCGTTAACACTGAGTCCTGCTACAGGGCCCAGTGAGCATCGGATGACACATGGAGGGGTGGTCTCCCTAGATCCGCCCTCCCCTCCCCACTCCCCAGGGAGATGATGGGGACAGAGAGAGCACAAGTCCTAGGGCCCGGATAATTCCTCCTCTCTTAGGTATGTGGCTCTCTGAGTAATCCAGCCGCCTCTCTCAGCCTCAGTCTACCAACCCAGAAAATGGAAATAACCCCTGCCCAGCCTGCCGCACGGGGATGGAGCTATGCCTATGACTGACAGGAAAGGCTCTGCAAACTGAAGTGGTCACAAGGACCAGGAGGGAGGGAAAGACCCACCCCCTGAATTCCCTCCCCTTCTCTCTCCTTCCCTCCTTCTCCCTTTCCTCCATCCCAGCCTCTGTCAACACAGCACCCCTGGTTTCTGCTCGCAGACTGAGACAGGAAAGTGTCCCTGCGCTTGCCTCTCCCGCCACACACAAACACACAAAGGAAGGCTTCATTCCTGACACCCAGACCTAGGACCCAGTCACCTGCCCCACCTGTGTGGGCCCAGACCCCGCCCCACGGCCACATTCCTGGGGCCTCTGGGGCATAGGGGAGGGTTTCAGCTGTGACAACAGAGGCTTTCATGAACAGGAGACAAAAATCTCTGGGCAGTCCCAGGCTGGGGGTGAGCCAGGCCTCTAAAATTAAGAGGGAGAGTGGGGCTGTGGGTGCTGGAGGCCACAGCAGAATAGCTAGGGAGGTGGCAGAAGGGGCTCCGGGCCCAGGGCGAGAAGGCAGAGCTGGGTTCTGGGGTCCCCAGTTCTGTGACCCAAAGCAAGTGAAGGAAGATCTCTAAGACCCACGGGAAAGTGGCAGAAAGGACACCTACTCAGGATGCCTAGTGCAGGGGACGAATGGGTCACAGCCTCCTCACGCACAGCGCCGGGCACTCACAGAGCCAAGCGCTCCCCTCCAGGAGACCTCCTGGGGACATGGGGTGGAGGGTTCCTCACTGCCGCGCCCCCCCCCCGCCCCCATCACAGGATTGGGCAGACTCATGGGACCTAACCAACCCACTCAGCCTGAACCTCTCGGCCAAGGGGAAGTGGAACTACTTATTTACCTTTAATTGGCCTCAGTTCTTGGCAGCCGTCCTGGAAACCACAGGGGCAAGACCATACCCACACAAGGGCAGAGTTAGACCGGGAAGCTGGGACTCAAGTTCATTTGCTGGCCTGGGACCAGCCTCAGGCAAGCCAGGTCGGGGGTCTGTACGGGAGGTCCGGGTCACCGCTGGGTCCCATTCCAGGCTCTGGGCCCAGGTATGAGCTGGTGGGCGTAAGGGGCTTATGTGGGGCTGCCCAGGGATGGACGAATGTGTTAGTGCATGCACGCACGCTGATACACACCGACAGGTACACCCTCTTCAGCCCTCCTAGTGGGATGCCTGCCCCCATTACTCAGGCTCTGACCCCCAAAGCCCCAGGCTCTCTTTCAGTTAGATGGAGCAATGTATCAAAAGGAACTGCCCCAGGGGATCCCAGTCCTAGACCCTCACACGGAGCAAGACTGGTAGGTACTGAGCACCTGGCACAAGAAGTACCAATCCCAGGAGACTGGGCTCCGGGGTGGCACCACGGGCTCATAATCAGGAAACCTGGTTTCTGGTCCTGGCTCTGCCATGAAGTCACTGTGTGACCTCGAACAAGTTACTTAACCTCTCTGAACCTGTTTCTTGCTCTCGAAGATGCTACTCATACTACCTTTTAGGGTTGTTTGATCAAATGGTACATACTAAGTGCTCAATTAAACATTCATTTCAGACACACTAATACAACCCTTTAGGGACTAAAATGGAAAGAAAACTAAATCTGAAAAAAAAAACCACAGTTCAAATCCCAGCTTTGCCACATGAGAAGAGTTACGTATACAACCAACCACTTCACCTCTCTGACCCACAGTAAAAAGGGAGCGATGCGGGGCGCCTCCGTGGCTCAGTCTGTTCAGCTTCCGACTCTTGGTTTCGGCTCAGGTCATGCTCTCCTGGGTCCTGGGATCTGGCCCTGCGTTGGGCTCCGGGCTCAGCAGGGAGTCTGCTTGGGGACTCTCTCCCTCTGCCCCTCCCCCCCCACTCACACGGGCTTGCTCTCATGCATGCTCGCTCGCTCGCTCTCAAATAAATAAATAAATCTTTAAAAAAAAAAGCGGGGGGGGGGGACAATGCTTGTTTCACAAGATTGTTTTCAGGAACAGGTGAGATAAACGAAGAGTCCTGCAAACAGGAATTACCCTACCAGCAGGAGTTGGTGGGCACCTCCCTCCCCACTCCTGGGACAGGGTGCACTCCGATCCAGATAAAACCGAAACAGGACCAAGAAGTTCTGGCCCATCTCTACGAGCCGAAAAAACAAACCCAACATCCTTCTTCGAGCCATAAAACTTTATTGGCAGGTCAGGGGTAAGAGCCAGGGGTAGGGTCCCTCTCCTCCCAAATCCTCCCCTCCCTACCCAAGGGATCCCCTCTGCAGGAGGGCAGGAAGCCCAGGAGGCTGGCGGACTCAGAGAGCCTTGGGGGTGGGCAGGTTGTTGTAGTGGGCATCCTGGTCCTCCAGCAGGCTGCGGTAGGTGGCGATCTCCTGCTCCAGCCGCGACTTGATGTCCATGAGCTGCTGGTACTCCTGGTTCTGCCGCTCGGTGTCCGCACGCACATCGCTCAGCTGGGCTTCCATGCTGCTGATCAGAGCCTGGATCTGGGCCAGCTGGGCTCCAAAGCGGGCCTCTGTTTCCGCCAAAGTGCCTTCCAGGGCGGCTTTCTGAGGGCAGGGAGAGGGAGAGAGACTCAGCGGAGACTGGTTCCCAGAGAGGGCACGGGCACAGCCACGACCCAGGCTGCGCCAGGCTGCATCCCACAGGGCAGGGGGGTACAGACCATGCTTAGCTGAGACTGCAGCTCGATCTCCAGACTCTGGAGGGTGCGCCGCAGGTCAGTGACCTCCGACTTGCTCATCTGCAGCTGCTCCGTGTGGCCGGCCACCTCTCGATTCAGCTCCTCAGTCTGCAAGAGAGGAGGCAGAAGGACTAAGCATTGCAGCAGCCCTCTGCCAGACAGCATGAAGCCCTCTCTCCCTGCCGCCTCTCCAAAGGACACCTGCTATCCCCTGCGTACCCGGCTGGTGAACCAGGCTTCGGCATCCTTTCGGTTCTTCTCAGCCATGACCTCATATTGGCTTCTCATGTCACTCAGGATCTTGGCAAGGTCGATGCCCGGAGCGGAATCCACCTCCACACTGACCTGGCCACCCACCTGGCCCCTCAGGGCACTGATTTCCTGGAAAGACACAGCAGAGAAGGGCGTGTCAGAGCCCAGAGCCTGCTGGGCCTGGGCCAGGTCACTCCCCCATCCCCCAGACGGAAAGGGGCTGGTTCAGGTGCAGACCTTGGAGCCAGCACCAAGAGCCAGACTAGCACCTTCCACTGCTGGGATAGGAGCCCTGCTCCACAGCCCGGGCCACACCGAGGGTGCCGCAAGTGTGGTCATCCTCAAAAGGATACAGGATAAAAAAGTGTCCTCCGCCCTGGGAAGTTGGGGTCGGATGGACAGAAGGCCCAGCCTGAAACCCACCTCCTCGTGGTTCTTCTTCAGGTAGGCCAGCTCCTCCTTGAGGCCTTCGATCTGCATCTCCAGGTCGGTCCTGGCCAGGGTCAGCTCGTCCAGCACCCGGCGCAGCCCGTTGATGTCGGCCTCCACGCTCATGCGCAAGGCCTGCTCCGTCTCAAACCTTTCAGAGGAAACAGGTGTAGTCAGGCCAGCATTTCCTCTGAACCTCTGAAGACTTCCCCCATCTCCCCCAGGGTTCAGGAGTCCATGGTGGGGGCGGGGGGGGGGCTTGAGGCCAACTGGGGTGAGTGAGGACAGAGTCTAGTCCCCCCACGGCACTGAGCCCCCAAAGGGTCTGGGATTGCCCCTCCTTCCCTGCCCTGGCTTCTGCGGCTCTCCAAGGCAAACACATACTCACTTGGTTCGGAAGTCATCCGCAGCCAGACGGGCATTGTCAATCTGCAGGACAATCTTGGAGTTCTCGATGGTGGCACCAAGAATCTGGAAGATAAGAGGCAGGAAGTTGGCACCAGCTTAGTATATGGCACTGCCCACCCCTTTCTTCCTAGAAGAGCGAGGAGAGCCAATGAGTATGCCTCTACCCCCTAGAGACCAAAGCCCCAGCCATGTCTCAGCTGTCCAGTGGCCGGCTCTCTGGGAGGTCTTGGAATCAGTCCATGCCCAGGAGCTGGAGCAGGAGAAACCATCGTCAGGGACGCTGAGCCAGGGGGTAGGGGATGGGGGTGGGAGGGCCGGGAGGTAAGACTGGGAGGAAAGTGTCTGAGGCCTGTCCCCAAGGAAACTCTAAATGGTCTTAAGGGAGGCAGACTCTAGTGATTTGCAAACCAAACAAAGTGTTGGGGTACTTTTGTCCGTAGCCCCATTCAAAGCACATTCTGCCTCAGGAAAGGGAATTCCCATTTGTTGAACATCAGTTATGTGGCAAGCACTGTGCACCCCATCGTTCATGCCAGGTCAGTGGGTATGCCTATTTCATAGAGGCGGGAAATGAAGCTCAGGATTTCTTGTCCACGTTCGCTCCCATCTGAGGTCCCTCTGCTGTGATGGCCATGTTCCCACCATTGATTAAGGTACTTGGGTTCATGTTTTCAAAGAGCAAGTCATGACTCACTAGTCATTGTACTCAGAGATCATTTGCAGAGTTTTTTAATGAACCTGAACAGAATATAAAATATGGGAAGAGATCACCCACAGTACGATTAAGAATTGTTTCAAGGAAGTTTTGCTGGGGCGCCTGGGTGGCTCAGCTGGTTGAACAGCTGACTCTTGATTTTTTGCTCAGGTCACAATCTCAGGGTCCTGGGATGGAGCCCCGCATAGGGCTTCACACGGCGGGGGGGTCTGCTTGAGGATTCTCTCTCTCCCTCTCCCTCTGTCCCTTCCACCACCCTGCTCTCTCTCTCTCTCTCTCTCTCAAATAAATAAATAAATCTTAAAATAAGTAAATAAAGTTTTGCTTCCGTTTTGGGTGTGTGTATGACAGAAAGAAAATGGGTGAAGGTACATGGTATAATGTATTTCTGATGGTTAAGTTACAATTTTTGAAGTGTGTAAGCAGTATCCTACTTTGTTTCCAACTCCAGCTGTCCCTCCTTGTCCACGGTCTGGTCTATCTGCTCTATGCCCCTGGCACCCAGCACCACGCCGGCCACATGGCAGGCACTGGGCAACATTGTGCGGAGCTGCGAGCTTGGAGCCCCAGCATGCGGGATCATTAAATATCCCACTGGCTTCTGATACATTTCTGGGGACAGAGCTCCCAGCTTTTCCCTGAAGGTGGAGACCAAGCCCCACCCTGCATACCCTTAGGGGCTCCCTGTTAGACCTGTGCCTCCAGCACCCCCAACCCCAGGACTCTCCACCCACAAAAAACTATTGCTGAAAAGGATGGGGGGGAGGGGGCTCTGCTTGTACGTGTGTCTGGCCTTTACCAGGTCCTTAGGCTATTAGCATTTGTCCCCTCCCATTCTTCCTAGAAGTTCCTAAGTACGTGTGCCCGCGCCCCCACCCCCGCGGGGCAGGGCAGGAGGGGTTTCAGCCTGAGCACGATGGAAACCAGACCTGCCCCACCAGAGAAAAGAATGCCGAGGGGCCCATGCCGGGGGCAGCAGAGGGTAGGTTTGGCCCGGGTGGACTGCATTCCTCTCCGGCCAAATTCTTCCTTGTCCCTGCTGCGACTGCAGCCCGGGCCAAGGCCTCTGGGCAGCCCCTAGCCTTGTCCCATCATCTCCTCCCACTCCTTCGGACCCTCTCTCCCAGGCCTCCCCACCCACCAGCCCCCCCACCACGCCGCCTCTGCACACCCCACCCACCCCACTAACCCGCCCCCTTCCCGGACACCCGGACATCCACTTCCTGCCCATTGTCCTGCCCCTCCTCACCTGCCCCCTGCTCTCTGCCCCACCCTGCGGCCCTCCCACGTCCTAACGGGCTAGTTCCCGGGCTAGCTCCCGCCCCGCCGGGTGGTGGCTCCAGTGCCTGCCGTCGCTCCTCGGGCCTCACCCGGCCCGCGGGGCTGGGTTTGCGCGGCAGGTGCACCTCCCGCAGCTGGGCCGCCGCCCACCTTGTCCCGCAGGTCCTCGATGGTCTTGAAGTAGTGGCTGTAGTCGCGGGCGGGCCCGGGCCCCTGCTTCTGGTACCAGTCACGGATCTTCGCCTCCAGGTCGCCGTTGGCCTCCTCCAGGGCGCGCACCTTGTCCAGGTAGGAGGCCAGGCGGTCGTTGAGGTTTTGCATGGTGAGCTTCTCATTGCCCCCCAGCAGCCCGTCGGACCGGGCCAGGCCGCCCGCAAGGCTGCTGCCGAAGCCCCCGCCGTAGCCCCCGCCGTAGCCCCCGGAGGACGAGGACACGAAGCGGGCGGAGGACACAGACACGCCGCGGCCGCCCGACCCCCCGTGGATGCTGGGCGCGCGGAAGGCACCTCCCGCCCCGAGGCGCAGGGAGCCGCCGCCCAGACCCCCGAAGGACGAGGTGGCGGACGACTGGCGATAGCTGTAGGAAGTCATAGCGAAGGAGGACTCGGGCGACACCGGTCAGAGGAGCAGCGGACGGCGAGAGGAGTGGCGAGGGCCTCACCTGCCGCCTTTTATGTCCGGGGCGGGCGGGAGAGGGAGGGAGAGGTGGGAGGGAGTCGGGGCGGATATCTGAGCCCCGAGGAATTTGCAGGCTCCTGGGTGCAAATACGGGCACCCTCCCCATTGGTCGGTTCCCGGTGGCTCTACCCCCAGCTCTTCCTGCGGCCCTGCCCCTGCGGAGAACTGCCCCGCCCCAGCCCACTCCAGAGCCCCGAGCCCGGAGCCCTGAGCCCCGACTGCACACTCCTCACCTCCTAGCACACTCATTCCTTTCTTCACCCGCATCACACACGGAGACACCCTCATTCACATTCTGACCCTCCCCCGTGAAGCCCTTAACATTAACCAAGGCTTGAAACCCCCCAGGAATTAAGTCCCCCTGAAAGTAGACTCCTACACCCCGTCCTCCCTTCAACCCCCCATCACTCAGAGACCCCCTCCGGAATTATGTTCTGAAGCCCCTTCCTGGGGATCCGAGTTAAACACTTTCCTCCAGCACATTCAGGAAATTCCTACCCCCGACTTGGAATTACAGGCTCTCAGAGCCTGCCCCTTGGGGATCACCCACACCCTGACTTCCTCTCAGTCCCCCAGAGGAGGGTGCTCTGGCGGCTGGCCTCCTGAGACAAAGCTGCCCCGCCCTGCTGGAGCCCTGCAAAGCCCTGGGGTGACCATGGGCTCCTGAAAACTGCTGCAGGAAGTTTCTGCAGGCTTCTGTGGCTGGACTATGAAGAACTTCTTGGCAACCCTAAGCTCAAGCCTGACCCCACCCACCTGGGGCAGGCCCCCACTGGGGGCCTCTCACCCCTCCAGGACCACCCCAACCTCCAGCCCCAAAATCATGCATTCACTCAACACAGATTTACTGAAATCGTGATCTGAGCCTAAAGGAGGCAAATAACTTGCCCATGAGACATTTAGCACCTGCCACCCAGAGACGAAAATGAGACGGGTTCCCTCCCTCCTTGTGAGCACCTGGAAGGAGGGTGTCAGGCTGAATCCTGGAGCCTGGCAGGGTCCTGTCCTAGTACCTGGATCAGTGAGTGGACTGCTAGGCCCTGCAGGGTGCTCAGGGGCAAAGTGAAGAGCTTTGATAATAAGAGGAAGGAGCCCTCCTCTCCACACACAGCCCCCAGCCCCGCTCTTCACCCCACTCAACAATTCCACCCATTCTTTCTGAGCACGTGGGAGGGCCAGGCCCCCTGCCAGACACTCCCTGAACTTCACCCCAGTTCCTGGCCCCGAGGACCTCACCCCTCCTCAGAACAGTCCCCATGGGTCCTTAGGTCAGAGCAGTCACCTAGTCGCAAGACAGCGCCCTATGCCCTTTGGAGACAGTGTTAGGGAGGTGGGGCAGCACAGGCCTCAGTTTCCCCCCTGTGAAATCTCACCTCCTTTCTGCACATCATCACCTGGGTCACCTGTGGCTAAAGGAACACTTGTCCCAGCCTCTGACACCAGTCCCCAATAAACTGCCTTCCAGCTACCCACTTATCCAGGAGCAGGGGCAGGACACCGCCTACACAGCCCCTAACCCACGGGAGCAGCCCTGAGCCGCTTGGGAAGGCCAGCCTGAGGCTGTTGAAACTAGTGAATCAGACTGCAAGTGGGCCTGAGGTGGCCAAAAGGGAAAGGAGGCGGGCGGGACCCAAGGCCGCCATGAAAGCAGGGTGCGGCTGGGCCTTCACAAAGGTTGTAGCCGCCAGGGCTGGTCTGAGCTGAGTCACTCTTTATTTGACCCTGAGAAGGAGGCCTGTTCCTTCTGGGCCGGATAGTTGCTACCACACCAAGCCCCAGCTGGAATCTGGTTTTCTGGCCTCATAGGAGGC
This sequence comes from Ursus maritimus, assembly GCF_017311325.1. Lineage (NCBI taxonomy): Eukaryota > Metazoa > Chordata > Mammalia > Carnivora > Ursidae > Ursus > Ursus maritimus. The sequence goes on along the minus strand of NW_024424897.1, from coordinate 20,418,333 downwards.
TTTGGGAGGGGACTTTGTGTTAGGAAATAAGATAATAAAACCAAAAATCCCCCCCCCCCCGATATCAAGGGGTTGTGAGCTCCTTAAACTCCAGAGGAACTTCGGGTCCCAGTGCGCACCCCAGGGCCACAATCCTAAGAACGACTGACTGAAGGGAGTACAGCTTACAGTCTTCGGGGGTCTCATTGGATCCTCCCGGCAGCCCAGCCCATTTCAGAAACCCAGGAGAAAACAGAGGCTCCAAGAGGAGCAATGACCTGCTGGGTCCCCAGCCGGCTGTGGCAGAGTCTGGCATCCAGCCTCTCGACCCTCAGCCCCATGGCCTGGGTTCCTGAGTGTGACAGAAGCTCTGCTTTCCCTTCCAAGGAGGTCCCAGCTCCAGAACAAGTCTTTTGGGTCCCGTTTCCAAAATATTATGCCAACTCCAAGGGCAGTACTGAAATGCAGGTGAAGTCAGGAAGAATCCCCCACTCCCGCTTTCTGGCCAGAACAGTGCCCAGCACCTTCCACCACGAGCCGTGTGGCTTCTGACCAGTTCTCTGGTACATCAAGAACTCAGGAGGACAGTCGGTACAGGCTGTCCGCCCCAGAGGTGGGACTGAGGGGTCAATCATGGACCGCCCACAACCAGGAGTCTGGGATCCGTTCCCGGCTGCTTGAGGGCAAAACCTGACTGGAGGAGCAGTCCCCAAGCCGGGGTTCTGTCACCCCCTGGGGAGGTGCGCACAAGGTCAGGAGCGGGAAAGGAATAGTGAAGCATGAAGGGACCCCACGGCGGATCCTGCCCAGCCGCACCCAGCTCATGTCCCCAAGGCCCCAGCATGGTGAGAGCCCCGTGGGAAAGGCGGGCTCTGTCCAATGAGATCAGAAACACTGCTTGCGCAAAGTAGTATGCATACTCAGTAATTTTTTCTTTCTTTAGAAATAAAGAAAATGATATGGATATTTTCAAGTTGCTACTAAAATAGCAGTACTATAGAAATTTGGTATACTCCAAAGGCATTTTTTCTTTTTTTTCCAATTTGTCTTCCTGCTTCTTTTCAGGTAACTAAGTCTACTGGGGACAACTGTGCCTTATGCATCCTTTGTTTTTGTTGTTTTAGATCAACGCTGTAATAAAAGACTGTAAAAACATTTAAAAAAAAAGAAAGAAAGAAAGAAACACTGCTTGTTAGAGAGTTACGGTGCGTGGTACCCAAGTCTCTGATACCCTGAGTCACTTGTAAAATAGAGATAAAAATATTGATAACAGTAACGACCTGGTTCATGGGGTTGTTTTGAGGGTTAAATGAGATGGTGTTTATAAGGGTGCCTGACACATAGTGAGCACTCAAAACATGTTATTATATATATAATTGTGGAAGAGTAAGATCACGATATTTCACAGTAATATTATATAATAAATACATGTATTTGTTATATTATCATTACAAGTATTATTATATATATTATTATAAGTATTATTTAACTTGGTCCGACCAATATTTACCAGCTACACTGGACCATGGAATCTTTTTTTTTTTTTTTTTTAGATTTTATTTATTTATTTGACAGAGAGAGACAGACAGCGAGAGAGGGAACACAAGCAGGGGGAGTGGGAGAGGAAGAAGCAGGCTTCTGGCAGAGCAGGGAGCCTGATGCAGGGCTCGATCCCAGGACCCTGGGATCACACCCTGAGCTGAAGGCAGACACTTAATGACTGAGCCACCCAGGCACCCCTGGACCATGGAATCTTTTATCAGCTAACACCTATTAATAATCCGTATGTCACAAGAAAAGCGGATCCACTCCAAGGATCAGTGGAGGCTCAAAGAGAATAATAATTTGACCAAGGTCACACAAGTAGTAGTGAACCTAGGATCCAAGCCCAGATCTGTAATGCCCTAAAGCCACAGCACAACCAGGAGTGCTGTGTTCCTATCACAGGGCGGAGGTCAGCGTAGCTTCCTTCACTGGCCTGGAACAAGAGTCATCAAACTGGGAAAGGCAGAGGGTCACCTGTTAAAATCCTAACTCGTCCTCCCTGCTCAAATATGCGATTATTTGGTCAATCTGTGGGTCATTCAAGCAAAGCTCTAAGTTGAGCCCCACAGAGGAGCCCCACATGAACAGAACAGAATTCATAAGCTGGAGGAAAGAAAAAAAGTGTGGACATTTCATGAACTTGCTTGTTGTGTAAATTGGTAACCCTTCCCTAGACACCATCCCCTTCCCCAGGGACCATCAGCTCAGGATGTCAAAGGTACTTTCTGACCTGTGCCTGCATTCATTGACCCTGTATCTGTCCCTGTCCCCTATCTACCGGGCATAGTACAGGCGCTGGGATACAGAAGGATATACAAGTTTTGCTGCCTCTGAAAAACTAACAATCCGGCAGGGGATTATAGAGACGTATTAGTTTTGATGAAATGTGTTAGATTGAATACTCACATTAATTTCCGCTCCTTCCTAAAACCCTGTTAAGCTGACAGTTAAGGAATATTGGAGAGAATAAAACAAGAGGCAAGAGAAGATGATTAACTTCCACAAAAAGTTGAAAGCCTGAAAATGGTAACAACAGACAGGAGACAGCTGAGACCAGGGCTTAGGAGCTTAGGGAGCGGGGGAGGGGGCGGGGGGGGGCAGGAAGCCCATAGAGCTCTGGAACTGGGGTACCAGGTGCCCTGAGTGGAGCCATGGAAGCTAGGACTGTGAACAGTCTGGCTGGAAGTTTCCATAAACAGCACCAGGCTCCCCTCCCAGACTCCCTACCCAACCAAGGGCAGCCAGGACAAGACAGGAGNTTCACTCTTTCCCATCAGCCTGGCACAAGCACAAAGTCTGATCATGGCAAATGTTGGGGAAGCTGTGGGCAAACGCGCTCCCTCAAACAGGGCAGGAGGGGAGCTGTAGCGGCCACTTTGCAAGCTGATGGGACGGGGTCTTCCCACAAAAATCCACACACCTTACAAGGCACCGGTGCCACTCTTTCTCATTTACCCTAAAGAACGCCTCGGCCCTATGTTCAGGGAGACATAGAAGGATGCTCTCTGAAGCACTGTTTGTAAGGGCGGAAAGACAAACCCCTGGTGACAGTTGAGTAAACTGGGTAACATAAACAGAATGAGTCATGTCAATATACAGGACACAAAATTCCCTAAAGAATGAGGTCTTAGATAAAAGTGGCAAGAGAGCAATACATGTGATGAATTAATGCTGGCATTAATGTACATGTGATTGTGCGTGTAAACACATATGATATGATATAATTCCACATGTAAGCACATATGATGTACATATGATTCCGCACGTGAGCACATATGACGTACATATGATTCCACATGTGAGCACATATGATGCGCGTGTGATTCCGCATGTAAGAACATATGATGTACATATGATTCCGCACGTAAGGACATATGATGTACATATGATTCCGCACGTAAGCACATATGATGTACATATGATTCCGCACGTAAGCACATATGATGCACATATGATTCCACACGTAAGGACATGTGATGTACATGTGATTCCACACGTAAGCACATATGATGCACGTATGATTCCACACGTAAGGACATGTGATGTACATGTGATTCCATGCATAAGCACATATGATGTACATATGATTCCGCACTTAAGCACATAGATGGGGGAGGAAATGCACCGGCCTGAAGACCAGGATTTCCTCTGAGAGAAGCAGAGTGAAGGCTTGTAGTCAAGGGAAGCCCACACTTATCTCTAATGTTCTAATTTTTACAAGGATGTATTTACATGGAACCTCTTTCACGTAATGTATTAACAGGTAATAATTTCGTAAGGCACACTAGATGGCGGACATCGAGAACCAGGCCCATCTGATATAATAAACACCTCCTCCTCTCCATCAGCGCCACTGACACCCTTGTCTCACTCAAATACTAGAGAGGAAGTTTTGGAAAGGGGAGCAGCAGATGTGGGGAAATGAGAGCCTCCCCAAAAGTTTTCTGGGCTCCTGCCTCCACCCCTGGGTCCCTTGCACTGGTTTTCCCTCTTTATGAAGCAAAAGGGCAGAAGGGAAGAGTGACAGGACTTTGCAAGAGGGACTTGGAAAGAGTCTGGGTGCAGGAGGGCTCCTTCAGGCCTGATGACATGGAATGGAGAGGAGGATGCAGTGGGGAGACCCCTGCTCTGGCTCCCCAAGGACCAAAAACTTTAGGAACATCCAGAGTCGGCCTGGCAGCAGGGACATGGACATTCACCCCAGGTAGTGCACGTGGACCATGGGGCGGGGTGGGGGGGGGACCATTCCTCCAGGGACTTTCTGAAATAACTGGGGGATTTCTAGAGGTGCTGGAGTAGCCACTATGTGGGCCACCTTTCTAGAACTATTGAGCCAGTGGGCATTTAGGCCTCAAACAGATCAGTCAAGTGTGTAGGTACTGGGAATTGGGTCCGCACAGAAGCAGAGTGGGGGCAAAGGGAAAGAGCCTTCATTTCTGCCTGGGAGCATGGAGAGATGTTTCATAGAGGGCACGACCCTTGAGCAAGAGGCTAAAAGACTAGTGGATGTTTATCAGACAGAGGAGCAAGGGGACGGGGGCCTGGAAGAGTAGCATCACTGGGGCCAGCTTGGGGAGCCACTGGTAATTCGGTCTGGTTGGGGTCTGAGGGGGAGGGCAGGCCTCAGGGAAAGAGTGGGGGAGGGGGCTGTAAGCTCAGCCAAGGAGTTGGAATTTATCCTGAAGACAACGGAAGTTATTTTAACCAGAGATGCCATGTGGCTAAACCTATACTTTAGAAATTGCTGTGGGTTCCATGTAGTGAGGGGGCTGGTGGGACAAGGAAGGGAGACGTGGTCTGGGGTAGGGAGACCAGTGTAGGTCTGCGGAGTTACAGAGAAAGAGCCTGCATTAAGTCCTAGCAGGGAGCATGGGTTGTAAAAGGACAGAGACAGAAATCCGGGCCACGCTGTGAGGAGCTCAGGACCTCGCTCGGGCCAGGCGTGTGGTGTCGCAGGGACCCCAGGCCAGCAGCCCAGGTCCTCCTGCCTCTGTGGCAGCTCATCTCACTTTCCCCCGTGGGAACCCAGGGAAGGTGGGGCAGGGCAGGCCGGGTCAGGATGGCCCCCGGTGTTCCTCTTCAAGCCCCAGGGGAGGAAAAACCAGCTTGACAGGAACCAGAGCCAATCCCAGGGGAGAGGAGGAAGCTCTGAGTCCTAGGGAACTGTCCCTAGTCCAGGCAGTGGGGGAAGGGAGAGGGTCAGCTCCCCCCCAAATGCCACATTCCACACTCTGGGAAGACCGGTGCCTCTCCCTCCCTCCCACCCCACCCCGCCGGAGGGGCTCAGTGTACGTGACCAGGCTCAGGCCGCTCTGAGCACAAGGAGGGGCGAGGCGGCCTCTTGGCCCGAGTGCCTCTCTCCGCCGCTGCCCTGGCCCCGGGCTCTCCGGGCACCATCCAGAGCCCTGTGCCAAGCCTCAGCCCATCCCACCTGGGCTGGGACACCGGGAGGGCCAGACGCAGGACAGACAGAATGAAGAATGTCTGGTGTCTGCCCTGATTCCACCGGGATGGTCCTCGGCTCCCTTTCCAGCCAGCTAACTGTCCCCCTTCAGGGACAGAGACTCTAGGACTCGGGGCTCCCTCCATTTCAAAACTCATCTGATCCTGCGACTCCCTAGAGCCCTTACTACCCTCGCCCCCGCAGTTCCTGTCCAGCCACTGAAACGGTCTTCCTCCACATCAGGCGTGGCTCCGGGACCCTGGCTACCCCAGCAGTTATGCTGAACATCTATGGAGCGCCACAGGCGACATCCTCGCCCTCCAGGAGGGACCCCGACCTTCCCCAGGCCCGGAGAGTCCTCCCTCCTCGCCTGCCTCCTCCCTTTCCCTACATGTCAGGAACTCCAGCTCCTCTTTCAAGCCAAGCGCTCAGCTTGGGCATCACCTCCTCCTGAACGTCCTCTGTGATGCACTCAGGCTGGGCCAGTCTTTCCCACGACTGCCCCCCACCCTTGACAAGCCCCTGGACTCTCCACCTTAGAGGCACAGCTCTGTCTCCCCAGCTAGACCGGGGTGTGGAGGGAGGAGGTGGCCCGCTGCATCTGGCCGCAGGGCTGACTCCAGCCCTAGTGAATGATTAACGAGTATCTGCTGGGAAGGAGGACAGGGAGAAGCCCTTTTTTTCATTCAACCAATGATTATGGACCACCCTCTCTGTGCCAGGCACCTTTTGGATGCTGGGCTTCAGGAACAAAATGGTCAAAAACTCCCTGCCCTCCTGAGCTTTCAATCTGGGTGCGGCAAACACACTGTCATTCTAGCAGTGAGGGGTGCCTGCGGAGGAGCTAATCAGGGAAGGGGTGAACAGCCACTAGAGGAGAGCGGCCATGGAAGGAGGAGTGTGCAAACTCCTGGGGGAGCCAGGCCAAGGGCAAGGCAGAGGGCAAGCTCCCTGAGGAAGAATGAGCCGGGTGTGTCCCAGGAACACCCGGCACCCCCTGGCTGGGAGCGGCACGCCAGGGGAGGTGCGTGCAGGAGAGGAGGCCCAGAGGAGGCCAGGCGAGAGCACAGCACGAGGGGCTGCAGTCCCGTGCTCAAGACCTGGGCTTTTTTCGGAGAGCTTTGGCCAGAGCAGCCCTGGGAGCCCTGGGGCCACTCTCTGGAGCTGGATGGGGGCAAGGGTGCAAGCTGGAAATCTGATAAGAGACTCTAATAAAATTCGAGACGCTGCGAGCTTATTCTGGGGCCATGTGGGAGGGTGTGCGTGTGAGAAGTGGCCTGGGGTGTTCTGAAAGCAGAGCCTTCTGAACTAGGGGAGCTGGTGGGTCAGTTGCTGCAGAGGGAAGAAGAGGCATCCCGATGACTCCTAGCCTGAGGCCTGAGCCTGACGTTTGCATTGCAGTCAGAGGACTGGCCGGGGGCCATGGTTTCTCTGAGGCCCCTCCAGATGGACAGCGGTCACCCCAGAGTCATCCCCAGATCTGGATCATCAAGCCCCCTTAGGTTCTTATTGGGTTCTATCACCAGCACTCACTGCCCCGGCAGCCCTGACACCCACCGAGGGAGGGGAAAGGACAAAGGCTGTCCCCACCCAGACCCTCCCCTCACAAGCCCACAGATGGGGGACAGAGTCGGGAGGTGACCTCTGACCTGTGTTTTCCTAAATTTTCAACAAAGGTACAATGGACAGATATCACCCCTATAATCGGAGGTGAGGGGCGTTTATGTATTTTCGATTCCGATTTGCCCCAGGTTCCACTGACTTCGAGTGGGGACTGGCAGGCTTGGGGTAGGGATGGTCAGGTTAGCTGAGTTTCTGGGAAAGCTGCTTCTTCGCCAGAGAGGAAGACAGGCAGAGAGGGGGAGGGACATTCTTGAGAGCGACTGGAATTCAAAACTGCTCTAGAGACAGAAGTTGAGCCCCCGTCTCTCCTGGCCCCTTCTGGCTCTTCCTGGCTCCAGCTGGCTGCAGGGTAAACATTCATTAACAGACACCGCAAAGAATCCCATAACAAGGTGGGCTGCCAGAAGCTGGGAACGCCAGGAGCGCCCAGGTCTGGGGTCTGGTGGGTGAGATGCCCTTTACCCAGAAAAAGAACAGCTGAGGGCCCACCCTCCGCCAGGGGCCTGAGATCGATGGACAGTTGATTGGGAGAGAAAGGGAATCTACACTCCAGCCAAGATACACACACACACACACACACACACACACACACGCAGCATTACCAGAGGACAGAGCCTCATCGGCTCCCATGGGCACCTCACAGCTATTCCAGGCAGGACCTATCAGGCCCACCCTCAGGAAGGTGCATGGGCACCAGCCTGAGACCTTCAGGCCGGGCCAACACCAGAGAGGCAAGGGGAAGCAGCTGGGAAGCCACCGTGCTAGGAAGCCCTCCAGTCCTACCTGAGACCCAGACCCCCCTCCCACGGAATGTGCTGGAGTTGGGGAGGGGCTCCTTCCTCTGCAGGCCTCATCTGGGATTAGGGCAGGGGCCTGTGGAGACCAGAACATCCCGCAAAGACATCGGTCCCAGCTCAGTAAACACGCAGCTAGGGCCCCTGGCACACGGAAACCAAACAAACGCGTTTGCACGGACAGATCTGTATCTGCGGTTTCTGAAGGAAGGATTTGAGCTCAGGAAGGAGGGGGGGAGGCTTCAGGAGCCCAGAACTTGCCAGTTTTGCCTGGCCTGTTTTCCCTTGTCCTCCTCCTGACCACTAAGGAACATCAAGCATCCACTAGGAGCCTAGCGAGATGAGTCAGGCGGACTCCTACCCTTGGAGGATGCGAGTGGAGAAACCTCCTCGCCCAGAGCTGTTCGAGCGTGGCCGGCAGGGCCCCTAACAGAGTAGCGGCGGCCCACCCGCACTCACACACACGTTCGGTCACATACACACGCACGCTCACACACGCAACTCACACGTGCACACACCCTCACACATGCACACGTGCTCGCACGCCCTCCCATGCCCTACGTGCTCACATGCGCACACGTACACTCACACACTTACTCATACCCTCACGTGCTCCCACTCACGCAAGAGCAGCTCTGCCCTCCCTGGTGCTACGAACACAGCTTCCTGTAGGGTTTTGCTGAAGCAGAAGATCTCCCTCTTTGAAAGCTCAGTAGCTGGCCTTTAGCCCAACTCCATCCGTCTGTAGATCGGAAAACTGAGAGGAGTGGATACTCCAGCTGCCCCAGGTCACACGGGGGGTTTCCTGCTGAACGGACAGCCCCGCAGGCAGGTGTCCTGGACAGGCTGCCTGCCACTCGGGGAAGATCTGCGCTTACGGGAGCGTAAGGTAAACACTACAAGAGCAGGTGGCCAGGGTCAGAGGAGAGACGCAAATCAGAGGGCTGCTGGGGCTCAGGGAAGGACAGCACCCCAGAGTGAGGCCTGGGGGGAGCAGGGAGGGCCTCCTGGAGGAGGAGAGCCCGGGGTGAACCACCATAAGCACTGAAGGGAGTGAGGACACGGAGGTGGCAGATGGGCAGAAAGTCCCAGGAACAAAGGATCCTTAAAAAAAACAGTCGGTATCTATTGAGTCCTTCCTACAGGCCTGACTCGCTAAGCGCATGACATGCATGACTCCTTTAAATCATCAAAGCTCCTATGCCAGAGACACTGAGGCGAAGAGCAACAGCCCCATTTCACTGACCAGGAAACTGAGGGCAACAGGCTTAAGCTTAAAGTGTGGTAAGTGGCCGAGCTGGGATTTTAACCCAGGAGGTCAGGCTCTATGCCCCCTGGTCTGGCCTCTGTGCCAAAGAAGGATCAGGGCACGAGAGGTTGCAGAGCGGCCAGACTCAGACAAGGAAGGGCCTTGCAGACCAGGCCGCTGGATTTCTTTCTTTTTCTTTTTTCTTTTCCTGCAGAAGCAACAATGGCTTTTGCATCAAAAGGTGACACATGAGACACGTCCGATGAGTCAGACAGCCAGCTGCAGGGTGCCCCGAAGCTGGGAACACGGGGCTATCGTTCCGGCTGGGCGTCCCCACACCCCCTTCATTCCTTCCCTCTGCTGCTCCCCCCCATCTGAGACTTATCGCCTCAAGACCCAACAACAGCGGCTCCTCCCCCAGAGCTGATGTCCCGTGCCTCCCGCAGTACCAGGCTCCTCCGTCTCCAGCCAGCTTCGATCAAGTCAGTCAGTCTGCCCACACACTTCAGTGGCCGCCAGCCCACAGCAGGAACTCTCCACCTGGGGTCCTGAGACCCCCTGGATCAGCATCACCTGAGGAACTTGTTTAAAATGCTGATGCCTGGGTGCCCGCCGCCGCCAGGTTGCTGAATCCAGTCTCTGGGGGCGAGCCTACATTTTTAATAAGTCCACATCTTCTGTCTGCTCCAGGCTCTGAGGCCCACTGCAGCTTGAGACCCACTAGAGATTCATCTAAGCCCCGTGTTGGAACCATGCAGGAGGGGTGGAACAGACACAAAGATAGATCAGCCTCAAGAGCCTAGCCATGGCCAGCTTGCCGGCCAGCAGGGGAAGGCTACGCGTAGCCAAAGCTCGGGGTGGGAAGTAAGAGACCGAGTTCCAGGCCCAGCTTTGCTGTTGTCTATCTGGGTGACCTCGGGCTCAGGTGAACAAAGCCTCCCCTTGTCCAGCTGCCAAATTGTCAAAAACCATAAATAAGGGTCTGAGATTTGTTCTTTCGGCAGGCTAACAAGTTAGCCTGCCGCAGTTTTATGGATGCTGGCAGACCAGAGATTCCTGGGTCAGATACAACGGACCTGATTATTCAAGGCACAGCAAGCAGTCGGAGTTTCATGCTTTCGTTGATTGCTCTCCCGCTGTCCATCCAAGATCACGGGCTGATGCAAAGCTTGACCCAGCTGGGTGCTCCATATGCAATGGGTTTTGAATCACAGCTGAGAAACCCCAAGCTTTGGGAAACCAAATCTTTTATAATCAGCAGCAAGCAAACCTGTGTGGCCTTTGCTCCAACGGGAAGCATCATCATTGTTATACAGAACAGGAAAAAAGTCACCTGCCTCTGCTCAAGTGGGAGATGCTATAGCTCCGCCCTCCGAGGCAGTCGGCTCCTAAAACAGCCTTGAAAAGACAGACCGCATCGGAAGCCTTTCGGCGCCTCTGGTTGCAAGATGCGCAGAACGCATGCACCAGATCCGTGGGCGATTGTCTCCCAACATAAATGGAGCTTCTAAGCTGTAAACCAGATCACACAGGGGAAAGACACCCGGCATAGGAGAGAGAATTACAGAGGAGATAAGACGAGTAGGCAAGTAACCAGAGTCAAAGGTGGAAAGTGATAAGCAGGGAGCCTTTCACAACAGACCTTGTGGAAATGACAACAGGGGAAATATTTGCAACTTATATCGTAGGCCAACGGCCAATATCCTTAACACATATGAAGAGTTCCTACAAATAACTGAATAAGAGATCGATCACCCAGGAGGGAGAAAAAGAGCAAAGAGTAGAAGCACACCGTTCCTAGAAAAGAATATACAAATTGCATTTAGAGATATGAAAATGTCCGGCCTCCCAGGAAGAGAAAGGCAAATTCAGACTATCGTAAAATCTCATGTTTTTACAGGTGTCAGATCAGCAAGGACGAAAAGGGTTGCTATCTTACCGTGTGTTGAGAACAGGGGAACCAGACACTCACACGTTGCTGGTAGAGGTAAAATGAGGATAAACTGTATGAACAGTGATTGCCAACATCTATCGAGATGTTAAATCTGATTCTTTGCCCTACCAACCTCTCGTACAGGTGTTTTCACTTTCAGGCGTAGTTTTGCACACACAGTGCAAAATGACATTGTGTGCTAAGATATTCATTGCCGCGTTATTTGTAGTAGCAAAAGAGTGAAGACCCCTAAATGTCCATTATATGATACCTCTTGTACCGTAGGCTACTGTGCAACCTTCAGAAAGAATGTGTCCAAAGGACTGATAGGAAAGATTTTTCAAAGCATTTTATTAAATGAAGAAGTAAGACTGCAGAGCGACGGGCATCACTGGCTACGCTTTATACGTGTGCTCCGGGGGGAACATAGACTCGGACAGGTTTGTAAATGCAGGGTAGCTTTAGAAGGACCCGCAGGAAGTGACAGCGCAGGCTGCTGCTTGTAAAAAAAAGAAAGAAAAATGGCAAACTTGAATGTTTGGATCTGCCAAGAAATTTGGGGGGGCTGGAACCCCAGGTCTGCACCTCGCACGGCCTCAAGTCTGCAGCCCCTCTGGGTCTCAGCGGTGGCCGGTGGCCTCCACCCAGAGCCACGCCCCGGGGGAAGCATCATTTACTCCTCCATTCATGCGCCCGGCCAGGCTGGTGCTCTGAGACGGAGCTGGGCGGGATGCGGAGCACGGAGATGAGAGACCCAGGCCCAGCGCCCCGCCAGCTCCCCGATAGTGGCCGAGGGGGAGGTGGGGTAGGAGAGACCTGTACAGACGACTACAAGGCAGAGGGTAAGCAGCCTCGTGTGGTAGTTAAGATTAATGAGTGACCACGTAGTGAGACAGTGAAAAGGTTGGCCTTTGAAACGAGCCACACCTTGGTTCGGGAGCCACCCCTTAGCCTGGCCCTGCTATTGAATCTCCCCAAGCTTCGGTTCCCTCCCCTAGAAAATAAGCCCTGGGTTTAATTCATGGATCCACTATTTACCTTAAAGTCATGTCACTCAAGGCCAGTTACTTACCTACCTCTCAGAGCCTCAGCTCCCTCATCTCTGAAGTGGAGCCAATAAGATCAGTGTCAGAGGGTCTGTTGGGGAGAAGTCAAAACCGTGTGTCAAGAACAGTTCCCCGGAGGGGGGGGGCGCCTGGGTGGCTCAGGCGGTTAAGCGTCTGCCTTCAGCTCAGGTCATGATCTCAGGGTCCTGGGATCGAGCCCCACATCGGGCTCCTTGCTCAGTGGGGACCTCTGCTTGCTCTGCCTCCTGCTCCCCTGCTTGTGCTCTCTCTCTCTCTCTGACAAGTAAATAAATAGAAATCTTGAAAAAAAAAAAAAAAAAACAGTGCCCAGCACAGAGTAAGCCTTCAAGAGTCAACAGTTCTTACTACCAGTAGGAGGATTGAAGGTGACGTGTCCACCATCCCAGCACTGGACAGCCACTCAGCAGGCACGGGCTATTATAAAAAATCCCGTGGAAGGCGCTTACTGCTTCCATGCTTGGTGGAGAAGGAGGCAAGGGGGAAACAGCCTTCCTAAGAGCTGGGTCTTCAAGGCTGAGTAGTGGGGAAGGGGGTGGGGGGCTCCTAAAATGGTCTGGGCCTAACTGGTGAGCAGATGGGGGGAGTTCAGGAGCATGGAACAGTTCAGGGTGGTGGGGTGTCAAGCTGGAGGAAAGAATTGGAAGGTGGAGGCTGGCACAGGCCACGGAGGGGAAACAAGCCCAGAGCAGGAAGGGAGCATGGGAGGGGAGGAGAGGGGAGGGTGGTACTGATTCTGAGGAAGTCTGCAGTGGGAGTCGCATGGCTGGGAGGGGGCAGGGCGAAATGGAGGACACCCGTGGGAAACAATTACAAGGGTATTCTGGCCACCATACCCGAAAAGAGCAGCGCTAAGTCCTGGAGGAACAGTCCCGCCCCAGCCCCACCACCCTCGGGGGGCCAGTCCGCCTCATCACCTCGGAGGCCAACTGGGTTTATTTTTGACATGGAGTGGGCACCGGCCTTCCAGCTTCCCTGGGGCTGGTCCCCCAAACCACAGCTTCCTGCAGCCACACACCAAGCCCTGGCCTCTGCTCAGGTCGTCCCCTCCACCTGCAGCAGCCCCCCCTCAGCCCTCACATGTCTAAGCCCCACCCACCCCCGGGGCCACCTGCTGTCGGCAGAAGAACGGCCCTCCAGAGATGCATGGCCCCAGAACACCTGACCACACGCCTTGTGGCAAAAAAGGGGCTCTGTAGATGTGGTGAAGTTAAGGGTCCTGAGATGGAGAGATTATCCTGGATTATCTGTGTGGGCTCGATGTAATCGCCAGGGTCCTCGAAAGAGGCAGGCAAGGTGGTCAAGGTCAGAGGGAGGAGATGGGACCATGGAAACAGGGCAGAAGGATGCGCTTGGAAGGAGGAAGGGGCCATGAGCCAAGGCATGCAGCAGCCTCTAAGAGCTGGAAAGACAAGGAAACAGACGGTCCCCTAGAACCTCCAGAAAGAACACAGTTCTGACGACACCTTGACTTTGGCCCATAAGACCCATTTCAGACTTCTGACCTCTGCAACTATAAGACACCAAGTTGGTGTTGTTTTAAGCCACTTCCTCTAGCCACTGAGCAACTTAAGGGCAGGGTCTGGCTCATTCATCTCATGTTCCCATCATCCTGACCCTTCTCCTGGATCCTTCCAGATCCATTCCCCATGCTTCTGTGCCCTGCGCTGATGGAGGAAGGCTGATTGGCCAGCAGGAGGCGGCTGCAGGCGCTGGGGGGTATCTGTTAAGCGCCCTGGGCAGCCTCCCCACCACCGCCCTCACCAGCTACCATCCACCTGTCCTTCAGCCTCCTACTGCTCCTCCCACTCCCCTCCCACCCTCCGCACCCCAGGTTCCCTACTCCTGTCCACACTTCCAAAACTTGTTCTTTCTCTAAACTCCTTTCAGTTGGTCCTGAGAGTCTGAAGTATCCTGCAGACCCCTGACCTGGCAGGCATGGCTAGTCTGCTGCAGCCGGTCTGATGCACGTGTGCATGTCTGTCTGTCTGTCTTAGATGGTGACCCTGTGGGGGCTGGGAGAGGCCCACAGAACATTCTCCTCCAGCCCCAGCCACAGGGGCAGGAAGAAAGGCCTTAGCAGGGCTGGAGAGCAGGAGAGGGCCGGCAGCTGGGGGAGGAAAGCTTCCTGAACCTCGCACTCAGCAAGGGACCCCACTCACCACACAGGCCCACCAGAGAAGTCCCAGACCACATTTCTCCTCTGGCCCACCCCGTTCCTGGGGTGCACCAGACAGGACAGGAGCCGGCAGCCTGGGGCGGGCACAGGGCCACACCCTTGCCTCCCGCTGTCGGGCAGGCGGCCTCCCTGCCTGGTATCCTGGTGCCTGGTGCCGCCAGGCCTGGCCAGCCCCCACACTCCTTCCCCTTCACTCCACAGCATCTGGGCGGCTGAGTGACTCACCCCGCAGCCCTCACACCCCGCCCTGCCCCGACCCCAGCAGACCTGGCCCCTCTCAGCTCCATCTCTGCACTGGCTCCAGGGATCTGAGCAATGCCTGCCCTACGCTCTGCACCCCAGAGTCCATGGCAGCGCACCCCTGCCTCGGGGAGGCACGGCAGGGCTCTGACATTCCCAGCCTGGATCCCAGGGGAGAAGGCTATACAGAGCACAGGGCCTGGCAGCCCCCCCATTTACAACACTGACTACCCTAGACCAGGTGCCTGGCTGTCTCTTTCCATCCTTATGTCTGCTTCTGATTGTCACCTCCCAACAGAAATGATTACCACCCATTTTACAGATGAGAAGAGGAGGTACAGAAAGGTTGAGTGACTTGCTGAAGGCCACCTTAGCAGGTAGTAGTGGAGGTGACTCCAAAGTCCCTGCCTGCCGCAGCACACCTTCCCATTAACCCTAAGCCAAATTCACGGGAACCTGAGTGTGTAGGAAACGGGGCAGGATTTTGAGTCGGAAGCTCTGGTTGGAGGCCAGGCTCTGCCTTTAGCAGCTGGCTAGACCTGGCCAATCCCTCAGCCTCTCTGAAACTGTTCACCATCCTAGCAACAGGGACAGTGATCCTGCCTGGCCACCTCCCTGGACATGGGGAAACTCAACAAGAAGAGGCAGCTCCTGGAAAGAGTAGTTTCGAGGAGGGGGTTGCGAGGTGGAGCAGAGGCTTGGCGTCTTGAGCCACGGAAAGAGGTGTTGGTGTCCACTCCGGAGCCAGCACGGCTTTGGACAGGGCAGTCTCCCCACACGCTCCCCAGGCTGGCCTCCTGCCTCTGCCTTTGTCCTCCCCTAGCCGAGCTAGCTCCGCCCCTGCAGCCGGCGCCCAGGACCCGGCCGACTCGGTGCCACAGCGCCCCCTGGAGGCCTGCGGGGACGCTGCCCTGCCACCAGGCGTGCTCCTTCCTGCCTTGTGCGCCCTCTTTCTGGACTCCTAACCCTCCTCAGTTCTGAAGCGAGAAGAAGGGTCAGACGGGGCCTAGGTGGGCAAGGGCAGACCCTACACTCCAGGCTACTCCCTGGCCTTGCTACACACAACAAAAGGGCGTTGAGCTGAGAGCGGTACAAGAGAAAGAGTCCCAGGAGGGCTAGAAGTCCAAGGACCTAGGTTCTAGCTGTGTGACCCAGGGCATGTGTCTTTCCTTCTCTGGGCAACAAAGGAGTGCAGGAGGCCATCTCTCTAAGGAAAGGTACTTCCCCATATGGAACACTCAGTTTCCCCGTGTGTAAAATGGCCACAAGGGGCCGCTGCAGCCACAGCCGTGAAGGAAGCCGGCACCCACATCCTCCCAGCTCGACTACCTGCCCCCATCGTGCCCCTGTGGCTTCAGCCTCCTGCCTCCCAGTACCAGACCTGCTGGAATCACATGTAACCTGAATGATGAAAAACTTCCAGGAATAGGACCATCCTCGTAATTCGGTTCTATTGGGAGTAGAGTTTATTGGGACCCTTGAAGATCAAGCTACGGAAAGCAGGGCAGATAGGAGCATATATCCAATGAGACCTCAAAACAGCCCTAAATCTTTTGCAAGGGGCTGAGACAGGATGCCAAAAGAAAATCCACTAGTCATGGAATCCCATGCATGTGGGTTCAAATCCGGGAGGGTAGTGTGTCTGTCCATAGCTATCGATCCTAAGACAAGTCTCTGAACCTCCCAGAACCACCAAATGGGAGGGGACACTCTGGGGGGGGGGTGTCTGTGTTTGGACTAGGGGACCGTCCACCAAGATTTCCTCTCCCCCAGCAGTTGCCCCACACAATGGGGAAGTGGGCATAGGAGGAAACTTTGAGAAATTTGACATTGGAAGATTGCACAGCCCGAACACAGGACCTTCAGTGAGCCCACTTCTCTGACATGGTTTTCAAAATGCTTCATGATCCAGCCCAGCTACCTCTCCATCTTCAACCCTCAGAGCTTTCTCCCTCCCACCACTCCACACTTGCTCTAGTTTCTTTTATTTTTTTTAAGATTTTATTTATTTTTTTGGCAGAGAGAGAGCAAATACAAGCAGGGGGAGAGGCAGAGGGAGAAGCAAGCTCCCTGCCAAGCAAGGAGCCCGATGCGGGGCTCCATCCCAGGACCCTGGGATCATGACCCGAGCCACCCAGGTGCCTCACTTGCTTGAGTTTCTTGAATGTTCCAGGCTGGCTCTTACCTGCAGGCCTCCCCACTAACAGCACCTCCAGGTCTGTCCCATCCCACCTGCTTCTCCTTAATCCTCTCCCTGGTGTTCCCTAATCTAGACCGCACGCCCTGCTCTGAGCTGCAAGGCCTATGTTCCTCCCTCATCACAGCCCTTGGCTCACTGGACATGGTTTCTGTGTACCTATATGTCCTGGTGGATGGTGAGGTCCACGGGGACAGGACCACATGCTCTCGGGATATTTGCCAACTGCATGCATAACCTGGGAAGGGAACGGAGGGCCCTGTGTGGCTTTGCTGGAGACAGCCACTCTTGTCTTCCTTTACCCTCAATCCCGCAAGCGTGACTCCATCTCATAAGGTTACATCCGCTCTGAATAGTCTTTGTTCATTTCTAGTAAGCCTTCCCCAGGGATGTCAAACTTTGGTCTGAAAATTCCAAAGCATCTCAGACNAGCAGGAAGGGAAAGGAAGGGAACCAAGGGACGAGAAAAGAGGATTTCGCTTTCCTGGTATTCAGACCTAAGGGAAAACTAGAGCAGCTCTCCCCTGCAGCAGGAGGGGAGCCATGACATTGGAGAGAGAGATGAGAGGCCCCACAGGAAGGAGAGAGCTTGGGAAATGCAGGTTATCTTTGAAATTGATGAGTTTCAGAGTGATTCTTCAGTGGAGCCAGGGGTCTTCTGCCGCAGCCCCATCCCTGCATGTGTCACACTTGAGCACGTGTGTTCAGAAGCTCAGACATCAGCATCTCCGCCAACCCACCCTTGCCTCTCAGCAGCCCCTCGTCACACTCTGCCCTGGGAAGCGTGTTCCCGGTCCTCCATTGTGCCACACTCAGTGCCACCTCCAGGCCTTGACAGACGCAGGTCCCCCAGCCCAAAATACTCACCCCGCCCCAGCACGCATACACGTACACACACAACGCACCTCCAGCAGCTACAACCCAGATAAACCCAATCATCCCTCGGGTCTCAGCCCAGCGCTTCCTCCGTGGAATGTTCCAGGACTAGATCAGGCACTCCCGCTATGCACCCAGAGCCCCCCAGACTTCCCCCGCAGGTACTCAGCATGCTGCACCATGGTTCCTGGTCTTCATTGGTCTCCCCGACAAGACCCTACAGGCAGAGCCTATGTCTGCATGGGTCACCATTGTGGCCCCAGCATTGAGCAGCATGCCAGGCACAGGACAGTCCCTCAATGAGCACCTGTTGAATGAAGGGCTCAGTGATTTGATAAAAGTAGATAGGGGCTCCACCTGGGGGTCCCAATGAGCAGGACGCCCAGAGAAGCCAACTTTCTCTCCACCCCCTCCCCACCTTTGGGTTTGTCTCAAACATGACACTCTCCTATGGGTTTTGTGTTTTCGTGCTTCATTTCCCTGAGGTTTCCCTCTGTCTTGACAAAAGTTCCATCCAACAATCCCCAACACATCTTAGCCACGCTGAGAGGAACGCATGAAAGGGATGTGTTCCACTGGGTTTAGTCCAACTCCAAGTGAGAATGATAAGTCCTTGAGGCTGAGGGCACTGGTGGCAGCAAAGATGGATTGAGAGATTCCTGGGGAAGAGATTCCAGGAAGCTCAGGAAGACCAAAGCCATCTGACAATGTATGAAGGTCAGAAGCAGGTGCTGTTGGGGCAGAGAGGTCCTTAGACACCATCTGGCCCAATGGCCTCATCCACTCCTTACTCATTCACTTACTCATTCCTTTAACAAACTCAGACCAAGTGCCTTCAGAGGGAAACTGAGGCCAGAGACTGCAGAGCTCACTCTTGGCTGTTTGCACGGTTTTCTCAAAACAGCTCTGCTCATCGGAAGCCCATCTCTGACCTTAGAAAGTTCTAAAAATTGTTAGAGGCCAGGTGGGCAGTGCTGGGAGGGCAAGATTTGGAGCCAGGCCAACCTTGGTATGTGTGACTTGGGCAAGTGACTCCCCTTCTCTGAGCTTGTTTGCTCATTGGCGAGTGAAAGCAGCAGTATCTACATCCCATGGCTGTTGTGAGAAATAATGTGTTCCGAGAAACAGTGACACACAGAACATCCCTGTCCCACACCTGTCATAGCAGCCTCTCCAGCCTCCGTGGCCAGGTCAGGAGGCCATGCTTTCCAGGCCCCAGGGCTCCTTCCACCGTGGACGGTGCTCACAGCACCATTCCCTAATTACCAACCCGCATGCCTGCCTCCAACACGAGACCGAGAACCCCGTGGGGAAAGACCCTTCATCCATTTTCCCCCCAGTTTTCTTTCTTCCCAGCCCTGATACAGAAAAGTCACCAATAAATTTTTGTTGAATGAAGGAACAGGTGAATGAAATGATCTGAAGAGGACATGAAAAGAGAAGCTCCGATGAGAGTTTCAGAGAGACAGCTTTGACACCCCACCCCCGCCTTGCCGTTCCTCGCTAACTTTTTTTTTTTAGATGTATTTATTTATTTGAGAGAGAGCTCACAAGCACGGTGGGGAGGAGCAGAGGGAGAGGGAGAGAGAATCCCAAGCAGACTCTCCGCTGGTCGCAGAGCCCGACGCGGGGCTCAATCTCATGACCCGAGATCATGGCCTGAGCCAAAATCATGAATCCAATGCTTAACCGACTGAGCCGCCCAGATGCCCCTTTCCTCACTAACTTCTAACCTCACGCTGAACTGTGTCTCCTGGCTTGTACTTGGTGGAGGCGTCCATCTCCTTGAACTTCCCTTTGGTTTCATGAGAATCCCCAGACAGTCCTAGTGGTTCCCAGTCTAGGAAGAGGAGCAGAGAAGGGAATGTTGCTCCTGTCTGGGCCTGAGGTGGGGAGACAGCACCAGAGCCCCAGGCCAGGAGGGCCAGCAGCAGCCTCCACCCGCAGAAGAGACTTGCAGGGGCGGGGGCCTCCGTGAGGTCAAAGCCCTGGAGATTTATGAGTCTTGGAGCAAGGGCTGTTGGAGCCAAGAAAGTTTTCCAAGG
Organism: Ursus maritimus; assembly: GCF_017311325.1. Lineage (NCBI taxonomy): Eukaryota > Metazoa > Chordata > Mammalia > Carnivora > Ursidae > Ursus > Ursus maritimus. The sequence goes on along the minus strand of NW_024424897.1, from coordinate 20,398,645 downwards.
CCATCCAGCTGTCACTCTTCATTCCCCCACTATCTGCTCATTTACCCATTCTTCCCTCTGGCAAGCACAGACCCAGGGCCTTCTCCGGGTGGGGGGGGAGAGTGGAAACTGAGGTCCCAGGAAAGAACCTACATGGGCAAGTTTGCCCATCGTCTTCTCAGTTCTTATGCCGTCATTGCATAGGGCATTTCTCACAAGCTTCTGCTTACGGGTGCTGCTTGCCTCTGTATTCATAGGGGGCTCGATAATTGTTCAAGCCCAGACAGGGCAGGAAGAGCACCAGCTTTGGAGCCAGGCCAAACTGGATTTGAGTCTTTGCTCAGTCACTTACAAGCTGTGTCACTTCCAACAAGTTACCTGACCTCTCTGAGCTAGAGTTTCTTCTTCTGCAAAATGGGCATAATCATCTCCGCTTTGCTGGAACAGAGTTCTAGATTCACATCCTGGCTCCACCGCTTGGAAGCTGCGCGATCTTTTTGGCAAGTCATTGAATCCCTCGAAACATGTTTCCTCATGCATGAAACGAAAATATCAACAGCATCATGAGGTTGCTGGGAGGACTAAGGAAGGTGATATATACGAAACGCCTTGGATGCAGTAAGTACGTGATAAATGTTTCTCCCTGCCCCTTCCTCTTGTTCTTGCTCTTGGTCACCCAGCTCCTTTGCAAAGGAATTCTCCACGTGGTGGCTGTGCCTCCCCAGGGTAGAAGCCAGAATTAGCCCTCCAGGCTCCCTGGCAGCTGGAACACAGACACATGACCCGAATTCCCCCCCAGCCAAACCCGTGGCATAAGCTTGCGAGCTGAGAGCTAATGACCTAAAGAAGGAGGTGCCCCGTGGGATCCATTCTGGCAGGAGAGGCCGCAGAGACCCCCGGAGCGGCAATGCCAGAGCCTTAGCAGTAGCATCGGGGGAACGTGCCACTGAATCCACGCCCACAGACAGGGGCAAGCGTGAGCCTTCCTCCAGCTGCAAGCCTGCAAGCCTCCTTCTCTGGGAGCTCTTCCCGGGGATTCTATGACGTCCCTAACATCCCTTAACAAACTGGCTTCAGAGTGTGGCTTCTGATCTGTGCAGGTAAAAACCCTGACTGATTCAGAATTTAGTAAAAAAAAAAAGTGAAGGCCGGCAAAAGATTCCTAAGAAATCTCTCCCTGGGTGTCTGACTTCCTCAGCTTGCTCAGGCCGCCAGACAAAAATACCACAGACTGGGCAGCCTCCACGACAGAAATGTATTCTCTCACAGTTCTGGAAGCTAGACGTCCGAAATTAAGGTGTCGCGGATTTGGTTTCTTCTGAGGCCTCTCTCCTTGGCTTGCAGATGGCCGCCTTGTCCCTGTGTCCCCCTCAATCTTTCCTCTGTGACAGTACGCCCCTGTTGGTTCCCTTGGTGTCCAAATTTCCTCCTCATAGAAGGACACCAGTCAGAGCGGATTAGGGCCCAGCCTAATGGTCTTGCTTTAACTTAATCACCACTTTAAAGGCCCTGTCTCCAAGGGAAGTCACCTCCTGAGGTAATAGGGGACAAGGCTTCAACATACAGATTTGAGGAGCTACAACTCAGCCCATAACGGTGTCAACAGACCTTGTAATTCAGGGTGTCCCCAAGTGACTCATCTCCCACCCCAGCTGCCTCCACTCAGAGCCTTCCCATCTCGGTGGGTGATGACTCCTCTCGTCCAGTTGCTCAGACCAGACCAAAGATTCGGAGACATCCTAGACTCCCTTCTTTTATGCTAACATACAATCATTCAAAAATCCTGTTGGAGCCACATTCAAATTATGTCCAGAACCAACTGACCTGACCGTCTGCACTGTGAGTGCCCTGGTCTCTTGCCTGCATTACCTCCCTCCAAACTGGTCTCTGCTTCTACCCCTGGTCCCTTGTGACAGCCAAAGAGATCCTTCCAAGTCATCACTTCAATGGTTCTACTCCCCTGCTGGAAGCTGCACATGTTAGTCATGCTCATCGACGCCAGCTGCCGTCAGGACCCCAAAAATCTCACTGGCTTAACGTGATGAATGTGTGTCACTTGCTCGCAGAAGGAAAAAACTGGTTGGGCAGCTCTCCTGAACGCTCCCTCCAAACGATAACTCAGGCATCCAGGCTCCTTCCATCCTCTGCCATCTACCATGTTGGAGTCCTTTGCTTTCTTCTTTTTTTTTTTTTTTAAGATTTTCTTGATTTGAGAGAAAGAAAGCATGAGCAGGCAGAGGGTCCAAGGGAGAAGCAGGCTCCCCACCAACCAGGGAGCCCAAGGCAGAGCTCGATCTCAGGACCCTGGGATCATGACCTGAGCCGAAGGCAGACACTCAATGGACTGAGCCACCCAGGCATCCCTGGAGTCCTTTGCTTTCAGCTGTGCCTTCCGTGGCTTTCCCATTCCACTGAGTGTCAAAGTCAAGTTTTTTTAGAGTACCCCACACAGCCCTGTGTGGTGAAGCCACGCCTTACCTCTCTGACGCATCCTCCACTGCTTTTGTCCTCCCTTGCTCTGCTCCAACTACATTGGCCTCCTTACTCGTCTTTCAATATACCAGACATGTTCCCTTCTGACCTTAGGGTCTTCACACCACAGGGCACGCACTGTGCCCAGATCAGTCTCCTACCATGTACGTGCCTGCCTGACTCCCTCACTCTGTCAGATCATTGCTTATATTTCAGCTTCTTGATGACGCAGACCTTGGCCACCTTTTTAACCTTGCCATCCTTCCCTCCCTACCACAGCACTCCAATCCCCCTCACCATTCCCTACATCTCTCTGCCCTTACCACCTTCAAATATATCATAATAATTTATTTATGTATTATACTTGGTGTTTTCCCCTCCCCCTACCTATAATGTAAGCTCCGGGTAGGCAGGAATCTTTGCCTCTTTTGTTCACTGAACAGTGCCTGGCACAGAAGGAACATAATACATTTCTACCCCGTAAGTGTTGTTGAAAGAATGACATGAGAATCAGAATGGTTGTCTGGCCTACATGGACCAGTGTAAATCCAACTATTATTAAAATATGGAGCTCTGCAAGCCCAAGGGGGGCAGTGATGAGATGGGGGTATCTAGTTTCTTCTAACAGTACCGGAGAGTTTAGAGAAATAGTAGTGTGCTCAAATTCCCAAGTTCTAGACTTTATAGGCAGTCAGGAGACCAGGGACTTTCCATGGCTACACCAGAAAGGTCTCTTATTTCCTGTACTTACCAGGCTGAAGTAGCTAAGGGTTCATCTCAAAGGAATTCCCCCAGTTGCCAAGTCTTGCGTCAATTGAAATCACAACCTTGCCAAGTCTCCTATGTAAAAATTAGACTGTTGATCTGGAAACAGGGACACTCAAAAAATTGGAATGGGTATATAGGAGAGGATTTCATTGACTTACAGTACCTCAAACTCCTAATTATCCTCACGCTCCGCCCTACCACCCTTACTGCCTCCAAATTATAAATAAGTCGGATCTCTGGAAAAGAAGGTACATTATAAAGTCAAAGCTTAGAAAGAAAGGGTTACCCGCCAGGAGAATTTCAAGATGTTGTTAATCTGTATCAGCAGAAATGAGAAGACTTGGGTTTGAGATTTAATTCTAATTTTTGATCAGGCTGAGTTAATCAATATGGAGTCATTCACCAGAGATTCACAGTTCAAGTACTAGCTTGAGTATCTGGGAGTGGGTCTAAATATTTGCTCAGTTGGGTGGCAGACACTGAACTCAATGGTGGCCTATACAAAATAAAATTGAGTTTCCAGAAAATTCCTGTTGTAATGAAGAAGGAATGCAACCAGTTAGGGAAACGGGAATGTTGGAGTGGAGTTATCATGTGGAACCCATTTAACGATTCTCCAACTATGAAAGTCCGGAAGACACTGGGTAGACTCTGGCAATTAAGAAATACCTAGGCAAGAGGGAACACAGAATCTCTGAGAAGCACAGTAGCAGTGTTCTCTGAGGATGTGGGTGAGAGATGCTACCACCGAATGAAGATCCCTATTTCAATAACAATGGATTCTAAGTGTCAGAGGACAAGTAGGGGCATTTTAATGCTGGAGGGCTAGAATAGTAGGTAGAATGATAAAATCTGTAGGGATCTATGATTGTGGTCAGTTAGTCATGGGTCTCTAAGATCAAAATATATGAGCAGCCCACCAAGGTCCTGATTCAGTCAGGATTCCATTTTAAGTAACAGAAACAAATCTCACTTTTTTACCAGAGAGGAATTTAATACAGAGCATTAGGTGCTTACAAAACCGTAAGAAGACTGGAGCCTCATACTCTAGATTGGGCCTCTGGGAATAACTCCCAGATTAACACCACAGAACTTGCCTCCATGGGAACTCCTAGTCTGTCATAATCACAAGGCTTGGGAATCTGTAAGCCACAACCAGATCTGTTGACCCCAGGACCATATAGTACCTACTGGATTGATACCAGCCAAAATATTTCCCACTCTAGACCCTGCGCCACTCGATTCATGTCCCACAGAAGCGTATGTGACTGGGAAAATCTAAATTGCACCTTCAGCCATAGCTGTAAGGGAGTCTGGGAAAGTTAGGTCTAAGATTATCAGCCTTTAGAGTACAGGAATGCTCACTAGAAGGATGTGGGACTGATATGAGCAAGTCAGTCTTCCATATGTGCCCCAATTCCCTATCCCACACTCCAAAGAGAAAACTTTAGGTCAAAAAAAGGCCTGTCTCAAGCCCCATGACAGAGAATGACAGACTCATCTAATTCCAAAACCAGAACTAACTCAGAGATGCAGAGGGCTTAGAAAAAAGGGAAGTCCAGGTATCCTTGAGGAAAGACTTCGCAATAACATCATAAGCACATAGTGTATGTCTACCTCCAAATCTTCCCCATAGGAACCCGTGGGCATTTACAAGAGTAGCTATATATTGGGGGAAGAGAAATACCCAGACCTGGTTGGATTATTGGGCACTGACTCCTCACTAGCTCTAATCTCTGAAAAATTGGAGGTTAGCATAATAACACTGTGGTTTACCAGTTAGACTGGAAGCTTATGTGGGTATATGTTATATCTGTCATTTTGATTACTGTTCTTTCCCAGGTACATCCAAAAACTACATTTCCCAGCCTTCTTTGCCACTAAAATGAGTTTCTACACCATGTGAGCCTTAATTTAGAAGAAGTGGGCTCCACTTGGGACATCCAGTTTGCCGGCATGATGGCAGAGAGAGCATGGTTCTGAAGTCCTAGCTGTGGACGCTGTTTTTTTAATTCAGCAGGCCAGATCCTGACTTAGAAACTTCCAAACTCATGCCAGAGGCAGCAACTCCCTTGGCAGACCCATTCTGCTGTGTCTTTTTGGGAGATGTTAAAAATTCAGCCTCTATTTTTTTTCTCCGGCACTCCTAATGATTCTTCGGGTTATCTAGAACTCTTATAAATCCCTTACTTGTTGAAATAGGAAGAGTAGCTTTTGTTGGTTGCAACGGAGAATCTGACCAGTACAAAGGATCAGATAGCAAATGGAGTTTTGATTTAAGTCTGCTTCTCGTGAGCCCAGTAGTACACTGGACCTATCTTGTGGTTATTACCTAGTGTCTGAAGTGGAATAGATATAGTCAGTAAATGGCTCCCTGATCCATACAGTAAAGATTATTGTGGTAAGAAGAGCCAATAACACTACACTACACCTCTAGGAGAATGACAGGGATTAGCACCACAGAAAAGTTTTGATAAATTCAGGGTTGATGACTCTGATCATTTCCCAACTAACTTGCCATTTTCCCTGCGTAGAATACAGACAGCTGTTAGGGAATGATTACTTTGCAATTTATCACATGGGTATTCCAATAGCAATCAGTGATCCAGATTTGGTCTACTTACTAGAACAGACCACCATAGTCCCTGGCTCCTGATGTGGAAAACTCTTTTTTCTTTATCCCAATAAGCAGAGAATAACAGAATATGTTTGCTTTCACCTACAGAGAAAGCTGTACATCATTCCCAGGATATGCAGAGAATCAGACTTGGGGTATGGGCAACCAGAAACATTGCCCAAATCACTCAAAAGGATTGTGCCAAGAGGACACCACTGCCACTGCTACTGGGCCCAGAATTGCAGCTCGAACAGTTGATGTTGGGCACTGCATATCCCTGCAGAACCACCATTTCTGTGGCCTCAATAAACCATGTGTCTCTGCCCCAGCTCTGTTCCTGCCATATTAGATTCCACCCGGTGCTTCCTTCACATTCAAATCAGTCTTGTGTGGGAGCACCTGATTGGCAAAGCTGTGTCACATGTTCATGCCCTTGCTGCAAGGGAGGTTGGAAAAGCAAGTTTCTGGCTTTTCTCTTGGGGAGCCTCAGACTCAAGATGGGCAGTTCTCCAAGTAGAGGTTGAGAGAAGATATAAAGTGGTAGGAGAGGAAGACAGCTAGTAGTAGGAAGAGAACCAGGGAACAGAGTAACCAGTTGCACAATAAGTGGTGGAGTACTAGCGAAAGAATCACAAACTCTCACTGCTCCAGCAACCTGCTAGAGCCATCTTGGACCCAGAGACACCATTCACCTTCCATCTTCATAAATCCCAGGATCTTGAGTTTTCCTGAGCTTCTTGTCACTCCTGTCCTAAGTTTACCTTTATGTAACCTCTCCCCCAATAATCTGGCCAATCTGTGGCAAGTTGTGTTTTCCAAAGATCAATATATCCCATTCCACATGCTGATCTTCAATGTGACATTGACACTCCTCCATCTTGTTTTCTATTTCTGCTTAACAAATTATTGCAAATGTAGAAGCTTAAAGCAGTACCCATGTATTAGCTCACAGCTCTGCAGGTGTGACTGGGTTCCCTCTGAAGTGTATCACAAGGCTGAAATCAAGGTATCGACCAGTCTGAGTTCTCATTTGGAGACTCTGGTGAGAAATCTCCTTCCAAACTCTTTCTTGTTCTTGGAAAAATTCAGTTCTTTGCATCTAGAGGGCTGAGATCCCCTTTTTCTTGGTGGCTTTCAGCTCCTAGAGGCCACCCACATTTCTTGCCACATGCACTTTTCATCTTCAAGCCAGCAGTGGCGTATCAAAATCTTGTGCTTCAAATCTTGGACTTCCTCTTCTATGATCAGCCAGAGAAAACTCTTCCCTTTTAAAAAGCTTATCTGATTATGTCCGGCCCACCAGATAATCTCCCTATCTTAAGGTCAACACATTAGAGACCTTAATTACTTCTCCAAAATCCCTTCACAGTAGTACCTAGATTGGTGTTTGATTGAATAACTGGGGTCATCTTGGAATCCTTCCCACTGCAAGGTCTATGCTTCCTCTCTTGGATCTAAGCAGGCCCACGACTACAGCAGAAGGGACACTGCATGACTTCCAATCTAGATAGTAAAGCAAAACAGCTTCTTCCTGGCTACTCAGAAGCTGCCCTGCTGGAGGGACCACACTGAAACTCTCCATACAGAGCTGCTGAAGAGCCCCTGCAGGGCCAGCCCCCACATCTGAGTCTTTCCAGCCCAGGGGCCAGACATATAAGCCAGATTTCAAATGACTCCAGCCCCGAGCCTGTGAGCCACAGTGACAACAAGTGGAGAAGAGGTGAGCTATCCCCACCAGGCCTCCAAACCAACATTGTTCTTTTAAGCCTGCAAGATTTAGGAAGGTTTGATAACCAGCTGTAATATCTGGAACATAGACTGAGGGGTCATCTGTCCCTAGTCAGGACAAGGAGTTTTGTATCAGGCCCAATCAGAATCCTTGGAGAATTTTGTTGGCTGCTGTCTTGTGAAATATTCCTTACTGTGTCTTGGAGCACTTTCCTTGAGCTATATTTTTAAACACCTGTGAAATCTTCCAAAGCAAAACCATATTGTTTTTGTCCTGTCTCCCTCTGTACCTAACACATGACCTGCAAATAAACTATGGCAGACTATTTGCACACATTGGCCTCAGTTATGGCCCTCCCTATATCCATGTCCTTGCCATGTGACTTTGTAGCTCCCACCATCAAGAAGAGTCTATTTCCCCTGCTCTTGAATCTGGCCAAGGTTGGGACTTGCTTTGGACAGTAAGATGCAGCCAAAGTGATTACTCTGAGCCTAAGCCTCAAGAGGCCTTGCGTCTTCTACTCACTTTCTTGGGACACTTGCTTGAGCTAGCCAACTGGAGGATGAGAGTCATGTGCTTCATTCACCCCCAGCACCCTCAAACAACATGTAGCCAAACCCCAGAGGCAGAGCCACTAGCCAACTTTGCAGCTGACCATAGATGCATGAAGGAAAATAGAACTGCCAGTCTAAACCGCCAACTGCAAAATCATGAGCTAAATAAATGGTTGTCATTTGAATTCACTAAATTGTGGGTTGCTTTGTTACAAGCAAAAGTCAACTGATAGAAAACCTAACCAACACTTTACAAGTGGATTCAATTGGTTCTCTCTTGACCTCCTTTCTGTCCCTTCTTAATCCCAAAGAACAAATGGGTCAAAGTCCAAGTTTTATTTGCAGTAGGAAAGCTTTATTAGGAGCTTGAGATCAGGCAGGGAGGGGGGTCAGCCCCAGACCAGACAGTGGAAGAGAGGTCTCCCCAACCCTCCCAAGGGAGGGAGCCAATGGGCAGCTAGAGGCATACATGCCCACTCAGCCCAGTCCCAAATGAGCTCTGGGGCTCATTGCCAGCTATTCCTGATGCCAGAAGACAACAAGCAGACTTCTTCAGGGGGCTGCCTGTCTGGAGGACACTCAGCTGGGGCCAGGGCCAGGAAAGTTTACAGGAGCTCTAGTATTGATTCTGGTAGCCTGTGGAGAGATGGAAGAGAGGTAAGAGTGACAGGGAGACAAGGACTTGAAGAAAGATGGGCACACTGGGAGCAAGGAGACTGGATCTCAAAGAGCTGGAAGGACCTTGGGGTCCCAGTGGCCCCCATCTAATTCCTAAAGCACTCCTGAAGCAGCCCCAACAGATACTCTTCCGTTTCTTTTCTTTCTTTTTTTTTTTTTTTATTTATTTGACAGAGAGAGAGAGCACAGCAGGGGGAGATGCAAAGGGAGAGGGAGAAGCCGGTTTCCTCCTTCTACATTTAGATTATTATGTTCAGTATATGCCCCTTTAGATGGCTACACCATTTAACTGACTTGTATGAGCCAACCACTGACTACAACACCTGAACGTCTTCTCTAACTGAACTGTTGCTGATCCAGGTCTCCCCATCCTCATGATGATTAAAAGCACTTGCTGTGGAGAACCACAGAGCTGAGTCCCTCATTTATTAGTTGTATGACCTTGAATAAGCTACATATCTTCTCTGAGCCTCATTTTCCTTATCTCTAAAATGGGTATAACAATACCCACTTCATAGGGTGTGGTGGGAAATATATAAGATAATGCACAATTTCCAACCCATCTCCTATGCTATTGAGACTCAGGACATTTGTAGATTTGGTCCTAGCCTCACCCAAAGCTCTGTCAAAATTAATGATAATTCAGAAACAAGGGCAAGTGTATGACACCTCACTAGAGACCTCCCTAAAATCTAGTTCTTTTCAGAATATGCATTCCCCAGAAAACTCAAAGATACTAAAAAAGGGGTGGTACCTTGACAGCTTAACACCTGTGCCTCCCTGACCCCACAAGCTAGAGTTGTCCCTTACCCTGTTTATCATCACATTCACCAGATTTGGAGGAAGAGGACTGGGACTGAGATGATCTTCCACTTCCTCCTTTGGATCCACTTCCTTCTTCATAGCCACCACCACTTCCTCCTCCATGGCTGCCTCCACTTCCTCCTCCAAAGCTGCTGCCTCCACCATAGCTGCCTCCACTTCCTCCTCCAGAGCTACTGCCTCCACCATAGCTGCTTCCACTTCCTCCCCTGCCTCCACTTCCTCCTCCAGAACTACTTCCTCCACCATAGCTGCCACCACTTCCTCCTCCGTGGCTGCCTCCACTTCCTCCTCCAGAGCTACTGCCTCCACCATAGCTGCTTCCACTTCCTCCCCTGCCTCCACTTCCTCCTCCAGAACTACTTCCTCCTAAGTAGCTGCCTCCACTTCCTCCTCCAGAACTACTTCCTCCACCATAGCTGCCACCACTTCCTCCTCCAGAACTACTTCCTCCACCATAGCTGCCACCACTTCCTCCTCCGTGGCTGCCTCCACTTCCTCCTCCAGAACTACTTCCTCCACCATAGCTGCCACCACTTCCTCCCCAGGATCCTCTTCCATGACTGCCTCCACTTCCACCTTGATATCTATTTCTGCCACCTCCAAAGTGACTTCGTCCAGATTCATGAGATTCACTGAGAAGGAAAGATAACACAGAGAGAAAAATTAGTGACCCCATATGCATACTCAAGGGTAGACCTGGACAGAGTCAAGACCCAAATGTGAGTCTTGCTAAGGTTTCCTTTTGCAAGGCAGAGGACAGCCTGGGCTGACACCACAGCTTGAAGGGAGAGCTTCCCTCTCTCTGGAGCAAGGACTAGTCCCTTTTCTCATCATCACCAACCTCCTTTGCCAAAGCCCAAATGCCTAGAGGTTCCCCTACAAGATGAAGAAGTCCTCAACCCATCAGACCCTTGTGTACAGGAACTTCCCTAGCTGCCTCTATCCAGAGGGACAGATGTAGTGTCAGGAGCTTAGAAATTCCTAGGGATTCCACAGAGTCCTGGGGAACCTACAAGTCCTCCTGGCCACCCTCAAGGAGGCTGCGGTAGGTCTTAATTTCCTGCTCCAGCCGTGTCTTGATGTTGAGCAGAAGGCTGTATTCCTGATTCTGGCATTCAATCTCTTCCCGGATCTCAGTGATCTGGCCCTCCAGGTTACTGATCTGCTCCTGTAACTGCTGCAGCTGGCCACAGTAGCGGTTCTTGGTGTCTTCCAAGGACTTCTCCAGGGCCGATTTCTAGGAGGCAGGAGGAGGCTATAAGAGGGATGCTACTTCATAGTTCCTCCCCTTCCTGCTCCTAGGGATCATGCCAAGCCTTCAGTGCCTCACCCTGGCAGAGGGTCTAGAGCAGAACTACCAACCTTGCTGAGCTGAGACTGCAGTTCAATCTCCATCTCCTGGATGCTGTGCCGGAGCTGGGTCACCTCCTTGTGGTTGGACTCCATCTCCCGGCCACTACTCATCACTTCGTGCTCCATCTGGCTCATCTGAAAACCCAAAAGCTCAATGAGAACCAGGCTGGACCAGAGACTGCTATGGGCAAGGTTCTGCCGCACTCATCGGGACCTTTGTCTCCAGGCCCAAGAGTGAGCCAAAAACAAAGACACGTCATCCTGAGTTCTGGATTCTGCTAGCCAGCCAGGGTAATCCAATTCTCTCAAATTAACATTCCCTCTCAGCAAGACTTCAAGACTCTTCACACTTGTCCCCAGACCACCTTTCTAACCTTATTTCAAACTGACTCCCAAACCCACACCATGCTCCCATGTGCCAGGGTCTATGCTAGGCACTGGAGGCTCAAGGAGGAAGGGAGTCATCAGAGAGCTCAGTGTGGCATGAGAGGCACACCATGTACCTCTACTAGATTCTGACGGCACATAGCTTTACATGAGTTGTTCCTGCTCTGCCTTGTTCACATATGTAATAAACTGTGAGCTTCTTGAGGGCAGCAGTCTCATTTGTCTCATCTCTGAGACATCAGGACTTCACATAAAACCTGGTACTGACAAGCTACACAATAATTTTGTTTATGGTTTAATAAATGAAGTTGGATAGATGGCAGCTGGACGAAGAGATGGAGGGATGGGAGAATAGAGAGATGGGGTGGAGGAGTGGAGGGATCCATGGAAGACAGAGAGAAGGTTGAATGGGCAGCCCACTCTGCTCACCTGAGTCTCATATTGCTCTTCAATGTCCCTACGGTTCTTAGCACTGATCCGCTCATACTCCTCACGCATGTCATTGAGGATCTTGGTGAGATCTTTGCCAGGAGCAGCGTTTATCTCCACACTGACATCTCCAGAGTTCTGCCCAGTAAACTGGTTCATCTCCTGCCAGGAACAAAGGAGATGTGAGGTCAAGGGCTGGGATCCTCTCCACCAACTTTTAGCCCTCCCCCTCTCCCTCCCCAGAGGGACAAAAAGGAGGCACAGTTGTGAAGGCAAAGCCCAACCACCACCATAGGCACTGCAAAGGAGGCACTGGGAGTGTCCTCAAAAGTCAGGGAGACGGTGTCTCCCAAGCAGTGCCCCACAGCTGTCCCTTCACTGTGTCTGCACTTCTGTTCCTCCCTCTCCTCAATAAGCCACAGATGGCCAGGACCTCCTCATGATTCTTCTTGAGGGCAATCAGTTCCTCCTGTAAAGACTCATACTGCATCTCCAGGTCAGACTTTTGCATCGTCAGATCATCCAGCACCTTCCGCAGGCCATTGATGTCAGCATCCACTCCTTGTCTCAGGCTGTTCTCCATCTCATACCTGCAGACCAGCCAAAGGTAGGGAATGAGCAAGAGGGCACCAGTCCCTATAGGGACCTTCAGAGTACTAGGGATGGAGAAAGACTGATGACAGCAGAAGGATTGGGAGCAGAACTCACTTCATCCTGAAGTCATCCAATGTCATGCGAGTGTTGTCAAGATCCAGGAGAGTCTTATTGCTGCTCACTGTGATGTTCACAATCTGAAAAAAAAAAAAAAAAAGAGGAGATGGCGTGGAACTCATGCTCCCCTGCTATGACTCACTGCTGGGAGAGCCAGAAGCCAGGCAAACACATAAGAGATGAGGACCCCATCCAGGAAGATGCTTAAGAGGTAGGAGGAGCTTCCAACAGCTGCTACAAGGCACAGACCCTTCACAGGCTTCAGCAAGGATGTTCAGTGTGGCATTCATTCATTCATTCATTCATTCATTCATTCATTCAACAAATACTTGAAGATGTCCTACCAAAGACACTGTGGAGTGTAGAGATCAATGAGATATTGCTCCTCGAGGAGACTGCAGTTAACTACTTCATCCAAAGTTATCATAGAAGAGCTCAAGGAAAGGAGAGATGACATATGGTTATAGGAGATCAAGAAAAACTTCAGGGAGGAGGTGACAACTGAATTGGTCCCTGAAGGATAGCTAAGGTTGCACATGGATAAATAGATGAAAGAGGTTTGGTGTAGAAGAAACAGAATATCTAGAGGCTCTTTATCAGAAGTTGTAGGAACTTCCCCTTGTAAGGCAAGGGGAAGAAAGTAGCTAGACTGTGAGCTCCTCAAGACAGAGACCAAGTCTAGGTACATCACAATGTCTGCCAAGAGCAACAATGAGGGTAGTCATTCACTAAATTGAGTGAATGAATGAATAAATGGATAGACAGACATGTGGATGGATAGATGAGTGGATGGATAGATGGATGGATGGTGGGAGGATAGGTAGATGGGCGAGCGTGTGGGGGAATGGAAAAGTGGATAGATTACTTCAATACCCAGAGTTCTAGATCCTGTTCATCACATAAACAACTAGCATGTGTACCTGGAAAGATCAAGACAGGCCTCTATAGGAGCCCAGGAGAAGTAGGAAGGAAGAGATACAGCTTCTAATTTTCCAAACTAGAAAACTCTAAATTCCTAGGGAGTGAGAGGAGAAAGAGGCACAGATTTTCTCTTCTCTTGAGCCATATGATCTACCTGTTTGGGGAAATGGCACTGTTACCTCTTTGTCATATGATTACAGAAGTTTCAAACCAACAGGGACCTAAGAGCTGGTCTGCCCATCCTCTGCATTAAATGCATAGGAGAACAGGTGCAGAGAGGGCATCAAGTTTCCCAAGATCACACAGTGAACTGATGGCAGACCCAAGACTGCATCACTGGCTCTCAGGGGAGTGCCCCCATCTCTATGCTCCCTCCACACTGCCTCTTCATTCCCAGCCTGGGGCCAGGCCAAGAGGAGAGCCCCACATCTAGCCCCAGGCTCACCCATGTTAATCTAAGCCTCTTCTTGGCTCTGCTCAGACTCTGAAAGTTAGGAACATGGTGATGAAAGCCCAGAGCATAGGCAAAGTCCCAGCCCTGGTGCCATCAAGAACCAAACACAGTTGGCTTCTTTTTTTTTTTTAATATTTTATTTCTTTATTTGACAGAGAAAGACAGCCAGTGAGAAAGGGAATACAAGCAGGGGGAGTGGGAGAGGAAGAAGCAGGCTCCCAGCGGAGCAGGGAGCCCGGTGCGGGGCTCGATCCTAGGACCCTGGGATCACTTCTGAGCCGAAGGCAGACACTTAAGGACTGAGCCACCCAGGCGCCCCCACAGTTGGCTTCTGATGAAAGTATGTTTCTAAAAAATGGATTCCCTGACTATTACCTAAGCTGGGAGTCTAGCATCTGACCTTTTTGGAAGATAAGCATGTGTGTGTATGTGTGTGTGAGTGTGAGTGTGAGAGAGAGAAACGACAGAGAGACCAGGAGAAAGGGAGCAGAGTTTCCCCACTTACCTGGTTCTTGAGGTCTTCAATAGTGTCATAGTAGGGGGAGTAATCCCTGTGGAAGACCCTGGGCCCCTGCTTGTCATACCATTCACGGATCTTATTCTCCAGTTCCTTGTTGGCATTCTCCAGGGACTGCACTTTATCCAAGTAGGAGGCCAGCCGGGAATTGAGGCCCTGCATGGTGGTCTTCTCATCAGCACCCAGAATACCACCAGCACCACTATCAAAGCCACTGCCGAATCCCCCAAAGCCTCCACCAGAACCACCCCCAAAGCTTCCAGAGCCCCCAAAGCCTCCTCCAGATCCACCCCAAAAGCCCCCAGAGCCTCCAAAGCCTCCTCCAGATCCACCCCAAAAGCCCCCAGGGCCCCCAAAGCCTCCTCCAGATCCACCCCCAAAGCATCCTCCAGAACCACCACCAAAGCCCCTAGAACGTCCACCAAAGCTACCAGCACTAAAACCACCCCCAGATCCTCCACCGTAGCTGGAACCAAAACTGCCACCACCTCCCCTTCCACAGGCCCCAGAGCTCCCCGCTCCATAGCTACTGGAAGAGCTGAATCGGCCCCCTTCTCCACCAGCCCCTGAGCAGCTCCTGCGGCTGAATGAGGACATCATGCTGCCCCCAGCGCCCCCAGAGCTGTTGCGGCTCCACGGGGAGGACATGGACTGTCTGCAACTCATGGCTGGCCCTGCTGCAGCTATGGGATAGGAAGCAGTCGTCAGAGTGCTGCTAGCTCCCAAGTGCAGGGTGCAGAGCCATCCCCGAGCCTTCCTACTTATACCCCCAGCTGAAGGTGGCACACCTAGGTGTGCCCTCTGTCTGCACCAGCCTCCCCCCACAGACCAGAAGGAGGTCTGAGTTCGGGAGGCGGCAGAGCTGCCCCGGGCTCAGCGTCCTTTGGTGACTGCCCGGAGGCAGCCCAGCCTCTCTCCATTGTGTGGGGTAATTTGGTGATATTAGGCTGTCAGGGGCACCATAAATCAGCCCTGCTCCCAAGGGGGTGACCTAGATCTTGGAGTTGGGTCTCTGGCCAGCCCGACAGCAGGTCTGAGACTTAGCCCCTCTAGGATAGAAACTCCCAGGAGTAGACTCACCTCCCTCATGGATGATTCTCACTCTCTGCACCCCTCCCTGATCCCAGCTTGTGCCCACTGTGGGGAAGCTGGGACTGGGGTACCAAGGAGTTACATAGAGGAGGGGGAGTCACAGCCCCTGCCCACAGAGAGCTGCCAGTGAGGGTGAGAAGCCCAGCCCCTGCCCTCCCAGAGCCCCAGTCTGATGGCGAGCCCAGTCCTTGCTCTCAGAGCCCCAGTCTGATGGAGGAGACAAGTGGCATGGCAGAGAGGCCGAGACGGGGACAAAGCAACATGTCCGCTAGTGCTCGGAAATGGCAAGCAGGGCTCACACAGAGGACGCGGGAGAAAGACTGAATGAATAAAGTGGCGCTGGTATCAGCTGGCTGAGCTTTGAGCAGGAAGGCAAGGGGCTCGACTGTCCTGGTCCTTCAGCAGGGCCCAGCAGTGGGTATGGAATTGACCTTGGTTGACTGCCTAGCCCGTATGGAGCCCTGGGAGGGATACGGAGATGTGTGGCTTTTCCAGCCTTCCTGGAATTTGCGAGCTCCCTGCTCCAGGCAAAAAGTCAGAAGCATGTTCTGGTGAGCAAGGCCAGAGACAGGGGTAAGGAAGGTGGGGGGCTCTCGTGCCAGACTACCTGAGTCAACCCTAGCTCCCCACTCACTAGCGTGTGACTTGGGCAAGTTAGGTAAGCACTGGGTGCCTCTGTTCCCTCCTCTGTAAAAGGATGATGTTGATGGTGTGTGTGTCTCCTAGGATGTGACGCATGAGAAGTGCTCGAGAAACTGTGTGACTGCCTCTGATCATTGAACCCCAGCAGGCTCTCTGGACTCTGCTTTCAGCTGTATCTTTGCCGTCAGCTCCTGGCTGCTCTCCCCGCCTCTCTCAGTCCTGACTCCTCCCCCATGCAGCAGCCGGAGTGGTCTTTCCAAACCCGGGTGTGACCATATCACTCCAGTCGCTTCCCTTCACCTCCAAAATAAGGTCCACCTTCCTGGCACTCAAGGCCCACACCGATCTTTCCATTCCAGCCCCATCTGCCATCATTGCCCAGACCCCCTAACCAAATCCTGCCATGCTCCCAAATGCCCTTCAAACCTCAGATAATGCTCAGAGCTTCCAGTTTGCTTCAATTCAAATATGCCTGCATCTTTTCTACCCAGAGACTCCTACTCATCTTTGGCGACCCAGGTCTGTGCCCCCTCCTCCATGAAGCCCTCTTGCATCCTCTCCCTCTGACTTTGCACTTGGCTCTGTTGTTCATCTTGTACTTGCCCCAGTGCCCAGCACCATGTCTTGTCCAAGTAAGATCCCAGCGCATATGGAATAAAGGAAGGATAACCGGTCATTCCAGGTAGAAGATGCTAAGAGCTAAAGGTGAGAAGAGAGGTGCCAGGTGGTCAGCAACAGCTTCTGGAAAAGGCAATGACCTCTGGGCTGTAGCAACAGGATGCTCAGGCTTCATAAAGGACCAGTGTTTCTTGAGATGCTTTTAGGCAACGCACGGAAACTCTGTGAAATAATGTTGAGTCACTTGGTAAGAAAAACATTCCTTTTTCTATTTTTCAATCTTCCAATCAGTCAAGGAGCAAATCTCAGGTGGACCCTACAGCCTCTTCAACACAGCTCCCTCGTTGCCAATCGCTACTTCACAAACCAAAGCTGGCCTTGGGCTCGGAACCTATAGAAGCAACAGCATCTGGTTAGAAGTGAAGTATTTATTTATATCATTGCCTTCTATTTCCGGCAAACGATTCTGATTTTTGGTTTTTGGTAGTAATAGAGTAGTATAGGATTTCTTTCATAAATGTGTATTTGTTGAAATGACAGGTAGGCTGATATACCGAAATGCAGTAACTATTTAAATGGGTAGTACAAAATATTAAATATTACATAACAAATTAAAAGGGTAGTACAAAAAAATCTTGAAGGCATTTTGTGAATGCCTAACACCCGGGACACTTACACCACGGCTGGTGGCGAGCGCGTTGTTTGTAAACCTTTCCCAGGCTCCTGCCAAGCTCTGCTGGTGAGCCCAGCACCTGCCTGCGATGTGATTGGAGCCCTGGGAAGGCCACAGCCTTCTTTACCTGATCCCCATGTGATGCTGCCACCCCAGGATGTACACCCCAGGTCTCAGATGCATGAGCCAGAGAGAGGAGGGGTGGGCAGAGCTGGGGTGAGCAGGGGAGGCCAGAGCCAGCAGAGCGGCACCCCTGGGACCCTGCCTGTGCATTCTCTGCGAATGCCCTCATGCTGGGGGGGGGGGGCGCTCCTAAACACCCAGGCCTGACTCTGTTGGGGGAGTCAAGACCGACCTGCCTGACCAGAGGCTCCCAGCTAGTGTACCACTACCCAGCTGGCCTCTGTGAGAAAGCCCCTTTCCGGCCCTGGTCCAGAGCCCTCCAACCCCTGCCCTCAGCCCCGTCCTCAACTCCCACCTCTCCCCGCCCCTCCCCCAGGCTGGCTGGAACCCACAGGCACTCAGAGCAGCAGGGGACACCCCTCAGAATTCCATTGCAGCTACTGGGGGAAGGCTGGGCTGCCAGTGGGAACACCCGACTCCCAGGGGGGTGGCGAGGTGAGGACTTAACAGTTCGTGTGCTCCGTATCGACTGTCACATCTGGCTCTCGCCTGAATTTTGGACTCATTTGGCCAATTTTCTACCTGCATTGAGGGAACCCTGGTCCCTGCCAGCCCCGCTCCCTTCCCTGAGTGCTAAGGGTTCCAGGCCTTTCTCCCACATCTGGGCTGTTCCCACACATCTGCTCCAGGACTTGCTACCCTCTCCTGAGCTCTCTCTCTGTCTCTCTGCTCGCTCCCTCTGGCACTCCACACTGGTGCCCAGGAAAGCAGTGGAGTGGAGAGAGAAGGGGCTGCCTCCCAGCTCCACCTTCCCTGCCCTGGGCCTTGGCCTCAGTCTCCTCATGAGAAGCCCATTCATACGCGGCTGTCAGGGGCCCTAAAGACAGCACGTGCACCATGCCTCGTCTGGAGGGGTCTCTGGATGAATGCCCAATGACTTCACATGGGCAGCCCTGTTCCCCACATCTGCCGGTCCCCTCCACATCTGGCCCTACTTCCAACACCAAGAGGAGCTCGCTGGGCTCACAGTCCTATGGCCGGTAAACGAGGCCCTCCTCCCGTAGTCCTGGGCACCCTCCCTTCTCTCCCCAAGTTCTCCGTCTGGCACAGGGATCCAGACTGCAGAAGATGGGTTCAGGATGGGGAGGCTCACAGAGGCCTGGCCTGGGTGAGCGATTTCCCTCTGGCTCACCCTCCTACCCTCTCAGGGCTCAGGGGCTGCCCTCTGAGTCCCACCCGGACCACCTCCCGTAGGAAACCTCCAGAGCGCGAGTGAGAAACGGTGCACCCTCAGGTCAGGGCACCCTGGCACCTGGGACCCAGGGCGGATCTGCACTGCCTTTGCAGCCCCACGCACAAGGCTGCAGCCAGCACCCACGGCGCCCGCACCCACAGTGCAGGCCCTGCCCGCAGAGGGGGAGGAGTGGGACACAAGGAGCTGCTCAGACTCAGGCGAACGGAGGAGCAGAGAGGAAACCAGATTCCACCTGCAAGGTGTCCCCAGAGGGCAGGGGGTAAGGGGACTGGGGGGTGAGGGGACAAGGACAGCCTTCCTGGGGCCACAGGAGCCCTGCTACTTGCCTGCAACCAGCCGCTCACACCTGCACTTGCTGTGTCACGGAGCCCCAGGTGGGGCCCAGGGAGCGCCCTGAGTCATCGTGCGTGCCTGTTCTGGGAGGCAGGCGTGGGCCCGCCGGCCAGCACCTCCATCACCCATCTAGGCAGGACCGGCCGCTGGCTCAGGGTCAGGCGCCTTCACCTGCTCGCCAACGCTTCTTTCCTCACATCTTAGGCGCCAGCCGCCACCCCACGTAGCCAGACCCCGTGACACCAGGGGCCCTGGGCAAGGGTGCGAGGACATACCTGGCAAAGAGATTCAGAGCACCAGCTTTTGGAGCCAGACAGGTCTGAGTCCAAAGCCAAGTTCTCCCACGCGTTGGGGGAAAGTTGCTCCCCTCGCTGAATCTCCATTTCCTCACTCTAAGCTGGGATTCACCTTCTCTTGAGTATTTACTGTATTCCAGGCATTGTCCCGAATGCTGGGGATAAAGCGGTGAGCAAGCCGGACATTAGTCCCTACCGTCTTTGACCGTTACGGGATAAAGCAGACCCTCAAGAATCAATGTATAATTCAAAACTGGGTGAGTGCTGTTGGTGGGAAAATGGGGAGCACATAATGAAGCTGTGGCCCATCTGGGTCTCCCTGAGAAAGAGACACTTCAGTGAAAGGTGAGTAGGAGTGAGCATCCCCAGGAAGGCATAGACAGCATGTGCAAATGTCCTGAGGTGGGAAGGAGCAACGTGACTGCAAAGACAGAAGACCAGTGTGACTACAGGGTTGATGGTGAGGCTTAAAAGTGCAAATATAAAGCTACTTATGTGGGCCCAGCACCTAGTGAGACATTTTCCTGTCCATGGCATTGTGCCTGTGCCTTAACTTCCCCTGGAACCCTGTGGACAACTTGGGTCCTCAGCCCTCTCTCTTGTTTTCAGTGTACCCCTCTGGTCTATTGAGCCCCTAGTAAGATCGAGGACCTGTGCTCCGTGGGGGCCAGGGAGGAGGGCACACAAAGGTTAGAGGACCATGATTTCTTCCATCAAGGAACCTCCAGGGCTCCAAGCAAGACCCCCATTGTTTTGCCTGCCCTGTTGAATTTAATCCTCACAATTGTTTAATGAGGTAAACACTAATTTTTAGATCATTTTACGGGTGACTAAATTGAGCCCCAGAGAGGCTATCTTGGCCACAGTCACAGAGCCAAACAAACAGAAGGTAGAACAGGGCTTGTCCTGCAGTGAGTGGGAGCTGAGTTGGGCACAAGGCTCAGGGCTCCCTCTTTCCACCCCCAGCCTCACACACACCTTCTGGGGCCCTCTCTGCCTCCCTCCTCAGTCTGCCTCTCCTTGTTTCAGTCTGTCTCAATGTACCCCCATGTTCCTCCACACATGAAAGAGCAAATTTCAATAAATATGTGTGAGTGAATGAATGAATGAATGAATGATCCTCACTGCCTAGTTCTAGCCCACGGCCTTCACTCTTGTCTCCCTGTGACTCTGTCTGTTCCTGACCCTCTCTCTGTCTTTCTCTGTCTCTGACTCTGTCTCTCTGTCTATATGCATTTGTTTCTATCTCTGTGTCTCTTTTTACCCTTTCTCCCACGCCAAGATGCCCCGAAGTTCATAAGGGGACCTCAAAGGAAAAAGCTTCCTTTCCCAGGCCTGGGCCTACAGCTGATGGTGCCACACAGAAAAGCCCCAGCAGGAAAGTGCTGGCCCAGCAAAGGGCAAAGGGGGAGCTGCTGGTGTGTGTCCTGTCTGCCGGAGGCCAGGCCCTTGCCTGGAAGTCCCTAGCATCCCCTTGTCCCCTCTGTAGCAGCATCCAAGCTCAATGAGGTGGGCCAGGCCGGGACATCAGGACCTTCAGCCTCCTGGGCCTCAGGCGTCCTTGGGGCTGCCCCCTCTGACACTAGCCTTTGGGACTAGATGGCTGCATTACCCAAACCAGGTCATCTGCGGCCTTGGGGAAGAGCCTTTCACCAGACCAGGTAACCACAGGGCGATAAGGCACTTGGGCCCATTAATCCCTGGACACAGCTGAGCTCCTCTCACAATAAAAAGGGCCCCCAAAACTAAAGAGGACCCAGTATTACAAGGTGGCCCATCCGTAAGACAAGAACGTCGGAGTCAGCTAGGAAAAAATTCGTACTGGTCCCGTGGGGCTCTCAGCCTCGTCCAACCCGGGAGAGAACACAACAGGAAGGAAGCACAAGCCTGGTCAACCGGAGGCCTGAGCACCTGGTCCACTTCAGTCTGTATGACCTAGAGGAGGCCGCTATTCCCTAAGCTGAAGGCATTGGAGGAGCCATCTCCCACACTCTTCCAGCACTGCCCTTCTGCACTCTGAGAGGGCGGGGAGAGAGGCTCACTCCTACCAAAGGGCAGCAGAATGGGAGCCAGAGAGGCCACGTGACCTGCCCTAGGCCTCGGAGAGGCAATTCCTCCTGCCTCCACTAGACTGTGCTGTGGAGTCACTTTCCTGGTTTCCTATCATTCAGATCTGGGGTGGCAGTGGGGGAGGCAGTCTTGCCATCCTCAGAGTGTCCGGCCCTGGTCTTTAGGTGGGTTCTTGTGGTGGCAGGCCTTGTGAACAAGAGCACTGGTCAGCAGCAGGACCCAAAGTGTTGACTCCAGTCTTCCTGGTAGAGTATGGTGGTAGGGAACCCCAGAGAGGGGTGGTCTCCATGTGAGATTCTGGTAGGACAGCCCTGCCTGCTC
Organism: Ursus maritimus; assembly: GCF_017311325.1. Lineage (NCBI taxonomy): Eukaryota > Metazoa > Chordata > Mammalia > Carnivora > Ursidae > Ursus > Ursus maritimus. The sequence continues at coordinate 20,376,828 of NW_024424897.1, read as the reverse complement.
TCTTCCTCTGGGGCCCAGACAGGGTGGAAGCCCCTCAAGGCCCACTGTTTGAGTTCCTTCCCTCCCACTACCAAACCTGCTTTCCGCCAGGTGGCCTCCAGCCACCATCTTTACCATTAAGCAAGCCCACTCCCCCTATATTCCCTCCAAACAGTAATGGCAGCCAGTCAAGAGGAGGGAAGCTCACCACACCACACTCAAGTCTTAAAAAATCTCACATTCTATATTCCTCTAAAGCAGATCTCTTTGGGGGGGTGGAAACTTTAATCTGCCACCACCTCCAAAGCAGAATCTGAGGATTCTTACACAGTCTGGAACATTCTAGGCTTCAGTCCTCATGGGTGACAGCTGATAGGTTTGGCTCTTTTCCCAGGTCGATATGGCCTCCCAAATGTGAGCCACTCCCCAGATTCCAGCCACGAGTATGTTCATTGCCCAGCTGGGAACCCTAGTCCCTACGGTCCAGCATCCCTAGGGATATCATTTGGGTCCTATCACTCATAGGGCCACAAAATCATCCCTTCCCAGTATCCAAGGAAACTCCTTCAAACGCCCTCCTCCCTGAGTTGTCCCCTCCTACCTCCAAAACTAATCACTCATCTCCAGAACGGAGCACCCTCCCCCAAATATCACCCCAGATAAACCCTTCTTAATACCAAAACTCAGGTAAAAAGACACAAGTTTCAGGAGTTTCAGGAACACAAAGCAGGCCTCTCTTCCCTGGAGTGAAGAGGAGGTGAAGAGAAACCAACATCACTTCATTCCAATTCCTAATAACTCACCCTCTTACTCTACCATTTATAGAGCACAAACTATGTACCAGCCACAATGCTAAACTCTTTGCATGAGATCATTCAATCTACCACTGGCCTTATGCGGTAAGGGTTTTCATTCCCTATTTTGTAAAAGAGGATCTTTTCCAAATTCTTCCAGGCTAGTCAGTGTGGGAGCCAGGACTCCAACCCAGGGTGTCTAATTCCAAAGCCTAGGCTTTTGGATCCCTTGCTCTCCAGAACTAAGTCTTTCTTTAACCCCAGCCCCCTCCTTGGTTCCGCCTAGAAGTTTCATTCACACAACCCAATGAATGAGCTCTTGCAACTGACACAGTGACTAGTCAACTCTTTCCTAGCTTGGGGCCATGAGCCCTACCCACCTCAGGAATCTTCACTATGCACTCAGGTGAGATCCTTCCCTTCCTCCTCCTTTTCCAGCCCCCTATAGAAAGAAAAAGACACTTTCCACCAGAGAAGTCTCCTACAACCTGGTTCTTAATGTACATTCACTTCCTGGATTCCCATATTAACTCCAAGAAGCTGAGTTCACCATACTTACTAGATAAGTGGGGAAACTGAGACTCTCCAAGATCACAGAGCTAATACAGAACAGAGCCAGGGTTAGAATCCAGTCAATCCATTCCCAAAGCCCCTAAAACTGCCCTCATCATAGATGGAGAATCACCACACAGGAGAGGTAGTTCCCCCAGTATTGCTCACAGTCGTGCCCTGAGCCCGCACAGTGCCAGGCCCTGCACTAGTGGACTTTGCGCATTCTTCCAGAAAATTCTCACAAAAAGCCCATGAGGTAGGTAGTGTCATTGTGCCCACTTTACAGACGTGAAAACTGAGGTTTGGAGATGATAATCAACCTGTGCTATGTCAACTGAGAGCAGGCAGGTTCAGCCCCAGCTCTAGAGGCAAGAGCAGGTGGGATGGAGGGAGACAACTTCTCGGTAAAGCATGAGTGCTTGCTGGGTTTGTGGACCTTCCACTGATGAGCTTTAGGGGACCCATGAACCTCATGAGTTATGTGCAAATGTGTGTGTGCTTATTGGGCTGGGGGAAGAGAGAAGATCTATAGCTTTCAATATATTCTCAAAAAAAACCCTGATGACAAAATTGTTTAAAAAAAACTTTAACCTGCCACAGTGCCCAGCACACAAAAGGCACTCAATAATATTGGCAAATGAATAAACAAACTAATGAATAAGTGAGTCAACGAATGAGTGTGTGAGTGAATGAATGTTCCTCCATGCCCTAGGAGACACCACAAATGACCTAGGACACACTTGATCTGTATCTTTCGAGATGGTGAAAGCGATCCCAGGACCTGAGCCCAGTCCGCCCCCAGGTCCTTTCCCCCAATCCCAGAGGCCACAGCCAGGTGCTAAGACAAGTTCCAAAGAGATCCTTCCCCCGGCTTTCTCCCCACCTCCACTCCTGACAATGACCAGGCAGAGGCGGGAGTTGTGCAACTCAAATAATGAAGCTTTATTGTTTGCCAGGAGGGGGCAAGGGTGAGGCAGGACTCAAGTGTGAAGTGCTTGGGGGGCAAGAGAAGGGATCCCGCAGTAAGATCTTGTCCACGTGGGGGGCCTCCTAGGCCTGAGCAATGCCGAGCAGCCTCAGTTCTTGGTACGAAGAACCTGCTCGTGGGTGGACACCACCTTGCCATCGTGCACATCCATGACCTTGGTGCGGATCTGGCGACTGGTTGAGGTCACTGGGGAAGAGGGGACAGAAGCTATTACCGGCAGTGGAGAAATCAGGAGTGGGGAGACCAGGGAGTTGAGGGACTTAAATGAACGCTCTCCCTGCTGCCCTCTGTCCTGATTATCACTTTGCTCATGGCTCTTATCGCAGCACTGATACCATCAACACATTTTTTTTCAAACTAGAGCTCCCTAAGATCAGGAGCAGAGTCTGTGTCCTCAGAGTGGAGGCCCTGAAGAACTCAGACAGGACTGGTCCCAGCATGTGGGGGCCCTGTCCTTGGTGCTGACCACCAGAACCGTGGGGTCCGCCACAGACACTAGGTGACACAAGTAAAAAGTAGAGGCCACTAGCTACTGACTCTAAGGAAGATTTAGAAAATGGCTTCTTCTACCCAAGGAGGTTTATAAGGGACCCTGGGTGAGAAAACTCTAGCTCAACCCCTCAAAAAGCCAACTTCCTAGACCTGCTGGGAGACCGTAAGTGGTGATGAGTCCAGGCTTGGGGAGGAGGAAGGTCTTACCGTCTCTGGAGGACTGAGAGCCAGAGGAGAACTGGGAGGAGGAGAGGCTATGAAGACAGAAAAGGGCAAGATCGTTAGACACATGGAGTAGAGCAGGTGAATAGTGAGGGAGGGAGCAGGACTAGGATGGAGGGCTGGGCACTCACTGGGCGTCCTCGCCCTCCAGCAGGCGGCGGTAGGTGGCGATCTCCTGCTCCAGCCGCGTCTTCACGTCCAGCAGGATCTTGTACTCCTGATTCTGCTGCTCCATCTCGCAGCGCAGCTGGGCCAGCTGCTCCTCCACGTTGCCGATCAGGTCCTGGATCTGGGCCAGCTGCATGCAGTAGCGGCCTTTGGTCTCCTCCAGGCTGTTCTCCAGGGATGCTTTCTGTGAGGGAGGGAAAGATCAGGGATCAATGAGGGTAGTCACTCCCTCCCTCCTAGTCCTGATTCCAATCCATGCCTGGGAGCCCCCCTACCATGCTGAGCTGGGACTGCAGCTCGATCTCCAGGTTCTGCACAGTGCGCCGGAGCTCGGAGATCTCGCTCTTGCCGCTCTGCACCAGTTCGCTGTTGGTGGCCACCTCGCGGTTCAGCTCCTCTGTCTGCAGAAAAGAAAAAAATCATTCACACTAGAAGTTCCTGGAAGGCGGGTCTCCTGGGTCCCTTCCACCCAGGATAACACCCACCTTGCTGAAGAACCAGTCTTCGGCATCCTTGCGGTTCTTCTCCGCCATCTTCTCGTACTGGTCGCGCATCTCGTTCAGGATGCGGCTCAGGTCCACGCCAGGGGCGGCGTCCATCTCCACGTTGACATCTCCACCCACCTGGCCTCTCAGAGCGTTCATCTCCTGCACGACCAAAGCACAGTTCATGGTCAGGAGCCGCACTATGGCAGCCAGTTGGGGTTCCCCAGTCAGAGGCGTTCCTGGCCTGATCATTGCCCTCCCCCATCTCAATTCCATCACTTCCCTCCCAGCTCATCTTCTAAGCTGGCCCTCACCTCCTCGTGGTTCTTCCTCAGGTAGGCCAGCTCCTCCTTGAGGCTCTCGATCTGCATCTCCAGGTCGGCTCTGGCCAGGGTCAGCTCGTCCAGCACCCGGCGCAGCCCGTTGGTGTCGGCCTCCACGCTCATGCGCAGGTTCAGCTCTGTCTCGTACCTGGAATGACCCGAGACGAAAGGAATGAGACACCCATCCTGGCCACACGGAAGGCTTTGTTCTCAGCCCCCTGCAGCTTCTTCCCATAGCGGGCACCCTGTGGGTGGTTTAGGGAGTCAGTCTTGAAAATGGCATGGCTGGACACAGCGCCCATTGATGGCTCAGCTCTGAACATTCCTGGGGCCAGGGAATAAGGCAGTTCATCATGCTGTAGAATTCAGTTCTGGCCTCACAACCAATAGCATGCAGGCCTCCAAACTGACTGCCTCCTGCACTTCAAGGACAGGTGGGAAAATAGGGAACACCTCTCCCTAAAGCAATGGCACCCAAACCTGGCTGTGGATCAGAATCACTCAGGTAGCCTATTAAAAAATAACTGAATCAGAACTCCAAGGGTGGGGCCCAAGCATCTTGTATTTTTACAAGCACCCCAAGGGGTTCTCACGTGGCCATCCTGGCAACTCGTCAGCTCTGGTTAGGGAACACGAAAATGCCCCACCCTGGGGAGATGGGACATCCAGAGCCACCACTGCAAACTCACTTGGTCCGGAAGTCATCAGCAGCCAGGCGGGCATTGTCAATCTGCAGGAGGACGTTAGCATTGTCCACAGTGGCCGTGAGGATCTGCAAGTGGAGGGGACACAGGGGGTTGGTCAAACGGACATCACCAGCCAGATTTCACTGCAGCCTGCGTACATCAGGCCTTTGCTTTCCTGCTCTCACCTGAGTCTCCCCTTCTCCCGAAAGCCTTTGCCACAGCAGCCTAAAGAATTAGCCCCTGTAGTCCAGCTTTGACACAGGACTTTGATGACTCCTGGTCAGAAGAATGGATAGAAACAGCCCTGGCCTTGGAACCAAAAGCCCTTGAGTGCTGGTTCCTGGTTCTACCATGGATGGGTTGCAGGGACTCCCTACCTACAGAGCAGAGGAGTGACCTAAGGCTCTCCAGACTCCCTTCCTGGTCTGAATTCTCCTCTTTCTGCCTCAGCCAGCCCTGCCAGTCTTCAATATTCCTTTTCCAGCCTGCAAGAGCATGGGCCCTCAGGTGGGGCTTTCCCAAAAGAGGAGACCCAGCTAGCACAAGGGATGAGAAAAGAAGAGGCAGAAGAACAAGAACAAAGATTGAACCCCGGATTGTCTGGAGTTCCCTCCCTCATCCTCTAATTTACCTAATCTGCACAAGGCATCAGAACCAGACACCAAGAAGCAGGATCAGTGGGGAGGGCTTCCAGGGTGAGGTTGTAGCAGGGGGTAGAGGTGAGGCTGGAGTCAGGTGACACAAGTCCCCCAGGCTCCCTCCTGTGCAGGGCACATAAGGTGGGTCACCACTGATTGTCTCTGTGGAGTTTCTGTGCCCCCTCCCTGGCTGTGGGGAGGGGCCAGTGCCAGGGCTCATGGGCGGCAGCCGCCACAGCCCAGACTAATGAGCTAATGAGTGGTTTGGGTGTCTAGCCCGGTCCCGTTACAGCCTCGCTCCGCCCCTGCGCTGGGCAACAGGTAGCTGCATCCTGTGCTAGCAAGTGGGCGCAAGGGTTCTAGCCTCAGTGTAGGGATCCCCTATCTCACATGGCCTGGGGTCTGGAGCCCAGAAGGACATGAGCTGGGCTGGGGACACTGACCAGCTCTGCCGGAGGTGTTTGGAGCCAGAAGACGGGGATCTGGGGTTGGAGTCTGCCCTGTCGGATCTAAAGATGCCGACGGCCTGAGGCATCTACTGCTCCAGAGGGAGGTGAGGGCATGGCAAGTCCTGCGCCCAATCCACGCACCTTGTTCCTCAGGTCCTCGATGGTCTTGAAGTAGGGGCTGTAGTCCTTGGTCTCGGCGGGCCGCTGCCTCTGGTACCAGTCCCGGATCTTCACCTCCAGGTCGGTGTTGGCCTCCTCCAGGGCACGCACCTTGTCCAGGTAGGAGGCCAGGCGGTCGTTGAGGTTTTGCATGGTCACCTTTTCGCTGCCCACCAGGAGCCCATCCCCACCACCGAAGCCACCACCAAAGCCAGCACCGAAGCCAGCACCAAGGCCACCACCAAAGCCAGCGCCAAGGCCACCACCGTATCCTCCCCCAAACCCGCTCCCCAGGCCCCCACCGAAGCTGCTGCTGCTGCTGAAGCCACCGCCGTAGCCGCCCCCCAGGCCGCAGGCCCCCCCGGAGGAGTAGCGGGAGGTGGAGACCGACAGGCCTCCGTAGGCGCTGGGGGCCCGGCAGGACCCTCCGGCCAGGACAGAGGACACGCGGCTGGAGCCACCACCGATGCCACAGGAGCCCTTCATGGAGCTGGAGGAGGTGAACTGGCGGCTGCAGGTGGTCATGGTGCCAAGGACGGAAGTGAGTGAGCGAGCGAGCGAGCGAGTCGGCAGAGAGGAGAGAAAGGTGCTCAGGTAAGTTGGAATAGGATGTGGGTGCTTTATACTCCTGAGTAGGGGGCGGGACTGGCATTTTCCATTCCCCTTGGCTTTCATCACCCACAGGCCAGTGCCAACTCCCAGTCAAAGCCCTCCCCTCCCCCGCCCCATCACGTCTGTCATATTTTACTGGAAACTCATTGTTTAGGGTGTTTTTGGTTTCTTGTCCCGCCAGGCGTGATTCACATAGGAGGTGTGGGCCTGCAGGCTACACTTTCCCATCTGGTCCTGGGAGCCGCGGCCCTCGGGAGCCCTCATGCCGGGCTCAGCCAGGTGGCAGGGAGTAGGGCCTCTGCACCATAAACCTGGTGACCTGCGAGTTTCCCATGAACCAGGTGGGCCTCTGACATCCACCTAGAGGAAGCCCACCACTCCAGGGGGTACCTGGCAGGAGAAGTGCCAGCATGGCAAGGTTACGTGAGGCCCGGCGACACCCTCCCAGCATCACCATCTATAAAAAGAGACAAGTTCTTGGGGGTCTTGCCAGATCTGACCTGCTGGGCTGTGCTGTGCTAAGAAGCCTGTCACATCCCTGAAATATGCCCAGTCAGTCCGGCGGCTCAGGCTTCCACTCTGACATCCTCCCCTTGAAGGGAAACCCAGGCAGCTTTCCCCAGCCCTGGGCACAGACTCCAAGATCCTCCACACACCTGTGGCTGGACGCATGGCATTGGCTGGCCAAGAGCAGGTGGCCAAGGGCAGGTGGCATCTCAGGCCCAGCCAGAGCCGTGGCGAAAGAGCATGGAGTCAGACTGCGTCCTGGCTCTGCCATGTACCCCTGCGCCACCCAGGACCTGGTATTTCTCTGAGCCTCAGTTTGCTCATCTGTAAAGTGGGGTGAATATCATCTGCCCTGCCTGGTGCAGAGTCAGCTCTGAGGATCCACTGTGGTCGTGTATATGAAGGGGTTCGGTAAGCCAAGTGTGAAGTCGGTTAGCATTGCTGTAGCCTAGTCTGGGCCCAAAGAGGGTAGAGCAACAGCCCTGGAACAGGACAGAAAGGCCTTTTTCCTTCGAGCCCCAGGTGTCCCTCAGCTCCCAGGGCTGCTGCAGTGGGAGAGCCTGGCTCAGGCACCCTTACTGGAGCCCCTTGTGGAGCCGGCCTGCGGGATTTGGGGGTGGGAGGGAATGCAGACACCGGGAGTGGATGTGCAGGACCCTGACTCCTGAACCCCCTGAGGCTCAGGGGACATTTCCAGAGCTCCATTTGGCTCTGCCTTGAAGGTTTGCATATCTGGACCTCAGTTGCCCCGTGTCTCCCAGACAACCTCCAAAGCACCCCCTCCAGCCCCGCCCCGCCCTCCCGCCAGCCCCTCAGCTCCATGGACCCCAGCAGGCATGTTGGGAGGAATGCAGTCGTGTCTGGGGCTGCCTGACGCGTCCCATCTTCCCAGACAGGCCCCAACAGCCCCTCGCTGGAGGCTCCAACTCACTTCCTACGATCCGCTGCTCCCAGAAGGGAAGCAAAACCGCCCTCTTCCCCCCACCCCGACTGCCACCAAAGCAGATGCCAGTGAGCACCCCCTCGCCGGGGCTTAGGAGCTCAGAAGACAATGCTGAGACAGACACTTGAGGCTGTGGGCTCCCCAAATCTGCCGCCCAAGGACTTGCAAGGATGTGAGTAAGTAAGGGCCCCACCTCGCCCCACCCACCCCTGACAGACACTCTAATCTCCTTCCAGAGGATGGTCCCCCACCCTGGCCCAGCCCTACAACTTCCCCAGCGAGAGGCAGCAGGGATTTTGGCTGAGGGACAGATGCATTTGTTAGGAGACATATTGCTATCAGGTGGGGCAGGGGGGCACTTACCAGAGAAAAAATGCAGCACCCACAGGGACCTGGGGAGCGGAGTGGGTGCAGAGCCCAACACCAGCTTTCTCCATGCTGCCCACCACCCTGTCTCCCTCCACTGCGGGCAACCACGGATAAAATCCCTAAAGCAGAGGACACAGGAAAAGCTTTCCTCCCCCACCCTTACACCTGATTCAGGGGAGCCCAAAGAGGCTCCTTCCTTGCCAGCCTCCGAGGGAATCGAAAAGTAAAGAGGGTAGGGAACCCATGACATATAAGTTCATGCATACAATCTAAGAAGAGACCTTGCCAGCCCTCCTTGTCCTTACGGACCCTTGAACCCCAGCATGGAATATAAGTCTGATCTCCCGCCAGCCCCACCCTGCCAGTACCCACGATTAGAACCCTGGCCCAGATCCTGGGACTAAGCCCTGCAGACATGGAACCAGGCACAAATGGTCTAGTCTGGTGCTCACGACATTGGGAGGAGAGGCGGCTTTCTGGGGCAGCAGGGACTCATGGGAAGGGGGCTTGTCAGCCGGGCCCCGGACTCCTAGACAGGCTTTGTACCTGCCCCAGCTGTCCCAAGAAGGAGGGGGCAGAAGAGGCGCCTGGGGCGGTGTCTCCTGCGGTCGGTGAGTCTCCCTGCCAGCCTGCAGGGGGGGACCAAAGCCAATCCAAACAGGTGAGGCCGCAGAGCCGGGCAGCCCCCCACAGAGCCCACATTGTGTGCTGAGGATGGGCTTGGCACCTGGGGATGGGTTCCCAAAGAAGGAGGGGAACTTATGACATCCCAGTCCGAGGGGAGAGGCACGGCCCCTGTCTTCAGAGCCCAGTCTAATGGAAGAGACGGTCCCTGGCACTAGGAAGCCCTCAGCCTGCAAGGAAAAAGAGGATACACATCAAAACTACTTAAGATGAGGACAAACAGAAGAAAAGTGTGACCCGTATGTATTCGTTTCCTGGGACTGCCGTAACAGATCCGCACAAATGTGGGTTAGAACGACAGACGTGTATCTCTCGCTGTTCTGGAAGCCAGAAGTCCAAAATCAAGGTGTCGGTGGGGCCACGCTCCCTCTGGAGGCTCTAGGGGAGAGCCCTTACTTACTCTTCCGGCTTTTGGTGGCTCCTTGCATTCCTTGGTTTGTGGCAACAAAACCCTAATCTCTGCCTCCACATCTTCACATAGCCTTTTGTGTCTGTGCCTGTCTCTCTGTGTCCTTTTCTGTCACTTTTAAGGACACTCATTGGGGGGGCGCCTGGGTGGCTCAGTCAGTTAAGCATCTGCCTTCGGCTCGGGTCATGATCCCAGGGTCCTAGGATCGAGCCCCACGTTGGGCTCCCTGCTCAGACGGGAGCCGGCTTCTCCTTCTCCCACTCCCCTCACTTGTGCTAAGTCGAATAAATAAGTAAAATCTAAAAAAACAAAAAAAAAAAAAAACAAAAACGGACACTCGTCGGGTTTGGTGTTCACCCTAACCCAATATGATCTCATCTCAATTCGTGCCATAATGACATCTGCAAAGACCCTATTTCTAAATAAGGTCACACATTCCAAGGTTCTGGTGGACGTGATTTTGCAGGGGACACTGTTCGAAGGACCCACTACACGTGTGACAGACCAGGGGCTAGCCACATTGCAGGGGTGGGGGTGGACACTTGGTGGAGGAATGACTGTAATGAGAGTGGGCAGGGCCTGTCCGGAAGACTTCTGGGGGCAGCTGGGAGCTCAACATAGAAGGGCGCTGGGGAATGCGGCAGCAGAGAGACAGAATTCTCAGGTGTCCGGGCCACTCTTCCCACCACCTGATTTCTCTGGGCCCTTTACACATAGACAACTGCTCTGAAGAGAGATCTTTATTATTTTTGTTTTGACATTTTTTTAAAGATTTTATTTATTTATTTGATACAGAGAGGGAGAGAGAGCCCGGGCGTGCACAAGCAGGGGGAGGGACAGAAGGAGAGGGAGAAACAGACTCCTTGCTGAGCAGGGAGCCCCATGCAGGGCTCGATCCCACGACCTGGGATCATGACCTGAGCCGAAGGCAGATGCTTAACCTACTGAGCCACCCAGTGCCCCTGTTTTTTAAATTTTTATTTTGAAATCAAAAAAATTGCAAAAATAGTACAAAGAGCTCACGTGCACCCTTCCCCCAGCTTCCCCAACAGGGTCATGCTGCGTAAACATTGCACAGCTATCAAAACAAATAAATTCACATTAACCCAACGCTGTTAATTAACTACAGACTTTATTGGAATTTCTGGCTTTTCTACTGTCCCTTTTCTGTGGCAGGATGGCATATTCCGTTGGTTATCAGGTCAGCTTGGTCTCTTCTGGTCTGTGACAGCTCTTCAGTCCGTCCTTGTCTTTCATGGCCTTGACAGTTTGGAAGAGGCCTAGTCAGTTATTTTGTAGAATATCCCTCGGTTTGGGTTTCCCTGATATTTTTCTCAACACCAGTTGGAGGTTATGCATTTCGGCAAGAAAACCACAGAAATGATGTGTCCTTGTCAGTGCATTGCCTCAGGCATAGAAGACATATATTGAATGGGTTTATTGCTGTCTGTTGGTTAAGGTAGTGTTTGCTGAATTTCTCTGTTGTAGCATTACTATTTTTCGCACTGAAAAATATTAAAAAATACCCTGCAGAAGATACTTGGAGACTGTGCAATCATACTGTTTCTCCTTCAGCTTTTTTTTTTTTTTTGCACTAATTCTGCGTCCATTAGCGGTGGGAAAGAGCTCTTGATACCCAGTGAGCTTGAGAGCCTCATTTGCCCTGGACTCCTTGAGGGACTGTGGCTTTTGGGAAACACTTTGGGGAAGGGGGTCCAGGCCCAAGAAAGAACTCTTTCTTCCTCTCTCATCCAGTCCCAAAGCCAGACTGGGCCTCCCCGAACCCTCTCTGTACCCTAACACACTCCCAGGCCACTGCCCTTGAAGACACACCAGCCATTTCTGTAGTCATTGATGTCCAGAGTCTTTTCCCAGTACCCCACCAGCCTGGAGGAAAGAAGGGGACAGTCAGGGTCTTCCCGAGGTCACAGGTAGGAAGTCTGAGGCCCAGAGAGGCTCATAGCCAAATGACTAGTTAGAGCCCTCCTTGTGATTCTCAGATGTCTGCTGGGGGCCAGGCTTCTCCTCTCCTCCCAGCAGAGTTCTGTATCCCTTGCCCTTTCTTTCCTGTCCCTCCACACCCTTCCCTGTCCCCCCCCCCTCCGCCGCTTTCACTTGGCCCATCCCTTTCCCCGCCAAGTCCCAGCCATCTGTCTGCCTGTAGCAAGGGTAAATTCTCCTAGAGTCGAGGGCTGTCACTTCTAGGAATGACATACTGGGACCTGTGCTGACCTGGAGCTCAACTTCTGCCTCCAGAAAGACTGGGCTAGCATGGGGACAGGGAGCAGGCTGGCAGGTAGGATTGCAGGCACAGGAAGCAACCGAGAGCCTGGAGCACCTCCTCGAGGCCTCATGTCCCCGTTCCCCTAGAAAGGTCTGCCGCCCACTGGTTTCCCAGGCCAGCCTGCCCATCTGGGCCTTGTCCTTGTGAGAGCCTGCGCTGACACAACAGAGGGGCCGAGCCAAGTGTTTCAGTGTCCACGGCCTTGTCTGTACCTGCCGGCTGCTGAAGACGACAGGACAGAAATCGGCTGTCCACGTGATAGATGCAGGAGGCTCAGAGGTTGAGGTAATTCCCAAGGTCCGAGGACAGAAAGCCGCTCAGCCAGGACTCGGTCCCAGCCGTGTCTGGCTCTGAGCCTCCCTTTTCAATGACAGGCCCCTCCTGATAAAGGGTCCCCGAAAGTCAGAGCCAAAAAGGGCCTCAGGAGTCGTATAAACCAGCCTCTTAACTTTACAGATGGGAAAACTGAGGCCCCAAGAGGGAAAGAGTCATGTCCAAAGTCCCACAGAGCCTGCTTTGCAAGTGCAAAATGTTTAACAAGTGCCTTCCAGAAATCCGAGCTAGGGAGATTGAGAATATGTGGGGTGAAAAGAGCTGTGCCTGCACCCCAGCATCACATTTAGGTTGTTAAGAATATGAAGGGTTAGGTAGCCAAAGCCCAGCAACAGATGGGTTCACTAACCATCTATTAGCTTCAGGGAAAGTAAGATTTACCTTCTCTAGCCAATTACCCATAATGCTCCTGAAAACTGAGCCCCACCCACTATAGCCCAGTCCCCTCACCAACCCCTCCATCCCCACCCATTTTCCAGCCTCTGCCTGAATTTCCACTTCTGTCTTCCCTTCCTGCCCAAATTCTTCATGTTCTTTAAGGCCAAGCCTCAGTTCAACACACAGATTTAAGATATAGTTTCTGCAGACTGTGTGGCGTAAAGTAGATGAAAGATAAACAAAAGGGAGAGAGGAAAGGAGGAAGAGGGGAATGGGAAGATTGGTAAGGGAATGTGAAAGGATGCATGGGATGGGTGGATGGATGGACAGATGGATAAGTGGATGGGCAGATGTATAGATGGATGGATGGGCAGGTAGGTGGGCGGGTGGATGGATGGATGGATGGATGGATGGATGGATGGATGGATGAACTGGCAGGTGCGTGGGCAGATGGATGGATGGTTGAGAGGAAGGCTAATGGATGAAAATAGAAGAAGGGAAGGTGGATAGATGGTGGATGGGTAGGTGGGTAAAGGATGGATGGAAAACAGAGAAAAGGCAGTCATCCCACCCATCCCAGGGTGGGCAAGCATCCTACAGGAGTTCTCAACTCAGCTGAACCTTGACGATGAACAGATGCTGAGCAAGAAAGGAAGTGAGGAAGGACATCCCGTTCACTCACCAGAGCAAAGACTCAGGGGCATGGGGCACTGGTCCGAGGAAAGTGTGGCACCAAAGCGTTGCAACAGCGCAGAGCTGAACCGCCTGGCGGAACTGAGAACAGAGGTCGGGGGATACACGTGGATCACAGACTTCATCCTAACAACACTGGGGGGACCGAAGGTTCTACACAGGGGACTGACACTGTCAGGTGTGTCTCACAAAGGCCCCTCTGGTGTCCATGTGGAACATACGTTGGGAGAAGGGACAGAAAAGGGAAAACCAGGAAGATGCTGCCTTGCCATTATCCAGGGAAGGGATGGGGTCGCCTCACACCTCTCCTCTGCCAGGAAGGCCCACGCCATCACCTGGATCACCTGGCTTTCCACTTCTCAGCCTTCCCACTGCCTCTGTGATGTGTGCCACCCCCCAGGAGACCTTACTACAGTGCCTGAGGGGGCCACAAAGTGTCTCTCACATAGCAGGTGCTCGGCATGTTAACTTACTATAATTATTCCAGCCTGATGGGGGAGACACAGCCCTTGTCCTTGGGGATGTCCAGTCTGATGGGGGAGGACAAATGAGTGTAGAGCTTTCTCTGCTCTCTAAGGGGAGGCCAGAGCCAAGGAGCCGCCAGGTGGGGTGGGTAGTACATAGAAGACTTCTTGGAAACGGTGCGTTTGACTCAGGTTTTGAAAGAAGGAAGAGCCTTGCATGGGTGGAGTGGGGAGAGGGCATTCCCAGGCAGGGGCGTGGCTGTGGGAATTCCAGTGCCAACAGTGAGTCGAGAGGAACGTCAGCACCTAAGCTGAATGGCTGTGTCAGGAGTCTCAAGCTATGGGGCCAGGAGAACAAAGAGCAAGGGAAGGAAAGGAAAGCAGTGGCCCAGTAGTTCCAGCCTCATGAGTAGAAAGAATAGGTGGCTGGGTCCTAATCTCAGTGCCCTGCTGCCCTCCCCCAGACTGAGCCATCATGTGGGACTGAGGAAGGCTCAGGGCCTCCCAAATCAGTCAGACCAGGGTTCCAGGCAGGCCTCCCCCACTGACCAGCCATGTGACCTTGGACAGGTCACTGCAGCCCTCCCAGCGAGTTTCCTATCAAATGCGCATAGCAGTTCCTACCTCGCAGGATTATTGAGAGGACTAGATTATTCATGGCAAGTGGCCAGCATGGTGTTTGGCACAGAGTAAACGTTTGGCAAAAAGTTCTCTTAAAGTAAGCCCTCGAGTTGGACCCGTGGGGGACGGGAGTAAGCTCAAATGGGGGACAGGTGTCGAAACGCAGGCAAAGACAGAGTCAAAGAACAAAGAGGGTCCAGGATAGTGCTGGGCAGCGGAGTGGCAAGAGGAGGGAGGCCTCGGGAGAGCTGCTGAGGCCAGCAGACCAAGTGGTGAGCTGCTGAGTCTGTGAGCGCCCAGCCAGGGTGGAGTCTATGGGAATGGGCAGGCCCGGAAGTCCTGCCGGGAAGGAGTCAGCAGGATAGTTTGGGTGTGAGGGGAGAAGGCATGGGAGCTGCCATGAGGCCCACATTCTGAGGATGGAGGCCCAGCACTGCCTCCCCTGCCTGGGAGTGAAGGGGACAGGGAAGCAGGAGCTCAGGAGTTCTGGTGACGCCCCAAGGCCAGGGAAGCCCCCCAGCCACTCAGCATCACCTAGAGCCTGGCTCTTCTCCTCCCAGCCCTGGCTATCAGTGCAATGGGGGTGACATCTGTGCGTCCACATGCACACACACACACACCCCACACCATTTCTATGTCACTCACTTCCAAAAGAGGGGGCTGGGTCAGCTTATGATAAAAGGCACATATATAATAAACCTGAACATAACCAGCAAGGGTTGAAGTCAAATCAAAATTAGGTAATAGGGCACACTGATAAACATGTTTTGGTTGCAAGCAATGGAACTTGAATTCGTTTCAAAAAGAAGCAATTCATTGACTCATTGTTCTCTCCCACTCTCCCCTCCTGCCCCGACACAGGCGTACAAACACACACATACACGCACACCCCTTGGCCTTGATCTGCCTCCTGGCTTCACCTGCACATGCCAGCCACCCCCATGAGGCTGGAACCTTAGTTGAGGCAGCCCTGAACTCACCCTTCAGCCTCACGGCCAGAGAGGATTGGCTCAAATTTGACAAACCCCAGGAAGGATTGATACAGCCGGTGGTCAGAATCTTATATGACCAACCCAGCAGGCAGACCTGCCCTCCGTCCATGACCAAAGAAAAGGGATCTGACATCAGAAGAAGGAAGGCACAGATTTGGCCCCAACCTCTGCAAGCTAAGCAGCTACCCCAGCGCGTGCCCACTGCCAAACTATAGGGAAGAGGCTGCGAACCCCGACACGTGTATCTGGGTTTCCTGGCGGCCAAGACAAAAAGAAAGACCTAATGGAACATGACACTTCACTAACTAAGAAGGAGGCATATATATATATATTTTTTTAAGATTTTATTTATTTATTTGACAGAGACAGCCAGCGAGAGAGGGAACACAAGCAGGGGGAGTGGGAGAGGAAGAAGCAGACTCCCAGCGGAGGAGCCCGATGCGGGGCTCGATCCCAGAACGCCGGGATCACGCCCTGAGCCGAAGGCAGACGCTTAACGTCTGTGCCACCCAGGCGCCCCAAGAAGGAGGCATATCTGATTGTCCAGAGACACAAACGTCTTCTAAGTTCTGCAGTCTGAGAAAAATCTATCTTCAGAGATTCTGAAGGATGCGAAGAGGTTCTGTTTACTGAGTCCCACGCTGCCCAGCACCGTGCTAGACTTTGCCACTGACTCTCATTTAACCTTACAAACCCCCTTGCGGAAGGCGTTACTGTGTCCGTGTTATAGACAGAGAGAGGTAAAGGCAGGGAAGCTCCACTGGGCCTTAGTCCCCAAGGGCCAAGCACCTCCCAGCTGCCCCTGAATAGGTAGGTGCCCCAAAAGTGCTGATGTGCTCCCTAAAGCCAGGTTTCCTAAACCTGGCAGCATGGTGGCCTGCCTCCTGTAAGCACCGAGCTCCGGCCACTTCTCTGGGGCACTTACTGGCCAGACTTCCAGCTGTCGGCACCAGAGACCTCTGCCTGAGGGCCTTCTCTGGCCACCAGAGCCCATTCTGCCTGTGCACGGGGCAGACTGTGGTGCTGGTAAGTTAGCACCACTCCCCTGCCTGAGAGCCCCCTCAACCTGCCAGGATGGGGGGATAAATACCCCAGCTCCCTCGTCCTCTGGGAGGAACTCTGAGGTGCTTATTCGTCACTGTCCCTAAGAATTGTGCTACGGTGGTCCACAGTGTTCACCTGCTGGATCACACACCCCTTATTAGCTTCCTGCCTTTCCCTGTCCCACCTACCCCCTCCCTAACAGTGTTTCATGAGACTGCACCCACATACACTTCTTGCACTTGAGTTCTTGTTTAAGGATCTGCTTCTGGAACCGAAAACAAGGCACCTGAGAGGGGAAATATATATATTATACATACTATATTCTACTAATATATAAAATATATTATCTTATATACATTATAATAGAATAATAAATATTATAAATCGTACTAATATAAGGGATGTATAACACTTAACTTACAAATAAGAAGAATACTCTTTATTATAAATTCCACATAGTCCATTGATCTCCATGGGATGCTTTCACTGATTTTTGCCAAGCTCTTGCAACCTGTAGCGGCAATCGACAAGCAAGTATAGTTCCGACATGAATGCTAGTTGAAATTTTTGTCTATGTCGAGGAGGAAGATCAAAGAGAAACAACACAGACATATGCCCTAACTTGAGCCATTCATCAATGATGCAAGTGACTTCTTTGCTGAACCAGAGTTCAAATACAGAAAGCGTGTTTTCTTATAGTTTTTGCTATTAACAATGCAACAGCTAGAGGCATGACACACTTTTAAGATTAGTCTGCATTATTTTTAACATTTTTGCTTAACATATTTAAGTCTAGGTTTTCTTAAGTCTAGATAATCAATAAACGCAACAAATCTAGCCCTGATTTGCAGCATTTACCATTTTCATGGTGTAAATACTCTACGGCCTCACCTAGGGGAGGAGGGGGAGGGGTGGGGGAGGGGCTGCCCAGGAAGAGCTTGGCCACAATAGGCACCACCCACCCTGAGCCCAGCACAGTTCCTGGCCCCGAGCAGCCCCTTGTGCACGTGGGCTGAGCTCACTTTGCTCCTGCAGGACCTCGCCCTCTCTGCAAACTTGATCAAGTCCAGCGCGGCCAGGGGGCCGCTCATCCGGAAGATCCACACAGAGGCGGCAGCCTACCTGATAGCCTACCTACCAGTCATGCACCCTTAAGCAGGTGGCTCAGCCTCCCTGAGCCTCAGTTTCCTCACCTGTAAAATGGGATGAGGATGGGGCAGGAACATAGCGAGGAGTCTTGGCAGAGAGCGGGCAGGAAGAAGACATTTGCTCCAATTCAGCCTTAGAAGGCAGGACACAACTACAGTCCCCAGCCTTGCTGCAAGCACCAAACGTAATAACGGGTCCTCTTCAGGTCGATACGAATACCCTAAATTCACAGAAGAAGGAACTGAAATTCAGAGATGAAGGGATCAGCCAGGGTCATACTCCAGGCCCAACCCCAGACTGACCTCTTGCCTCCTTCCACTATTCCACAATACCCTCTGCAAGGGGCTACAGTCTAAATTTAGGGGTGTGTTTTTTCCCCTTTTGGTTATCACTTTTGATTTGTGTAGTCATATTATTATCTAAATACAAAGTTAATTTAAAATCTATTAGATGGTGTCACAAGCTACAACACAGGTGAACCCTAAGGCACATTATGCTGTATGAAATAAGGCAGTCACGAAAAGGATTAATATTGTGTGACTCCACTCATGAAAGACCTAAAGTAGTCAGAAGCACGGACGCAGGAAGTAGAAGGTTAGCAAGGGCTGAGGCCAGGGACAAACGGGACTTGGGGCTTAGTGAGTAGAGAGCTTGCATCTGTTGCACAACATTGTGAATATATTTAACACTACTGAACTCCACACTTACAAATTATTAAAATTGTAAAAAAAAAAAAAAACGACTCTATTACATGGTAATATAAAATTGACAGTCCAGGATATTGGTGTGTGCAATCTGGTTTTTTTATTCTTTCTTTTTTTTTAAGTTATTTTAAGTAATCTCTACACCCAACCTGGGGCCCGAATTCACAACCCCAAGATCCAGAGTTGCAGGCTCTACCAACTGACCCAGCCAGACGCCCAGGCTTTTAACTAGGATGTTGATGTGGTATTCAACAAATGAACTGATCTTATGGTGTTTAAATTTTTTATTTGCTTTCTCTGTTCGTATGCACACAGACACAATTTTATGGATAGGTCTAAAAGTGGGTGCACTTTTTTTTTTCTTTCCTCTTTGCTTGGATCTCTTCTTTCCCTCTACTCTCCCCTACACCCACCTCAGCCTCCCACCCTACCCCCAAGGTAACCCGTGTTAAGGACATATGTACCCTTTCATATTTTGGGAGCTCATATATACAGACACACATATGCATTGACATAAATGCGGGACTGGGTTTGTTTATTCACACAAGTGGGATCAATGTACTACCAGCACTTTTCTGCATCGTGCGCTGATTTCCCTTTCCCCCATACCTCGGGGAATCTCTTCTTGTCGTCCGACATAGCTCCAATTTATTGACTGTGGAGGCTGCTTAATATTCCATAGTATGAGTGAACCCCTCTTTGCTCAGCTATAGACTACCGTTGCGTAGTCACTTTGTTTTCCTTTTTTGGTCACTGTAAATAATACAGCGAAAAATACCCTTGCACCTGTGTCCTTTTATACTAGCCTCTTATTTCTATGACTGTATTCATTTAATACCAAAGCCCTTTGATCGTTTAAAAATTCTCTCTGACGTGTGTTCACGCATAACGAAGCCAGAAAGGAGCCTGAGAGAAGGAAAACTCTGGGGACAGAACATTGGATGAATGTGTGTTTTTTGTATTTTTGTTTACGTTATCGCACTATTCATATGGCAGATAAAAGCTACCTGTTTTATGTGTAATAATCTTATAACCATAGGACAGAAAGGGACTCCAGACACCAGCAATGTGTTCACAGGGAGTCAAGACCGAAATGGGCTCTCTTTCTAAATGGCTGACATCTTTGCTTTAACACCCCTTGACCTGCTCAAAGCCCTGAAGGGGTCCTGGACTGTTGCGGGGAGGGGGATGCAGAGCTACGTCCACCTGGGGCAATGACCACACAGCACATCAGAGAAAGGGCCACAGAAAGGGCTCTACTGTCTTGGTGCCTCAGCCCTGGCAAGACCAGGCTCCCGTCCTCCCACGGCTCAGGAAGAAACTAGCTTTCTCTTCCATGCGGGAAGAGAACCTACCATGGCGGCCATCTTGTACAACAGGACAGGGGCGTGTGGAATCCAGAGAAGCCTGTCCTTAAGAAACTTGCTTCTGGGGCGCCTGGGGGCTCAGTCGGTGAAGCATCTGCCTTCTGCTCAGGTCATGATCTCAGTGCCCCAGGATCAAACCCTGCATCCTCGGCCCCTCCCGCCTGCTCATGCACTTGTGGTCTCTCTCTCACTCGCTCTCCAATAAATAAATAAAATCTTGAAAAGAAAAGAAAAGAAAAGAAAAGAAAAGAAAAGAAAAGAAAAGAAAAGAAGGAAGGAAGGAAAAGAAACTTGCTTCTGATTCCATGGAAACCTGAAAAATCAGAGGTCTGTAGCCCAAACCCAAGGCCTGACTCCACCAGTCCTTACTGAGTGTCCCAGAGGCGCTGGGTGCTAAGGGTTGTGAGGACCAGCAAAACAAAAAGCTTCATTTGTGTTTATGTCTCAGAAACCTGTGAGAAGGTCTTAAACAACAACCCTCAGAGGCGGGAAGACAAACAGAAGAAATGGCTTATCTCAGACACCGGGAGGGACACTGTGCTGTTATGGCCCTCCGAAACAATGGGCCCAAAGAAGGCAAAAGCTGACGGGCTTACCACTCATCTATTTACATCAGCAGATACACTTTATGGGCTATCATTAATTCTCACTCCAGCCATTGTTTCAGCTCTTCATGCAATTATCTAAAACAATATTTCACAAACTTTGACACTAACTCAAGCATAAAGAATCTGAGGGTGTGTTCAAAATAAAGTTACAAGACATGGACGGCACTGGAGGAGATAATGCTAAGTGAAATAAGTCAAGCAGAGAAAGACGACTATCATATGATTTCTCTCATCTATGGAACATAAGAACTAGAATGATCAGTAGGGGAAGAAAGGGATAAAGAAAGGGGGGGTAATCAGAAGGGGGAATGAAACATGAGAGACTATGGACCATGAGAAACAAACTGAGGACTACAGAGGGGAGGGGGGTGGGGGAATGGGATAGACCGGTGATGGGTAGTAAGGAGGGCACGTATTGCATGGTGCACTGGGTGTTATACACAACTAATGAATCATCGAGCCTTACATCGAAAACCGGGGATGTACTGTATGGTGACTAACATAATATAATAAAAAATCATTATAAAAAAATAAATAAATAAAAATAAAGTTACAAGAAACATTCGGGAGCGCTCAACCTCTTCATCTCCGGTGCCAGGATCTTAGGAAACGGGAAAGGCCAGGCAAGAGCAGCATGCCGTCTGATTCGGGACTTGAATCTTAGCCTGGGGAACCCAAGCCGCAAGTCCCTTCCGGGTGGAAAAGCTAGTTCCCTTGTTGAAGGGGAAGCTCACATTTCTGCCTTGATATCATCCTTTAAAAGGGGTTCATGTTTTGTTTCCACAGGTGTTGACAATGAAAGGGAGAAACGTGCTTTCTGCTCTCAGGTAGTTTCACTAACTAGGTAGGAGACCCTAACAAAGCTTTTTTTTTTTTCCCCTTCATTAGTTGGGCCCTAAGTTTTCCCATCTGTCAAATGGAGGCCTTTTTTTCCAGAAGGTTCGCTAATGGGCAATAGGCACCATGAAGATGCGGGCGCGGACAGCTCTGTTAGGTAGAGGGCGTTCTGCGAACTCTGCTCTGGTGTCTTTTTTTTTTTTTTTAAGATTTTTTAATTTATTTATTTGACAGAGAGAGACAGCCAGCGAGAGAGGGGACACAAGCAGGGGGAGTGGGAGAGGAAGAAGAAGGCTCCCAGTGGAGGAGCCTGATGTGGGACCCAATCCCGGAACACCGGGATCACGCCCTGAGCCGAAGGCTGACGCTTAAGGACTGCGCCACCCAGGCGCCCCATCTGCTCTGGTGTTTTGAGACAGAACAGCTCATTAGCATGTGATCCAGCTCAGGGGTTTTAGCAACCCAGGCCGGGCCTCTATCTCAGTGCAAGAGTCCTTCCATAAGGTCAGCTTTAAAAGTGACAGATGAATTAATTAACAACAGAGATTTCTAAAAGATAATACTCGAAGTTGGTGAGCAGGTTTTGAAATAGGCACTCTCGTTCCCTGCTAGTAAAATATGTAAATGGTACTACTTCTCTTGAAATCAACTGGACAGTACAAGTCGAGACCCTTAAAACATTCATTAGCTTCTCACCTAGTAATTACACTTCTGGGAATCAAGCCTAAGAAAATCATGCAAAATATTTATAAAAGCTTTGTGTAGAAAGATGTTATTGCTGTAATATTTTAATTTGCAACAGCAACAACAACAAAAAAACAGTGGAAATAGCATTGAAATGTATCACACTTTTAATAACACAGGAAAGTACTTCTCTTAAAATAGTGATAAAAACTGAATGCAAAATGATACAGTGTGATTGTAGATGATAGATAGATAGATAGATAGATAGATAGATAGATAGACAGATAGACCTGTAATATATATATGAAAGAAACTCACCAAAATGTCATTAGTGGTTGCCTTTGGATATTGGGATTTGGGTTTCAATCTGAATCATAACCTCACCTATGGCGTAGAAGACAGGATCTATGACCATAAACAAGGAGACATGTTTGCTGAACAACCAACAATGATCATGCATTACAGAGTGATGAATCAGACTCAGCAGCCTTGAAAGATGAAAAATATTTTGCCATGAAAGCAGGGACTTCAGATGACACTGGAGGTTAAATGTGTCATTTATCACCACCCCTCTAAACACCCGTGTAAATGGATCAAACCTGTATGGGACAAAGAGAACAAGAGAAGGGATTACAGTAACAAAATTTTGGAATCTAGAAAACAAACAAAAAAGTAATCTTCAGAGAGAAGCCAAGAAGCAAGCAGATTCACAGAGTGGGACCCTGGGAAGCCTCTGAAATAGGAGGCACCAGGCACCTCTGAAGGTGGAGGGCAGGTGGGCTAGAAACAGGAGGACAAGTGGGTCAAAAGTCTGCATAAAAAGCAGGGATACCTCCATAGCTCCTTTCTACCCCAACCCCACCGGATGTCAACCATTCCTCCTTTACCCCAGGAGAAACTGGAAATGTACTCTGGAGAATTTACCCAGAGGGACTAAACCCTGAGGGACCGAGCCCAGCTTGGGCAAGGGTGAGGTAATAAACTGACTTAAGTCAGATTAACTGAGACTGAGACCCTCTCAGTCCCCTTCCTCCACATAACTTCCTGAAAGCTGGGAGCTTTTCATGAGCCAGGCAGGAAATTAGAGGCATCCTTCCTGAGGAAGACCCTACCTGAGAGAAAAGGCCTACAGATATTGACATTTGGGGTCCCCCAATAAAACAGTGTATTCTCCACCAGATTATTCTATAGTGAGCCTCAGCAGGGGAAAAGCCCCCTGCTGTACACACACATTCACATTCCAATCAGCTTCTTAGTGACTTACCCTTTTCTTTTTTCTTCTTTTTTCAAGATTTTTTATTTATTTATCTGACAGAGAGAGTGAGGCAGCAAGAGAAGAAACACAAGCAGGGGGAGTGGGAGAGGGAGAAGCAGGGCCCCGCTGAGCAGGGAGCCTGATGCAAGAACACTGGGATCATGACCTGAGCTGAAGACAGACACTCAACGGCTGAGCCACCCAGGCGCCCCTTGTGAGTTACTCTTAAATATTAACCGAAGACCAAGAACCACAGGTGTGTGAGGGAAGCCTGTGGCATAAAGGACAGTGGCAAGACAAAGCAGGAAAAAGGCAGCTGAGAGGAAACTGAAATTATAATGGAAATGGAAGAATTGTTAACGCCATGATCAACAGGCTTAACAAGGTAAAGGGAAATTTTGTGTCTTGAACAAGAACAAGAGCCCTTTTTTTTTTAAGATTTTATTTATTTATTTGACAGAGATAGAGACAGCCAGCGAGAGAGGGAACACAGGAACGGGGAGTGGGAGAGGAAGAAGCAGGCTCATAGCGGAGGAGCCTGATGTGGGACTTGATCCCATAACGCTGGGATCACGCCCTGAGCCGAAGGCAGACGCTTAACCGCTGTGCCACCCAGGCGCCCCTAAGAGCCCATTTTTTTAAAAAGTATCCAGAGCTACTAAAATGTATCCAATTTTTTAAAAACTAAACAATAAGATTAGATAGCAAAGTTTAGGAAAATCTCAGAAAGCCAAAAAAAAAAAAAAAAGAAAGAAAAGAAAAGTTAGATGAAAAATAGAATGAATTACATAGGAAAAAGAAAAGTTCCAAAAAAAGAGAAAATGAAGGGGAGGAAATCATGAAATAAATAGAAAATTTCCCGGAAATATTCTGAAAAACATGAATTTCTGCTCTGAAAGATGCTGCCGAGTGCCCAATCCAACAGATCCAACCCAGCCACATGGAGGCAGAACCTGTGATACTGCAGCCTGCTAGAGAGCAAGAGAAGAGCCTAAAAGCTCTGGGGGAAGGGGTGGGAATCAGATAGCATAAAATATCTAGAATCAAAATAGCATCAGACTTCTCAGCAGCAACACCGGAAGCCAGGAAATAGTGACACAATACCTTCGAAGCGCGGAGGGAGAATTATTTGCAACCTAGAATTTCATACCCAGCCAAACTATCAGTCAAGAATGGGAGTAGACTAATGATGTTTTCAGACGTGAAAAGTCTACGCATCTTGTCTCAGGAAATTGCTAGAGGATGTGTTTCCCTAAAATGAAGAGGGAAGAAAAGAAGAAAGGAGGCATGGGATCCAGAAAGAGGGAAGCAACACAGAAAGAAGGGATATCCAAGAGGACAGTGAAGGAAAATTCCGGGATGACCGAAGGCAGAGAGAGCACCCAGAACATGCTGGAGGAGGACAGTGGGCTCCAGGAGAAATACCTTCAAGAAGATAAAACTGATGGAATACTCTGTGTTTTGACATATTAGGAGGAGACCTATACTTCTGGCGGTGAACTAGGGAATACATTTAGGTTAGGTACATAGAAAACCTCAGCAAATTGAAACAGATGTTTATTCCAAAGAAGTGTAATATAGTATAAAATACTTTTGACTGTAAAGAATAAATAGTCATGATACTGTAAAATTAAACATTTCTCTAGTGAAAATATGGATATATTGAGAGGGTAGGAAGAAGCAGGGAGGGGCAATGTTGTGTAAGAGAGCTGAATCCCCCTCCTTTACAGCAGGAAGTCAAGCAACTAAAAACTAAAATTGAGGGGCAGCTGGGTGGCTCAGTCAGTTGAGTGTCTGACTCTTGGTTTCAGCTCAGGTCACAATGTCGGGGTCATGGGATCAATCCCCGAGTCAGGCTTCAGGCTCAGCGTGGAGTCTGTTCAAGATTCTCTCTCTCCTTCTCCCTCTGCCTCTCCCACCCCCACCCCCACTCTCTCTGCCTCTCAATCTCAAAATAAATAAATAAATAAATAAATAAATAAATAAATAAAATCTTTTTTAAAAACGAAAATTGAAAAAAATATCAAGAAATCGTTGTATAAGGACACCTGAGTGGCTCAGTCCATTAAGCATCTGCCTTCAGCTCAGGTCATGATCCCAGAGCCCTGGGATTAAGTCCTGCATCAGGCTCCTTGCTCAGCGGGGAGCCGCTTCTCCCTCTGCCTGTCGCTGCCCCTGCTTGTGCTTCCTAGCTCTCTCTCTCTCTCTCTCTGACAAATAAATAAAATCCTAAAAAAAAAAAACGGAAAAAGAAATAGTTGTATAAGCCTGTGATTTAGAATTAAGACAAATGCCAAAAGTAACAGCTAAGAGTTGAAAGTGGGAGGTGGGAGCAGAGCACATGATACAACCTGGGGATGGCTTTCTTCCATAAAAAGACTTATTATGTGACACATACATAACTTTAATTTTGTTAATTAAATTTTTTAAAGATTTTATTTATTTATTTGAGAGAGAGAGAGAGCACAGAGGCAGAGGGAGAAGCAGGCTCCCTGCTCAGCAGGGAGCCCGATGCGGGGCTCAATCCCAGGACCCTGGGATCATGAGCTGAGCTGAAGGCAGACGCTTAACCAACTGAGCCACCCAGGTGCCCCTAAATTTTTTAAATATAGAAGACACCCATAGCAAGCAAGAGGTGTGGGACAGGATGGTTGACTTCTGGGTGCAGAGCAGGGCAGGGTGGGAAAGCACCAAAATGGGTTGAGACAGAGGGTCGAGCATCGGAAGGGAAAGGGAAGGTCGAGGTGGTTAAACAGAAGAGTCCTGATCAACATGCTTGTTCTTGATCTTGACCATAGCCTTGCTAGAAAGGCCATCAGGCAGAAATGGGAGTGACAAGCAAGGCCTGCTTAGGGGGCCCCTAAGAACTAGGCATGGCCCTAGTTATGGGAGAGAGGAAGCCGGTCTGAATGTGGGGGTGGTTGTGTGGGGACGAAGAGGAGGGCATGAGTGACAGATGTTTCCTAGGGGACTCGTCAGCACTCAGTCCCCTGCCTGCAGGAGATGAGAAAGAAGGGGCTGATAAGGGGGGTCGAGGATCAAGTTGGGAGAAGAAAGTTCAGTTCTAACCATGGACCCCATTCCCAAGGCAGACGGCTTCCTTTCCCACCATCCAACACAGAACGTGTTGGGCAAATGTGAGGAGCCAAAGGGCAGAGTTAAGAGCTCAAGCTTCGGAGTCTTTGGGTTAAAATACCTAAGTTGTGGTCCATATATACAATGGAATATTACTCAGCCATCAGTTCTCAACATTTGCTGCAACATGGATGGCGCTGGAGGAGATAATGCTAAGTGAAATAAGTCAAGCAGAGAAAGACAATTATCATATGATTTCTCTCATCTATGGAACATAAGAACTAGGAAGATCGGTAGGAGAAGAAAGGGATAAAGAAAGAGGGGGGTAATCAGAAGGGGGAATGAACCATGAGAGACTATGGACTCTGGGAAACAAACTGAGGGCTTCAGAGGAGAGGAGGGTGGGGGAATGGGATAGACCGGTGATGGGTACTAAGGAGGGCACGTATTGCATGGTGCACTGGGTGTTAGACGCAACTAATGAATCATCGAACTTTACATTAGAAACCAGGGATGTACTGTATGGTGACTAACATAATATAATAAAAAAACATTAAAAAAATACCTAAAAAGAGAGAGTGGCATTAGGGGAAAAAAAAAAAAGGCTTGGCCTTCGTAACCAGACAGACCCAGGGCGAACCACAGTCACGCCTCTTACTATCTGCGTGACTTTACGGGAGTTACTCAACGTCTCCGAAGGGCAGGGTTGTCTTCATTCCAAAACAGGCCTGACCACACCCACCTCCCAGGGCGGCTGTCAACACAGGGGAGCTCCTTCCCATCCTGTGTCCCACCTCCCACTCCCTCGCTACTAGTGGGGTTCTTCTAGGAAGACTGCAGGAGTGCTTCTGAGCTTTGCTGTTTCCTGGCCCCTCCGGCTCTGTGGTCCCAGAAAGTCCCTGGGACACACCTTCAACCCCCTCCCATTAGTTCCAGAATAGAGACCACACAGGTTTGCATCAACCAGAAAGTCAGCTTTATTAGCCCACCACCAGCAGAGGGGAAGGGGAGAGAGCTGGAATCCGCGCTGGGAGAACAGGGCCCTGGCCCAGGCCTTCAGGAGGTTGGGGCCGGCGGGTGGGCAGGAGGCCAGTCTGGAAGAAGCAGCTCAGTGCTTGGAGCTCTGGACCTGGCTGAAGCTGGCCGAGCCCTGCTCCTTGAGGATGGGCCGGGTCTGGTGGCCGGAGGAGGAGGAGGAGGAGGAGGAGGAGAAGACTGTGGGAGAGAGGGGAGGGTGTGAGAAGGGCTCTGGGAGCTAAGAGGCCCCACACGGGGAGGGCTGGGGTCTCTGGGGGCGCCCAGGACCCTCAGGAGCCTTACCATTGTGGGAAGAATAGGAATGGCCGGACGCTTGCTGGGAGAGGCTGTGGGGGCGGGGGGGGGGAAAGATGAGCAATTAGATGGGCTGGGAGTAAGGGAGGGGCTGCGGGGGCTGCGGGGGCTGGGCACTCACTGGGCGTCCTCGCCCTCCAGCAGGCGGCGGTAGGTGGCGATCTCCTGCTCCAGCCGCGTCTTCACGTCCAGCAGGATCTGGTACTCTTGGCTCTGCTGCTCCATCTCGCAGCGCAGCTGGGCCAGCTGCTCCTCCACGTTGCCGATCAGCCCCTGGATCTGGGACAGCTGCATGCAGTAGCGGCCTTTGGTCTCCTCCAGGCTGTTCTCCAGGGATGCTTTCTGTGAGTGGGAGAGAGAGAAAGAGTCAACAGAAGTGGTCACTATTGTCCCCCCAGGCCTCTGGGCATGTCTCCTGAGAGGCACATGGACTGGGAGCCCAGCTGGGCTACTGATGGGCCAGACAATGTGGAGGAAAGTTATTCCATTGTTCTGGGCCTTCATTTCTGTGTCTATATAATGGATATAATGATCCCTCTGGTCCCACTGGTGGGATAAGAGGCGGAACTATATTGTGGCAGTGCTAAGGGGCTGGTGGCCCTTACTGGGGGCTTGGGGACTGGGGCTGGGGGGGATGGGTCCTTCATACCATGCTGAGCTGGGACTGCAGTTCAATCTCCAGGCCCTGCAGCACCCTCCGGAGCTCAGTCACCTCAGTGCGGCCACTCTGCACCAGTTCGCTGTTAGAGGCCACTTCTTTGTTCAGTTCCTCGGTCTGCGAGAGGAGAGAAGAGCAGTGTGAGGCGCTCCACAGTGCTCCCAGGCTGGGAAGTCCCACAGGAGGGCTGAGGACCCGAGCCCCACCTTGCTCAGGAACCAGGCCTCCGCGTCTCTGCGGTTCTTCTCCGCCATCTGCTCGTACTGGTCGCGCATCTCGTTCAGGATACGGCTCAGGTCCACGCCGGGGGCGGCGTCCATCTCCACGCTGACGTCCCCGCCAGTCTGACCCCGCAGGGCAAGCATCTCCTAGGAAGGGATGGCGGGAGGTGGTCAGCTCAGCAGACCCCTCTCCTGGCCCCTGAACCAGCCTCCCGCGGCCGGCGGCCAGCAGCGACCTCACCTCCTCATGGTTCTTCTTCAGGTAGGCCAGCTCCTCCTTCAGGCCTTCGATCTGCATCTCCAGGTCGGTCCTCGACAGGGTCAGCTCGTCCAGCACCCGGCGCAGCCCGTTGATGTCGGCCTCCACGCTCTGGCGCAGGGTCAGCTCATGCTCATACCTGCCGGGACAGAGGTCGGGGCATCAGGCTCCGTCTGGGAGGCTTCTGTGGCCCCAGACCAACAGCCCCACTGCTTGCCCCGCGCCCTCTGCCCCACGCCCAGCCCGCCACGGGGGTTGCTCACTTGGTCCTGAAGTCATCCGCTGCCAGCCTGGCATTGTCGATCTGCAGGACGGGCTGAGCGTTCTCGATCGTGGCGGTGATGATCTGCAGAGAGGGCAGAAGGACGGGCCTGTTCGCCAAGACTCGGCCACTCAGGGGGCAAGAGCAGAGAGGGGAGAAAACTATCTCCCCCAACTTGAGGGTAGCCTGGCTGGTGGGTGAGGCCCTCTGTCGTTTCCACCCAGTTCAGGGTGTGTGGAGGGATCCCCCCCCCCGGTCTCCTACCACCCCATCCTCTGCCCCAGGCTGAGAGAAGCTGAGGGTGCAATGCACAGTGGAGGGAATGAGAGAGTCCGGGCTCCGGTCCCCACTCAGACACCTAGATGCTGAAAAAGGGACCCCGGGCCACCAATTCCGAGTGGCCTGTGGCCTCTCCCTCAAGGTCAGCTCAGTCTCCCTGTTTGTAAAAGAAAGATGCTAGAAAGTGGTTTTCTAAGGGCCACTGCAGCCGTGACCTCTCAATGCTCCACCAGCAGCGCCACCCGCCTGGCCCACGCACCTTGTTCCGCAGGTCCTCGATGGTCTTGAAGTAGGGGCTGTAGTCCTTGACCTCACTGGGCCGCTGCCTCTGGTACCAGTCCCGGATCTTCACCTCCAGGTCGGCGTTGGCCTCCTCCAGGGCACGCACCTTGTCCAGGTAGGAGGCCAGGCGGTCGTTGAGGTTTTGCATGGTGAGCTTCTCGTTGCCGGAGAGGAGACCGCCATCGCCACCACCGAAGCCAGCACCGAAGCCAGCACCGAAGCCAGCACCAAGGCCACCACCAAAGCCAGCGCCAAGGCCACCACCGTATCCTCCCCCAAACCCGCTCCCCAGGCCCCCACCGAAGCTGCTGCTGCTGCTGAAGCCACCGCCGTAGCCGCCCCCCAGGCCGCAGGCCCCCCCGGAGGAGTAGCGGGAGGTGGAGACCGACAGGCCTCCGTAGGCGCTGGGGGCCCGGCAGGACCCTCCGGCCAGGACAGAGGACACGCGGCTGGAGCCACCACCGATGCCACAGGAGCCCTTCATGGAGCTGGAGGAGGTGAACTGGCGGCTGCAGGTGGTCATGGTGCTGAGGACGGAAGTGAGTGAGTGAGCAGAGAGAAGAGAAAGGTGCTCGGAAGGCTGGGAGGATGGATGCTGGAGCTGCTCAAACCCCAGGAGCCTTTATATGCACCGGGGCAGGCGGGGCCTCCCAACTGCTGACTTGCGGGCTCCCCTCCGGATTTCATCACTCCAGGTCCCGTCCAACTCCCCACTCCGGATCAGGATTATTCAGCCCGGGGTCGACTCACTTCGCTGGGTGCCGCTTGAGTTCCCACCCAGCTCTGGGGGTGTGGGGCCGAGAGAAAAACATACAAACGCGAGTCGGTCATGACTCAGGCTGGGCGGCGGGAACCCAGCTCTCGGTCCTGGAGCCTCAGGGGCCAGCGGGGCCTTGGCACTGGCAGCTTTGTGGCGGCTGCGTCCCCAGGCAGTGAGTCAGCCCATGACGGACTCCCTGCCCCACGGGATGGCCTTGACGGAAAAAGGCCCCACCAATCAAGGCCGGCCTGGGGCTGTCTCGGGATGTGCTGTGGGGGTCCTATGTGCCCGGTGCTGGATAGGAGAGCTGGGTCCGTGGTCTCACTCCGCTTTGTTTGCTGTGTGACCTGAGACTCCTTACCTCCCCTCTCTGGGCCTCTTCCCCCTCAGCGAAGTGACAAGGCTGGGCTGGGTGATCTTAGACTCTTTTCTCGTTCTAAAAATTCTCCAACTCTCTTTCCATTATTGGATCCAATCCCCGTTTCAGAGGCTACCTTTGAGCTCCCAGGGTCCGCAGAAGGGTTGGGTACCATGGAACCAGCATGTACCATTGAGACAGACAGGTGGCAGCTCCCCACTCTGCCCCTTCCAAGCTACGCAGCATAGGAAGTCAGTCCTTCAGCACCTCTGGGCCTCTGTTTTCTCATCTGTTAAAGGGGAGGACATGCCACAGAAGAACATGGACACAGGACCCCACTGGCCACTCCCCAGTGGCAGCCCTGCGCTCAGCTTCCCCATCCTTCCTTTGCAGCCAGCTGCCCCCTCACCTGCCTCTTCACACCCACCTCTCCATCCGGCACCTCCCTCCCACAACCTTGCCCTCTCCTCTGTACCCCAATACTCCCACCTTTGGAGCAGCCCACCCCCAATGCATTGCCCTACTTAATCATGGATGCCCACCATAGACTGTGGTGGGAGGGGGTCCCCATCCTGCTGGTAGTGCCATGTGTGACCCCTGACCCCACCAGGGGCCCCCGAGTTCCCACACTGGATCCAGGGCTCCATTCCCAACGGTTTTCTTTCGAGTATCCACAGATTCCAGGCTGGTCGTTCAGTCGAAGAGAGGGGGGCCAGTGACCTCTCTGGTCACCCGCCACGCTGGGGTATTGCATGGAGCACTCTGTGTGTACCACATGGTTCCGTGAGGGGCAATATTCCTGCCACAGCTTCATAGATGAGGCATCTGGGAGCTTAAGTGGGCTTCCCAAGACCCCAGTCAAGGGGGAGCTGAGGTCTGAACCCCTGCCTGTCTGCTTACCCAGTCTGAGCCCTTCCCACCACCCTGAACCACGCTCTCTCTCTGTACGTCACTGACATGCCTGATTGTCTTGAATCAACCCTGCAAAGTAGGAAGGAGAGAGGGAGAATCGGGGGCGGGTAATTCGCCCGAAGTCACTTGGCTTTAAGTTGCGGAGGCAGGACTAGAACCCCAGGCTCAGAGTGTCTCCACTCACCCGTGATGCCTTGCAGGCTGGGACCGGGTATACCCATTCTCATTTACCTCCCCACAGTGCCTGGAGTGAGCTCTGCCCACAACGGGCATGATGTTGACCCGAGGGCTGGAGCAGGATTGCGGGGGTTGGGCGGGTCTAAATTCCAAAACAGAAGCCTCCTCCGGGTGCTCTGGGGGGGGGTGACCCACAGAACTGGCCACTTCCTTGCTCTAAAGTGCCTCTGTGGGCTTGCCTCAGGCTGGACACTGCTGGGAAATACTACGGGAACCGAGGGACAGGAAATTCTGTCTCAGCACATCGTGCCCTGTCAGTCACTCGGCCTGTAGGAACAGAGGCCGGCAGTCTGAGCAGAGCTTTGCCAAACACACACCTCCAGGGCCAGGCTTGGGAGACAGAACCCAGTGCTCCCCTCTCCCAACCCCAAAACTGGGCAAAATGGGTCCTAAATCTTGGACAAAACCCCTGCCATCCCAAGTGTCAAGACGGGCCTGGAGTTCAGGTCCAACCACAGACTCATCACCCTCAGAACTAAAAATGGCCTTGGAGGCCACCAAAGGCCACCAAGACCCAAGCAGAGAGAGTAAAAGACTTGTCCCGGGTTAAATAGCACAGAAACAGAGGAGCAAAAACTCGACCCCAGCTCCAGCAAGATTCCTGAGGTTCACACGGACTCTCCCTGGGGTCTCCAGGAGCTCCTCCTTCTCTGCCTCAGGCCCCTTTCCACCTCCCTCCCTTCTGATCGGACCCTGCCCCCTCCACCATTCCTGGAGTCTGGGTGGCATTGCGCACAGGCCCAGCACTGATGGCTAGGGATCCGTGTGGGCTGAGAAACTAAGGAAGTTGACGACCAACCCATCAAACCACTCAGACAACAGCACAGACCAAGCACCCACCGTGTGCCCAGCACCCGGGGCGTGGGGGTTGGGGAAGATGATGACACAGTCTCTGACCTTGGAACCTGCCGTGTGAGCCTGGAGAGAAAGCTAAGGCTGGGAATAGAGCACGGAGTGGCAGGAACCCCCCGGGGTGCTTGGCCCACGGAATGCAGCTGGATAAGCGTTACCGACCCTGAGTCTCAGCAGTAAAGGAGGGAGTAATCGGGAAAGGCTGGGCCTCAGAAGATCTGAGCTGGCAGAGAAAGAGCGGGGGGCATGTATTC
Source organism: Ursus maritimus (assembly GCF_017311325.1). Taxonomy (NCBI): domain Eukaryota; kingdom Metazoa; phylum Chordata; class Mammalia; order Carnivora; family Ursidae; genus Ursus; species Ursus maritimus. Next base: position 20,344,215 of record NW_024424897.1, on the reverse strand, counting down.
CATGCCAGCGAGGTGAACCTGCCCGGGGTTGCTGAGAGCCAGGATCACTAGGTCTGTGGGCACAGGGACTCCCACCAAACTGGCATCCCTCCGGGCAGAGTGGGTTCCTTCCCCCACCCAGGCCTCCTTCCTCTCTCCTTCACCCGCCCCATCTCAGGTGTGAGGTCATCTCATACCTGAGTTGGCTGGGAAATACTATTGGCACGCCTCAACTTGCAGTGATTCCCCAACCTGACTGATCACCAGGATCCCCATTCAGATTCCTGACCTGCTCTGACCCACTGTCTCAGCATTGCCCAGGACAAGCCTGATCGTGGGGACATTTTACAAGCTCCCAGGGAATTCTGCTGACCATCCAGGCTGGGAAGCAGGAGGCAGCCTGGGGGAGGAAGAAAAGGGGGAAAGGCTCTAAGGAGACTGAGGGAAGAGAGGGGACTGCTGCAGGACCCCCAGCCCAGGGTGGCAGCCTGAACCATGAGCTTCAGGCCTGGGTGAAGAAAGAGAAGATCCCCGATGAACCAGGACAGAGCAGCAAGCAGGAGCCAGATCTGGGCTGGACACTGAGATACGAAGAATCAGGCAGAGAAGCCCCTCAGGGCATGCTTATGGACAACCCCGATACTATGTGGCCAGGCCATGATGGGGTGCAGGGGGCCTGCAGGGAGGGGGCAAGCTCCCTGGGAGTGAACAGGTGTCCCCAGTCCGGGCTCTGGCCCCACGATTGGCCCCAGGATCTGGGTGAATCTGTAAGTGCCCGATGACAGGCGGTCCTCTCAACTCCCCCCGTGTTTCATGCCCTCCTTCGAAAGTGGGGGCTATCACAGCCCATCACGCTGGTCTGCACAACCAAGGGGCCCTAGGGGAACCGTCAGGGGAACCAGATTGAGCTCGGTCACAGCCTCGGCTCTGTACTGTGGCTCCAGTCTGTCTGTTCTCTTCAACCTCCCACCCACCCACCCTGCAGGAGTACTGTCAGCCCCAGGACTGTGCCCTGCCCACCACCTCTAAACTGGGGTCCTTCAGGGTCCCTCCAGGCCTGGGCATGTGTCTCCTCCTTGCACCCAGGCCCAGTGCAGAAGCACCAAGTGATGCCATGTCCTGGATGGAATGCTACTGCCACGTGGTCTCGTTGCAGAAAGGGCGGCCAGCTCACGTTCTCAGGGTGTGGGCGTGGCAGAGGAAGAGCCACAGGGTCTGGCTAGGGCTGGCCCTGGGCCTGGAAATCAGGTGTGTGTGTCCATCACGTGAGAGTGGATAAGGCCGCGCCGAGGGCGGTTACAGACAGGTTCACTGAAACGGGGTGAAATATTTTGTGCAGGACGATGGGTGGATGTGGATGAACTGTGGAGTCCCACAGTTGGGTCCCCCAAACCAGCCACAGGCACATGCCCCCAGCAGCCTGGGTTGGCTTCGGGTGGCCTGGACAAAAAATTCCAGCCACCCAAATTCCCCACACCATCCCCAAGGGGATCACAGGTCTCAGCGCCCAGTTACTCTGTCCTGTGGCCCTACCTGCCCACGTGTGGCTGAGCACTCCTGAAAAGAGTGGGGCTTCCCCCCTCTGGGCCCAGGACCATCCCCTAGGGACCCCCACCCTCCTGAACCCCACCCCGAGCCACTCTGGGGACAGGGGCTTCTTCCCCAGCAGAAGGGCACAGTCCAGGGCTATCTCTGGCCACCCCCACACTGTGACCCCTCCTCACTCACCCCACCAGTGGGTGGGACCCCAGAATCTGCAGGGAGAGTAGGCCCCTGTCTGAGAGCCTGGGGCAGGGCAGGGGCTGTGGCTCTCCTCTCCCCTTCCCAGCACAACCCGGACAAGGGCTGAGTCACAGCTCCTCGGAGCCTCAGCGTCCCTATCGACACAATGGGGCGCCTCTTCCCAGACCCTCCCCGCTTCCTGGGACTGTTGTTCAGATAAATGAGATCACCCTCCAAATGAGCCATCCTCAAACTGGGGCTGGTTCTTCTGGTTGTGGCTGGAAGTGCCGTGGGGCCTGGTGGGAACAGTGCCACCCCCTGCCCTCTGGCCTTCACTGCCCTCCGTCCTTCACTGCCCTCCGTCCTCCCCACTGCAGGCAGCTGGGGGGCGCCAGCCTCTGATGGAGCCGGGTCTGTGCTCCCAGCCTGCTCCAAGCCCTGCAGTTGCCTCTGCAGACACGGACTCTGGACCCCAGCCAGTCATCCCTGCCATGGCAAGGAACTCACTGTCCTCATCGTCCCCGCGATCAGGGCTGGAAGGACCATCTGCTGGGGCTCATCTCTCTCCTCACTTCCTGTAGCCTCTGAGGTTCGGAGCAGGCCTGGGACCTTTCCAAAGTCCCACACCCACCTGATCGCCTCATAGACCAAGCTCGTATCAGCACAAGTCCCCACCCTCCAGGCCTCGGGGGCTCTGGCTGACCCTGCCCAATCCCCACCTGCAGTCTCCAGGCACCAGGAGGGCCCTGGTCCAATTCTACAACAGAAGACAACCCCAGGCTGTCGGTGATTGGGGTGGGGGCGCCGTTCGTCTCATTAACCCCTTCCACCCACCCCCACTTCCTGAAGAAAACCAAGAAGCCTCGCCCTGCCCACTGGTTTCCAGATTTACTCAAAGGAAGACTTCCAGGTGTTGGGGTTCCTCCCCGGCTGGCTCATCGCCAGCCAACAGAGTGACAGGGGCTGGGGCCCAGAGGGTCCTGGGAGGGGCTAGGGCAGAACTGCCCCTCCCACCTTCCCCAGGACGCATTTTCCGACCCTCCGCCACCTCCAGGCTACCTGGGAGGGTGTGCTGCTCCCCCCCACCCTGGCACACCCCTTGCCCCCATCCTGAGCAACCGCTGACCATTTGAGGAAACATCCCAGAGCGAGGCCCCACCCTTTCTCCCACACCTGCCCCGGGCCCACAGCCTTCTCTAGAAGCACAGTCTGCAGTTCATATTCTTGGGGGAGGCAATGGGAGTACCCCTGGGGGCCCACAAACCCCTTTGGAGGGGTTCCTGAGACTCACATGGGCCCTAACCACCCAGGCTGCCTCCCCACCTTCCCTATGCTAGTGCCTCTTCCAGCAGGATCCTGACTCCCATCCTCGCCCACCCCTGGCCCCCTCTTGAAGAAGGTCATGTCCCGCAGGACCTCAGCAGCCATTGACTAGATGCGTCATCCTTTAGGCCTCTGGCTCCCACGACATCTCCTCGGCCATTTATGGATGAGAAAATGAAGCTCCGCAAGGCAAAGCCACTGCCCAAGGTCATGGACCTACTTACAGGGCAAGAAGATGTCACCTGAGACCTTCCCAGGTATGCTGGCCCCACCCTGGGTCTGGCACTGCCTGGACCACCCCCAAGGATCGCTGACACTTTGGGGATACAAACTGGCTCCCCAAGCTCAAGCTGTGCCCAGACCTACTCTTTACCAGGATCCTAGATGACCCTTTTTTTTTTTTAAGATTTTTATTTATTTATTCGACAGAGATAGAGACAGCCAGCGAGAGAGGAAAACAAGCAGGGGGAGTGGGAGAGGAAGAAGCAGGCTCATAGCGGAGGAGCCTGATGTGGGGCTCGATCCCATAACGCTGGGATCACGCCCTGAGCCGAAGGCAGATGCTTAACCGCTGTGCCACCCAGGCGCCCCCCTAGATGACCCTTGACCTCCAAGTCAACAATAGTGGGTGTCCACAGACTCCTCCCCTACCCTTGTTTCCCCCAGTTCACCCATTGCTCACTAGGGCCCACCTCCGTGGCCACAATCAGAACACACTCCATATCTGAATCAACAAGCTTTATTGGTCAGGCAGGGGTACGGGAAAGGGACCGAAGCCAGGAACTGAGGCTGCAGGGGGATCTCTGGGGGGAACTCTGGGGGGCCGGCCAGGGGGAGCAGAGTTCTCAGCGGGTGGTTTGGTGGACCTGCTCGCGGGAGGAGATGACCTTGCCGTCCTGGACCTCTTCCACAATGGTGCGCACCTGGCGGGTGGTCACGGCTGCCAGAGACAGTCAGAGGTGGGCAGGGGCCGAGAGACCCTGGCTCAGCCCCCCACCCCCTGAGTGGAGCCAGCTCTTTTCCCCACAGCCACTTGCTGTCCACACCTCTGCTCGCCTCTCAGTATCACATCCAGACACGTGTCCCTCCTGTTCTTGCCACTCCCTCTTCCATGCTATCCCTGTGCCCCTGTATGAGTCCAGCCTCCCAGATGGCTGGTTTGATCCTGACCCACTGAGGCCTTCTACAAGACTGGGCGCTGCCCAGTGGAGTCTGTCTCCTGTCTCCCCCATCACCAGACTGGGGCCTCCAAGACAAGAACCAGATCTGCATCACTCGCATTAGACTAGATACCCAGGGCCATGATCTTATCTTCCCCATCAGACAGATCTGGAGGACAAGGACCATGTCCCTTTCTCCCATCAGACTAGAGATCCCAGGGACAGGACTGCATTTGCTCATCTGTAGGGTCTCAAGAACAAAGACCCCGTGAGACCATGTCCCTAATCTCCCCATCAGAAGAGGGTCTCCAGAGCTAGGACCATGTCTCTCATCAGACTAGGATCTCTAGGGTAAGGACCATGTCTCTGCCCTGCCCCTCATCTGATTCCCCTGAGCATCAACCCTGAGCCCTAACAGGTCCTTTCCCCTACCCCTGCTGGGGATCAGGCATCATTTTCTGGAGATCCTGGGGACCCTTCCCAGCAATATTGCCTGCCCCGTGCACCCCCACCCTCAGCTACCAAGATCCTTACGTTCTTTGGGCTTGTACTGGGTCAGGCTGGAAAAAAAAAAAAAGAGAGAGAGAGAGAGACAGAGAAGAGATTAGATTTGGGTCTGAGAGCTCCACCCCCAGCCCAGGCCCCCAGTCCTGGCCCCTGGCCCCCAACTCACTGGGCGTCCTCGCCCTCCAGCAGGCGGCGGTAGGTGGCGATCTCCTGCTCCAGCCGCGTCTTCACGTCCAGCAGGATCTTGTACTCCTGGTTCTGCTGCTCCATCTCGCAGCGCAGCTGGGCCAGCTGCTCCTCCACGTTGCCGATCAGCCCCTGGATCTGGGACAGCTGCACGCAGTAGCGGTTCTCTGTCTCAGCCAGGCTACCCTCCAGGGATGCTTTCTGCAAGAAGGCGGGTGGATCAGGGGTCCGCGAGAGCGGTCAGTGCCCCCTCCAGGGTCCCAGGTGCACCCCGGGCCTGGCAGCCCCCCTACCATGCTGAGCTGGGACTGCAGCTCGATCTCCAAGGCCTGCACCGTGCGCCGGAGCTCGGAGATCTCGCTCTTGCCGCTCTGCACCAGTTCGCTGTTGGTGGCCACCTCGCGGTTCAGCTCCTCTGTCTGCGGACAGGACAAAGGGTAGTGCAGCGTTAGCTGGGAATCCCTTCTCCAAGGCAGACGACCCCCATATGTTCAGCCGTGGGCCCATTCTGTGCCCAGACAGGCACCTGGGGCTCTCCTCATTCCCCATAACCCCCCTGGACATGGTCACCTTCCTGACGTCCCCCGGGCTTCTCAGGCCTCCTCCCAGACCTGACAGTGGGAGCAGTGCCTTCTCACCAGCATCCCACTTCCCGAAGCCCAGAAACCTTTGAAATGATGTGAAGCTTTATCTTTTGTCCCTCCAAGTAGAAGGCACTAGAATGGACAGCTTGAGGACCAGCCAGGATATCAACCAGTTCTTTGGTGCCAGTTCCCGACCTCTTAGAGAGGTGGAAGCTCTTGGGGTCTTTACCTTCTGGCTTTATTCCTGAGGGGGGCTCTCCACCCACCCCCAGATCCCAGCTTTGGCCAAGCTCCTGGCCTGTGGATGCAATGGTGATCCTCTGAAGTCCATGTGGCTCACTGAGGATAGGGCACCCCAAGACACCAGGTACTGGGCATCCGTTGGGACTCAGTCCTTGCCCCCCACCCCCTGGGAGAGGCCTCTGGCCTGCAGCAGTCCCCACCTTGCTGAAGAACCAGTCCTCAGCGTCCTTGCGGTTCTTCTCCGCCATCTTCTCGTACTGGTCGCGCATCTCAGACAGGATGCGGCTCAGGTCCACACCGGGGGCGGCGTCCATCTCCACGTTGATCTCACCGCCCACCTGGCCTCGCAGGGCGTTCATCTCCTGCGGGGGAGGGGGTTGTGGGCATGGGCATTCAGGCCTGTCCTGATCTCTTACTTCCAACCCTTCCCAGGCAAACCCCTCCCAAGGAGCCCTCCTTCACTCTGCCTGTTCTCTACTCTCCGCCCCTCCTGTTGACTCTTGTTCATCTGCTCTGTGTGGACTCTGCCTCCACCATCAGACTGGGGGTTCCCTGAGGACAGGTTCTATGTCACCCTCATTAGACCGAGGGCTCTCCAAACATAAAATCTAATTCTTAGGCCTGTACCCCTAAAATATCCCCTCTAATTCCCAAACTTCCACATAGGGTCCAGGTTCAAAGGTTTGAGCTGGAACAAAGAGACCCCCTCACTTATCACTTGTCCTCATGAGGATAGGCAGAGGAGGCCTCTGCAGACCCTGGGAGGGTCCCCAGACGCAGGGCAGCAAGGTGGTACATGGAGGAGGCCACACTGCATGGAGACCACACTGCATACAGGGCAGCCCTGTAAGGCCACCAACCCTGGAGCACCTGCTCTGTGCTCTTCCCACGGCCTCAGCCCCAGAGCCCCGCCACCCCCTCCGCAGCCTCTCTGGCCTGCTGCCCCACCGCCCCACCTCCTCGTGGTTCTTCCTCAGGTAGGCCAGCTCCTCCTTGAGGTTCTCGATCTGCATCTCCAGGTCGGCTCTGGCCAGGGTCAGCTCGTCCAGCACCCGGCGCAGCCCGTTGGTGTCAGCCTCCACGCTCACCCGCAGGGCCTGCTCCGTCTCAAACCTGCACGAGGAACCGGAGACTTTGTCCTGATGCTTGGACATGCGGGTCCATGTCCTGGACAGCACCCGGCCCCTGCCAGGGCTCTAAGAGCTTGTGAGGGTTGATGGGAGGCGGGGGGTGGGCTGTGGAATGGAAGCAAATTGCAGCCCTGGGGCCCTGGGACCACGCAGGGCAGAGCCCCACCCCCAGCCAGCTTCCTGCTGCTCTCTCCTCTGCCTCTGGCCTCCCCTCCCCCTCCCTGCTGAAGCCCAGTGACCTTCAGAATCTGCTGCGTTTGCCACATCCATGACTAAGAGGAGGACTCCCCCAGCCCTAGCTCCTAGCCCTTGCCACAGCAACGTGGTCCTGCGGTGGGGAGGGGTGCCCCAGTTCCTCTGGCCCACGGGCTCTGCTCACTTGGTCCGGAAGTCATCCGCGGCCAGGCGGGCATTGTCAATCTGCAGGAGGATGTTGGCGTTGTCCACAGTGGCCGTGAGGATCTGGGGAGACGGGAGAGCGGTAAGGTCATTGGTAGGGAGGAGCTCCTCCCGGACCAAGGTTATGAGATGGATCTTCCTGCCTGGAGGCCAGGATGTGGCTGCCTTCTCCTGGAAGGCTCCTTTCCTGCCCAGCCTCTCACCTTTACCGGCAGTAATTGCTGGCAGAGGCGGGGCCAGCGGGAGTCCGATGGGCCAAAACTTGCCTTTTCTCCCCCAGCGCCTGCCTCCCCCCACACGGACCCCTCAACTAGAGCAGGCAGCCGGCTGGGAGTGCCCAGCTAGGAAGAGAAGAAAGGCCCCCGGGGCAGAAGTTGTCCCAGAATCCCAGACAGAGAAGGGGAGGTGAACAACCCCATCCTTTTACAGGTGGGGAGATGGTGCCCGAGAGGCTCCTCCAGAAGGGACCCTACAGGACCCCTCGCCAAAGAATAGTTCCAAATCAGAAGTCATGACGCCTGCTAGGCCCTAGCCCAGACTCCAGCTGGCAGCTCTGCCCTTGGAAGTGTGCGAAGCCCCATTCTTGAGGCAGTGGGAGGGATGGAGAAGCCACAGAAATCCCCAAATAAGGCACACAGAGGCTTTCCTGAGGTCCCGCCCCCTCTCTCTACCTCCTCCCAGCAGGTGCCATCAGGAACTCGCTAGACTCCTCAGGCCACCATCACCCCCAAATTCCCCTCTTGCTTCAAGAAGAGAGGTACCCACATACCTGGCAGCCCCATGGGCCCAGCCTCTACGTGCACCCACTCGTCTTATCCTACAATTACATGAGGGGGTGGCAACAAGCCCCATGATGAGGAAACTGAGGCTCAAAGGAGCTCCATGAGGCCTGCTTGTCCCTGGCCCAGCTGCTGCCCCCTCAAAAGGGGAATGTGGGCCACACAGTGGCTTCAAGGTGGGCTCCCAGAGGCCAACCCAGCCAGAGCCACGCTGTCCTCAGCTCCTTGAGATCCTATGGCAGCCGCATAGGCTGACTGCAGGCCATGGTCAAGCGGAGGGGATGGGAGAGAAGAAGTCACCCCCGCTGCCCCCCAGGCCCTGTCCCACCAGCAGGCCCCACCTTGTTCTTCAGGTCCTCGATAGTCTGGTAGTAGTGGCTATAGTCGCGGGCGGGCCCCGGGGCCTGCCTCTGGTACCAGTCCCGGATCTTCACCTCCAGCTCGGTGTTGGCCTCCTCCAGGGCGCGCACCTTGTCCAGGTACGAGGCCAGGCGGTCGTTGAGGTTTTGCATGGTGGCCTTCTCCCCGCCCGCCAGCAGCCCTTCGACAGCCCCAAAGCCGCCGCCGTAACCGCTGCCAGAGCCGAAGCTGTAGCAGCTGGAGTAGCTGCCGCCCCCGACGGCACTGCCCAGGACCCCAGCTGACCCCAGCCTGCAGGAGCCGGCGCCCAGGCTGCCAGACAGCCGGCAGGAGGTGCGGGACGAGCCGCCCCCCAGGCCGCCCCCCAGGCCGGAGGAGCCCTTGATGGAGCTGGAGGAGGTGAACTGGCGGATGGTGGTGGTCATGGCGGCAGGCGGCGGGCACGGAGCAGGAGGGCGAGAGAGGAGCGAGGCCCAAGGTGCGAGTTGCCGCTGACGCTCACCCGCCTCCTTTATAGGCCGCCAGGTGGGCGTAGCAATTACAACAGGCTCGCTCTTCTGTTTCCATTCCCCTGAGCTTTCATCACTGCTGGCGGCCCGCCAGCTCCCAGGTGGCTCTGGGCCCCCTCCCCTCCCACCATCGGCCTTTGCCTCTCTTCTCCGAACCCTGGTGCTGGGCGTCTGCATGCGCGGGTGCGTGTCTCTGGTCTCAAGCCTGTCACCTGTGATTCAGGCAGGCCCTCCAGCTATGCTTTCCCATGACCTAATACGGAGAAGAGGAGAGGCAGGACGTCACCGTCCCCGGGCCCTCCCAGGCAGCTGCCACCCCAGCCCAGCCCACCTGGCCCCTGTGTCTGGTGGGGAAACCGGTTGGGGAACCAGGCAGCCCCCAGCCTGAGGCTGCTCTCCTCCAGCACACGCCACACCACATGCAGTCCTGGCCCTGGGCCGGCGGCCGGGGAGACAGTGAGGACCGAGAGCCTGTCCCACCTTGGAAACTGGACCTCAACCCACTGGGCTCACCACACAATACGGTGCCTCTCAGGTTACCACCCCATTTCACAGATAAGGAAACTGGGGCTTGGAGAGGGAGAGTGCCCCACTGCCCCCACCTAACCGCAGAACTGGGCTAGCAGGGCTGCTGCATCCTTCACCCCCTGCTATGCCACAGCACCCCACACTCCCCCAGGGGCCCGGCACACTGCCCCGCCCTCTGCGGAGCCCTGACACCAGTGAAACACTCCAAAAGCTAGGATTCCATCCGCCCAGTTTCCTGACACTGCCCCTATTCCCGGAAACCCCGGTGACCCAGCCTCCTCCTCTAACCTTTCCCCACCACCCTGCTGCAGGGGAGAGTCCTGGGCCAGGGCAGGCAAAGAAGAGTATGGTTGTAGATGGGGACAAGGCAGACTGGGAGAAGAGCATCCTAGTAAAAGGGGACTGGAAAAAGGCAAGGACCATGTCGCCTGCCACCCTTCTTATCCCTCTTGTGCCCAAAGAAGCCTCAGGGTGAGGCGAGGGGCATATACCTCAAGACCCAGCCAGCTAGAAATGTAAAGGACACGACCTGAGGGTCTTCCTGGGAACCCCCAGGCGGTCTCCTCCCCCGAAGCCTCCCCCAGAGGCCCACCCCAGGCCCCTGACGGAGCCCCTCAAGATGAGCCCTGTGCCACCCACAGCCGCACCCTGCCCTACCCACCACTCCCAGCCTGGCCCTGGGTCCCAGGGTCCCCGCAGGCCTGCTGGATGGAATGTGGTCATGTCTCAGGCTGCCGATGGCTTCCACTTCCCGCAAGCCACCAAAGCAAACAGGATGCCCCCCACGCTCACACACACAGCGGCCACCCCGCCCCACGTACGCCCTGAGCGTGGCCGAGCTGGTTTCCGAGGCTGGCTCCACCTGCCAAGCCACCAAAGCAAACAGGATGCCCCCCACGCTCACACACACAGCGGCCACCCCGCCCCACGTACGCCCTGAGCGTGGCCGAGCTGGTTTCCGAGGCTGGCTCTGCCGCTGCCACCCCCTCTCATCCATCAACACCTTGGACCACATCTTTGGAAAAACCCCTGCCCAGCCCCCCCCCTCTGATCTTGAACTCAGACCTGCCCCAGGCTGAGGCAGGGAGTTCCCTGCAACAGGCGTGGCTCCCCCAGGAAGTCTATGGGGCCCTTCTAGGGACCAGTCCATGGGGACCCACGGGGACCCACAGTCTGATTCTTAGAAACTTTCCCAGCTTGACGGGTTCTCCCATCCCTCTGCCCTCGCTCTGCTGGCTTCTTCTCTCTGGCCCTCCCGGGAGCCTTGGATGAGGGGGGCAGAACAGACTGGCAGGTGACAAGGGACATCCAAACACTCCACAAACCATCCTCCTCCCCCAGTCCCTCAGCACACACTGGCCTACGCCAATGACCAGACCATATCACACAAGGCAAGGAACTTCAGGCAAAGCTTTAATAGCAGTCACTGGGGCAATCCCAGGAGGCCCCCTCGGGGAGGGGCTGCAGGAAACAGACACAGAAAGGCAACAGCTCTTGGGCGGTAGCCCAGATGGGCACTCGGGGCGTGGCGGTAGCATGCTGTGAGCCCGAGGCGATGGCTGCCCCATGACCCTTGAGGCTGGGCTGTCATAGGCCGAAAGGGGCCTCAGTGGGTGGAGCGGTGCACCTGCTCTCGGGAGGAGACCACCTTGCCGTCCTGGACTTCTTCCATGATGGTGCGCACCTGGCGGGTGGTCACGGTGGCTGCGGGCCGTGGAGGAGGGGACACAGGGAACCTCAGACCAGAGCCCATCCCCCAGCCCCCCCACAGAAGGGTCCTCGGCATCTCCCCACTCCCTCCAGGCCAGATGGGACAGGCTCTTACCTTCCCGGGTGGGCTGTGAGATCAGGGAAGAGGAGTACTGGGTGGCCAGGCTGCAGGGAGGGAGAGGGGGGCCTGTCAGTGCAGGGGTGCCTGCACAGAGCCCAGCCCCCGGAGGAGGAGCAGCTGGGGAGGCCTGGGGCGAGGGGAGAGAGGTCCCAGCAAACCAAAGAGAAATCACAGCTGAGAATACACGGAAAGGATTAGCAAACACAAGGGTCAAAGGCCAGAGGCCCAGCAGGCAGGACAAAAGAAAGGGGACACCCCAAAAGAGGGCCCAGAGGCGCTTTGTGGCTAACCAGGGATTTACAAGAAGCTGAGCAAGAGGTTTTTCCCTATCCCAAAGGGCCCAACAAATAGACTCTATTAAAGCTTGAGAGACTGTGGTTAGACCCTAGGTGGACCGCACTATCGTCAGGGAGCAAAAAGCTGGAATGCGTGACTTAGAGTGGTGACTCCAGGACACTCTCAGCCACTTTCCAGCAGGGCCCTGATCTGCCCTCCCAGCTCCAAACCAGATCACCAGCCACCTGCTCTTCCTCTCATCCCGGGTAATGGTGTCACCAACCACGCAGTCATCAGAACCAGAAACCCAGGGTCATCCGTGTGCTCACTCACCATGTATCGCGTCTGGCCTGCCAGCCACGCTCGCCCCCACGTTCGGGCAACTAGCCCGGCTGCTTCTAACTACAGCACATCCTCTTCTCACACCACCTTCCTTTCCCGGTCCTCCACCCCTGCCTCACAGGAGGGCTGCTCTGGCCTGACTCCCCGCTCCAGCCTCCTGACCAGTGTCCCGAACCCCACCGGGGCCTCTTGACGCATTTCTCCCCGTGCAGCCAGAGTGAATGTTCTGAGACATCTTGATGATAGTACCACTCCTCCATGCAAAAGCCCTCCATGGCTCCCCACTTCCCACACGATCTAGTCCAGATGCTTTCATTTGGCCTTCAACACTCCTCCACAGTGGGGCCCCTGCCAGTGTTCTCAGTTTCACCTCCCGCAAACCTCCGCTCTCCCGGCCTTTGCCAGGGCTGTCCCCTCAGCACAAACGTCCCTGCCCGGATGCCGTGGCCCCAGCCGAACCAAGCATGTGCCCCCCGTGCCCCCCCGCTCACTGGGCGTCCTCGCCCTCCAGCAGGCGGCGGTAGGTGGCAATCTCCTGCTCCAGCCGCGTCTTCACGTCCAGCAGGACCTGGTACTCCTGGTTCTGGCGCTCCATGTCACAGCGGAGCTCACACAGCTGCTGCTCGATGCTGCTGATGAGCCCCTGCAACTGGGCCAGCTGGGCCCCGTAGCGGGCCTCGGTCTCCGCCAGGCTGCCCTCCAGCGAGGCTTTCTGTGGGCCAAAGTAGAGGTGGCTGTGTGAGACCAAGCTGGGACCCTTCTCCAGGGCGGGGACCCAGATGGGGGACCCCCCTGGATGGGGTGGTGGGTGCTGCCAGCGCCAGGGGGCAGTAACAGGGGCAGAGAGGGGCCCCTGTCACTGAGTGTGAAGTGACAGCCTGGGTGGGGAATTCGGGTTCTCCGAGTGGGAATCTGCAAGGCTGGGTTCACGCTGGAGTGACGAGTACAGGCCAGGGAGGGCGTGTGGGGCCCCACCATGCTGAGCTGGGACTGCAGCTCAATCTCCAGGTTCTGCACGGAGCGCCGGAGCTCCGTGATCTCCGTCCTGCTGCTCTGCAGAGCCTCGGTGTTGGTGGCCACCTCCCGGTTCAGCTCCTCTGTCTGAAAGGCAGGGTGGGTGACCGGGGCTTGAGAAGGCTTGCAGAGTGGGGGCAGAGGACAGGGTCCACTCCTGAGCCCTGACCTCCCAGACCCCCCCACACCTCTCCCTGGCCTCTGTGGGGCTGCAGACACACGTGCACACAGACACCGTCTGTGCCCGCCTGGCACTGAGCAGATGCACCTTGCTTTGCATTCAACCCTCCTACTGACCGCTGCTCAAAGACGGGGACTAGGTTTTACTCTGTGCCTGTTCCAGTCCTGGGCACTGCAGCTGCTCAGTGTGTGTCTACTACGGGCATGAGTTAGTCATACACACACACACACACACACACACACACCCCTACAAAGTGCTGGGAGAAATCCTAGACAGAGATGACGAGATCTGGATCTGTTCCCCGAGCCACCGTGTGGCTTGTGTGAGCTTGAGGCCTCGCTGAGCCTCCCATTCTGCATCTAGACACGAGCAGTGGGTCCAACTGGTTTCCAAAGGTCCTTCCAGCTGAGACAGGCTGTGGATCTACAAGTTTTCCAGCCCCTACCTGACAGCCAGCACACGTATGCACACATGTGCACACTTGCTCACGCACGGCCACCCACCTTGCTGAAGAACCAGTCCTCGGCGTCCTTGCGGTTCTTCTCCGCCATCTTCTCGTACTGGTCGCGCATCTCATTCAGGATGCGGCTCAGGTCCACGCCGGGAGCGGCGTCCATCTCCACGCTGACGTCCCCGCCCACCTGGCCTCGCAGGGCGTTCATTTCCTGGGCAAGAGGAGAACAGGAGCTCACCTGGGCCATCCCAGAGAGAGACCCCGGGGCCTGCCTTCTCTGTCTCAGGGAGACGGATACAGATGACAGACAGACAGACATAGGCAACCCAGTGATTCCGCCCCTTGAAGATGGAGGCAGATGTGATCTTATCTCAGACACGCAGGGCTGTGACTATGGACCGTCTCCCCCAGCGCGCACTCGGGGATGGACTTTGACCAGTTCGGATGTGCGCTGGGCAAGGAGAGATGCTCACTCCCCAACATGTCAGGGGATAAGCCAGGACAGCCTCACTCCCCCCCTTAAACTCCACCGCCAGCCACATGGTACAAGCAGCCCCACGTTGGTATCAGCCAGACCTCATTAGGAAATGTTAATCTGCTGGGGGGATGCAGTCCCTATGACCAGCCTCAAAGCCAAGTGGAAACACTTTCCGGGCTCCTGCTACTCTAAGATTAGGCTCCCCTAGCGCAGGCCAGCCCAGAGGTCAGCTGAGAAGGCAGCCACACGTTCATCAGTCCTCCTCCAGGGTCTGGGATCCCCATCCTTGAGTTGAGCCTTAGGGTCCCTGGGACCCCAAGACTCTCTGAAAAAGGGAGCTAGGAGAGGTGGCAAAGTGGTGGCATCAGACCTGGGTGTGGCTATGGGTCAGACAGACCTGTGCGGCTTTGAATAAATTCCTTAACCTCTCTGAGCTTGTTTCTTTACCAGTAAAGGGAGGAAAGCGCACCCTGCCCCCAGAGCCGCTGTCAGTATCAGCTGGGATAATCGCCATGAATCACTCGTAATGTGCTGAGCAGATTTTGGTTGTTGTTATGACTATCGCTATTACAATTAATTAGAGTAATTAGCAAGCATGTTCTTAGGCTGATTTGCTCATTAGATAGTTAACTGCCACCACTCGTCAGACTGTGCCTTGAGGGACAAGGGAAGTATCTTTGGCTTCATGCAGGGCCCTCCGAGGGCCTCCCAGGGTCAGGGCCAGGAACCCACCAGAGATGGGAGCTGGATTGAGGGCGCGGCCCTGGCCCAGGAGGGTTTGGGGGCCCCAGTCTTGCTCCCTGTAGGAGTCTCTCCTGCATTCCCCAGGGCCCGCCCCACCTCCTCGTGGTTCTTCCTCAGGTAGGCCAGCTCCTCCTTGAGGCTCTCGATCTGCATCTCCAGGTCGGCTCTGGCCAGGGTCAGCTCGTCCAGCACCCGGCGCAGCCCGTTGGTGTCGGCCTCCACGCTCATGCGCAGGTTCAGCTCCGTCTCGTACCTGGAAGGGGTGGAGGCATGAGCCAAGCAGCACCCCAGGACACCCCCTCGGACACACAGAGAGCTCTGGCGTGCTGAGCCAGACCCACCACCAGCCCCCGGGGGCAGCCCCGGAAGCCCAGGCTCACTTGGTGCGGAAGTCGTCAGCTGCCAGGCGGGCATTGTCGATCTGCAGCACCAAGCTGGTGTTGTCGATGGTGGCCGCCAGGATCTGGGGGGCATAGTGGGCTAGGTGAGCAAGCACCGTGGGAAGGCCCTGCAACACCCTCCTTGCGGCCCTTTGGAGAGGGGGCCAAATAGAGGCGATGAGGGTCCCCACGATCTCCCCCTCTGAGCACCCTGCTGGAGGGCCCAGAATGGTGGGAGCACGAGGCCCAGGCACAGGTAGCTATGAGGCCAGGAGACAGACCTATACACATTCACCCCTCTCCTGCCCAAGCTGCATGGACCTCACCCTCTCTCCCCGCCTAAACTGACCTCTAGGCTCCATTGCCACCTCCTCCAGGAAGCCCTCCTCGACTCCCCATCTGGGTCCCTCCTTCCAGTCACACCTCCTCCCTGCCCATCTCTTTCACAGCACTTCTCCCAACTGTGATTTTTTCCGTGGCTTCTTTCGTTATTTCCTCCAATGGACTCTGTGCTCCAGGGGGACAAGGCCTCATCTGTGACCATTCTCTCCGGAATCCCTAGGCCTGGGCAAAGTACCTGGCCCACAGTCAACCCCCAGGAAACATTGGTTTAATTAAGCAACTAATTAATTAATTAATTACTTAATAAGATAATGACCAGCCCTGGAAACCTGGAGCAAAATTTTCTTTCCCCAAGGGTCATCTGAGAGGTTTAAACGAGAACAGGGAAGGGGCTCCGGTGGGAACAGAGGGTCGGTTATTGGGACTACTGCTGTCGTTGTTTTTGTGAGAAATGCCAAGAGGCTCTACTCAAGAGCCATGTAGGTGGGAGGAGAAGGAGGCCCCGAAATGCTGCCCAGAGCGAGGAGAGAGGAGGTCTCGGTGGAGGTGGCGGACGAGCTAGGAGGAATCTGGATGTTTTTAAGGCTGCGGGCTGACGTGCAGAAAGAAGTAAGAGGAGGTAGCCCCAATAGGCCAAAGTTGCCCCAAGAGCCTCATTCTGGGCCTCTGAGCCCCCTTGAGGGCCCTGTGAAGTGACCTGGGTCAGGCCTTGTTTCCAGATCGAGCCCAAGGGCCAGTTTGTTACCCTTCCCTGGTCTCAGTGGCCTACAGACCTGCCTCCCACCCCCCCTTCCCTGCTCAGGTGGCTGGTTGGGCCTAGCGAGGGGCCCTGTGAAAACCCCCGAGGGCTGCGCTGACTCAGAGGGGCGGAGGCCCGATGCTCGATGCTCGGTGCACTGGGGGCTGGTGGTGAAGAGCTGGCTGACCCCAGAGCTGGGCACGCTGACTCACCAGGGCTCCCCTGGGTTCCCCACTGCTCAGCCCAAGCCCAGTATCTGATCTGGCACTCCCAGGAGCTCTGCTTCCAGGGGGCAAGTGCAGGAATTCCCTTCCTGGCTGAGGTCCCAGGCAGGAGCAGGCAAAGCCCCTCACGGGGCAGCACCGGACCTAGTTTCTCCACCAGGAAAGAGCAGGCCCCAGCCCGGCCTCACCGAAACATCTCCACATTTCTTTGAACTCTCACCTGTCTCTGGGGGCTGCAGCACCAGGGGACCCTCCAGGGGGAGGCTTGTGCAGAAAACCCAGATGCCACAATCACAGAACGCCAAGGCCCTGTTCTTAGAGGTCATGAGCGTGTGGGTGTATGCTGTGTTCTCCTTCAGACTAACTGAGAGAGATGCCTTTCCTTGGAAGCTTCCAGTCGGAGTAGGAAGACCTAGCTCCTTCCCTCAGGGACCCTCAGGGTGACCATTACGAAGAAAGTGAGGAGGACCCACCACGACACCAGCTGGGAGAATATGCCAGACTCCGTGAAATCAGCACAGTGAACAGGGCAGAGACTGAACCACAAAGTGTTGAAGGAATACCAAGATCTGGGGATAAAAGGCAAGTGCCACCCACTCAGGAGGGCTGCCTGGAGGAGGTGAGACAGGCAGACAGCCAGACCCAGAGGGGAACGGAATAGTGAGAAGGAGATATCCAGCCTCATCTCCCAGCAGCCACACCAAACTCACCCACCCCTGTGTCTTAGCCCACACTGTTCTCTGCCCTGGGAATGCCCTCTGCTACCTTCAAGGTTCCAAAGCCTTCCCCACCCACACCTCCATCGCTCAGCCCAAATACACCCCCGCACACAAAGGAGAACTCCAGTCTTCCTGCAGGGGAGGCTCTCCAGACCTGGGGCCTGGGACTGGCACAGGACTGGGTTCTCCAGCAAGTGAGAGAGAGTGAATGAATAAATGAACAGATGAATGATGGAGACCCAGGGCAGAAAGAAATGTTGCAAAAGTTCAAGGTTGGGAGGGATCCCAACTCTGAAGCAGGGCCTAAGAGCAGGGCAGGGAGCTGGAGCTGCCTGGCCCACACACCTTGTTCCGCAGCTCCTCGATGGTCTTGAAGAAGTGGCTGTAGTCGCGGGCGGGCCCGGGCCCCTGCTTCTTGTACCAGTCGTGGATCTTCACCTCCAGGTCGGCGTTGGCCTCTTCCAGGGCGCGCACCTTGTCCAGGTAGGAGGCCAGGCGGTCGTTGAGGTTTTGCATGGTCTCCTTCTCGCTGCCCCCCAGCAGGGCGTCCGAGGAGCTCAAGCTGGAGCCGAAGCCCGCCCCAAAACTGGAGCCGAAGCCCCCACCCAGGCTGCAGGTGTAGCCCCCCCCGTAGCCGCCCCCAAAGCCCGCTGAGAAGCGGGACGAGGTGACCGACATGTTGCCACAGCTGCCGGCTCCCAGGAGGCTGGGGGCCCGGCAGGCGCCCCCAACGCGAACGGAGGACATCCGAGAGAAGCCCCCGCCGGGCACACACAGGCCCTTGACAGAGCCGGAGGTGGAGAACTGGCGGATGCTGGTGGTGGTGGCAGCCATGGTGTCCACAGGTCAGGAGCAGGGTCTGGTCTGGACAGAGACCCCAGGCGGCCCTTTATAGCCAGGCTAAAGGGGGGCTGGGCCCCCAGCCCTTGAAGTCAGAGCCAAAACCCCAGCCATGTAATTTGCCTCTGTACCAGCCGCCCAGGGCCCGGGGCTCAGGCCGGACATGCCGAGTGCAACCCCCGGGGCCCCCTCCCCTGCCTGCTCCTGGCCTGGGCAGGTGGCCTCCTAGCAGCCCATTGTCTGTTCAGAAACAAAGGTGGTGTTGGAGCTGCAGCCCCGGGGGAGGGTGAACCTCCATCCTCAGCCACAATTAGGCAGCTGAGCTCATTCTTGGGGGCAGTCCGGAGAACCCAGCCCTGGGAGCCAGACGGGGCCTGGAACAAGGCTCCACAGGCCTGGAGCCCAGAGGCTGGTCTGGCCCCCCAACCAGCATTCCTGGGCCCCAGGGAAAGGGTGGAGAGATTTGGGGTAACACCCTCTTCCAGGTACAGCATAGCCCTGAGAGAGCCCCCCAGGCCGAGGGGCGGGGGGAGGAATCTGCCTCTACCCCCAGCTGATGAGCCCACGTCTATGGAAGGGGAGATAGTCCCTGGCCTGGGGGATCGATATCTGAAGGGAACAGACACGGCCCCTGGCCTGAGGGAACTTTGGATCCAAGCCGTAGAGGAAGTGAATTCACAAGCCTCAGTTTCCTCATTTGTAAAGTGGGGGTAATTCCTGCCTCCCGTGGTCTTTGAGGGAGTCTGGAGAGATGGGGGCCCAGGGGAACTGGGGTCCGGGGTCTGAGACCAGAGGGGAAAGAACGAAGCAGAGAGTTCGGGTGACCACTCCTGCTCATGCCCCCGGGGAGCAAAGGGAAGGCATTCTCGAGGGGCCCCCTGGAGGAGGCGAAGCAGGATCTGTGCAGCAGGGTGCCTCCGCTAGCGAGCTCCGCCCCGGGGAAGGGCCGCCCCGGAGAGGGAGCAGTGCCATCCCACATCCTGGCAGCTGGCACCCGCCCGCGCCCAACAAGAGATTACAGCCTAATCTCCTCGGCGCTAACGATTTAGGCACTGCCGGGACGCGGGCGTCTGCACCGGGCCTGTCTGAATGGGGAGCTTTCAGGGGGGGCCAGGGCCCGAGGGACAGGCAGGGGAGGGCGAACCTGGCTCCCATGCGGGTGGCCTAGGCTCTCAGCCCACACACGGGGACAGGGAGGGAGTCAGTTTTTCCGTGTGGGCCAGAGCGCCGATGCTGAGGCTAGACCGCGAGAAGGACTTCCTGCTTAGAAATTGGGGGGCCTCTCAGGTGAAGATGTCTCCTCGCTTGGGAAGTGGGGACAGCGCAAGCTATCTGGGAGAGAGGGGATGAAACCCAACCAAACCCTGCTCCGGCCCTGCCTGTGAATTCTGGGGCTCCCCAGGGTTGCTAGGGTGGGAGAATGGTGAGGGGGCTCAGAGCCAAGGTGAGGAAGCAAGTTCAGACCACCAGGTTCTCTCATGAGATGAGACATCAGGGAGGACTTCTTGGCCATCCTGGATGGTCTCTGGGTAGGACCCGGGGTCACCTGAGGGGGCCAGAGACAGGCCCTGTACCAGCCGTTCACCCTCTCGCGGAACAACACCCAAGGCAGGCCCTCCCCGTCCCTGCTGGAGCCACACTCCCAGGGACCCCTCTCCCCCAGGAGCTGACTGAGCTGCTCCCTCCAGGCAGGCCTCCCTGGGTGTCTGCCTTCCACACTGAACCTGGAGCACAGCCAGGGGCCCCGCAGTGCTTCTTCCTCGAGCCCACAGCTCAGGCCTCACCCTACGTCCAAAGCTCCCAGACCTTAGTCTTGAGCCCCAGTTTCAGGGAGCAGAGAGTTTATGAACCTTCCTTCCTCCCTCCAATATCACCGAGGCCTCACCTACCATCACCCCCATCTGGCCCCCTCAAACTCCCCACCCCTGACATCAGACTGCTTGTTTCCCCACACTGGTGACTCCCAGGCCCTTTGTCTCTGCTCTTTGGAGAGAGATCCACTGTCTGTGGCTCCGCCGAGGGCACCCCAACCCAGAGAGGCCTCGCATGCTGAGTGAAAGGGCAGCGTTAGACCCCAGGAAGGCCTCCCCGGCCTTCTGGAGTGCATGACTGTATCTGGCCTCAGAAGACTCGGACATTCCTCCTCCACAGCTCAGGGGCAGCCCTCGCTGCATCTTCCCAGCAGTGTGGAGAGGAAACTGAGGCACACAGCCCTTGAGGGGCAAGCAAGCAGGTGGGGCCGCCCGGCGTTAGCAGTAGATCCAGGCCTGAAGCCAGGGCCCCAGCAGTTCCCACTCTCGCTGCGAGGAGGAAGGAAGGTCTGACAGGAGCCCGCCGGAGGGCTGCACAGAGGTCCTCTCGGCCATGACGCCTCCTGCCTGGGCTTGTCCTCCACCCCCGGCAGGGAGAGGCCCCTGGCAGCCAGGCACCAGACCCACAGCCCCCGCAGTCGTCAGCAGCTTGGCCCACATGGAGGATGAGAAGAAAAGGAGGAAGAGCTCCAGCCCCAGAGGCTGCTGGGAGTTGAGTACAATGGGGGAGGGGACCAGAGAAGGAAGCCAGGGAGTGGCTGGGACAACCCCCAGAGTCCCCCGGAATGCCCTCATGTCAGCCGAGGCGTGACTCACCCCACAGGCCCTGGGTCTTCTCTCCAGAGGTTGCTGAAAAGCCAGCGTGCTCACCGGTGGAATAGAGACAGGCCTTGCCTCAGATTTGAGCAGAACCAGGGTGTGGAGAGAGCGTCCCTGGAACCACACCCACCCTGTGATGTTGATGGCAGGCTCAGAGTGTAGAGTATACAGTTGATGTTCAATAAATGCATGTTTAAGGGGCATCTTGCTGGCTCAGTCAGAAGAGCATGAGACTCTCGATATCCAGGTCATGAGTTCGAGCCTCACATTGGATTCGAGCCTCAAAGTAAATAAATAAGTAAACTTAAAAAAAAATAGATGCATATTAATGCTGACAAAGGTCATACCACATGAGCCCAGCTGACCTTGGCTCCCACGGCTCCCCCCCGAAGCATCAACTGTTACCCGCGAGGACAGTGCTCACCCCATCCAGAATCCAGGGCGTGGCCTGGACACAGCAGGTGCTCTCCAGGGCTTGTTGAATCTTTCGGAAGATGGAGGCTGGGCCATGATGGGCTGGAGACAGGGACCGGAATAGGAAACTTGGCCACCTCCCCTCTCCACCATGGAAAAGGGTCCATATCTGGTGAGGTCAGGAAAGTGAGAGGCCCAGGAGTCCAGGGGTGTGGGCTCCCCACTGGGACCGTGGCTTAACTGATGAGAAGAGGGCCCAAAATCCTTCAGGGGTTCCAAAGACCTTCACTTGACCCACAGACACCTGCCACTAGGGTACCTGTCTGCCCCTCTCCACGTACCATAGACACTGAGACCTTCGCACCTCTCCTCTGTGGGAACCTTGCCTGGGATGGGAGAGGCGGGGCCATCGAGGAGCCCACAGGCCCCTGCCTGGCCAGCATGGCCTCAGAAGTGTACCCGGGGGGCGCCTGGGTGGCACAGCAGTTAAGCGCCTGCCTTTGGCTCAGGGCGTGATCCCGGCGATCTGGGATCGAGCCCCACATCAGGCTCCTCCACTATGAGCCTGCTTCTTCCTCTCCCACTCCCCCTGCTTGTGTTCCCTCTCTCGCTGGCTGTCTCTATCAAATAAATAAATAAAATCTTTAAAAAAAAAAAAAAAGATGTGTACCCGGGCCCAGCCATACCTGCCCTCAGATGGAACAC
>NW_024424897.1:20309554-20322483 GCF_017311325.1 Ursus maritimus | reverse complement strand
CCCCCCCCCCCCCCCCGTTCCTCTACCATTTCCTCAGCCTTTGTCCCAGGACCAAAGGCCCCAGGACCACCCCGCCCAGATCCACCCGCTGAGGATTTTTGTCTAGCTCCAAAGAGAGCCCCACCCTCCACTCCAGGGGCTGTGGGAAATGGGGAACATTCTCGGGGCCCCTGAGAGTCTCCTCCCAGTTAGGAGAGTCGGAGGCGGGCGTCCCCCAGTGTCCCCTTACACACCAGGGGTCTCTGGGTGCTCTCCCCTCAGGGACAAGGAGACTCAGCCACCTCTCTCTGACTGGTTTCCAGGAACCACCAGCCGGGGCTGGACCCATCACAGCACCCAGAACACCTCCCCTTCCCACACAGAGCCACAGCAGCTGCCCAGGGCCCCTCCCCAGAAAGGACCCAGAGGCCTGAGGGGCGCAGATGGGACCCAGGCAGGAAGACAGGGCAAGGGAGGGGGGCAGGGAACCAGTGGGAATGGGTGGAGAGGAAGTTTGGGGAGGCCTGGGCCTGAGGGAGGCATGTGTGGGAGCTCTTGCTGCTTCCCACGGACTAGAAGACTCCAGCCTGACAGGACCGACTTCCCTCTGCCCTTCTCTCCCTCCCTGTCCTTCCCTCTTCTCCCTCCCTCTTTCCACTCCCCCTTGCCTGGCCTAAGGGCAGCAGCCTAGATGGGTTCCCCTTCCAGGCCTGGGGTTCACACCCCCTCCCCACTTTACCTTGCAAACTGGCTGAGGGGGCCCTAGAGTCTGAGGGAAGAGAAGTCAGATCCCGAAAGGGCTCTGGGCTCCTTCCCGCCTTCCAGACCCCGAGCTTCCAGGGCGCTCAGGCTCTGCCCCACCTGCCCACTCTGCTCTTCACCCAAGAGGCTAGTCGCTCCCTATTAGTCCACACCCATTTGTACCTAATCTTTAATGCGCTGGAGTGATCTCCTCCAGGGGTAAGTGTGGCCCAGTCTCCCAGGGAGAGCTTTGTTTCTCCCCTCAGACTGGACACTTCCTCATGGCCGCAGCTACGTCTCCCCTGTCAGACGGGGAGCTCGCTTGGGCTGTGGGCTCTGTCTCCCCTGTGTGAGCCCAGGGAGGCTCTGAGCATGGCCCAACTCCTTCTTCCCTCACTTAACACGGCCAGCAGGATGCGGGGAGGGAGGGTCTTGGCTCTTCGTCTTGGTGCTGACCACCCTGTCCCCCACACTATGACCCTGGCCAACAAAGGAGGAGGAACAGTAGGGGGAGGGGGTGAAAGATGACCTGGGTGGGAGGGCCAGGGGAGAGAGGATCATAGAAAAAGGAAGGAAGGGGGAAGAAGATGAGAGGAGAATGGGGAGGACCAGTGGAGAGGGGATCACAGAGATGGATGTTGAGGTCCAGGAGAGGGAGGATGAGGGGAGGAGGACCACAGAGGAAGACTGGGGAGAAGAAACAGGGAGCAGGAGGAGGAGGCCCTGGGGCGGGAGGAGGACCAGGGAGCAGGAGGAGGAGGCCCAGGGGAGGGAAGCTGAAGGAAGGAGGACTAAGGGAGAGAAAAGCAGGAGAGGGGGAGCAGGAGAGAGAGAATCACGGAATGGCGGATAAAAGGCAGGCAGGAGGAGGCACAGGGGGTCTTCAATCCCAGTGTTGCCGACTGAGGAGGCCCACACTGGGCATGGAGGTTATCTGTCCTTTCAGGAGAACGGAGCAGGAGCGCACCTGTGCGGAGGCCTGGGCTCCGTGGAATATTGTGCCCCCCCCACCCTCCCACCAACTCCTCCCCATCAAGGTCTGCCTGTCCCGAAGCTGCCCCAACCTGCTGGCCAGAAGCCAGCTCCCTCTGCTAGACGTCACAGCCCCCTCGTCCTGCTTCCTGCCTCGGGCCCCGGGGCCCCGGAGGCTTGTTATTTAACATTTCAGGGGTGACACGCTTTCCCCAGCAAGGTGTTGGCAGGGAAGAACCAGAGCTCCTAATCGTCGGACCCCCAGAGTCAGGCACATTTTTTCTGTGATCAGCAGCCCAAGTCCAAGGGCCTGAGGTCAGTGGAGACTGTGTAGCCTTGGGCAGCTCACGTCCCTTCTCCCAACCTCGGTTCCCCCCCTCATCTGTAAAGCGAGGCCACAAGACTTCCATGACAAACTCCGTGAGGCTGAAACGTGGCAGTATGTCACCGCAGCTCGCTCCCCACGGGGACTCCGTAAAGGTTCGATGACTCCAAAGCTGGCTGGTGGGATAGGGTCCTGCCCTCCCTGTGCTAGGCAGAACGACGTACCCCAAACATGCCCACATCCTAATCCCCAGAACCTGGGAACATGCATGGAACACGGCAAAAGAGACTTGGCAGATGTGGTTAAGAAACTTGCAACAGAGGGGGGCCTGGGTGGCGCAGTCAGTGAAGCATCTGGTCTACCTTTGGCTCAGGTCATGATCCCAGGGTCCTGGGACAGAGCTCCACATTGGGATCCTTGCTTAGTGGGGAGCCTGCTTCTCCCTCTCCCTCTCCCTCTCCCTCTGCCCCTGCTCCGTCTCTCTCTCTCTCTCTCTATCATAATAAATAAATAAAATCTTCTAAAAAATAGTATGTGCATATAAAGGTATTTTAAAAATCGCAACAGGGAGATCATTCTGGATTCTCTGGTTGAGCCCACTATCATCACGAGGGTCATTTTAAGAGGGAGGCAGAGTAAACGTGACAACAGGAGCAGAGGTCAGAGGGATGAAGCCATGAGCCAGAAACGTGGGCAGCCACTCAAAGCAAGGAACGGATTCTCCCCTAGAGCCTCCAGAAGGAGCACAGCCTACCGACCCCTTGTAGGACCCATTTCGGATCTCTGGCTTCCAGAGCTGTAAGCTAACAAGTGGGTATTGCTTTAAGCCCCGAAGTCTGTGGTAATTACAGCACTAGGCAACCAATACCCTCCCCCAGCCCATTGTGGCACCAACGGGTGCTAGCCACTCTCACTTGTGTTAGAATTATTTGGAGGTGAGCCTGTTCCCTTTCTAGAATTATAATCCTTCATGGCCAAAAGATGACTCTCTGCTCCTGCCCAGGCCCAATACGAGGCTAACTCAGCACTTTGTATACACAGCAGGCACCCAGTTGCCGCTTGCTGAACGGATGCAGGCAGTAAGAGCCCAGACTTGGACTTCATTCAGCACCATTGACGGCATTCGTTGCATGGCAGTCACCGGGCTGGGTGCTGAGAATCCCGCACTGAGTCAGCCAAGCCCTGCCCTTAATGAGCGCAGGCCGGTGATGGAGAGACAGACAGACGCACAAACAGCCCATCATGGCGCAGTGTTTTTTGTGTGGTGGTAAAGGTTTGTATGCACAAGCACCTTGGGAGGAGCGAGAGGAAGCGACTCATCCGGACCGGGCCGCTCGGGACAGTTTCACAGGGAGGGACCACAGAGCTGGGTTTCGAAGCCAGGGCAGGGCTTTGCAGGCAGACAGGACACGCAGAGAAATCGTCCAGGCACAGGTGGGAATGCACCTGGCGGGCTGGGCCTCTGCGGGTCCCCGGGAGGCCACAGCTACCTCCGCACTTCCAGGAAGGTGCGATAGGAATGAGAAGGAAGACGGATCTCGTAAGGAAATGCCTTTGTTCAGCTACTCTTAGCTGAGCACCTGCTGTATGCCGGCCTTTGTCCCCGGCTCCGGGGGTATGGTGATCAACACAACAACCTCTTTGCTCTCATGGAGCAGACATCCCAGGGAGAGACGTGAGCAATCGTCAAACCAGAGAATGACATGTTCTCCAGGGAAACACAAAGGGATGGGAGAGTTTCAGGAGGCCAAGGAGGGCCTCTTCTGGGCGACATGCTAGCAGGAATCGGAATTAAGGAAGGAGCCAGCCATGGGGCGCCTGGGTGGCTCAGTCGTTAAGCATCTGCCTTCGGCTCAGGTCATGATCCCAGAGTCCTGGGATCGAGCCCTGCATCGGGCTCCCTGCTCAGCAGAAAGCCTGCTTCTCCCTCTCCCCCTGCTTGCTGCTCCCCCTACTTGTGCTCTCTCTCCGTCAAAGAAATAAAAATCTTTAAAATAAAAATTTAAAAAAGGAAGGAGCCAGCCATGAACAGAAAAGGCACTCTAGGGGCGCCTAGGTGGCTCAGTCATTAAGCGTCTGCCTTCGGCTCAGGGCATGATCCCAGAGTCCTGGGATCGAGCCCCACATCAGGCTCCTCTGCTGGGAGCCTGCTTCTTCCTCTCCCACTCCCCCTGCTGTGTTCCCTCTCTTGCTGGCTGGCTCTCTCTGTGTCAAATAAATAAATAAAATCTTAAAAAAAAAAAAAAAAAAAAAAAAAGGGAAAGGCACTCTAGGCCGAGGTAGGGGCTAGATTATCTGATCTAGCAGTTGAGCCCGCTATTACCAAGGTACACCTCTTTGGGGCCAGTGTGGCTGGGGTGGGGTGGGCAAGGGAGAGAATGGAGCTACCTAACCCCGGAAAGGGGCAGAGCCAACCCCACAGAGCAGCGGTTCTCATCCCTGATGCCCCGGAGCTGGCATGAGAGATAGGTGAGCAGAGAGCCTGGGAGGCCAGGCTTTTTGTTTTGCAACAGGGAGATCAAAAAACTGGAGTCCAGTTTTTTTGTTTTTCTGCAGACTTCCCAAAGTCCTTAACAAGCTAACGTACATTGTGACTGTCCAAGGAGAGGGTAAAGTGCTAAGCGTTTCTCAAACTTATTCACCCAGGGAGCCACTTCCAGGAAGAGCAAGTGGGGCTGGGGTTCCGTGGAACCTACTTTGGGAACCCCTGGGCCCATTCCTAGGGCAATGTCAGTGGGAGAAATGACCAGAACGAGGCTGGAAAGGAAGAGCTCCGTGAAAGGCAAGCTGAAAAGTCTGGGCTTTGTCCTGCAGCTCTAGGGAGTCTTCTACGCTTTGCTGTGCTCTATTTTATTTTTAATGTGTCTATTTATAGAGAGTTTAATCATATAAAAGGGGTATTATGGATCTCGTCAATGCCTCCATCTCCCAGTTAATTGTATCTCTCGGAGAGCCACCTCATTGTGTTTAATGCCTCATGACCATGAGCTACAATTTATTTACTCCTGTCCTTACCAACCACCTCTCTGGCCACCAGGATTTTGTGCTGCTACACACAGCAGTGAAATAAACCTCCCCAAACATGCGACCTGGTGAACGTTGGCAAATACCGCCCGGCGGCTATTCTAGCAGCGGGATTACCGGGCTAAAGGGCAAATCCGCCGCTGACTTTGATAACCGCCAAGTTTCCTTCCAGAGGGAACTGAAATGACAGAAAGGGTTTGCTTGAAGATATTCTAGCCTCTTCCGCACAAGATGGTGGCAGGAGAGAGAAGGGACCAGAGTGGCAGCATGTGCACAATTATCAAAGTAAGGGATGGACATGCGGCCGTTGGTTTTTTGGGTTTTGTCTTGTTTTTTAAAGATTTTATTTATTTATTGGACAGAGCGCATGAGCGGGGAAGCAGCAGGGGGAGAGGGAGAACAGGCTCTCCGCTGAGCAGGGAGCATGACTCGGGGCTCGATCCCAGGACCCTGGGATCATGACCTGAGCCGAAGGCAGACGCTTAACCCGCTGAGCCACCCAGACATCCCTGTCCCTATTCTTTGCCTATTTTTTTCTGTGGGGTCTTTTCCTTCCCAACTTGTGTGAGCTTTTGGCAAATGTGGGAATGAGGCCTTTGGCACACGGGTTTTCCCAGTTGGCAAGTGGTCTTCCAACTTTGTCGACAGTGTCTTTTTCCAAACAGTGATTTCCCTCAGATCACATTCGATCATTGTTCTTGAATGTATCCAGGCATCAGGTAGTTTGAAGAAGGGGCTCATTTGGGGGCAGTGTGAAAGCTGGGTGGGGGAAGGGCCGGCCCTGGGGCTGAAGCGATGGCCCCAGGAGAGAGATGACGAGCGTGAGGACAGGACACCGTGGCCAGCAGGGAGACAGGCCTGAGCGGGGGAGGCAGCGGGATGACTGTGCACTTTCTGGGTTAAGCAGGTAGGAGGGTAATGATACCACTGACTGCGGTAGTCAGTCAGAGGGAAAAGCAAGGTTCAGAGGAAGAAAACAATTCACTGCTCTCTAAGCATTTACCACCCCATGTGGTCACACCTATTTACCTGTCTCCTCCCCTAGACATGGGCAGGGACCCTCCCCTACCTCCTTCTTTTCTTTGTCCCCAGAAACAGAAAGAGCAGGTGGTGCTTGATAACTACAGAAATTAATGAATAAATGAATGACCTGAGTGGGAGGTGTCTCTGCATGAGCGGAGATGGCAGGAAGTGGAAGGAGGCATTCACAGCTCAAGGGACTTTCTCTTCCATCATGCCCCCCTCCCCTGCTAAGGAGCTGAGGGCGTTGGCCACACGTCATCTGAGCCAGCCAGACCCCGGCTATGCCCACCAGCCTGTTCCAGAAGACAAGGGGCTGCATCTGGTCCTGAGGACTCTAGACTCCACGGGCTCCTTGGATACGACCCGCTGAGAGACCTTGCTGGACACCAGGCCAGGAAGTCCTCCACCTGGAGGTGAACCGGGGAAGCAGGAAACCAGTGAGGTCTCCAGGGAGACTGCAGAGGCAGAGCCCTGGGGCTAGAACGCTTGGAGAATCTTCTAGAAAGACTGGCTGGCCCTGACAGACCAAAGTGGCCCAGAGTAAGACCTCCAGGGCAGATTAGGTGGGCCAGTCACATTTCTGGGGGTGGTTTCAAGCTCACCACCAGGAGACACTGGTCAGGGGCTGGAGACACTGACGGTGCCTTACCAGGGAGCAGGGGGAGGGGGAAAAGAGGCCACTATGGCGCTCCCACCTCATGAGGCCGTCTCTTCTCACCCCTACATTTGGTTGCTCCCAAAGGAGAAGCCAGAATGCTTCCATCAGGACTCCAGGCCCCGGACTTTCCAAGAACCATCCCCGCCCGAGTAAACCCCGACTCCCCAGCACGCCTGCTGGAGCCTCAAATCTGTGCCGGGAGCGCCCTCTGCTGGCCGCCCTGGATTGCGCGCCTCTGCTCCGCAGTCCTGGGAGGCGTGGCCCCGGCTGGAGGAGGGACTGGAGACATCCTCCACCTGCACTTCACACCCTCCACTACTCACCATCTTTGGCTCCTCCCTTTCTAGTCCCCTCACCCCCATAGCACCAGGGGCCCAGGCTGGCCTCCAGGCCAATGGACACGAAATTTCTTTCGAAAGCTGACCTGCACATTACCTCCTGCCCCTCCCTCACTTCTCCATCTCAAAAAACTTCTCTGCATCTGGCCCAGAGCCCTCCTCCCCATCCCCAGCTTATGTCCTTCTATCAAACCACTTACCCCAAAGTCAACATTCCTACCCAGCCTCCCCCAGCCCCGAGTGTGAGGGTCTCTAGGCCATGCTCCACTCGGTGGGGACCACCCCCTTCCTGCAGCCAACGCCCTAGGGACAGCAGCTGCCATTGGCTGGCTCTCATCGAAACACCCCCCTCAGTGTGGCACCCACGCCGCTCACAATAGATGGAAAGCGTCTATATGCAAGACTTTGTGAGTGCCCAGTGTGTGCATCCGTGTCCAGGCGCGCTCCATGCATGTGGCACAGTGAGTGGGTTCCCCCCCCCCCAACTCCGTGGCGTCTCTGCAGGGGACCTGGGTGGGGCTGCTTCCCCGGCTGCCGGCTGCTTCGGAGCGGGAAGAAGCTGGCCTCCCGCACCCCCAGAGGGCAGCACTGAGCCGCTCTGGCCCCGCCGGGTACTTGATCCGGAGGAGTCCTGGCCTCCCGGGCCCCTGAGCCCTAAGGACAGGCAAGCGGAGAATGGCTTCAGATCTACAAAGAAAGCAAGGGAAGACCGCCGGGAGAAGGGATGGCATGGGAAGGGGCACTCGGCAACCTTTCCAAACTTGAGTGGTGGGTTCACGGGTGTTTGTCGTACCTTAATTCTTAAACCCTACCCGTATTTTGTAGATATTGATTTGAATCTATTCAGAAGTACTTTTTTTTTTAGGCGCCTGGATGGCTCAGTCGTTAAGCGTCTGCCTTTGGCTCAGGGAGTGATCCCAGAGTCCTGGGATCCAGCCCCACTTTGGGCTCCTCTGCTGGGAGCCTGCTTCTTCGTCTCCCACTCCCCCTGCTTGTGCTCCCTCTCTCGCTGGCTGTCTCTCTCTGTCCAATAAATAAATAAAATCTTTTTTTAAAAAAGTCCTTTTTTAAAAATAAAGGATTATCTCCGGGCTTTCTCTAGGACGGGGAAAGACCCCTCCTCCGAGTAAATAAACCCGTGAGGGCAAAATTGAGCCTTCCAGGTCCCTGGGACTCCCCAGAACTTCTGCAGAGGCTCTGAGTTTCCCTGGGGTTGACCATGGCCTTGGGGGAGGGGAGAACCAAGCTTCTCCTACTGCCCTGGGTCTCCCACCAACCTCCCCCCCAGGATAAGCACTTACACACAGCTCAGACACATGTTCACACACTCCTCAGACTCACACACACTCACAGCTGACACACACATGGCCACGTGCTCACAAACGCAAGACTTGTGCACGCTCACACATTCACACTCACACATTTACACACAGCTCACACATATTCACTTTTCTTCTCACACGAATCGCACTCGCAAGCTCACACTTATACACTCATGGATTCACATACATGTACTCAGACCCCCACATTCACACACTTACCCACAGCTTTAACATAATCACACTCGCACACGTTCAGAGACTCACACATTCATCATCGCAGACACACACATATTCACAGGCACCTTATAGACACGCTTACAGACTCCCACACTCACGCTTCCCATCAGCTCACACACACATCACACAGACTCACATGCATTCCCACTCACAGACACACATCCACACGCACTCTCACTCATATCCACACTCACACGTTCAGCCTTACACACTCACACACATTCACAGATTCCCACACTCACATTTTCACACTCATGGACACACCTGTGCACTTTGACACTCGTGTGCACTCACACAGCCTCTCGCTGCTTTGCTGGACACAGTCTTTCACACACTCACACAAAGCAGCCAGTTGCCGTTCACACGCTGGCGCATTAACCTGGAATCACAGGCAGAGAGAAGGAGCTTGGACCCGCTTCGCTCGCAAGAGAGATTTCTGGGATCTTCTCAGGAGACCCAATTCCAAGGCAGAGAGATGTCTCTCCTCAGACTGAAGAACATAGTTCATGTGACAGCCCTTGGCGAGTCCACACGCCTCAGAGCGAGTCCCCAAACTTCCTGCACCCGTTCATTAGTTCGTTCTCTCACCCCCTGACCTACATGAGGGAGGGCCGGGGGCCATGACAGGAGACACACAGTGGGCCCTGGTCTTGGGGAGCTCTGTCTCCACGGGAGATGCCTGGACCTCATGAGCTGACTGAGCAAGGGCATTACGGAGGCTGAGCACATGGAGCTGTGGAAGCACCTGGAAGGGCTCCTGTCATAGCTCAGGGGGCAGGACAGGCAGGGGCCTGGCACCCTCGGGAAAGAGTGAGACATTCCAGATGAGGGGAGTTAGTCAGGGAGAAAGAGACAGGGGGTTGGGCCCAGAAAGGCTGGCAGGGGCCCAGGCCACTCGAAGGAGTATGGCCTTTCTCTTAAAGGCCACGGGGAGCCCTGAGGACAACGCGCTCAGAACAACGTGTGTCGGAAGCTCCAGGACGGACAGGTGCCATCGGTCCCCATCCCAGAAACAGAGCTAGCCCCCAAACCATGTCCACTGGTCCACGGAACCCCCACCGATGCTTCCCTGACTTGTCAGAATGAGTGCCCGGGAGTGACAGAGGGTCTGTCGATACAAAGGGTCGGAAACACACACAGCACCAAGAACCTGGCAATCTTCAGGAAAAGTCGTCAGTTTCTTCCAAACAGCCTGCCCCAGCCAAGCCACTGGCTCTAGCCCAACCAGAAGTGAGGGGGTGTGGGGGCACCCCAAAGCAGCGAACGGGGGCTGGGGGGCCTGGCAGAGCAGAGCTGGGGACAGCTCGGGGAGGGCGCTGTGTTGATTCCCCAGCCAGGACCCACTCCTGGATGAGGGAGGGTGGGGCTGCTTCAGTCCACACATTCCAGCAGCCGCCACACCCTTCCAGCCTGTTCTTACCTGTTCCCACAATTTCCCAGGCTGCCCTGGGCCCGGCTCTCAGTGCCAACTCCCAGAATCCTTCAGGGTTCAGGATCCAACTACAGGGACTTTGGTGCAAATGTCCAGAAGCCCACTTCCACTGGGACAGCTGCCTGCCCCCCAACATATACATGGCCATGCACGTGCACACACACACACACACACACACACACACACATACACTGAACCGTCCTCAGCCCCAGGACACAGACAGGGCTTTCAGGGAGCTGAGGCACCCCTTTCCACTCCAAACAGCACCACCCCCTGGGACAAAGTGCTGTCCTCTTGCCACAAGGCCCTGGACAGAGGAGAACAGATGGCAGTCAAAGTCCCTGGAAGGTCCCCGAGAACAAGGTCACCCCACAACGCCAGTCCAAGGTTTCAGCCAAAGGAAGCTGAAAGGGGGGTGCCAAGGGGTCCCTGCCCCAGTCTGACACATCCCAGCCCAGTCCTGCCCACTGCCGCTCAGCGATGGGCTAACGAGCCACGGCCACACCTACTCTACTCCCCCTCTCCAGACCCAGGTCCCCCCGCTGCCTAGAGCTCAGCCTGCTGCCCTGCACAGGTGCAGGCGTGACATCTCGGCTCATCCCCCAGCCTCTCCTCCCACAGCCCTGGTGTCACCCTTCCTGACTTTGCGTGCAGAACAGAATTCCCACGCCCCCCTACCCAGGCCCAGGGCCAGGGCCTGTTTTTTCCCACCGAAGCCTGGGAAGTGATTTCTGCAGCCCAAGCTGCCCTAGGCCCGCCCAAGGAACAGCCAGGCCCGGCCTGCTTCAGGGGCAGGGCGGAGGAGACCGACCCAGGTCCCACAGGCCGAGCTCAAAAGTGCTGAGGGCTGCAGAACAGGGTGACAGGCAGGCAAGGGGTGCCCCTCGGCCATTCACTGGAGTGACTGAAATGCTATCTTCACCAGCAGACTTCAGAGGAAGAGGGGGAACAGTGGGCAGGGTCCCCAAATCCCAGACTTGAAGTTACCCCCTCCCAACCCCCTATCAGGAGCCTGGCCTGACCTGCCCAGGCTAATGGGGAAGTTGCAGAGCTGGGCTGGGTTGGCCTGAGCTGGGGGGGGCCCTGGTGGGAAAGAGGTGGGATCCCAGCAGAACCCATCTCGGGTCCCAAAGCACTTCCTCAGTCTCAAGGTCACATTCCGCCCACCAAGAGCCCAAGGGCCTTGTCCCCATTTTATAGGAGAAGAAAGTCAGGCCCAGAGAGAAGGAGAGGATTGAGGGCCGAATTTCACCACAGTGGGTGAGTGGGGGGAACTGACCTTGGTTGACCCCCACATGGCCCCCTCCCAGCCCCAGGTGCTAATGCAGAGGTCCCAGTGGGAGTGCGGAGGAAGCAGGGCCCTCCCCCCTGGCAGACATGGGACCCCACTCTGAGCTCTGCCCCAGGCCCCCACTGGGCACCCAGAGCTCCAAGCTGGTGAGGACAAAGCCCTCCCTGAGAAACTGGGGACAACAAACAGAATGTGAGCCTGCTGCTTCCTGGGTTTTGTGGGGTCCTGGCCACCCCCAGTTCTCAGACGCCCTTCACTGTTCCCCCAACATTTGCTGAGTGACCAGCAAGACCACAGCCCAAACCACAGACAGTCTTAAGCCTCAGCCTCCAACTCTCCAAGTACAGAGGCGAAAGGGGGGCATGAGGGCATGAGTAGCGGCACCCCAGTAGCCCAGGCCATGGTGGGCTTCTGGCTTTCACAGACTGCCCCTGCCAGCCCGCACCCCACCCCAGGACGTGCAAGGCAAGCAGTTCCCACACCCCGTTCCAAGCGGGGGCCAGGTGTGTTCCTTACAAGGCTGTGGCGCTGAGCTGGCTCAGGCAGGCGGGGGCCCCGGGCAGGGCACAGAACACCTGGCTCGGCCAAGCCCGGACGCACCCCACCTGTGAGGAATGTGGACGCCGCCCGGGCCGGCCCTGGGAAAGTTGCCACCCCCTGGCTCCCGCCCAGCCCTGACTCAGCCTGGGTGGGCCGGGAAGCTGCAGCCTCAGCAGGCCCTGAGGTTCTCCCACCCCACCCTCCCCACCGGCCCGCTGCGGACTGAAGTGAGCCATGGGGCCTGAGAGAGGGGCCAGGAGCCAAGACGGCACCCACCAGGCCTCAGGATGGAGAGGCACAGCGGGGAACCTGTCAGACTCGCCCCTCTCCTGCACAGCCCAGGGGTCTGCCCCCTTCAGACTCCCCCAGATGTCAGGAAAGCCGGGGGCTCTAAACTCCACGGTCTGCACCCGTGGGACTCCAGCCTGAGACCTGTCATTCTTCTGAGCCTCAGTTTCCTCCTCTGTGAAGGGGACCAGTGATGGTTCTTCCCCACAGGGCCCGGCGGAGGTGGTGGGGAAGCGACTGCTGAACCTGGAAGCATCTGACAAGCAGTAGCAAATGAACTGTGGCTTGAACCAGGCCTGGGAACTTGGAGGAGGGTCCCCCAGCTCCGGGAGGGCGCTTCCACTCCAGGAGGGGAAGCAGAAAGACCCCAGGGTTCCACCCCTCCCCAGGTCACAGAAGCCTGTGCCAGGCGCGCAGGGAGCCCGATTAGGCCGGTGCTCCCCGCAGAGCTGAGTGATTCCACCCTGTCCTCTGTCCCTGTCATCCAACACGGACATGCCGAACTCCCCAGGACAGGGGCTGGGTCCCTCCCTCAGCTAGGAGATCCCAGACAGCTGTGGCCACAAGTCTCTCTCAGACAGGGGATTCCCGGGGACTGAGACTGTCTGCCTTTCCCTACCTCCCCACATTCTCTGACCTGGACCACGAAAACCAAAGGCGAGCGAAGGCCAGAAAACCTGT
Source organism: Ursus maritimus (assembly GCF_017311325.1). Taxonomy (NCBI): domain Eukaryota; kingdom Metazoa; phylum Chordata; class Mammalia; order Carnivora; family Ursidae; genus Ursus; species Ursus maritimus. The sequence continues at coordinate 20,309,632 of NW_024424897.1, read as the reverse complement.
TCTTCCCTTCCCAACGCCACCCCCGCTTCCCTAGGCCCTGGCGTTCCTCTGCTCAACCACCCAGCCAGCCCCCTAACA
>NW_024424897.1:20300088-20309549 GCF_017311325.1 Ursus maritimus | reverse complement strand
CTGGACCTGCCTCAGAGTCTCCGCCTTGGCCTCAGCCTGGGGGCCAGACAACTTCCCATCCTTCCCGTGCCAGGGAGGGGGCCTGTGACCCCTGGCCGGGACAGAGGGACCCTGTCAGACCCTCCCTCCCCTGAACCCTTCCCACCACCCTGCTGGCCCAGGAGGGCCTTCGTGCTCAGACCTACACCTCTCCCCTGCGATTCAGGCACAGGCCCTGACCCTCCTCCTCCTGAGGCCTGCTAAGTTCAGGGCCAGCAGCGGGGGCTGGGGTTGGGGGCCATGCAGCCAAAGGCTGCCAAAGCAACAGCCCTGGCCAGCCTGAGCTTGGGGGGGAGGGGGGTTCAGACCCCTGAGGCCCTGCTCCCTCCTGCCTACCTGCCCGCCCCCTCCCCCCAGCCAGGCGTTGACCTGGTGTGCAGGCCCAGGTTGGGGCGTGGTGCTGGCAGGACACACAGTCTCTAGTGTTGGGTGTTGTGCCCCGGTTACCAAGGAGGGAGGCTGGCTCCCCGCCGTGTTTGGGCCCCAGGCTGAATGTGTGGGTGGGGAGGGAAGGCAGAGGATTTGGGGTGTGGAGCCCTGACTTTCCGCTCCCAGGGCCTGCGGGCAGGGAGGGCCCGCTGAGACTCGCAGCTCGCTGGGCAGACTCAGACTTGCTCCAGGCCCACCTTTCTGCTGGCTCTGGGACACGCCAGGCCAGGTAAAGCATGCTGGGGGTAGGGCAGGCTTCTCTGCTGCTCAGGTTTGAGGCTGGGGGGCTGGAGCCCCAACAAGGCAGGCACTGCAATGTCCCAAACCCCAGGACAGACCACACCACAGCCCGGCTCAGGCAACCCAGGAGGGGGGGTCCCAGGACCAGGTCAAGTCACTTGGACTTCAGTTTCCCCATCTGGAAAGGGTCAGGACCTAGCCCGGTAGTCCCTAAGGGGCCCCCCTAGTTCTGCTCTCCCTTCACGAGCTGAGAGATTGGGTAGTCAGGCAATGGGAGGGGAATCGGGGCCACCTGGGAGCCCCTGGCCCTGAGGGCTCCTCCCACCTCTTTGCAGGCCCACTACCCAGCCCGGGGCTGGCACCCATGAATGCCAACGGGTGGCTGAGCGCAGCAGCCCAGGGCTATGGCCAGGAATGGTGTTAGAGAGGAGGGGTCCCCCTTTTCTGCTGGCCCTGAGCGGGGGGCTACCCTTTCTCCCTCTCCCAGCAATGGCCAAACAAGAGCCAAAAGAACCTGGGCCTGACCCTGGTGACTTCTTGCCAGTCCCCTATCACAGCCTCAGTCCCCTGCCTGTGTGCCTGGCTCTCTGCTGGGGGTGGGGGGCTGGGCCTAGACTGAGGCCCCAACTCAGTGTCAGAGACACAGCCTGGGCAGGAGAACAGAGCCAGCACCAAGGCAGGCCCCAAGAAGACAGAGCAGGGAAGGTTTCCAGGGAGGTAGAGAAGCTGAGTCTTAGGGCTGGGGGGTTGCCAGGGAAGAAGGGGAAGGGACTGGAGCATGTGGACAGGTCATGCCACAAAGAACACAGTGAAGGTGGGCATTTGGGGGTGGGGGGCCTGGAGGCAAGGCCAGGACGGCAAGGGCCTTGTGGCCAGAATGAGCCACAGGAAATAAGGGTCCTCGCCAGGGAGGGGAAAGACGTGGCCCCAGGTGGGAGAAAGCCATCTCTCCACGAGCAGACACTGTCTCTTGGCCCCGACTGAGGCTCTGGACACCCCCTCTGGAAATCCCAAGACCTAGGTCTCTGCTTTGGATAAACACATGAGCTAATAGTGCCAATCCAATCCAGACCTGCCCTCCAAAGCCTTAAGTTGGCAAAACAACAGAGAAAAGAGGGCCGCCCACGCAAGCGCCAGGACTATGGGCCTGGGGAGGGGCATTCATGGGACTGACGGGGCTGGGAGCTGAGGGTCCTGGGCAGGAACAGCCCCCCCCCCCCTCCCTGTGTGTCCACAGTGAGAAGAGCTGTGCCCCCAGGGGTATGAGGCCCCTTCCTGAAGAGCTGCCCCAGTTTATACCTGCAAATGTGGAAATTCCAAAATGGCCAGATCTCATTTGTACTCAGGAAGCTGGAACTCTGGATTTGATTGGAAAGCCTCTCAATCTTTAAGATTTAGAAACTGATTCCAAAATAACACCCATGCAGGCCACACAGAACATGGAAATGGGAGAGCCTCAGAGCTCAAGGGGGGCGTGAGCACAACATATTAATTTTGGTCATTTTCTTTGTCCTGGTCAGGAAACGGAGTGCAGCAGTGATCAGGATGGGAACAGTGATTTCTCTCTCTTATATAATGTTCAAGCATTTACCCTCAGGCTCAGCAGGTGTGGTTTTCATGGCATCAGGCCCTCCCTTCCTTGGCCCAAGGGTCTTGGGGGTGGGCCCCATTCTTGGGGATGCCCTCAGGGGCTGAATCTCTTAGTTGTGCAGAAGCCTGGTTAGGGGATGCAGGTGTGAAGGAGGCCTGGGACATTACATCGCTTGTCACTGCCCTCTCAGCAACCCTGGGGCAAAATCGACGAGACATGCCTCATAATCTATGCACTGTGAATTAAGAGATTCCAGCCATTTCTAGGCACCAAACCGTTTTCCAAGGATTCTCGTTCCTTGACAAAAGAGTAAACTGAGGCCCAGAGGGGAAACAGGCCTGTAGACAGGATCAAGTCAGACCAAAACTTGGGTCACTGACCCTTCTATGCTCCTCCCAGCACCCCACCACCTCCCGGGGAACCCCCAGAATAGCAGCACAGAGGGTTCCCACTCCCCCCACCCCGGCACCTGCCCCCGCCATACAAATCGCAGCACAGCTGGAGGGGAGCACAGCTGCTGACCATCCGCCCCCCCACCAACAGGCCTTTGCTCCCCACGCCTAGGGGTCCCAAGTTCTCCAGTACCCTCCAACCTGTCTGACCTCTTGGCTGCCAGAATTGTTCTCCCACTCTACTGAAAAGGGAAACTGAGGCCAGAACGGCCAGGCCATTGCCCTAAGTCCTTCTATGACAGGTTCTAAAAAGTGGGAAGGGGGCTCTATGTCTGCTTGCAGGTCCCTGTAATTTGGATGGCAACAGGGAGGACCCACCTTACAAGGCAGGGAGCGCAGGGGTGAGTCAGGCACAGGGCCCAGCAGGTTCAGGGCAGCCCCAGCACAGGGCCGAGGCCAGAGAAGCCAGGCCTCAGCCTCCACCTCCCTGAGTCTGAAGTGGGGGCTCCGCAGGGGCCCAGGTGGCCGCAGGGTCAGGAGTGAACACAACCATGTGAAAAAGAGTATCAGCAAGAGGCCAGGGTGCTGAGGACCCAGACTGTCAGCAACCGCCATTCCCAGGCCCACGCAGGCACCCCTGAGTCCCACCTCTCTCTCCTCTGGCATGTTCTGCTGTCCCATCCCTTAGCCCACTTCTAGCCCTAAGCCACAGCTAAGTGTTTTAATTTCAACCTTTGAGGGGGAGGGGCATATAGTAAGGAGAAGCATCCCCTTCTAGACTGGTTGGTGCCCCAGAGCCTCTTGGGCCACCAGAGCTGGTGAGGGGTCACCCATGTTTTCGGCTCTGTGCCAATCCCATGCCAGGGGACACAGGATGAACGGGACGTGGGCCTGCCTTCCGGTAGTTCACAGCCCAATGGGAGAGGAGGGCAAGTCGGGAGCCGCCGGGGCCTTCAGAGCTGCAGAGGGTGGGCAGGAGGGAGGGAAGCAGCCTGGGAGGGGCTCCTAGCAGTGGACTGCGAGTGGGATTCTGCGCAAAATTTAAATCTGGTCCATTTCAACTTTTTATTTGTATACGGAAAAATGCACAAATAATTCACAGTTATACAACTCCATGAGTCTTCACGGAGGGGACGCACCCGTGTAACCAGTACCCAGATCACAAAACAGTTTGAGCGCCCCCCCAGATGCCCCCTTCCAGGGCTGACTATTATTTCTGGCAGCATAGATTCATTTGGCACGCTTTGTGCTTTATGTAACTGGCTCGTAGAATATGGCTTCTTTTCTGTCTTGCTCAATCCTACAACTGCAAGAGTCTTTCATTGCTACAGAAAATTCTGCTGAATGACGAGCACATTCCAGACAGGGAAACTTGGGGAGCCCAGCCCAGACTTGCTCCCTTAGCAAGTCTCCAGATTTGGAGAATCTAGCAGCCCCTCCTCCTCAACCAAAAAGGGTCAGGGCTTAACTTCAGACCTGTTCCCAGGATGGGCATCAGCAAGGAGCTGGGTCTGACTCTGCAGCTCAAGGCCTCCCCCAACACCCTGAGTCCTCTGTCCTGTCTACCCACTCCCCAAATCCAGCCTGCTCCTTCCTCAGGAGGAGAGGAAGAAAGGTACCAGAGACTTATGCTAATGATATGCAAAGTGTATGCAAATAGACCCAGACTCCCTGAGTCAACTTGGACAGTGGCGGAGTGAGTGGAGAGCTAGGCGTCCACACTCCAGGTAGAGAGATCGCCCTCCTGCTTGCTCACCTCACTCCCCCCACTAGTTCCTGCGACACACAGCCCCCACTCCCAAACCCTCACCCTGAGTGCTGGCCTCCTGCTCATACTAATTCAACTCAGTGGGGGGCTGCAGGGTGGCGGTCATGGGGTGGGTTCAGCCCCTGACCTCCAGGAGCTCACAGTAGGGCAGGGAAGCGAACACAATGCAGCCACCACTCCCCAGGAAGAGAAGGATGGGACCTGGACGCTCAGAATTCTGGGCACGGCTCGAACCTCCATTTCTGGACAGCTCCCAGGGGAGCACACTGATAATTGGGAGACTTTTTTTTTAAAGCCAACACTGATTAGGAAAGGGTCCAAAGGAAGTTTTGGGGGTGAACGAAATGTTCTCTATCTTGACGGGAGTGGTGGTTCCCTGGGGACATACATTTGTCAAACTCATGAAAGCCACACTTAAAACAGGTGAACACCTCAGTACCTCAATAAAGTTCAGTTTTTACAAAGTGACCGATGAGATTGGGCATTGTTAGATGAAAAGGACTAGGGTGTCCTTAAGAGGACAGCAAGGTCACAGCAGGGGCGTGGGTGTAAAAATGCCACCAGTATAACGCCAAGGAAGAGAGGTGACAGACACCCTTCACTGAGTGCTTCTGTGAGGAGTGGAGGAGATTCAGGGCCTAAAACTGGAAGGAGAGTGTCCCGCCCCACTCCAAGGGCTGCTGGACGCAGGGGTCCATGGAGACCCGGCTGAGTGCTCCTAATGGGGGACCCCAATTAGGACTGAGTACTTACTCTATGCCAGGCACTGGTTTGGGACTTTACCTGGACCAGGGGTGGCCCCGCCTAACAGCAAAGCATGGTTTTTACATTTTTAAGTAGCTTTAAAAAAATTAAAAAGCACAGTATTTCATGACACTGTGAAAACTGCATGAAATTCAAATTTCAGTGTCCATAAAGATTGATGGGAACATGACCACGCCCACTTGTCCAGGAGTTGTTTCACACCTCAAGGACCGAGTTGAGGACTTGCAACAGAGACCATATGGCTAGCGAAACCTAAAATATTTGCCATCCGGCCCTTTCCAAATCAAGTTTGCCTACAAAGCTTTTAAAGCCGAGGTTAAGAACGCACAGTACGAATGAGGAAGAATGAGGGTGCCACCCGGGCCTTGCTCCCCAGCTGCGGTTTGGACCCACTCCCGGCTGACCCCGCCTCCCTCTCCCAGCTGATAAACCTGAGCGACCTCAGCCCTGCACCTGGCCGAGCAGCAGTGCCCCCTGCCGACGGTCAGGGGCCGGCCGGGGTGCGCTGAGCCCCGACTCTTATCGTCTGCCGCCATCTGGTGGTCTTCTCCGGAAATGCATCCAGGAGCAAGGCCGGCGTTGCGTCTGAGAGAAGGCGGGGCCGGTGGGTATGGCAAGGTCCCCCGACCAAGGTGCGAAGTATTCAGGCAGGGACTGGGGCCTACAAGCTAATGTCTGCTGGAATTGTTTCGCCTTGCATCTGCTTATCTGATGGGTGAGAATACAGGTGAGCCTCTGCTTATCTGATGGGTGAGAATACAGGTGACAGTGCCCAGCAGGGTGCCTAGATGCTTATCAAATGTTTGCTGACTGTGGCTCTGAATCTCCAGGTCCTGGGGAGTTGAGCAAAGAGCAAGCTGCCGCCGCAGGGTGATAGGAGAGGACTGGGTGAACTGGGTAGACTGCTGGACGCTGGACGCTGGAGAAACAGCTGAGAACAAGACAGTGTGGTCCCTGCCACGGAGGTGCCAGTGTCATGGAAGAGACCAGTATTTTCAGTATGGCGTGACGAGGCACATTTGAGGGTAGCAGAGAAGCCTAAATGAGCAGCACTTAAGGCGACCTGACCTTGTGGGGCGTCAGGAAAGGCTTCCAGTGCCTGCAGAATGGGTGAGCTTGCCAGACAGAGGGGATAGGCACGTGCAAAGGCCCAGTATGCCCAGCAAGTTGCTGAAAAAGGCTGAGAGGCAGAAACACAGAAGGTAATGGGGGGAGTGGGGGGGGGAGGCTGGAGGGAGACAGGAACTGTGCCAGCAAAGCTTCAATGCAGAGTGAACGCCAAGTTCAACAGGAAGCCACTGAAACATCTGGGAAGAGGCAGGCCACTTCTGTTCCCCAGGCTCACCCATTCTATGACTGGGCATCTCTGGTTGCTGGAAAGTTCTCCCTCATTCTGGGATGAAATCAGACTCCCTGGAATCTCCCCTGCCCACAGGCTCCTGTCCTGCTGGGGGCAGGCACAGACGGAGTAGCCTCCCTGCCCCCAGCCCAGCCCCTCACCTGGCCAGCCCCAGGACAAGTGGAAGGGCTGGAACCAGGTCTGGGTGCAATCCCGCTCATCCCTTTACTGGCTGTGTGGCCTTGGGCTGGTTCCTTAACCTGTCTGAACCTCGATTCTCTCCTCTGTGAAAAGAGTGGAGCATTGCTCAGGGTTCACGCCTCAGAGATGGTGCCGACGAGAGGGACGACAGTGGGAAGTGCCCAGCCCCTCCTCCGTGCTCCCCCAGCGCCCTAGGCCGACCTCTGTCACCTGGATCATGGGAGGTGGTGACCTGGACGTGCTCCGTATTTGCCACTTTACTCGCCGTGCAGTGCCCCATACTTGGTGGGTGCCCAACAGCGTTAGCGGAATGCATGAGCGGTGACTGCGGTGATTACAGGCAAACCCACACTGGCCCCTTGGGACACCGGCCGACAATCACAGATGGTGCAATACCCACAGCTCCCCAACTTGGCCAGCAGTACCCTCCCCCCCACCGCATCCCAGGCGAACCTGCAGAGGCCCACAGCTCAGGAAGACAAATCCACTCATCCACTCGGATAAGGAGCTGGAGGAAACCCAGAACGGAGCCCTGCGCGCTCGCGGCGCCCTCTGCTGGGCGGGCTCGGCGCCGCCTCTCCCTCCCTTCCCCACCGCCACCTCCCCACCGCCCCGACGAGGAGCCCCGCCTGGGAGAGAGCCTCCATCTCCGGGCGACCCCCTTCCCCACACACCCCCTCGCCCAGGGAAGCCACCAACCATCCCTGACCCTCCATGGGCATCTCTGTCCTTCCCGTCTCCTCTCTCCTGCTCTTCAGCAAACATGCTTCGGGCATCCCTAAATCCCCCCACCCCCCCCCACCCCCCACCCCGCTATCTCACTGGGTCTCAGAATAGTCAAATGTTGGCGCAGGAAGGGACATTTAGTATTACTTTATTATTATTATTAATTGCAGCTACCACTGACTAGGTACTTGTAATTTGCCAGGCCCTGTTACCCTGCAGCCTCCCACCTTCCAGGAAGGGCAGCCGATCCCTCTAGAGGTGGAAGGCTTTCCTCAAGGTCACAGCGCAAGAGTTTTTAGAAACCTGGTGTTATTCATCAGCCTGGATGGCGCTCATCCTGCCTCAGTAAGGGGGATAAGTTGGGCCTTGAGATGGGGGCAGGACCCTCTGGAGCCCCATGAACCTCATCTTGCCCCTCCTCTGGGCCACAGTGAATCCCAGGAAGGGAGACAAGGTGGTGAGCCCCCCATCAGTAGTGCAAACATTTGGGGAAACTGCAGGAAGTCTGGGAGAGAACAGAAAGAGAAAGCTTTATGTGCATTTGGACTCCATGATCGGCCTTTTCCTGGTACACAGACGACCCTTGCCCAAGGCTGCAATGCAAGCCCAGGACCCAGACCTGCCGACTGCCCACCCAGTGCTCCTTCCAGCCCACCAGTGTCTCTCCAGGAAAAGGAATGGCAGAGTAAACCTTGGGATGGGGCCGGCTAGGAAACACGGGCACACAGTGCAAGCCCCCAGCTGGTGCCCCCCCACCTCAGAACTACGGCCTCCAGCCCTACAGAGAGGACCCTCCTCCAGCACCTCAAGGGGACCGGGTCACCTGTCGGGGCTTTGGCCCCTGGGGAGTCGGAACTCGGGGTAGCACGTCTGTCCCGAAGCCCGGTCTATGCTGCCATCTTGTGGCCACTTCAGGAAGTGCGCCTGTTCCACCCTTAATTGGAAGGCACTCTTGAGCAAAACTGGACATTGTTCTGGGACTTCGTGGGATGTAGAATGGAACGAAGCACAGCCCGTGCCCTGAAGCTCGCAGTCTGGCAGAGGAGCCTCCAAATGACGTGTCCAAAGCTGAACTCAGCGCCAGATACCCACCAGAACAGATCATGCAAAAGGTTCCAAAAGATGGAACCTAGGCCACCCTGGGGAGTATTCATTTTTCCTGGGTATCCATGAAGTATGCACGATGATCAACTTGCTTGTTTTTCTCTTGTTAACCTTTTGCTACAGGGTCTCAGCCAAGACCCTAGAAGGGTAGAGGGAAAATTATGATTTCCTCCCCTATAAGACTTTGGGAAAGAAAGCCATGCGACTATCTGGGGAGAAGCCTCCAGAACCCAAGGTGGGAGCAATTGTGGCACGTGGTAGGCCCAGCAAGGGAGCTGGTGTGGCTGGAATGGAGAGTGCAGGGTAGTGTATTGAGATGAACCGAGAAAGGTAACAAGGACGGAGACTGGGTCACAGAAGTTGGAGAAAAGTTTGAGAAGTTGCTGAGAGAAGATACGCTTTTCTGTTGACCTGGAAAATCCAATTAGAGGAATTTCTCCTAAGAAATACTGAGAGATGTGACGTCGAATTATCCACAAGGATGGTCATCCCGTGCTGGTGAGAACAGAGAACTGGAGACAGTTTAGATGTTCAACAAAAGGGGACGGGTTACGTTATTTATGCCACATCCGTAGGAAAGTTACATTGTCATCCAAAATGTTGTGGTAGAATTCTGTTTATCAGCACAGAAAGAGACTCAGAGCATGTATTTTATTATGGAAATTTGAAAACATGCACCAAAGTAGGAAAAAAATGATGTAACCTCCCCCGATGCACCCATTCACGAAGTCAATAATTATCAACTCATAGTCTTGAACTGCGCCCCCGAGCTCCCCCTCCCTTCTCCCACATCATTTTCTTTCTTTCTTTTTAAAGATTTTATTTATTTATTTATTTATTTATTTATTTATTTATTTGAGAGAGGGA
>NW_024424897.1:20258572-20300082 GCF_017311325.1 Ursus maritimus | reverse complement strand
AAGAGAGAGAGCACGAGAGGGGGAAGGGTCAGAGGGAGAAACAGACTCCCCACTGAGCAGGGAGCCGGTAGAGGGACTCGATCCTGGGACTCTAGGATCATAACCTGAGCCGACTGGGTCACCCAGGCTCCCTCACCATTTTCAAACAAATCCCAAACATCATAGCATTTCATTCATAAATATTTCGCTATGTAGCTAACAGATAAGAGCTCTTTTTCTTTTCTTTTCTTTTTTTAAAAGATTTTATTTATTTATTTGACAGAGAGACAGCGAGAGAAGGAACACAAGCAAGGGGTGTGGGAGAGGAAGAAGCAGGCTCCCCACTGCACAGGGAGCCCGACACAGGGCTTGATCTCAGGACCCTGGGATCATGACCTGAGCCGAAGGCAGCCGCTGAACAGCTGAGCCACCAGGCGCCCCAAGAGCTCTTTTTCTTTAACATAACCACATGCAATTATCACACCCAAAATAATGAGTAATAATTTCTTAACGAAGGAAAATTATGTCTCTGCTCACAATACTTCTGACACCAAATGTGTGGATTTTCCATGCCAAGCAATTCTGATGCTATCTGATGTAGCAAAGACGATAGGGTTCAAAGCCTATGGCCAAGAAAGAATTCTTGAGACATCTTTGGTGCAAAAAGGTGATTTTATTAGAGCATGGGGACAGGACCCGTGGTGCCCGGAGTCACAAGGAGTGGCCCATTATATACTTTCAAGTTGGGAGGGGATCAGGGATAGCCTAAGTCCCTGAAGAATTTGGAAGCAAGGTTTCCAGGACCTTGAGGGGACTAGTAATTGTTAGGAAAAGGTCATTTATTACCATCTAATAGTCTAATAAAACCTTGGTCATGAGGCCCTTCAGACTCTTGGGGGATGATCTTGGGGGGCGGTTTAGAGATAAAGGAAGCTTCCAAAGGACTTTTGATATGTTAAAGGAGACTTACAGGATCCTGGTGCGGGGGTGCGGGGGTCAGGCTAGGACTGCCTTTTGCCCTTAGTGAAGTATTAACATTGAGGCAGTTGAGTCCCTAGAGGAATGTCACTCTGCCTGTTTCAAGGACTTGTCAATGGCCTTTGCTAGGAAGGAAATTTAACAATTTTTCTTCTGCCTGTGTTTCCCACCTCACTAACTACCCAGAGTTTGCACAGACCGCACAGGCTAAGCGATCTGGTCCCACAAGTCCCACTGCCCGGCGTTGCAGACGTCGAGCCCAAGCGGTGGGTCCTAAGGTTACTGTAGCAGAGGTTACCGTGGCTTTTAGGCCACAAGCTTGAGCAGAATCAGGTGAAAGGGCCCCAGCCTCTCAATGTAAACAGATCATGAAGGGACCCAACCTCAAATAACCACAGGCCCTAACTGACCAATTACAACCAGGCACAGCTCCTAAGATTGCCGAAAAAGGGGACATTCCAAACGTCCCCATACTCCCNCCGCCTCCTCCCCATCCTTCTCCTCCTCCCAGACAGTCCTTTGCTCTCCCTTGAGGTGCGTACAATACACTTCTGTCTCTTTTGTCCTGCCTTCGGTGAATTCTTTTACCACCAGCACTATTAGCCCCCACCCACTTGAAACACCCAACGTTTGGTGCCCCCCTATCCGATTGGAGTACCCCACAGTTACCCACAGTTGTCCCATCTGGATCCCTACAAATCAGGGGTTCTCACAAGCCCCTCCTAGGGTTCCATAATTTGCTATAATGGCTCGCAGAACTCAGGGACACACTTAACTATGACCAGTTTCTTCTACAGGACAGAGATGAAAAGCCAGACAAACAGGTACAGGGTGCACAATCTGGAAGTGTCCCCACACTCGGGAGTTTTTGCTCTTGTGGAGTTGGGGTACACCTCCCTCCCAGCACATGGGCGTGTTCACCCACCTGCAAGCTCCCCCGAGCCCCATGGTTTAAAAAGTTTTGATGGAACAAACTGAGGACTTCAGAGGGGAGGGGGGTGGGGGAATGGGATAGACCGGTGATGGGTAGTAAGGAGGGCACGTATTGCATGGTGCACTGGGTGTTATACACAACTAATGAATCATCGAGCCTTACATCAGAAACCGGGGATGTACTGTATGGTGACTAACATAATATAATAAAAAATCATTAAAAAAAATAATAATAAAATAAAAAGTTTTGATGGAAGTTTCGCCATTGGTAGGCGTGATGGATTAGCTCATTGACCACTGGTAACTCAACCTCCAACCCTCTGCCCCTAGCACCTTTATCACTCAGGGAATGACGGGTAGTTTAGGATCTCTGTGCCAGGACCCAGGGGCAGAGATCAAATACGTATTTCTCCTAGAGCACAAAATCACACTTCGTATAATCAAATCCCTGGTCAGTGTTTACATGTCTACATCTCAAAAACGTAAATAAATAAATAAATAAATGTCTATGTCTCACAAATGACAATTTTTTTAATGCCTGTAGGATGACATCTTTACTAGGTAATTTTATTGTACAGAACTAGAAAGATTCATATGATTTTAAAATCATGAATGCTGGTGTTTCCAATTTTGTTCCAACATGACAGAATGCCTTCATTTCTTTGATTTGATTCTTTTAATTTTTTTTTCTGTCTGCTTACAGCTTGATCCTTTTTAAATTCTTTTTTCTCAAATTTTTTATTTAAATTCAATTAATTAACATATAATGTATTGTCAGTTTCAGAGGTAGCTGTCAGTGATTCGTCAGTATTACATAACCCCCAGTGCTCATTGCAACACGTGCCCTCCTCAGTGTCCCTCACCCAGTTGCCCCATCCCCCCACTCCCCTCCCCTCCAGCAACCCTCAGTTTGTTTCCTATGATTAACAGTCTGTTATGGTTTGTCTCCCTCTCTCATTTCGTCTTGATTTATTTTTCTCTCCCTTCCCCTATGATCCTCTGTTTTATCTCTTAAATTTCACATGTGAGTGAGGTCATGTGATAATTGTGTTTCCCTGATTGACTTATTTTGCTTAGCATAGTACCCTCTAGTTCCATCCATGTTGTTGCAAATGGCAAGATTTCATTGGTTTTTTTGATGACTGAGTAATATTCCGTTATATATGGCTATTGTGGACATTGCTGCTATAAACATTGGGGTGCAAGTACCCCTTCAGATCACGACATCTGTATCTTTGAGGTAAATACCCAGTAGTGTATTGATGGGTCATAGGCTAGTTCTATTTTCAACTTTTTGAGGAAATTCCATACTGTTTTCCAGAGTGGCTGCACCAGCTTGCATTCCCTCCAACAGTGTAAGAGGGTTCCCCTTTCTCCACATCCTCGACAACATCTGTGGTTTCCTGCCTTGTTCATTTTAGCCATTCTGACAGGTGTGAGGTGGTATCTCATTGTGGTTTTGATTTGTATTTCCCTGATGCCAAGTGATGTGGAGCATTTTTTCATATGTTTGTTGGCCAACTGGATGTCTTCTTTGGAGAAATGTCTGTTCATGTCTTCTGCCCATTTCTTGATTGGATTATTTGTTCTTTGGGTGTTGAATTTGATAAGTTCTTTATATATCTCGGATACTAGCCCTTTATCTGATGCCATTGGCAAATATGTTCTCCCATTCTGTCGGCTGTCTTTTGGTTTTGTCTACTGTCTCCTTTGCTGTGCAAAAGCTTTTTATCTTGATTCAGTCCCAATAGTTCATTCTTGCCTTTGTTTCTCTTGCCTTTGGAGATGTGTCTAGCCAGAAGTCACTGTGGCTGAGGTCACAGAGGTTGTTGCCTGTGTTCTCCTCTAGGATTTTGATGGATTCCTATCTCACATTTAGGTCTTTCATCCATTTTGAGTCTATTTTTGGGTATGGTGTAAGAAAGTGGTCCACTTTCATTCTTCTGCATGTGGCTGTCCAATTTTCCCAACACCATTTGTTGAAGAGACTGTCTTTTTTCCATTGGATATTCTTTCCTGCTTTGATAAATGACATTTTTTTTTTAATTTGGGGTCTATCATGGGTCGGGATGGAACACTGCCTCGGGCTCACACTCAGCAAGGCGTCTACTAGAGATTCCCTCCCTCAGCCCCTCCCCACCTAAATCAATAAATAAATCTTTAATAAAAAATTGGGATCCACATAAAACCCACAACCCAGGGCGCCTGGGTAGCGCAGTCCTTAAGCGTCTGCCTTCGGCTCAGGGCGTGATCCTGGCGTTCCGGGATCAAGTCCCACATCAGGCTCCTCCGCTGGGAGCCTGCTTCTTCCTCTCCCACTCCCCCTGCTTGTGTTCCCTCTCTTGCTGGCTGTCTCTCTGTCACGTAAATAAATAAAATCTTAAAAAAAAAAAAAACCCACAACCCATGGTCATATGTATCTTAAGTCTTTCAAATTGTAAGTACCTCCTCCCTCTCTTTTCTTTCCCCCTCCCCATTTATTCATTGTAGAAAACATCATTTATCCTGCAGAGTTTCCCATCTGGACTTTAGGATTGCACTCCCCTGTAGAGTTTCCCATCTGGGACTGCATTCCCATGAGGTAGTTGGACATGTTCCTCTGTCCTCTGCATTGCCTGAAACTTGCTAGTTAGATCTAAAGTCTCTATCAGATTCAGGGTTTCCTCCTCCTTCCCAGCAGGGGCAATTCATAGATGGTGCCAGAGAGATGTGTTGTTTCTCCTTTGGTGGCTTTAGAGGTTGGTGATCAATGTGCAGATCCGTTCGTTGATCAGGGCTTGCAGAACGGTAGTATTCTAATTATATCACTCCCTCCTCGTTTATTACCTGGACTGCTGCTTCTATAAAAAAGGAATCTGCCCCTCCCCCCTCATCTGCAGTTTGGTTCCACTTTGCAGGAAAAGCATAGATCTTACAGGAAAGGCAAAGTGAATTTCCTATTTTTTTTTTTTTAGTTTGTTTGTTTGTTTATTTCTTTATTTCTTTATGTAATCTCCACACCCAGCGTGGGGCTCAAACTCACAACCCCGAGATCAAGAGTTGCACACCCTTCCAACGGAGCCAGTCAGGGGCCCCAGTGGATCCTTAGGGGGAAACTTGAAGAGATGCCAAGGGTGCCAGCGGCTAACATGGCACAAAGCAGGGGGAACACTCAGCAGTACTCAGCTTTACAAATATCCACATCAAGAGATGGAAACATGCCAAAATGGATCTTGGTCATTCTTAGGTGGTAACTGATTTAATAGGTGATTTTTTTTTTTTGGTGACTTCTGTGCTTTCAGAATTTTTACGCAATAAGAATATATCATATTTTAAAAATAATATATTCTCATTGCGTAAAAAATTTAAGTAAAAAAACAAGAATATAGTATTTTACAACAGGGGAAATATAATCATTATTTTTGAATAAAATAAAACTGAAGAAAATGAGTTCACTCAAGGCCACACCAGACCATCCCACCCTGGGCAGGGGTGTCTCCTCCCAGCTCTACGAGGGGAAGCCAGCAGTGCCTGGGGTTGAGGGGGGCCAGCATGGACAGCCCTTCAGGGCAGGGGCCCCTTCAAAGTCAAGGTCACAGGCTGGGCCCGAAGCCAACCCTACAGCTTACCTGCTGTGATCTTGCAAAAACAATGCCACCATTCTAAACTCCAGTGTCCTCATCTGTAGAAGGGAATGGCTCCTCCCAGTTGCTGGGGTGTCAGGAGGATTCAAGGAGACGATAAATATGAAGTGCTTAACGCCAGGCCCTTGGAAGCAGGTAATAAACAGAGGCTCTACAATGAGCCATGGACTCCCTATAACCTAACCAAGGCATCCCAGTTTCTGCCACACACAGCCCAGGCCAGGGTTGAAGCAGAACCCAAAACCTCACTCTGTCCCCAGGAGAAAATGCTCTCTGCAAGAGCACCAGTGAGCAATGGCTAGGTTACTAAAGATTCTGCAGGAGCAATGTGGATGGGGTAGGTAGGTCACGGGGTGCCAGGCTTCCCCCACAAGACCCCGAGAGAGCTACCATCCCTCCCAGCCACACCACCCGCCCGAGCTTCATTTCATTGCCCCCAGCTGCCCTTGGCTGCACTTCTTGTCCCCTCAAGTCTCCCCTGGGGTCTCCATCCTCCCTCCAGCACCTTAGCTCCACCCAGCCTTTCCCCTCTGACAAAGAAGGCCCCCAGGGCACCTGCAGTTGCTCTCCTTAGAAGGTGAGTTGGGGGCTATAGTTAATAAGTCCTGATACATACAGGGAAGGACACAGGCTCAGAGAGATTATGCAAGGTGCCTGAACACAGAGCAGTCAAGTAACAGGACAGCATCTCAAACAGTCCGTTGACCCAAAATCCCAATCATGCCAGCAAGGCCTCCCCGCAGGGACCGAGATCCCTCCCCTGGGCCCGGTTGGCCCCAGGAAGTTCTCTGGGGCATCTGGGAAGGAAGACAGGACCATACACGTATATCCACGCTCCCACTGGCTCAGATCTGCAAACACGTATAGCTCGGACACTCACCCCATCTATTCACACCACCCACACATTCGCATACTCACGCGCGTGTGCACACGTCTCTGTTCCCACAACACCCACTCCTCTTGAACCACAGTGGTCTCTGTCCATCTCCCTGACACGCCAGGGGCCAGGCATGCACCCACCTCAGCGCCGATCAGAGTGGGAGCTCAGCTGTTGTTCAGAGAACAAAATTAAGTATCCGTTTCTGAAAATCCGAGTCTGTGTGCTGCAATGGCTGCCGGTCCACAGCATCACTGGTCACCCAGACTCACTCCTCAGACATGTCCTCACACCCCCAGCTCTGGCAGAGAACTGGGTGCACTCCCAGGGGCTGGACCCCACCGAGGGACCCCACCGAGGGCTAACCCCCTTACAAGGACAGAAGCAGGTCAGACAGGAAGGCTGTTGCCACCCCAGCCGGTGTCCCTGTCCAAGCCCAGGCACCTCACCTGCAGAAGACAATGACATCTGCTTTGTCAGGACCCCATGGGACGCGAGTGGGAGATACTCAGCACATCACCCAGAATGTAGTGGGTACTCAATAAAAAAAGAAAAAAATTTTTATTACCGTCCAGAATTCCTTTCTGGAAGAGTCCTCTCTATAGATACAGAGAACAATTGCTGAGTTCTAGGGGCAAAAGTTGAGGTTGGCACCCCCACCACCCTGGGATGTTCCCAGACACCCTTGGACACTAGCCAATTGGAGGGTTAGCTTGGGCTAGGCAAGTGAGAAAGAAAGGGAAGGACGTCACCTTCTTGGTGGTAGAACTCTCCCTCCGCCCGGGAAGAGACCTAGTTTGGGTGGATGAAGGGTCATAAGGCCCTCCGGGGAGGGAAAGATCCCGGATACCCCGGGCCGGCCTCAGTAGGACGTAACCATCGCTGAGCAGAGAGCAATTTGCAAGCTCATGGCAGAGGGAACCAGAGAGGCTGGGGGAGGGAGTAAGAGACAGAGGTAAGGCTGCTGTTGGTGAGGAGAAGGCTGTGGCAAGTCGTGTGTATGAGGGTGGGTTCGCAGGTGCTGGGCCATGGACCCGCTCTGGAATTACCTAGAGCATCTGGAATTACCTAGAGCAGCGCCACCCAGTGGAAATATAGTGCATGCCATCTATATAATTTGAAATGTCCTAGTAGCCACATTTTTTAAAAAGTAAAAAGAGACAGGTGAAATTAATTTTTTTAAAGATTTTATTCATTTCTTTGAGAGAGAGAGAGACAGACAGCATGAGCGGAGAGAGGGGCAGAGGGAGAGGGAGAAGCAGACTCCCCACCAAGCAGGGAGCCCAACGCATGGCTCAATCCCAGGACCCTGAGATCATGACCTAAGCCGAAGACAGCCGCTTAACCGACTGAGCCACCCAGGCACCTGCAGGCGAAATTAATTTTTAAAATATTTTTTATTTAATCCAATATGTCCAGAGTATTATTATTTCAATAAGGAGTCGAGATGAAAATTACTGAGATATTTTACAATTGTTTTTTCATGCTAAGCCTTCAAAACTCCGTGTGTGTGGAATGCAAACTGGGAGTGCAAACTTGGTGGGAATGCAGACTGGTGCAAGCTCTGGAAAACAGTATGGAGGTTCCTCAAAAAGTTGAAAATAGAGCTACCCTGCAACCCAGCAATTGCACTACTAAGCATTTATCCAAAGGACACAAACATAGTGATTCGAAGGGTCACATGCACCCCAATGTTCATAGCAGCAGTGTCCACAATAGCCAAACTATGGGAAAATCCCAAATGTCCATCAACAGATGAATGGATAAAGATGTGGTATATATGCAATGGAATATTACTCAGCCATCAAAAAGAATGAAATCTTGCCATTTGCAATGATGTGGATGGAACTAGAGGGTATTATGCTAAGGGAAATAAGTCAGAGAAAGACAAATACCATATGATTTCACTCATATATGGAATTTAAGAAGCAAAACAGATAAACATAGGGGAAAGGACAGAAAAATAAAATAAGATGAAAACAGAGAGGGGGGCAAACCATAAAAGACTCAATCATAGGAAACAAACTGAGGGTTGCCGGAGGGGAGGTGGGGGGATGGAGTAACTGGGTGATGGGCGTTAAGGAGGGCACTTGATGGAATCAGCACTGGGTGTTGTATGCAACTGATGAATTGCTGAATTCTACCTCTGAAACTAATAATTAACAGTATATGTTAATTAAAGTGAATTTAAATTAAAAATTTTTTAAAAACACTCCATGTGTGTTTTATACTTCTAGCACATCTGTGTTCAGACTAGCCCCATTTCCAGGGCTCACGAGCCACATGTGGCCCATGGCTGCTGTGGCCCTTTGTGAGTTGGATTTAATTTAGGGAAGGTGGGTGGGTGCAGGGGAGAGCAGAGGCCACCCAGAGTGGCCCGGGCACCTCCAGGTGACACACGGAGGAGAGCTGGGTGTTGGGGGCAGGGCTCAGAGGTGTGGCTGAAAGGGGGCAAGTGGCGTGGAGGGGTGGGAACACCTGGTCATGCTCTGTCAGCCCTCTCTGTGTTTCCTCCCGGATCCTCAGCACAAACCACCCGCTCTCTCCCAGTTGACAAGAGAGCTCTCCCCTTGAGAGAAGGGAAGGACTCGAGGAATCTTGCTGCCCTTCTGGAGTGGGCCCTGACGTGAGTTACATTAGCTTTAAAAATAATAAAAATAAAATAGGAGGAGGTTGGAGGAGCTCAGTGGAAGCCAGGTCTGAGCTGATTTCCATAACGACACGTCCACTGCTCTTCCCATGGTCTGGATTATTCACCCTGCCTCGCCCCCCACCCCACCTAGCGGACTCCTACTCCAGTGCCCCGTCAGAATGCAGGGCCCTCTGTGCACCTGCACCGGGCAGCACCTCCAGCATCTGAAGCCTTGCTGGGCTCTCAGCTCCATGAGGACAGGTGCCAGGTTTGGCCCGTCACTTCCTCCACGAGCCCAGGCTGCCCCTATCCTTCCCCCCAGCAGCTCCTGAGTCTGCAGTTTGGCCAGCCAGGTAGCCCTGCCCAGGAGAGGGGAACCAGGGGCTCTGGCTGTATCCCCTGCCCAAGCAAGGCCACCTCTCCCTCATCCCATCTACAGGGGACTCCCTGGAGGAGGAGAAAGAGGAGGAGGAAGAGAGAGAAGAGGGGAAAGAGCAGAAGGTGGGGTAGAGGGACGCCTGGGTGACTCTGTCAGTTAAGCGTCTGCCTTTGGCTCAGGTCATGATCCCAGGGTCCTGGGATCAAGCCCCCTGTTGGGCTCCCTGCTCAGTGGGGAGCCTGCTTCTCCCTCTGCCTGCTGTACCCCTGCTTGTGCTCTTTCTCTAATAAATAAAAATCTCATTAAAAAAAAAAAAAGGCAAGGTAGAGAGGGAAGATGCTTGGGCTGGCAGAAGTGAGTCCCTGGCAAGGGCAGGAAACACAGGAGCAAGAAGGAAACCGGCCTGAACTGGGGCGGGGGGTGGGGTGCAGATTGGAGCGAAGTAAAGCAGACCTGACATATATACAAAAGCATGTTAGCTCTAAGGGTCCAGCTCGATGAGTTTTTACCACCTGGATCAAGATGGAGATCCCTTCCAGCACCCCATAATGTTCCCTCGTGTCTCTTCCCAGTCATCACCCTGGGGACAAGGGCTGGGGAGGGGAGAGAATCCCAGCCTACTCCAAGCATGCACATCTTACAGTAATCACATGCGATCCGGGTCAGAGCCGCAGCAAGCCCAGCTCTGCCTTCATTCCCAAGTGGTAACAATAGCAGACTTCATTCACTGGGGAGGGGTGAGGGGTGGACACCATCCCAGCCATTTGCGTGCGTGGGTGGTGGCTCCCCAAATAAGGAATGCAAAAAATATCGCAGTTATTTGACTTTCTTCAAATCAAGTGAAGTCCCGTGCCAGTGAACATCGCACCGAGCTGCCCGGAAAACCGATCCGGGGCGTGACCACGGCTCGCATGCCCCAGGAGTCTCACTAGGTCACGGGGTGTCCCATAGCATCAGAGCTACAGGAAGGCCCCTTGGACCAGATCATCCATTTGCCCGAGTTATTAAGCAGACACCTATTTCCCCAGATGATGTGACTCATTCTTGGTGGGAGATTCTGCTGTTTCCACTCCAAGTTTGGGGCCCTGGGGAATTCTTCTTGCGGCCGAGGGTCCCCAGCAGTCCCACACGGCCTAAGGAGATGACCGTGAAGAAGCACCCACCTCTGTCCCATCCCCATTCTGAGGGACTTGCTCCTGTCCCCTGCTGCTCTCAGGGGGTCTCTCTCTCCCCTTCTACTGCTGGGTCTCTGGCGTGAATTCTTCAGCGATTTAGTAACACTACATGTCTAGCCCGTCACACAGAGTCTCCTCTCGAAATCCTCTCAAAAGAGGGCAAGAGAAAGGCATCCTTATCCCTTTGTACAGATAAGAGAATGGAGGCTGCGCGAGAGGGAGTCGTCCCCCCCTCCCCTGCAGGAAGAGATGACAGGTCACACTCAGGTTCGGGTACTCCGTGCACTGTCCCCTGCCCCTGGCTGCCGAAGCAGGACCCGAAGTGGGAGCACAGTAACCAACAAGCCAGTGGTCACAGTAGGCACAGATGTCACTTTCAGACAAGTCTGTCCTGGCCCCATCATGACTCCCCAGGCTCCCAGGGCTGGGACAACCTCCGCACTGGACTGTGGACTCTTGCAGACCCTCCTTGGAAATGCTCCCAGCCTGGAAACACAGAGCTTCGGACTTTAGACCTGGCAAAAGCCTTAGAAATCACCCACTCCTCCTCTTATGGGGATAAAACGGAAGCCCTGAGAGGTGAACAGGATCACCCAGGACACTGGTGGTCATCAAGAACAGGGTCTCCTGCTTCCCTGACCACTCGCTCTGAGCCTGCCCTCTGCACTGCCTCCTGCCCGGGGCAAAGCCTGTGTGTGTATGTGGTGATAGCTGTTTACAGAGCACTGAGGTCAGGTCTGGCACTGGGCACCGCAGCCCTGCAAGAGAAGCTAGGGGATGTGGCTGACCTAGGATTATCCTCCCTGCCTGAGCCAGGAGGCCAGATCTGGAAGCTTTCTGTGGAGCCCAGAGTCAGACCTCTCAAAAGAATTTTTTCTCAATCCTCCACCCCAGGAATCTCTAATACGGTAGCAGAGGTTACAGCCTGGAGTCAGGGATCGGCCATTCCAAGTAACTGAGCACCTACAGCGTATGTCCACGTGTTTATTCAACAAGCATGGGGCACCCACTGTGTGCCAGGAATCTACCACACATAGACTACAGAGGAGACAGGCATGCACCCTGCTCTTTGAGCTCACAGCCCAGCAGGAGCCAAATAAGGGAAGGGGCAGAGCCAGATTCAAGGGCATGTAACCTGCACAGTCACATGGGGCCCCATGCTTGGTTTAATGCTCTGCTGTCACTGTCCTGAAATTCTTAACCATTTTTGAGCAAAGGGCCTCACATTTTTTATTTTGTACTGGGTCCAGCAAATTAAGTAGACAGTTCAAGGAGCAGGCAAGCCAAATCAGTGTGATAAATGCCAAAACAGAGGAAGTGGGGGCACAGAAAAGGCTCCAAACACAGTCTTCTCAAAGGAACTGATAAGCCCAGCTGAGTCCTGACAGATGAGTGGGAGACATCACACAAAAAAGACAGAGGAATGTAGGAAGCAAAGGGAGAGCCTTTGTGCAAACACCCTGAGATGAGAAAGTTCAGGGTGCTTCACAGAACTGCAGTGGTGTGGAATGTGGGGAGTGGTGATAGGTCACAAGGCTGAAAGGGGAACTAGGACCAAGAGCCAAGGTCATTCTGAAGACGAAGAAAATGGAGGAGTTCATCCTATTGGACATCAAGACTTTTGGTAGATCTCCTATCGTGAAGGGAGTGTGGCTTTGGGATAAACGGACCAGTGCAAAAGAACAAAGACTCCAAAAACAAACCCACACTCAAATGGAAACATGAGTATGACAAAGAAGGCATGAATCAGTGGGGAAATTATCCGTTATTCAATAAATGGTGCTGGAGCAAGGCTATCCATGTAGGAAATAAAAATCAGATCCCTGTCTCACACCACACACACAAATCAATTCCAGGTGGCTTAAAGACCTAAAAGGTAAAAGTAGGGGCGCCTGGTGGCTCAGTCTCTTAAGCGTCTGCCTTCAGCTCTGGTCATGATCTCAGGGTCCTGGGATTGAGCCCCATGTTGTTGGGCTCCCTGCTCAGCAGGGAGTCTGCTTCTCCCTCTCCCTCTGCCCGTCCCCACCTTCATGCTCTCTCTCCCACATGCATGCTCTCTCTTTCTCTCAAATAAATAAATAAATAAGTAAATCTTTTAAAAAATAAAATAAATGAAAGGTAAAAGTAAAGCTTTAAAACTTTCAAAGCAAACAGGAGCGCCTGGGTGGCTCAGTTGGTTAAGTGTCTGAGCTTAGGTCATGATCTCAGGGTCTCGAGATCAAGCCCCATGCTGGGTGTGGAGCCTGTTTAAGATTCTTTCTCTCCCTCTCCCTCTGCCCTTCCCCCCACTCTTTCTATATATATATATATATAAAATAAAATAGGGGCGCCTGGGTGGCCCACTCGGTTAAGCCACTGCCTCTTGGTTTCAACTCGGGTCATGATCTCAGGGTTGTGGGATGGAGCCCTGCGTAAGGCTCCGAGCTCAGTGCAGAAAATATATATATATATATAAAATAAAATAGGGGCGCCTGGGTGGCCCACTCGGTTAAGCCACTGCCTCTTGGTTTCAACTCGGGTCATGATCTCAGGGTTGTGGGATGGAGCCCTGCGTAAGGCTCCGAGCTCAGTGCAGAATCTGCTTCAGATTCTTTCTCCCTCCCCATCTGCCCCTCCCCACTCACGCTCTCTCTCTCAAATAAATAAAATCTATAAAAAATAATAATAAAGCTTTTGAAACAAACAACAACAAAAACAGTATCTTTATAAACTCAAATCAGAGAAAGGATTTCTCTAAAATGGTGCAGAAAGGGTCTTTTCCTAAAAGGGAAGATTGGTAAGTGAGACCATATTAATTTAAAAGTTTGTATAACAAAATACGTGCACATACTGGGAAGGCTAGCTCTGACTCATTCACAGTCTCTTTCTTCAAACCCCTTTCAAGCACAGCCACGTCTATGAGGTAGAGGTTCCCAGGTGGAGGGCAGGTTGGGATGGACATCAGAATGAGACGCCCATCACTTCTAGCTATGGTCCCCCTTCCTGGTATCAAGGAAGCCAAATTATTAATCAAAAGGTTACTTAGTAAAGATGCAATCAAAACAAACTATCAAGTACACCTAGCTTTTCTTTCCTTGGGGTTTCTCATCTGGTAGGCTCTCACCCTGCCCCACAAATGGGCTCTTTCGCACCCTCTAAGTGTCAGCTGGGGCTCATATTGCCCATCGGTACTATAGCCTCTAGTTCTCACCCCGGCCCCCTCCACACCCTGTCACATCACACTTGGCTGTCTGCATTCCTTTATCATACCCACCTGGCCCCTGGAAGCCTTCGGTGTCTAAATCCACTCTATTCACCCTTGCCACGGAGACCATTTCAATTTATATACTGAAAGAGCAAGAAAGGTTGACTGTTTTGAAGAATATATTTTGACTCCTCTCTGCGAAGGTTCTACCCCACACAATTTGGAGGACACACAGGACACCCTTCGGGTGCCTGAATTCTTCTTAGCCCCTAGAACCAGCATCACTCTCCCTTGAACCCAGGCTAATGAGCTGGGCATTCTTTCTTTAGATTCTATAAAGGATGTGTTTAAAGTAGATTAATCCATTTTTCGATTGGCTGCATCTAAATACTAACTTAATCTAAAGGGTGAAGTTAAGGCTTGGATTATATTATTCCGTGTTGATTAAATACAAGTGCTCCCCTAAATCCATAAGAAAGACTACGTGGGTAACTGGTTGAGTATGAGATGGTGGGAATTCGTCGTGTTTGGGAGTTCAGCATCTAAATCTCATTTAAGAGGTGCCGATCTATCCTACGAAAACGCTCTTTTCCAAGCAGGGAGGGCTGCAATAGCATCAAAAAGGTGGAATGTGCCAGAGAACATAAGAGGCAAGGCGCTCCCAAGACCTCCGCCAGTTTTCAGCGCCACCCTGACACCTTCCTCCTGTACCGCGCAGGCGCCTAGACTGACCAACCTTTCCCTCCTCCTTCCACCTCTCCCGGAATCCAGAGGACGCCCTCCTGCAGCGCAGAGTTCCTGCGCAAGCGCCGTCCCGCCTCACCGCCCCCGGACCAATCAGAAGCGGCGGCGCCAGGGCGCGGAGGCCACGACGCCGTGGGTGGGGCCGGGACGTGAGGGCAGCGCGCTGGCGTCACAGGGGCGGCTATATAAGTGAATACAGGCACCGCCCCTCCGCCCCAGTCACTGAGCCGCCGCCGAGGACTCAGCAGCCTCCCCCTTGAGCCCCCTCGCTTCCCGACGCTCCGTCCCCCCCGCCCGCCTTCTCCCGCCGCCGCCTTCCGCAGGCCGTTTCCACCGAGGAAAAGGAATCGTATCGTATGTCCGCTATCCAGAACCTCCACTCTTTCGGTAAGCTGCGGAAAGGTCCCGTGGGGAGAAAGCCCTGGGTGGGGCGGCGAATCGCTCCAGGTCCGGAGACAGGGCCCGGAAACGTGCAAGGTGCTCCGGGCTTTCGTAAACTTAGACTGAGGGAAGGTGTCCGGGCTCGCAGGAAGCGGGGCCTCGACCCGGACCCTGGGATCGGCTCTTAAAGCGCGACCGGAAGGAGCGGGCAGGGAGGCAGCCCTTGGGCGGGCCCGGCGTCTCGGGTGGCGCATTTACTAATGGCTCCCGGGCCGCCTTGGGCCACACCCGCCCCCTCCCGCCACCCCTGCGTCACGTCCGTTACGTCACCGCGGTTGTCACGGAGCCGGGAGTAAGAGGCGGCGCCAGCCCTAAGTGACAAACGCTCGCGCCAATGGGGCGGGAAGCTTGGCCCCGCCTTGGAGGTCGGGTTCCGGCCTGTTGCATCAGCCGGGTGGGGCACGGCCTGCCAGCCCAGGCTCCCCCGGCACGTGATCGGCTTCTGAGGGCGGGCCTGGGGCAGGAGGCCCAGGCTGTCCCCAGCGCCGGGGAAGCTGGCCGTCCCGGACTGACCCGTTCGCGGACAGCCAGCAAGGACAGATGTGATGTGACCTAAGCCCTGGAGATTTCAGTATTAGTTTCCGCGCATGCAAAAAGATCCGTTGGGAGGGTGGCAGTGGCACCTGAGCCCCCGCAGCTCTAAACGAGCCTGATGTTTCTTCCCAGACCCCTTTGCTGATGCAAGTAAGGGTGATGATCTGCTTCCTGCTGGCACTGAGGATTATATCCATATAAGAATTCAACAGAGAAACGGCAGGAAGACCCTTACTACTGTCCAAGGGATCGCTGATGATTACGATAAAAAGAAACTAGTGAAGGCGTTTAAGAAGGTAGGTCTTCAATGAAGTTGTAGGGAAATCACGTTTAACTTGCTCAGGTGGGGGTGTGCTGATTTGTATTGCCTCTCATTAGGGATTGTTAGTGTACTGGGACTGTTGCTTGGCCTAATTTTATTTTGCTTCATTGGTGCTTACAGAAATTTGCCTGCAATGGTACTGTAATTGAGCATCCAGAATATGGAGAAGTAATTCAGCTACAGGGTGACCAGCGCAAGAACATATGCCAGTTCCTGGTAGAGGTGAGTTCAGTCACTTCTTCATAATCCATTTGTGCCTCTATCCTGGCCACTGTCAGATCCTGCCTAGTCTGTTCAGGCTCTTCGGGGACATAGAAGTTTGTTTTGTAAAGCTAAGCAAAACAACAGTTGAGTTTTGGAATCTGTACGCTAGCATTTCTTTCTTTTTTTTAAAGGATTGTCTGTCTTAAGTCACTGTTCACATGGATCTACTTTTTTTTTTACCCCCTAAGATGTTACTTAAGTAACCTCTGGTTAGACCCAACGTGGGGTCTGAACTCAAAACCCCAGGGTGGAGAGTTGTATGCTCCACAACTGAGCCAGCTAGATGCCCTGTACATGGACTTACTCTAAAGATGCCATTGTAAATTGCACACACACACTGAAATAAACAGGATGTCTGGCTGGCTGCTCCTAAGTGCTGAAATCCTCTTACATCATTGCTTCTTAACTGCATACCCTGAGTTAAGAACCATGGGCTCATAGTGGTCAAAGCCTTGGCTCTTGGACTTTTCTTGCCCGGTGTAGACGCAAACAGACAAAGTTGTTGCCATCGGAAATGGGGACTTGAACACCTTTCACATCCCCTATTATAACTTTGTCCTTTTTTCTTTGCAGATTGGACTGGCTAAGGACGACCAGCTGAAGGTTCATGGGTTTTAAGTGCTTTTGGCTCACTGAAGCTTAAGTGAGGATTTCCTTGCAATGAGTAGAATTTCCCTTCTGTCCCTTGTCACAAGTTTAAAAACCTCACAGCTTGTATAATGTAACCATTTGGGGTCTGCTTTTAACTTGGACTAGTGTAACTCCTTCATGCAATAAACTGAAAAGAGCCATGCTGTCTAGTCTTGAAGTCCCTCATTTAAACAGAGGTCAAGCAGTAGGCGCCTGGCAGTGTCCGGCCTGAAACCAAGCAGTAATGTGATGTTTCGGTCCAGTCCAGAGCCCCAAGATCACAGACGGCTATGTCTGGCCAGAAGCTCCTCGGCTCTCCCTCTTCAGAGTTCCCTGCCCCAAGAGAATGTCACCACCTGAACAGCCCACGGTGAAGCTGAGAGGACAGGATGGGGTAAGACAGCAACAGCAGCTGTGCTGCTACAGGGAGTCTTTGGTAGTCAAATCCCTGGTGTCTCCAACCTGACCCGGTGGGCAGAGCTTAGAGCGGCCACCTTCCCTCTAGTGAGGCGTGATAGGACGTCTGACTTGCCACCAAGGTCTTTTTGACCAGACATACCCTAGCTATGATGTCCAAACACCAGAATGTGAGGCCAACCTTCTATCTGAGTTAAACTTTTGACAAGGGAACAAACTTCAAACTGATGTATCAGTCATGTAGCTAGCTGTAGAGCTCGCAACTTACTAGCAACAGCTGCCCAGTGCCATGTGAAGTAACAGACTGGTTTTTGGTTTATTTTTTCCTTCAGTTTTAATGTTATGTAATGTATTTAAACCCTTATTTAAATAAAACTTGTTTTCAGAAACACCTGACTTGCAGATTGTATTTTATGTATAATCAGTCTCGTATGTGTGAAGGAACCACAGAAATGGGCAGTGAAGGATAGTCTACAACCAGAGCTCAATTGGGGCCTCAACCTCTTGGCCTAGAAAATCTTTAGTGAGCTTGTCCCTCCCAAGTTGCCCACAGGTAGCTGTGTTGCAGGCATGGTGGACAGATTCAGAGGTGACGGGGTTGTCCCTGCTCGGTGGCTATGGAGGAACTTGCCCTGTGAGCTGGTGGAGCAGTTTGGTTGGAAACCCTTGAGTCCCCTCAGTGACGGGATCTTGGCTTAAAGGCTGTAACAAAGGGACGGACCTGGTGCAGGACTTGATCTAATCCTCACAGCCCTAAGAGGTACACAGAAGTGCCTTTTCTAGGGAATAGGTTTAGAGTGTGTGACAGTTCAATGACGAGTGTTTGGAGAAGCTGAAGTTAACTGTCCAGAGGCCATCCCTCGACAGGACAATTATGTGGAAGTCTCTTCCTGGCGCCGTTAACTGTACTGAAATTCTCCCAGCATGTGAATCTTGAATTGGTACCAATTTCAGATCATAAAATTCTCTGCAGAGAGTAGTCCTGAAGAATCAACACTTGCTGTTGGCCATCCTCTTGGAGCTGGTCGGCCTCGTGAGTGAGTGTACAGAGGCCAAGCCAGAAGGCAGAGATGCGGCAGCTGCCCTGGGAGATTGTAATCTGGGAGGTAGACGTGTAACACAAGTCCTAGGAAACATCTGTTTAGCAAACAGGAGAACTTCAATTGGCACTGAACATAACGGCCATTGTTACAACATTTGGGTGATGGTTGTAAATATAAGATTAGACCAGTAGGGCTATTCTCAGAAACTTCTAGAAGCAACCTTGGAGACCAAACCCACAGAAGACCACAGTCAGAAAACAGAATAAAACAATAAGGGAATCATGTAGGTTGATGTGTAGGTCCTGTGCTAGCTTATTGAGAAAACTCTTGCCTTTTAAGGACTAAGGTTTTCTGGAATGAAATGATTCTGAGTTAAGTTAGCAGTATCAGTATTAAGTCAACCATGTGTAGAACCAATCAAAACAACTACCTGTGAGCCTGGCAGGACGTTTGTGAACACATTCAGTATCTCAGGCCCGAAATAAAGCATGGTTGTGCCCATTCGATAAGGGAAATTCGCAGGGCTAACCAGTGGTAGAGTTTCATCTAGAACCCAGCATCTGTCTTCTGCCCTTACCACCAGATAACCTCCACATTCACAATTTAAATAGCTCATTTTACAGAGGCTGGTATGTGCAGTGTAGAGCGTGGGGAATCACCGGGCACGCAAAAGCAATCGGGACACCCTGTGTTCAGGAAGCAGATGGTGGGGTAGCAGGGAGGACCCACACACAGCCTTGAACATGAGGCAGAAAGGAGCAAGTGCTGCCCCTGGCTTGGCCAAAGAGCTACAGGTTTGGGGTATAGGGAAATCCCCACCCCATCTACACCCAAGGGGGCCAGGAAGGCTTCATAAAAGATGTGCCATCTGGGGGCGCTTGGGTGGCTCAGTCGTTAAGCATCAGCCTTCGGCTCAGGGCGTGATCCCGGCGTTCTGGGATCAAGCCCCGCATCGGGCTCCTCTGCTGGGAGCCTGCTTCCTCTCCCACTCCCCCTGCTTGTGTTCCCTCTCTCACTGGCTGTCTTTCTCTCTCTGTATAAAATAAAATCTTAAAAAAAAAAAAAAGTGCCATCTGAAGTCGGGCATTCCGGTCAGAGGAGTCAAGACCCAGAGGTGGGAGCACCCAGGGTCTACGAGGGCTGCAAGGTAGGACAGTTTGGCTGGAACAAAGGCCTTATATAGGGCAGAAATAATATAGTGTTGTCTCGGTATGTGCCAGGCCTGTGCTAAGCGCCTATAGCAGACACTGGCCTCTTTATTCAACAGTAGGGACTCAGCCCCATGGGAAGGCCGATTCCGAGAAGGGATGCAACAGAGCCAGCAAGTAGGCGATGAGAGGGGAGCAGAAGGGAAGGAGGGCTGGAAGGTTGGTGTGAGGTCGCAGCGGGCTGAGCCACAAGCTGAAAACATTCAGAGGTTAGTCCGCGTAAGAGTCACAGAGAAGAGGAGAACATGGTGAGGAGTGTCTCCCAGCTCTGGGCTGCTGGTTCCTCTCTCCCGCCCCAGTCTCCTCTCTGCCTCCTCACTCCCTCTGGCTGCCCTTCTCCCCTTCCCTTTCTTCTGTTGCCTCCTTTCTCTCCGCTCACTCTCCCTGCCCCGACCCAGGCCCACACTCTGCCACAGGGACAAGACACGGACCCAACCTTCCTTAAAATTGTGTTAGCAAGACAAAACGAATACTGGCCAGCTAAAACTGCACAGGAATCCACAAAAACTACTTTAAAGCCTATTCAAAGTTTACCTATAAATAGGACAAAGAAACACGATGTATTTGGGAACTAAACATTCTACCGACTATCTCTGGCATTGACCGGCTTCCCTATTTACCACCCTGGGTGCTGCCCCCTTGTGGCATGAGTGTCAAAACACAGTTTTCTGTTCATAAGGCTTTGAAAAGAAGAGAATTCCCTAACTTTTCAGGAGGTATGTATTGTTTCAGAATTAGCAAATAGTGTGAGGCTTTGGCCATTTCTTTGCTTGGACTCTCTGAAATCCTCCTAATTCAAATAGTCATAAAACACACTGTTCTTGGGAAGCTTGTTAAAAATTCAGATTCTAGGCCCCACCCAGGATCGTTAGACTCTGAGTGTTAGCTGAACAATTCCACCTGCTTTTCAAGGGCCTACAAAAACGTCTAGGCACTGAAAGAAATTGATCATCTCCAAAATTTGACCCCAAAACTACAAAACTCAGACTGGATAAGTGTTTAACACTAGAAGATATAACACTGGCTATCACTGCAATATAATTCTTGTATAACTATATGTAAATGTAATAAAAATTTCTAGAGAAAGAACAATTTTTTTTTAAGTAGGCTCCATGCCCAGCGTGGAGCCCGATGCAAGGCTTGAACTCACAACCCTGAGATCAAGGCTTCAGCTGAGATCGAGTCAGATGTTTAACCGACTTAGCCACCCAGGCACCCCAATAATATATTATTTTTAACAAAACTCGGATTTATAAAATGTATACGTCTCTCTAAAAATACTACAGAAAATGTCTGTTTGGCCTGTGGATGCATTTTATTCACTTGGTATGAGGTACAACGGAGCCTCTGAGGTCAGAATGCTTGGCCCACAATGCTCCAGGAAATGCCCCACCCGCACCCCCAGAGCCAGAGACTCTGATCCAGAAAGTCTGATGTGGGTCCCAGGAACCTGTCATTTTAACCAGCATCAGCATCAGCCAATTCATATGGGAGGGCCACAAACCACACCGGGGAAACACTGCTGTAGCTAATGGGGAGCTATTGAGGAAATGTGCGCGGGAGAGAGCATTACCAGAGCTAAGCTTCAGGGAAAGCAATCAGGAGTATTGTATTTAAGATGGTTTGAGAAGGGGGTGGCCAAGGGTCAGGACTTGGTTATCAGCACATGAGAAAAACCAGCCCCTGAGGTTTCGTGTGTAACTTACATGTGGGCATTTTCTGGCAAGACTGTCCACAGCTTTTATCAGATCCTTAAAAGACCCCACTACCCAAACCAGCTAAGAATCACGGGTCTGTGGTTTCCGCCCCAGGCTTACAAAGCCCCAGGACTAACAAAGTTTTTCCAGGCACAGCCCTGCAAGCAGAAACGTGCCTATTCCGATATCGACTTGGAAAATGAATAACTATTTAAAGATATTTCTAAACAGCTCCAGAAATGAGTGTGTGTTGGGAAGAAGGTATACACGGCAGCCAGACCACAGCCTCAGAAAGCCGTGCATGACTCACTCGCTCCCTAGCCGCTGTCGCCAGCCACCTCCCGGCCTCAGCTGCCCAGGCCGTTGTCCAGTTTAAATTGTCTTTAATCTTAGTCCTTGATGGTCAATTTATACCCAGAATGGACAATTGGCTAAAAACAGGAAGCACGGGGAGCACGGAGGTTGAAAGCATTAACGTGGAGCGTTAACGCAACCGTCATTCTATGTGTGTCAAATCATTGATTCTCCATTTCTGTGCAACAGGAGAAAACAAGCCCAAGGACGAGGTCAGTGCAGAGAGCTGTGACCTACCTAGGTTCCATAGTCCACCTTAGGGACAGAACTATAGACTCTTGCTGCTCAGTATCCCCTGAGAGCTCGTTGGAAGGACAGAAATTCGAGCCCGACCCCGAACCTCCTGAACCCACCTTCATTTTAACAATGGGCATTTAACAAAGCTTGAGAAGCACCGGTTTGAACCATAACACGAGCAGACCTCACATTGTGCTCTGCAAGCTGGTTAAAAAAGGACGGTAACGTTATGACTTTTATTTTTTAAGATATGATTTTTAAGTCATCTCTACACCCAACACGGGGCTTGAACTCACAGCCCCGAGATCAAGAGTCACATACTCCACCGACTGAGCCAGCTGGGCGCCCCATGACTTTTAGTTTTTATAAGTGCATTTTCCATTATGGTTTCAGATGTGCATTTAAAACACAAAAAAATTGTCGAGGTGTGGAAAGCAAGAGTTATGGGCTGAATACGGACTGAGTTCATTGCTAAGAGGTGCAGAAACCTTGCTGTCACGGGGATCAGCTGGGGGGGCCCTTCAGTGGTACCAAGCCTGGGCTTAGGCCCCAGAGTCTCAGGACAGAACCACTGGGGGTGGCCCATGAGTGATGATGGTCTAGCCATTCACCCCCATCGAAGCCCACCATCCATTAAGAGGTCTCCAGGATGTCAGGGCGCCTGGGTGGCTTAGTTGGTTAAGCGTCTGCCTTCGACTTAGGTCATGATCCCAGGGTCCTGGCCTGGAATCAAGCCCCGCGTCCTCGGGGAGTCTGCTTCTCCCTCTCCCTCTCTCCCTCTGCCCCTTCCCCTGCTCATGCTCTCCTCATGCTCTCTCTCGAATAAATAAATAAATAAATATTAAAAAAAAAAAAAAGAGGTCTCCAGGATGTCAAAAACAACGCTGAAGGAGAAAATACAGTGCTTCTAGAACTAATTTGACTTTTCCTTCATCGGAACCGAAGACAGCCTACATCTCGCAAGTGCATTTGCAACATGCCTGCGTGTGAGTAGCCTGAAACTCTCTTCTATCGCCCCCTAGGAAAAATAATACAAAAGCTATAGCAAACCTAAGGGGGTCCCAATGAACATCGGGTTGTTTTTAAGCACATAACGAAATCTAAAGCTGCATTTTAATAGACATCTGTTCTCAGAACCAAACACGATGCAATACCCCTTTTTAATTTATCTGAAGTCCTGCTTTTCCTTCTAATTAAATCTAAACAGTGTTTTGTCATTTTTTTACTGGGGAAAGTCGAAAGGTGTCTTTGAACGATATGATTATTACAGATCATATTTTAAGCTGAACTTTAAAGGAACCGATCTTCATATACCAACTTCAAATTATTTTTTACTTAAAATGCCGGGCATACAGCTGGCATATGATGTAAAGATCAAATTTCCCAAGTCGGTCCTCTAGATTATTGATATGACAGGGATTTTGAATCCAAAAGAGTCAAGACTCACTGAGACAGAGCTCAGTTGCTCTGCTGTTGGATACAGGACAGAAGACATTCACATGGGCAGCTTCACAAAGAGCTTGCCCAGGCTTATGACAACTCCCAGTGGGTTAGGAGGCTTCACTTAGCACTATTAATATTTGGGCCCAGATAATTGTGTGTTGGGGAGGAGGGGCTGACCTGTGTATCATAGGGTGTTCAGCAGTATCTCAGACCTCCACCCACTACTTACTTGGTCGTAGCACTCCTTCCCATGCACGCCCGACAATCAAAATTATCTCCAGACATTGTCAAATGCCCCTGGGAGGCAAAACCACATCCCCCTTTCGAGAACCACTGGTGTAATTCATCTTTTCCCCCCTGCTCTGCCAAGCAGAAACGCAAAGGAAGGAGAGCAAATCATGATGTTACAAAACCCAAGACTGGTAATTTTATTTATTTTTTTTTTAGATTTTTTATTTACTTATTGGACAGAGAGAGAGACAGCCAGCGAGAGAGGGAACACAAGCAGCAGGGGTGGGAGAGGAAGAAGCAGGCTCCCAGCAGAGGAGCCCGATGCAGGGCTCGATCCCAGGACCCTGGGATCAGGCCCTGAGCCGAAGGCAGATGCTTAACGACTGAGCCACCCAGGCGCCCCAAAGGCTGGTAATTTTAAACTTCTGATAGCATGCACCATTCATTCATTCACTAAACCTTTATTCAGCATTTCACACGTGCCGGCCACCCTTTGAGGCGCTGGGATGTGGCACCGAACAGAGATCCCTGCCCGTATGGACGCTACGTTCCAATAGGGGAAGACGGACAGGCCCTTGGATGTCCTCGTGTCCTACAATTGTTTCCTGTGGCACTGGGCACCATACTCCAGCCCTCTCTGCTTCTCAGAGAAGGTCTCCTACTTGCCACCCTATGACCTCTCCACCTGCTTGGAGCTTCCTTCCCTCCATTCTCCAAGAGTAGGAGTTCCAAAGGGAGGAAGACAGTCTTGGCCTTTGGTGCCTCTCCCATGGTGGCCTGACCCTGGGTCACAACTGATTATGCCTTCAGTGTTCATGATCCTAACACTGTTTCCAGCCTCAACTTCTCTTTCAAGCCCAGAGTCCCCTGCCAACTCTTCGCCGTGTTCACTCATCCTTTTGCATTTCTGGAGGACTCCCTCAGTACAAGTCAGCAACAAACAAGGCAAAGCCCGCCTTCTTCCTCCTGGACTCTATCCTCCAGCTGGGGACTCAGATGCTAAACCAACCAGTACAAACCCCTAAATCACTTCAGCCGTGCTTAGGCAAGGGGTCACACTCAGCCTGTGACAGAGAGCGCCTGGACAAGTCTACAATTTATCTTTGCTTTTGACCATCTTCTCCCATCTCTTAGAATTCTCGTGGCTGTAATGTTCTAGTACCCTGTGGTTCGGGCTTCCTTTCTGCATGCTATTTGAGAGAGCAGCTTTAAATTTCGAACAGTCCATGAGGAGGGAGTTCCTCGTTAGGAGATCGTGGTGCTGCCAGCTCCCCGAACAGTTACTGGCAAACCTCTCTTCCATTTCCTAGTCATTCCCTGGGGAGGGATAGGGAGGAATGAGAAGTGACTGCAAATGGGTATGGTTTTTCCTTTTGGGCTGATGCAAATATTCTGGAACTAGATAAAGGCCATGGTTGTGCCACTTTGTGGACGTGCTGAAAGCCACGGGCTTGTGTACTTTGAAACAGTGGATAGTGTGAAAAAAAAAAAAGAGTGAACGGAACTATTCAGACGCCCCTTAGGTATGTAGTTTTAATTGTATCATGTCAGAGCTGGCTGGGTGGGCAAATTATGAGCAGGGGTTTCGCCCTTACCGCATGGAAGTACCACTCTGGGCTGGTGAACAGAAATGTCCTTACCCCTGCCAGGGAGAGTTCGGAATTAGGCAGGTTTATAAACCAGAAAGAACTTCAATAAAGCCTAAAGAAATGCACCACCCCTTCTCCCCTCACTGAAACAGCTTTTTACACTAGCCAAGCAAGATTACAGGTGAAATCAGCTGCCGAAACCTTCCTCATTTCCCTGGCCTGAGTCTGCCACTCCAACCCAGCTGTTCACTGACTCCACAGATTCCGGAGTGCAGGGAAGAGAAGGTTCACTGTAGAGGAAGCAGGACAGCAGCAAGGAAAGGCTTTTCTTCATGCTTACAGAATCCAGCTGTCTAGGTTCAAGCCTCAACTAAGCGTCTGATGGGCTCTGTGTCCCAAGCTAGTCACTGGGTTGAGTCTGGGGTTTTGACTTTACCCTACTCACAAGCAGATAAGCTATCCTATTACTCTTTCATCAATGAGGGCAGAAGACACACGACTCGTGGATCAGACACAAATAACATTATTATTCACAACCCAGCTAGCTGTATACCTTGCATCCATCCCCCTTGGCCCCCAAGTTCCTTGGTGTAACACGATACGGATCTACACGGAGGCTACACGGGTCATAGCTGGGAGGCAGCTGAGGACACGGAGGCTGGGGAGCTCCTGCCTCTGCAGGAAGAAGTAAGCAAGGCTGCTCTACGTCCCCTAGGGAGACATGACCCCATCCCTCAAGGTCACTCACTGCAAACACAACCCTGAGAAATGGCCCCAGGAAAGAGTGGCATACTCAGCAAGAAGACTCAGGGATGCTTGAAGCCCCTGGTGAACTGCTTCGTTGCTTCACCAATTTCTCTGTGCCTCAGTTTCCTCAGCTAAACTAGGGGCAATAGAATTACCCTACTCGTGCGGTTGTGGTAAGGACTCCAAGACCTAATGCCCGGGGCGCCTGGGTGGCTCAGTCAGTTAAGCATCTGCCTTCGGCCCAGGTCTGATCTCGGGGGTCTTGGGATCGAGCCCTGAGTCAGGCTCTCTGCTCAGTGGGGAGTCTGCTTCCCCTCTCCCTTTGCCCCTCCCCCCTCTCATGCTCTCTCTAGCGCTCTCTCTCAAATAAATAAATAAAATCTTTAAAAAAAAAAAAGACAAAAAAGACATAATGCCGGTAAAGTGCTTAGCAGGGAGGCCTGGCCATGGAAGGGCTCCCTAAATTTTAATCATCATTATTAGGGGAAGAGGGAGGTGAAAACGTGTTAGAGACATCAGAAAATTTGCATTTAAGAGAGCTTCAAGGGCCCGGGGCGGGGGAAGCCTTCCCCATCCACTTCCTCCCTCCCCCAACCATCCATGGTACCTTAAGCTCATCGTCACACTGTCTCTCCCCAAGAGAAAGGGAACAAAGACCGTCTTGATCAACATTGCGTTCCCAGGGTCAGCCCAGCGCCTGGCACAAAGTGGGCACTTAGGAATGAATGAACGACTGCATGAAAAGGGAAGGTGTTAGGTCTCTGAGCAGGCAGGAGGGTCTGGGACGGAGGGCCGTCATTGACGGGCTGACCTTGACAGGGCTACATACCCTCCAGCGATGCAGGAAAGGAGAAAAGAGCAGAAGGCTGACCCAGACCTCTGTGGTCCCAGCGGGGAGAACGCGGCTGACTCACTACGTTGCCAGGCAACCATCCAGCTGCAGAATATTAATTTGCAATTGAATCAGCTGGCCACTTTCAGGAACTTTCCTGTTTGCAGGGATGGAGAGGTGGGAGCTGAGGAAGGGGTGATGGCTGGGGACTAGCCTGGCAGGTTCTGAAGCAGGACAGGAGCAGCGATCTAGGTGCATAGCCCATAAATGAAGTAAAAAAACAAAAAACAAAAAAACAAAAAAAAAACCATGGGGCCAGGCTGGGGAGGGAGGAAAGTGAGAGCAGGAGGGGTAGGTGGGTTATGAGAACCAAGGCAGGTGGTTTGGCAGTCACAGCAAAGGCAAATTCAGCAGGAGCAGGGCTTCCGGAGAGAGGGTGGGACAGAGGCTGTGGCCCAGGAGAGGCGGCAGCACACGGAGTCCAGAGAGGACCGGCCAGGCTCACAGCTCCACTGCCTCACCTGCCCCGCATGGGCAGCAGCTTCACCTGGCCGACCCTCAACTCTGAAATGCCCCTGAGTAAAGACTGCCCTCACATTGGTGCTTTTAGGATCCTCTTCCCTCTTAAAACCACTTACAGAACTAAACAAAATACTTTCTAATATTGTATCATAAAAATGTTCAAATAGGGACGCCTGGGTGGCTCAGTCGGTTGGGCATCTGCCTTCGGCTCAGGTTGTGATCCCAGGGTCCTGGAATCGAGTCCCGTGTCCAGCTCCTTGCTCGGTGGGAAGCCTGCTTCTCCCTCTGCCTGCCACTCCCCCTGCTTGTGCTCTCTCTCTCTCTCTGAGACAAATAGATGAATGAAATCTTTAAAAAATAAGAAAAATTTTGGGGCGCCTGGGTGGCTCAGTCGTTAAGCGTCTGCCTTTGGCTCAGGGCGTGATCCTGGAGTCCTGGGATCGAGCCCCACGTCAGGCTCCTCTGCTGGGAGCCTGCTTCTCCCTCTCCCATTCCCCCTGCTTGTGTTCCCTCTCTCGCTGGCTGTCTCTCTCTGTCAAATAAATAAATAAAATCCTAAAAAATATAAAAATAAAAAATAAGAAAAATTTTAAAAATAAGAAAATAAAAAAAAATTTTTAATGTTCAAATACACAGAAAAGTTGAATTTTAAAGTGAAGACTCATATACCTACCACCTAGAGTCTATGATTTTATTATTGTCCATCTCCTATCTATCCATCTTCTTTTTATGCATTTCAAAATGAATACGATACACTTCGCCCTAAATACTTTATTAACTAGAGTTTGACTTTATTACGATTCTTTTTTTTAAATAGAATATATGTACAATGAAATGCACAATCCTAAGTGCGCCCTCAATGGGTTTTGACAAAAGTGTGCATTCAAGGAGTGTTGACAGTCTGCAAACAGGGTTCTGGGCTTGATTTTGATTGTTAAGTGAGATAATAGGCTATGTCAGCACTCATGCAACCTTGGAAGGTGTTGCTGTTAAGATATGGGAGGCAAAACAATCCCCAGGGGGAAGCCAGGCTGAGGGAGGCAGAAGGTGGGTGGACCTGAGGAGCTAGGGGGAGGCCTGCATGGAGGAGGTAGCATTAACCTGTGAGGAAAGACTCCAGGGACTATTATAGGAAAGAGTGGAGAAGAAAATATTCAAGGAAAGCGGGGTAGAATATTCTGGAAGTCAGCAGGATGCAGCAACATGGATGAGGGGCACGTAAGGCTGTGGTGCTGAAAATACCAGTGATAGCAGCAGACCCTTAGGGAGAACTCAGCATGCAGCAGAGACCAGGTGAATGCTGCAGGTGTCTCATCTACCCCTCACGGAGGTCCCCCCGGGCAAGTACGGGAGCGTGCTAAGTCTGCAACTTGCCTCGGATCACAGCTAGGAAGTGCCAAAGCTGGGCTTCGGCCCAGGGTGGCAGAGCCTCCTTGTCCTGGCCTTCCACGTCCACAAACCAGTCCCGCACACAGACTCCAGCCACCCCCTGGTCTCACCCCCACTTCTGACTGGAGAAGACTTCCGATTAGCGCCCAGCTATGGGGGTGGGTTTAGAGCCCCATAGCTGATCCTAAGGCCAGGTGTGGGTTGAGAGCCGCTGATCAAAGGCACAGGTGGGCATCAGATGAGAAGGGGAGAGAGGGGGCCAGGGAGAGGAGGCCAAGGCTGGAACACGGGGGTCCCCTCTGCTCTCCTTCCAAGGCAGCCGGGCAGGTCACCTGGCCCCTGAGCTCACCCCAGGGCACCCTCTCCAGCTCCGCCTGAGAGCAGCCTGCGGGCTGTCCTCTTGGTCCTGCTCCCTGATCGCCCTGGAGAGCAGGTAAAGCCGAAGTCGTGAGCCCACTTCTTCCTCTGCAGCCCCCCACCCGGGGAGGGACCACGGATGCCCACACTGACAGAGCACCTCCCAGGTGTCACTGTTCCCCCCCCCACCTTCACCCTTCCACAGGCTGCATTGCCTGGGGCAGAGAGGGCCTCCTTAGCCTCTCCCCCAATAACCCATGAGGAGGCCGGCGGCCTCTGACAGCAGTTTGCAGCTCCCCAATTCGTCTGCTTGCCTGGGCCAGCCCTGGCCGATGGGAGTGTGGTCAGGCGTGCAGAGTTGCCCCCGGGGAGTCCCCCTTCCCAGGGAACATCCTCCCCATGTTGTTATGATGTCTATTTTTTGTGCCCCTCGCCTGGACTCTACGTGCCAGCAAGCCATGAAAGGGCCCATCACATTCACCTCTTACCCCGGGGCCTCGCCCTACCCCTGGCTTCCGGCAGGCGCTACTTACCGGAAGGAAAATGGAACGGATGAACGCCCGGTATCTGACGAACACCCTCCTTACCTGTATTTGAAAAATCACATGCAAATTCCCGCAGGGCCAGTTCTCACCGACAGAGCCCTTCCTGAGGCCAGAACCCCTTGCATCTGTGTTCTGCTGCAGCCAAGATAAATGACCACAGACTGCAGAAGCTTAAGACCCCGCCGACTCATGCCCCGACGGTTCCGTAGGTCAGGAGTCCCGGCGACAGCGTGGGTCCCTGGGCCAAAATGAAGGCGTCCCCAGGCCTGCGCTCCTTTCTAAGGGCTCTGGGAATGAACCCGCTTCCAAGCTCACCCAGACTGTGGGCTGAATTCAGTTCTTTGCGGTCCGGGGCCTCAGCTGGGGGCCTCTCTGAGCTGCTGAAGGCCACCTGCTCCCCTCAGCTGCTGCCCTCCGTCTCCCATCTTCAAACCAGCAAGGGCAGGTGGAATCCTCCTCATTCTTCAAATCTCTGATTCATCCTTCGGCCACATCACTTCTGCCTTTAGCCAAAGGACATTTTAGCCAAAGAATGTTTTCTTTATTTTGTTTTATTTTTTTTTATTTGTTAGAGAGAGAGAGAGAGAGAAAGCACACAGCAGGGACAGAAGCAGAGGCAGAGGGAGAAGCAGGCTCCCTGCTGAGCAAGGAGCCCAACTCAACTCGGGACTTGATCCCAGGACCCCGGGATCATGACCTGAACCGAACGCAGACGCTCAGCAGACTGAGCCACCCAGGCATCCCGCCAAAGAACGTTTTAAGGGCTCATCTGATTAAATGGGGCCCATTCAGATAATCCAGAATAAGCTCTCTACTTAGAAGTCTATAATTACATCTGCAAAGTCCCTTTTGCCATGTAACCTCAGATATTCACAGGACCCAGGAATTGGGGTATGGACATCTTTGGGGCACCAGTATTCACACCCCTCCTGGGAGGAGAAAGATCCCAGAATCAGGATTTCAGATCCAGGTCTCCTTGGTCCTGTAAACTCAGGACAGGGATTGCTCACCTGTGCGAGCCTCAGTTTCCTCATCTGTGGAATAGGAACACACTAGGACTTACGTCCAAGGACTACGATGAAGAGCAGCAACATTTATTCATGCAAAGAGCCTGGCACTCAGTGTTGTCACTATTGTGAGAACAAGCACAGGGGCCACAGAGAGAGGGAGGGGGCGGGCCCCAGGGACTGGGATCTCGTCTTCAATTTGGTAGACTCAGAAACTGGATTTTCTGGTCACCCTGCGAGTCAGTGTTGGAGCCAGGAGTCTATCCTGGCCTCACCAGTTCCCAGATCCTCTGTACGGCCATCGGTGCTGGCCTCTGAGAGGTCCAGCCTCCTTAGGCTCCATCCCTGCCACCTCTTTCAGTGGCAACCCAGGACAAGTGTCCCTCTGAGTTATGGCCAGCAGGAGGGAGAACCTTAGATTCACAGATGATGCTTTTTAGGGAATTGCCCTCCTAAGTCTTGGGAAAGGAGAAACTTTCCAATGTGTGCAAAGTGCGTGCACAGACCTTGTTACATTTCCCCTTCACAGCAGCCCAATGAAGTAGGAATGAATGATTCCCATTTCACAGATGAGGTTAACTGAGGCCTGAAGAGGATAAGGGAGAAGGTGCAAACAAATTAGGTACTTGCGATGTTCTGGACACTGCGCGTGGTGTTTTATGTACATCACCTTCACAAGACTCCCCCCCGACCCAAGTTATTTTCCTCATTTCTTGAAGAATAGCTCAGAGAGGAGGAGAGATCTGCCTAAAGTTCAACCTCTGGAAAAGGGCAGGGCCCGGAAACCCTTCCCTTTCCCGATGGACGAGGTTCCCCTGAGAGCAAATCATGCAGGTTCGTGACTGTGAGCACCTTGGGAGGACTGCTGTCTCCCGACTCTGAGCAGAGCCCTCCCTGCATGCCCACCGGTGCCCGCAGTCTGTAGGGACCCACCATCACCTGTTGAGTGGGTACCCGCTTCTGTTTGCTGCTGTCACCAGCCCTGGTGTGACCAGCCTGCCAAGAACAGCGGGGCAGCTGGGGTGGGGGTGCATAACCCCCTCCATAGCAGAAATCTTGGCTTCTGGTGCAGCTAAGGCTCCGCAGAAAGCTTATCGTTTCCCGTCACCATGGTAACGCGAACATCTCTATTCCTCCAGCATGTGCACAGAGCTGCTCCCCACACCACCGTCCCCCAAACCCCCTTCCATCTCTAAGATTCTGGATTCAGTTCATTATCCCCAGTGCCTGCACTGCTTTTGTCGTTTTCACTCAATTCCATCTGCTGAGTCACCGAGCACTGCCCTGGATTAGAGTGGCTATTCACCAGAACATTCGGCTGTGGGTTGCCATGGACACCTCGCTGCCTGCTCCATCACCTGTTAATTCTCAGCAGGCTGGCTGTAAGCGTGGGTACCACTGCCCCTTATCCAGGGCCCAAGGAGCATCAAGACTCCCCCAGACAAGGAGGGGCCCTGATGAAGCGTGAACAAGAGCAAAACCTCTAATGCCAACCGTGGAAAAACCAGAAGCAGCCTAGAGCTAGTTACATCTGTCCAAACCAGGTCGGGGGGAGGCAATTTATCAAATAAGTCAACAAGCACACTCTTTGGTTTATCTGGCACATCTTGGGCAAACCTTTTAGTCTCCTTGTTAACCACTTGAAGATGTATTTTTATATTGAAAAGTGGTGAATGTGTGGCACAGATTGCTATCTCCCCTTGAAAACAAAAAGAGGGAGCCTCCAACTGCAGGAGGAATTGGCCCTGGGTGGAGGGTTTGCAAGAGGCAGGGGGTAAAGGGCGGACCTGATGTGGAGGGGAGCTGCAAGCCAACCCCAGCTGGCACAGAGGGCACAAGGAGGGGGAGACGCTCGGGGTTTTCCAGGCAGGGGAGGTGAGGAGGTAACCAGGCTGCAGCCCCCAGGCAGAGAGAGCGGGGCCATCAGCCCACGGCCCATTGCCCCCGATAACCACCTCGCGTCCTGTTTGCAGAGCCGGGCAGAGGGGACAGGGGATCGATACTGCCCTCCACATCCACACACTCCCTGCTCTTCAAACACCAGTGTGCGGTGAAATACACCTCCTCTGAATCCAAGGTCATTCGGTGCATCCGCTTCCCCTGCCCCGCAGTGGGGACATAGTCAGAGGGCTGATGCACACCAGGACTCTGACCCCAGGGACTGGGTGGGGGGCACTGTTCCTGACCCCAGGGAGCCTGTCTCCTGCCTGCCCTCATGCCCAGCTGAAGACCTGCCCCGACCCCGCCCCTGCCCCTCACTGAAGGTCAACTTCCTTCCCTCCCCCATGTGGGTGACTGACTGAATGAATGGCAGGGCAGGGTAGGGCAGGGCAGGGCAGGGGTGATACACCTGTACCCGCCCCCTTTTGTCTTGCTGTGGTGGAGGCTGGCCCCATGGGCGTTTGGGAGGGGCGTTGAGGGCTTTATAAGGCAGGGCCGGGGCACCAAGCGGTGCAGGGACTGGAAAGGCACCAGGCCGGCTACAGCATCGCCCACCTCCCAGCTCTGCAGGTGAGAGTACCCAGGAGGGCAGAGGCAGGGGAAGAGGGTTGATGGGGCGACCCCCTGCATCAAGGTACCAGGCTCACACCTCGGTATCTCCAGGGCTGCCCCCCTTCTCTTAGCTCAGGGCCAGACTAGGTCTCAGCTCTAGAACCCACCCTGGCACTCCCAACCCTCTCCTTTGAGCCAACCTGCTGCTTCAACCCTCTTACCCCATGCTCACCCCAGTCCTGCGAGGTGAGAAAGACAAAAGCTGTTCTCCCATCCCTTGGGTGAACAAACTGAGGCCCAGAAGAATGTGATTTGCCCAAAGTCCCACAAATTATTGGGAAGGGCTGGAACTGGAACCCAGGGATCTGGGTTCTGGATCCCATCTCAAGCTCTTTCCTGGACCAGCGCTGTCTGAGAGAACTTTCCATGATGATGGGGTCTGTATCTGCACCGTCCAATATGGTAGCCACCAGCCACAGGTGCACTGGAAAGGTGGCTAGCCTGGGGGAAGAATTTTTAATTTTAATTAATTTAAATGTGAAGGACCACATGTGGCTAGCAGCTACCACATTGGACAAGCCATGCGGCTCGTACGGGCCAGCATAGCTCTAAATCACTGGTTTTTCTACCTTGTTTCTTTAGTACCAAGAACCCTTTCTCTTCCAAAGGAACGCTAACGGAGAATCCCACTATGGAAAACAGATAAGAGTAGTATTTTATTCATATAAGTGTGTTCCTGGAAGGTAAAGCCAATCAGAATAATGAGGCTGGAAGAACACCAATGCTGAGACTAGAATTTTAGATTTGAATTTTAGATTCATTTGAGTATCCAGTTTATTTCTGTGTTATGGCTTCCCCAAACTCAGGTCCCCCGACACACAGGTGCAAATGGTAACAGCTTCGTTTTTAACTACTTAACTACAATCACAGGATGTTCCCCAGTTAAGCAAAAATGGCAGGAGAAGCTTGACTCCATGGGTGACGCAGAAACAGGGGGACCCAACCACATAGTGAAAACGCTGGCGGTCTCCACAGAGATACCGGGCTGTCTCTACTGTGCCCTTTGGTATTCCTACTGAAAAGCTCACTTTGAATTACCTGCCTGCAGGGAGGGATCCAGAGTCCATCCAGTCCGGGCCCCTGCCTCTGGGTGCGTGGACCGCGACGTCTTTCAGCTCTGCCCCTCTTTCCTTTGCAGACAAGATGCAGCGACTGTGTGTGTACGTGCTGGTCCTGGCACTGGCTCTGGCCACCTTCTCTGAAGCTTCTTGGAAGCCCCACTCCCAGCTGCAGGATGCGCCCTCGGGTGCAGGGGCAAATAGGGGCCTGGAGCCACACTGGCTGGACCGGCTGGGCGCAGCCCCTCACCAGCGAAGGCAGCTAGGGCTCCAGGGTCCCCCACAGCTGGTGGCAGGTAGGAGCTGTGACAGCCATCCCTGCTTGTCTCACCCAGCCAGGCTTGGCCCCGGCC
Organism: Ursus maritimus; assembly: GCF_017311325.1. Lineage (NCBI taxonomy): Eukaryota > Metazoa > Chordata > Mammalia > Carnivora > Ursidae > Ursus > Ursus maritimus. Next base: position 20,265,805 of record NW_024424897.1, on the reverse strand, counting down.
TTGGTTTCCAGCGGCTAGAGGTCCTTCCCATAGCCTCACATCCTCTCCACCCTCTGCCCCTCAGACCTGTCCAAGAAGCAGGGACCGTGGCTGGAGGAGGAAGAAGCAGCATATGGATGGATGGACTTCGGCCGCCGCAGCGCTGAGGAAGGGGACCGACGTCCCTAGCACAGAGCTTCAGCGCCCAGCCATCTCTCAGCCCACCCCAGCCCCATGACAAACCACTCCAAATAAACTAGCTTCCAGTGGATCCCATTGTGTTGAGTGTGGGGCAGGAGAGGGGAGCTGGTGGGGACAGGGTTGAGGCAGCGGGGAGAACGGAGCACTCTCCTGGGGGCAGGGACCATGACTCCATCTTCTGGGTGTCCCTGGAGCCTCACATGGACCCCGAATCCACTCGTGCAGGTGGAAAGTGGTGGTGGGGTCACAACCAGAGTCCACTTTCTAAAAGATAAATCAAATTGTGCCACTTCAGGTTCTAACCCTCCAATGCTTCCTGTCACACTTAGAATAAGACCTAAACTCCTGGCCAAAGCCCTAAGCCCGCCCTGCTGTCCTCCCTCCTGGCAGGTGTCACGTTCCTTCCTCCCCTTTCCTTACACTAACGCGCTGTGCTTGGTCCTGCTCAGAACATTTGTCCTCGCCGTTCCTGTGCCCCGAAGGCTTTTCCCAGGCACACACATGGCTGGCTCCCCTTTTTCTCCTTGGGGTCCTGGTTGACATGCCTCTTCTGAGAGACCCACAGGTTTTGCTCCTCCTGCTTCGTATGCGGTGCCCAGTACTCTCTAACGGCCCCCGAGGGCCCCAGAGTCCCTGGCACTGCTCCCTGTCCTTGTCTCATTAACTAGCTTATTGCCCGCCTCCCCAGTTAGAAGGGCACCTCTGTAAGAGTGGGGACCACATGTCCCTCTTCCCTGTGCTGTGTCCCCGGTTCCAAGAACAGGAGGTATCCAAAAATATTCGTCAGATGGGCGGGTGAGTGGCCGGCACAGGCTCTGCTGATGTTTCACCCATATTCCCTCATAGCTCTCTGCCTGTCAGCAGCATCCTCCCACAAGCACGTGCTACCGTTCCCCAGGGGGTTCCGAGTGCAAGGCAGGCTGCACACGCTGCAGTTAGTGCCTCCAGAAGCAGCTCTGAGTCCGTGACAGGTGAGACCAGGAGCATCACTACCCCAGCTCCCTCACCCTAGGGCGGGGTAATGCTGAGGTGTTCAGCTCTGTCTCCCAGAATTCCCCGGCAGGACTGAGCCCCCCTTCCCCACAGCAGGAACCTGCTCGAGGACATCCTTTGGTGACGGGCCTCCCTACCCTGTGTCGCACACTCACGCTCCCACTGGTGTTCCTTGGGATCACCACCCAAATAAACTACTTGCACTCAAATCCTTATTTCCAAGTCTGCCTCTGGGCAGGGAGACTCATCTGAAAACACTTGGTCCTAGAAGGGTTGTAGAAAGCAACACTGCCATCTTGGGATTCTGGAATTTGACCCTTCACTAGCCAGACAATTGCTAGTATTAAGCAGGGTGCTGATAACCCCTGGAGTGTTGTGGCCACAGCCTTCCTAAGATTCTCATCGCTGGTGCACCGGCATGGGGTACGCGGATGTAGCCAACGGCCTCAGCATCTGAGACAGAAGAGCTATGATGATGCTGGCTGCGGTGTTCGTTGGCTACCACTAATCATCAGAGAATCTCTGAAGGAAGAAAATGTTAGGCTCAGGTCAGCCAACCATTAACTCAAGCCCAAGATCCCCAAATGTAAGTGGTGAGATAACAAAGGAAGCTGATTGGAACCCCAGCAAGTCTCCTCCGGTCAGAGTCCTAGAATGAAAAGCATGGGACCATGACACCTTGCGTGGGACATTTGAGAAGATGCCCTAAAGAATTTTGAACTCCCAGGTTTCCAGGAACTTTCTGGGCTGGAGGAAGTGCCTCCCCCTTGCCAGAAGAAAGCAGCTTCCCCTTCCCTGGAGACCGTGCCAGGATCTCCTTGAGGCACAGGCCTTGCAAAGTGATGCTTCTCAAGATCTCCCCCACCTCCCTTCGGGGCTTCCACGCCAAAAACTAGGGTCCAGTCTTGGGGTGTGCAGAAGCACCGTCCCAGGGGCGCCTGGGTAGCGCAGTGGTTGAGCGTCTGCCTTCGGCTCAGGGCATGATCCCAGCGTTCTGGGATCGAGCCCCACATCAGGCTCCTCCACTAGGAGCCTGCTTCTTCCTCTCCCACTCCCCCTGCTTGTGTTCCCTCTCACTGGCTGTCACTCTCTGTCAAATAAATAAATAAAATCTTAAAAAAAAAAAAAAAGAACCATCCCAAACATGGGGGGAAGGGATTATTCACCCAGAATACTGCAGGACCTGAATAAGCCAGGAAAGAGCCGGAACCAGGAGAGCACCCACAGGAGGGGATTTTCGAGGCCAGCAGACCAGGGAGGCGGGCTGGAGAACGGCGGAGCAACCAGATAGGCAGTTTGTTGATAGGGGAGAGGAGGACAGTCTCCCACAACTCAGGCTTTCGGCTCCTGGCAAGGACATGTGGAGCCGGTCCTAACGCCTTGCTGGGAGTGACTCCCTGAAAGTCCATAGCAGGTGAAGGCAAGCACCCGAACCACCCCAGCAGAGGACCGAGGAAGGAGCGCCAGAAGACGGGTAGGCACGTTAGAACGAACTGCCGTGTGAGACAGAGCCACCACCACATGATCACGGTCCCTGCAAGCGTCCAAAGAACAGTCCTTTCCCGGAGGACGGAAGGAACGTGTTAGTGAGGACAAGGAAGTGGGCCGGGGTGATGTAGGAGATGCTGCTATGGGCCCAGGCTACTGAGTGTCGGTGGGGATGACAGGACTGCAGGACAGAGGGGACCAGGTGGCAGCACTTAACCATCAGAGGCAAGGTGGACCTAATTAGCAGGGTTTGCAGGATTGGTGGCCGCGGCTCAGGCCATGGTGCTCCCAAACTCGAGATCTATGGGTGGCCAAGAAGGGCACTGTTTGCCTTATGCAAGGAGAACGGATCAAGAGCAAAGGAGCCCAAGGCTGATGTCCGCTGCCAAAATGGAAAACCATGATCCGTTGCCTGGTTTACAAACTGCACCAGTTCTCAGAAGCTGCCATTTATCATTGTAATTGCACACTGGGGAAGGAGGTACACCCAGATGTTTCAAAAGCTGTTGTGTGCCGGGCCTGAGCCGCCGCACCAGAGGACCCCAAAGGCCATCACGCCTCCACCCACGTAAAAGAGACAGTGCATGGCGGCTCAGTCAGTAGAGCAGGCGACTCTTGATCTCCACGTCGTGAGTTCGAGCCCCACACTGGGCTCCGTGCTGGGCATGGACGCTACTACATACATACACACATGAAGTGTAACCACTTAAAAATATCTATTCCAGCATGTGGTGTCCGTGCTCCACTAGAACCCTCCATGTTCTTGGGGCGCCTGGGTGGCTCAGTCGGTTAGGCATCTGACTCTTGGTTTCCGCTGTCATCAGACTCTGCCCTCAGCAGGGAGTCTGCTTCTCTCTCTCTCTCTGCCCCTCCCCCTGCTCTCTTTCTCTCTCTCTCTCTAAAATAAATAAATAAATTTTTAAAAAAAGAGTTCTCTGCCAGGAGGCTTTTCCTTACCCACGCACGGGGCACAGAGTGCAACGTTAATGCCCAAGGCTGTCAGTGACAAATGTCAGCGGGGCGATGCGTGCCCAGCTTCCCCACCCCCTGGGTGGCATAACTGAGATGGGCTCCATCTCACTGGGTCCCGAACTTTACCATGCATGTGCAGTCCACGGGGTCCTGTGACCACACAGGTCCTGACTCTATAGGTCTGGGGCGGGACCTGAGAATCTGCATTTCTGACAAGCTCCCAGGAGATGTCAATGATGCTGGTCCACAGACCAGCCAAGTTGCAAAGGGCTACACTTCTTCCCAGAGTTCCTCAGTAAGATTAAACCTCAGTGCCTAGCACACCCTTTAGCTTCCTTCCTTCTCAATTCCCCACCTCCCCCAGGAGTGCTTCCTGGACCAGCTTCAGAACAACTTGTTTTCAAATGCTGTTGCAGATCTGACCCCAGGTCTGAGGGACCTCTGCCTAAGACAGTGGGTGACTCTAGCCCGTGCCTTACCCTTTGCAGCCAGGGCTCCGGGCCAGAATCCCTGGAGCAGACAAATAGGGAAGGGAGTCTGTCTGAGCATGGCTCTGGAGGCCCGAGGGCTTGGGTTCACATCCCAGTTCTGCAGCTAGCTCTTAGACCCTTGGGAGGGTCACTTAACCTGCCTGGGCCTGTTTCACCCTCCAACAACCGTTTATCAGGTCACCCACCACTCCACGGGGTTTGAATGTGACTACGTGATGTATTAACCAAAAGCCTGTGGCACGTGATTCAGTATTGGAGCCCATCGTCTCTCCACAACCTTGCCCCAGCAAAGCTGCATGCATGAGCACGCACGCACGCACACACGCACACACACACACCTGTGTGCATACACACACACACACATACACGCACGTGCACACACTCGCAGAGAAAGACGCGGGAGTCCGGGCCAGGTAGCACACACGTCCTTTATTTTCTGCAGCGACAGGTGTACAGGCTGACACGCAACAGAAGAACAGAAGAGAGAGCAGCAGAGCAGGGAGCAGGCCCAGGCCGACGGGGGTCCTGAGCCCCAGACTCCGGCTGTTTAGGAGTAAAGAGTGGGGAAGGGCAGAACAGCCAGAATGAAGAAACGAGGGGCGCTGCAGGGAGGACAGCAGGGAGGGAGTGACTTGGGCGGAGAGCCTGGATACTCAAGGGCCGCAGGCGGGGCGGTAGGGAGGAGGCCCCCAGTGGACAGAGGGACCCCTCACCCACCCATAGAGACACTCCTGGTTACCAACAGTAGTGAGGGACCGAGGAGAAAGGGCCAAGAATGGAGGAAGAGGGCCAGGTCCCTAAAAGTCAGCAAGGACTCGGGGGTCACCTTTAACTTGGGGGTCAGGGGATGTTGTTAGGAGGGTCATCAGAACACCTTCCCTCACCAAGGCCCGAGCCCCAGCCCCAGCCCAGCTCAGAGCCAGGTCTGGCCGCTGACAGGCCTCCCCCGGGGCTTCCACCACCCCCTGGGCTAGCACGTGACTCCAGGCCCAGCTGCTGCAGCTTGTGCCCCAGCTGCAGAGCCAAGGCCAGGGTCCCCTATCTCAGAAAAGCGTGGAGGCTTGGGTCCTCAAGCCCCAGCCCAGGTTCATCAGGACAGAAGGTGGCTGGTGACACCGGAGGGTCCTGTTTGGAAGGATGGGAAGGAGGTTTCTGGGGCAGGTGGGACTTGGTCAGGCAGCTGAAGGAGGGGCCTCAGGCTGTCTGTGGGGCCTCTGCAGGCTGCTGGGACACAGCAAAGCCTGGAAGAGAAGGGGAGTGGATGTGAACTCCGGGCCTGGACAGTGGGCAGGGGCTGAGGCCTTGTCGGCTATATCAGAAAGATGGCCACGACTGACTGCTGTGCAGGCTGCCCTGGCCGGCCACAGAGGTCACTGTTCAGTATACAAACTGCACAACCTTCCATGGCAACCCTGATGAGGCTGCGGGTGACCAAAGGGCCATCAGAATGGGGGCAGGCCACTTATGACGGTGAGACTAGCAACGGGCTCTAACTTTCACAGCTGAGAGCAGGCGAGGCAGGCACCAGGACAGGGTCAGACGTGAGCGATAGGCCAGGAACGTCATTATGGCGTAGTAGTGAACAGGCTCAGATCCGCGGCCGCTGAGTTACTTTAGCTCTGTTCTCACCTAACAAAGGGGCGTAGGAACTCCTCCCTATGGGGTGTGAGAATTAAAGGAAACAATGCGAGTCACTAAACCACCTTTGGTATCCCTGGGAGCTCCTTGAAGGCAGGACTCACACACTAAGCAGGTGTAGCTCCCCAAACCTGGGGGTTTCTAGCTAGGGAGAGGAGACCTTGACCCACCCCCCCACTCTGCAGGAGACCCTAGCCCATCTTCAGACTCACCCAGGGGACTGGTCCGACTATAACCCTTGCTGGCAGAGGCCTTTGTCCCAATGGCCTGGAGGGCCCCAGAACACCCCCTTCTCCCTCCCAGGCCCTGGGAGGGTGGTTGGCCCTGTCCTCCTCCAGTCTCTGAAAGTCCTGGGTCAGCACCCCAGGCTGCTGCTCTCTGATCCCGCCCCCCACATTGTTTTGGCCTGCTGTTGCCACTGCTGTAGGGTTGGGGAGGCTTGGGGATGGGGGAGGTGGAGTGGGGAGAGGGGAAGGGGGCAGCAGAGAGAGGCAGCTAAGGCGCAATGGAGGGCGGCAGTCTTAACTCCCAGCCCAGCCCTCCAGAACAGGGGGGTAGAGCTCTGGAATCTTATGCAAATTCCACATAAATGAACACCGGGGCCACAGTTCCTGTTTGAGGGATCCCAGAGATGCCTATGCAAATGATATGCAAAGCCCATGCAAATCAGCACACTGGGTGGGGCCAGGGTGAGGTAAGCGAGCACTTGGGGGGCTCAACTACCCTCACATTTCATTGGCTTGATGATCTGCAGCTTGTCCTCCTCCGGCTGGCCAGAGGGAGGCCCCCGCGGGAGCACGCACCTTTCTGGAGCGTCTTCTGCCTCAGCTGCCGCCTGTACCCCGAGTCCTGCCAGTTAGCCAGCTGCTGGAGGACACGCTTCATGCTTAGGTGAGAGGGGCCCGCGCCGCCGGCCTCCAGGGTTGAGGGCACTGCGTTCGTCTGCGTCGCCTCCTCCAGCTCCGGCTCCACCTCCTCCCGGGCCTCAGCCTCCTCTGCCTCTTCTGTCAACCCCTCCTCGGATGGCACCCCCTCTTCTGTGGCCCCCAACTCCTCCGAAGGCACAAAATGTTCTGCCACAAAATCCTCTGCCGTCATTAACCCCTTCTCAGCCTCGAACCCGCGGTCCTGCTCTCGGGCCTCATTGCAGCACAGCTTGTACCTGGGCAGGGAGACAGGAGAGTCTTTCTGTGCCCTGAAAGCCAGCCCCAGCCAGAGCGCCCAGCCCCCTCCTTCCGCTCCCCTGGGACTTCTCCAGCCACCAGGGCTGAGCAGCTCTCCTGCTCTCTGCCCCAGTCTACCCACAAGGCCCGACGGCTACTCCCCGCGTCAGTGCCATCCAGGCGAAAGGGAAGCTGGGTACCAGCCTCAAGGCTTCACACACCCAGCCCAGCCCGGGCACCAGGTAAGAAGGAGGGAGAATGGTCACCCACACTGCACAAGCCCCGCCTTCCCCTGGTACCCCCCCCCC
>NW_024424897.1:20255129-20258562 GCF_017311325.1 Ursus maritimus | reverse complement strand
CCCCCCCCCCGCCCCATGCACAACCCAGAGCAGCAAGGATAATATTCCTCCCCTTATTTAACCTTCACAGCCCTGCCCACAACTAGTTGCTATTTTAGTAAGGCTCAGACAGGTCAAATGACTTGCCCAAGGACACACAGCCAATAAAGGGATCAAGCAGGAACTCAAGTCCCGGACGTTCCCAGCTCCTGGGCCAGTGCCCATTCTCCTCTCAGTCCCTGGTGAGGTGAAGGGAAGGCTTCAGCCCCCACCTGAACAGCCTAAGTCAGATGGCCAACTATGCGGCAAGGGAAAAGGGGCAGCCCCTTCCCGGAACACCTCAACCCAGCCAGCCCAGAGAGCAGAGCCTTCTCCAGGGTGATAGGGTCATGGGTGGTTGTCTGGCTGCTAAAAGTTACGCTTGGTGACGGGGAACCCCCGGCCAGCTTACCCCAGATGTGACATCTCCTCTGTAGTCGTTCTGTGATTCCTTCAACAGAGAAAAAGGCCATCATTGTCCCAAGGCAACATTAGCCGAAACTGCAAAGTCCCTGGGGCCCCAACATGGAAAAAATCCCAGGGAGAAAGGAGGGGCTCATACACCGCGTGGACAGTGAAAAGGGCGGTGAGGGGGAGGGACCAGGGCAGCTAACAAGGGGTGCTGTGAGTGAAGGAAAGTCAGAAGTAAACCCGCTCCATACTCCGGGAAGGTGAGTGTGGGTCAGGCAAGGGCCTGGGGGTCCCAGCAGCGTACCTTTCCATAAAAAACACAGGGTCTGAGATAATCCTCCTCATAGACATTCTGAGCTCCTCCGCCAGGGTCTCCTGGAAACCAGGAAGGGCCTCCTGGGTGGAGAGGCGGATATTAGCAGGGGATCCCCACAGAACTCCAGCCCCTACTTCCAGGGACAGAGAAGGACGGGGGATGGAAATCAGCCAGCAGCACTGAGGCACGGGCACACAGAGGGCAGAAGGCGGGCGGCCGGGGGTCCTCACCAGGGGTACAGTGTATGTGTAGTGGGTGACCGGGCCAGTGGACACCGGGGTTCGCCGGCGGAGGGTCTCCACCTCCTCCTGGGCCTCGGTCAGCTCGCCCCCACACTCTGTGAACTTCTCCCGCAGGTCCTGCAGCTGGGAAGCCACCTGCAGGTTCTGTGGGGACCCAGGCACACCCGCCCGGCACACCTTGCCCACCCTCTCCCCTGTGCTGGGAAGCCTGGGCTAAGAGGCACACGGCCTAGGCTCTCGACCCACATAATGACGTGCAGCGTGCCCCCGGGCAGGTCCCTGGACTCTACTCCACTCAGACCCCAAATGAACTGCCACCTGCCAGGCCCCAAGCCAGACACCAAGGCTGTGCAAAGGGACAGACCCAGAGCCTGCTCAAGGAGCTCGCCCTCCCAGGTCAGCCAGCTGAGTGAGGGCCTTGAGTTCCGGGCTCTGCGCCAGGCTCTCTCCCGGGCAGGAGCCAGGGGGGGCTTCACCTCATCCTGGAGCCGAATCTGGATTTCCTTCTCCGACGCCAGCTGCTGCTGCAACTTCTCCGTCTCGGCTCCATACTGAAAGGACCGAGACCCGAGACTGGTCAGCCCCAGCCGAGGCCTCCCCACCACCACCGGCAAGTCTTCCCAGGCCCACGGCTGAGCCTCTGGCAACTCTTGAAGCAAGAGGTCACATGGCATGAGGCGTCCTAGAACACTCCATGACCCTCTCTGGGCCTGGGTCCCCTCCCTGGGACAACAAGGGGGCAGAACGGGTGCTCTCTGAGATCTCCGTCTCTGCCTCCACCGCACAGAGGGGCCGGGGCGTGGCCCAGCCCAGGGCTCCTTGAGGCGAGGGCAGGGAGGAGGGGGCTCGGGGTCCGTGGGGCCGGGACCAGAGGAGGGAGCCCGCACACACTTCGACGGACGCACCGTCTGGCAGCACCGCTGCAGTGTCAGGACCTGGGTCCTCAGCTGGGTGACCTCCCTCCGCTGCTGGTCGTGGGTCTCCATCCTGAGCGCCAGCACCTCCGACAGCTCGGCCATCTGCTGGCTGGCCTCGGCTGGGGGGAAGCGGGGCAAGTCAGCGCTGGCTGCCCTGGCCTTCGGGGACCAGTCTGGCCCTCCCGATGCCTCTGTCCGCCCCACCCCTCAGCTCGTGCAGGGGACCCTGGACTTCGTGTTCCTCCCTGGGTCTTCATGCCAATAAATGTTTGCAAGGCCCTGGGTGAGCGGTCTACAAGACCTGGTCTGGGCACACACAGAGCTCACGTCTAGCGGGGACGCTGATAAGCAAGGAAATCTCACCGGGGACGCTGATGGGCAAGGAAATCCCACCAGAGCCTACTCTGGGCTAGGACGAACCGTATAAAGGGCGCACTGGGAGTGACAGCGGCAGCACCTGGTCCTGCCTTACACGGTCTGCAAAGCTAGGACCTCTGCAGGGCAAGTGGGACTCGGCCAGGCCAAGAAGGCAAACGAGGCCCAGACAGGACATGGAGGGGCCCAGAGCCAATCACAAGACCCTGCAGGGAGGACTCAGGATCTTGGCAGCGCCCAGATCACAGGGGCTGGGGTGGGGGGCTGAGGTTTCCCTTTGGCCCATGGGAAGCTCGGGCTTTTAGGCAGAGGATGACATGGTCAGATTTGGTTTTAGAAAACTTATTTGGGCTGTGTGCAGAAGGACCTGAAAAGACAGCAGTACAGGGAGGGAGACCAGCTAAGACCCAGCCTGGGCTCAAGACAGGGGCGTGAGGAGGAGGAAAGAGACTTGAGCCTTTCTTAGGAGGTGGAAGTGACCGAATTTGGGGACCAGCTCCTACGCCAGGGGCCTGGCCCTTCGGGGAGCTGGGGAGCCCAGAGGGAAGGAAGGTCAGACCTGTGGGGCGGGGGCAGCAGGAGCTCAGCGGCTGCCAGCTTGCGCCTGCCTGTGGCAGGGAGACTTGAGCTTCTCAGAGACAAACACCGTGCCTCCCTCGTCTTCATAAACACACGGTACCCACACTGCCACTGCCCCAGCCCCGGCGCCTCGCCCGGTGTCTGGCAGCTCAGGGCTCCTTCTCTTCCTTGCTTCCAGGCCCCTCCTTCCCACGCCCCAAATGACAAAAGGAAACAGGCTTAGAGGGGCCCCACGGCTTCTGCACAGCTCTTCACAGCATGCAGGGAGCACGGTCCGCTGCGCTCTGGAGAGCTCTGCATCCCGTTCTAAAGATGAAGTTTCAGAGAGGTCAAGGAACTCGTCCAAGCTCATACAGCTAGGAAGTGCCAGAGCTGGGACTTGAACTCAGGTCTCCAGACTGTGAGTTCTGAGTTCTCCCCTCGGCTCCCCCCAGGTTACAGCTTCACGTACAAAACTGCTCCACGCAATCCAGGATGAGCATCTGCTCCTCTTCCTCCAGGGCGTCCAGGTGAGAGGCCTGCAGGGAGGGGGGAGGAAGTGGCAGGTGAGAGGCCTGCGGGGAGGGGGGAGGAAG
>NW_024424897.1:20252037-20255119 GCF_017311325.1 Ursus maritimus | reverse complement strand
GGTGAGAGGCCTGCGGGGAGGGGGGAGGAAGCGTCAGGGGAGAGGCCTGCGGGGAGGGAGAGAGGAAGCATCCAGGTGAGAGGCCTGCAGGGAGGGGGGGAGGAAGCAACCAGGTGAGAGGCCTGCAGGGAGCGGGGGAGGAAGTGGCAGGGGAGCCAACAGCCCCTGCCTGTGGCCGTCCCCTCTTGCCACAGCCTCACCTCCTCTCTCAGCTGCTCGTTCTCTGCCTGCAGCCGCTGCAGCTGCTCCTGCAGGGTTTCCAGCTGCAGGCACTGGTGCCGCGACTCCCACACAGAAGTCCTAGCGGCGGGAGCAAGGAGCGTCAGGGCGCAGGGGTGGGGAACCCGGGTCCCAGCCCACCCAGGGTTTGCCCACCTGGGCTCAGTGGGGTGTTCTCATTGAGCCCCAGCAACCCTGCTGGCAGGTGCACCAGGTGTGTCGCAGTTTGCAAACAGGGAAACTGAGGCACAGAGCAGGGACGGCACGGTGAAAAGGCAGGACACTCACGGCTCAGAGGCTCCATAGAGATGATCACGCTGCCACTCCTCCTCTCCATCCTCCTCCTCCTCCTCCTCCTCATCCTCATCCTCTTCCTCTTCCTCTTCCTCCTCCTCCTCCTCTTCCACTTCCTCCTCTTCCTCCTCATCCGAGTCGGAGTAGAGCTGGAGGAGATCATCTCGCAAGCTCACCTGGTGTCTGAGGTGTAAAATCTGCCGGTGGGGGGAGAGGATCCCTGTGGGAAGGCAGGCAGGGGCAGGCACAGGTCCTGGCACGAGGGGGACGGAGGTAGGTCTGAGATGGCGCACCCCCCACCCCTCGTCCCAGCCGGTCACCTCCTCCCTGGCTGAGCCCAGCATGGCTTCCAGCTTGCTGTTCTCCTCCATCAGAACACTGTTCCGTTTCGCCAGGGACTGGCCAATGCGAGCCGCCGTATGTAGGTCCCGCTCTCTCTGCAGAAGGACCCCCGTCCACGGGGAATACTTTCCTGTTTTCTGGGATCTCCCAGACAGATGGGAGAAGCTAGAGAGTACACAGGGCTCCAAGGGAAGCTAGGCCACTAAGGGAAACCCTTCCACACCCTAGTTTTCCAGGCTACTAGAAAAGAGTCTGCCATCAACCCACTGTGGGGCCTGACTCAGTTTCGTGCTCAGGAAAGAGGAAAACTGGTTCTAAGAGCAGTTTCAGCCTGGACATCCCACATATACCTGCCTTCCATAAAAGAGACCCCCAGCCTGACCCCCAGGGAAACAGTCAAGCCGGGAACAGACAGGACTCCTACCCCTCCGGGCAGAATTCAAACAGAGGCTCAGGCTGGCCCCAGGAAGGCAGTACACACCTCCTCTAGTAGCTTTAACATCAGTTTGACATCTTCTTGGGTGATCTTGACTGGCGGGGGTCGGTCAGGGCACAGCGCTGCAAAAGCAGGTAGTGCGACAGAATCAGGAAAAGGGGGGCATATTCCACCCCACATCCCACTGTTTCCTGCCCTGTCCCCAGTTCTCCCTCAGCAACAAGAGTCGGCGACAAGGGAGGAGAAGACTGAGCTCCCTTCCTGCCCCCAATACCCTCTCCACACACACCCCAGTACAGCACTCCATTCCCTGCTCCCAGGGCCAACTAGACTCTTTTTTTGTTCTGGAGGGGCCTGGGTGAGGTGAAGGATCCCAGTCCTCCAAGCTCAGGTGGAACTGAGTTCTCGGCCGTCTGGGTCCCTGGCGCCTAGGAGAAGGGAGGCGGCTAGATACTGACTCATCACGCCTTACCCAGAGGGCAGCCTTGGCCTGGCCGACTCATGGGAGCCTTGTGGGTCATAAAACAGACACAGTCACCCACCCCGCACCTGTTGCGTGTGGAGGGAAGGAAGAGACTTTTCCAGCACTGCAGTAGGGGGGCCCGTGAGCTCTAGACCCAATCCCGAGATCTCGCGCTACCCAGGAGAGGCTACTAGGGGAAGAAACCTGAGGCCCCGCCCATCCCTAGGCGGGGGAAAAGCACCGCCTTGACGCCCGCAGCCAAAAGGTTGACCAAATCAACCCCTCCGCCCACCCACCTCCCCTGCGCGGGCGCTGCGGGCCAGCGCCGTCGCCGCGGGCCAGTGCAGGCTCGGGGCAGCGCCCTCTCGCAGCCCCCCGCCCCTCTCCTGGCTCTGCGGTAGCCTGGGGACGGGTGCCCCGAGAGTGCGCAAATCTGCGGAGCAACGGGCGCTGAGAGCCCCTGGACCTGACCCCCCCGACAACGATCAGGAGACGACAGGCAAGAGGGGACCGGAGAGGCACCGCAGACAGTGACATCGCAAGTGGATAGAGCGAGAAGATTGAACGCCAATGGGAGCGGGGCGCCCGGAGCCGACTGGGCCCGCTTCTCCACGGAAATGCCTACGTCCCACCCGCTCTGGGGTTCCGGGGATCCAGTTTACCTTCCTCCATCTCCCGGATAAAGGCTGCGTGCTCCGGGCCAGACACCCCAGGCCGACGGCCGATGTAGGCGGCCGGCGTCTTCCAGATGCCCGCCGCCTTTCCAGTCCCCAGGCCAGTGGCCCGGGGACCAAAGGGCCCCTGGAACATGAAGCGGGTCCATGGCGCATCCGAGTTGCCGCGCACGGACTGGGCATTCCCCTGGGCGGCTGAGAATGCGGATGCGCGTGGGGGTCCTGCCGCCGATCCAGCCTTGGAGGTCGCGCGAGCTCCGGCGGGGCGTCCCGAGACGGATGGGGATCTGGATCCTGCTCCCTGTCTGGCCGCGGGTGCCCGCGCAGGGGCGGGTGCCACCTGTGCAGAGGGCTCTGGAGTGGGATTGGCTGCGAGTGGGGGTGCGAGGCTGACTCCCGCCGGATCCCGGGGTCTGAACCGGTGCCTCACGTAGCCGGGCCCCGACCCCTTAGGACGCATCTTGAGTCCGCAGTCGGCTGCAGCCGCCCGGCCTTTATAACCAGCGCCCGGAGTGGGCGCCGGCGGGCCGTACCACGCGCGGGAGTGGGCGGCCGGGAGCAGCCAGTGGGGCCCGGGACTGCGGGTCGCGTGTGAGCGGAACTCTTGGTGGAGAAGCAGAGCGCAAAAATCAGAATGAGGAGAAGAGTCGAGCG
>NW_024424897.1:20249690-20252027 GCF_017311325.1 Ursus maritimus | reverse complement strand
TAAAACAGACACAGTCACCCACCCCGCACCTGTTGCGTGTGGAGGGAAGGAAGAGACTTTTCCAGCACTGCAGTAGGGGGGCCCGTGAGCTCTAGACCCAATCCCGAGATCTCGCGCTACCCAGGAGAGGCTACTAGGGGAAGAAACCTGAGGCCCCGCCCATCCCTAGGCGGGGGAAAAGCACCGCCTTGACGCCCGCAGCCAAAAGGTTGACCAAATCAACCCCTCCGCCCACCCACCTCCCCTGCGCGGGCGCTGCGGGCCAGCGCCGTCGCCGCGGGCCAGTGCAGGCTCGGGGCAGCGCCCTCTCGCAGCCCCCCGCCCCTCTCCTGGCTCTGCGGTAGCCTGGGGACGGGTGCCCCGAGAGTGCGCAAATCTGCGGAGCAACGGGCGCTGAGAGCCCCTGGACCTGACCCCCCCGACAACGATCAGGAGACGACAGGCAAGAGGGGACCGGAGAGGCACCGCAGACAGTGACATCGCAAGTGGATAGAGCGAGAAGATTGAACGCCAATGGGAGCGGGGCGCCCGGAGCCGACTGGGCCCGCTTCTCCACGGAAATGCCTACGTCCCACCCGCTCTGGGGTTCCGGGGATCCAGTTTACCTTCCTCCATCTCCCGGATAAAGGCTGCGTGCTCCGGGCCAGACACCCCAGGCCGACGGCCGATGTAGGCGGCCGGCGTCTTCCAGATGCCCGCCGCCTTTCCAGTCCCCAGGCCAGTGGCCCGGGGACCAAAGGGCCCCTGGAACATGAAGCGGGTCCATGGCGCATCCGAGTTGCCGCGCACGGACTGGGCATTCCCCTGGGCGGCTGAGAATGCGGATGCGCGTGGGGGTCCTGCCGCCGATCCAGCCTTGGAGGTCGCGCGAGCTCCGGCGGGGCGTCCCGAGACGGATGGGGATCTGGATCCTGCTCCCTGTCTGGCCGCGGGTGCCCGCGCAGGGGCGGGTGCCACCTGTGCAGAGGGCTCTGGAGTGGGATTGGCTGCGAGTGGGGGTGCGAGGCTGACTCCCGCCGGATCCCGGGGTCTGAACCGGTGCCTCACGTAGCCGGGCCCCGACCCCTTAGGACGCATCTTGAGTCCGCAGTCGGCTGCAGCCGCCCGGCCTTTATAACCAGCGCCCGGAGTGGGCGCCGGCGGGCCGTACCACGCGCGGGAGTGGGCGGCCGGGAGCAGCCAGTGGGGCCCGGGACTGCGGGTCGCGTGTGAGCGGAACTCTTGGTGGAGAAGCAGAGCGCAAAAATCAGAATGAGGAGAAGAGTCGAGCGGCGGTTCCAGCCGGTTCCGTGGGCTCGGGTTCCGAGTGCAGGGCCTCTCCTCCCCTCTCCACCTCCCAAGAATGGTTCTGCCCCAAATCTCCGCTTCCCCGGAACTCGGGTACAGAGACTTCGAGGTCCCTAGCTGGGGACACCCCGTCCCTCCGCTCCCGCGGGGGTTGCCGGCTGCACACGCCGGACCGGGAGTTAGGGCAGTATTGTGCTTTCCAGGGAGCTGGGAGATGAATCCAAACCCCAGTATGGTTTCAACGCGCCGCCCAGTCTGGCGCGTCCCACACCGGTCCCTGCGCTCACACCCCCGTGCTCCAGCCGCTCAACAGCCCTCTTTCTTATTTCTTACTTTGTCTTATTACCTTTCCTTATGCTTTACCTCCAGCCCTCATTCGCTTTGCCCACCTCCTTCCACCCCGGCAGACACCTGTTCTTCCTGGAGACCGTGCTTAGAGGTCTCCCCGGGGAAGACTCCTCCGACCTCGTCCCGCGGGGCCCCAGATCATCGCTTATCCGGTGGCCGGCAGTGCTCAGAGCGTGTCTGTCTCCAAGACCAGACCTGCGCCCCTTCAGCGTAGGGAGCGTGTCCCTCAGAGGGCGCCGCGGGAGGCGGTGCCTCCGAGAGTAGCCCGAAGTCCTGAAGGAGTTGGATGGGGCGGCAGAGGAGGCCGGTGGCCATTTCTGTCCCTTTAGACTGGAAGAACCTACCGCCAGAAAAAGATGGTTGTGGCACTAATTCTTTTAAGCCTTAGAATCATTCTTGGTGTCCCAATTTTCTTCCCTTCAATAACCAATCACCTGCTTGATTTGCCTCCTAAATATTTCTCAAATGTACAGTCCCCTTCAGCCCCTCTGCTGTTGAGGCCTCACCCTCCTTTCTAGACTTTTGTGATTTCCCCCTGCCCCCCTCCGCATGAATCCATCTCTAAGGAATTCCAGGAGCCCCTTCCCCACAGCCACCAACTTAAGCCTGAGCCCAGGACAGGGGCTGTTGCCCAAGGGCTGCATCTGGGACAGAGGCTCCTAGTGCTGACAACGTGCCTTGGAGGCCAGGTGTCTGTGACAC
>NW_024424897.1:20197523-20249680 GCF_017311325.1 Ursus maritimus | reverse complement strand
CGCCCACCCACCTCCCCTGCGCGGGCGCTGCGGGCCAGCGCCGTCGCCGCGGGCCAGTGCAGGCTCGGGGCAGCGCCCTCTCGCAGCCCCCCGCCCCTCTCCTGGCTCTGCGGTAGCCTGGGGACGGGTGCCCCGAGAGTGCGCAAATCTGCGGAGCAACGGGCGCTGAGAGCCCCTGGACCTGACCCCCCCGACAACGATCAGGAGACGACAGGCAAGAGGGGACCGGAGAGGCACCGCAGACAGTGACATCGCAAGTGGATAGAGCGAGAAGATTGAACGCCAATGGGAGCGGGGCGCCCGGAGCCGACTGGGCCCGCTTCTCCACGGAAATGCCTACGTCCCACCCGCTCTGGGGTTCCGGGGATCCAGTTTACCTTCCTCCATCTCCCGGATAAAGGCTGCGTGCTCCGGGCCAGACACCCCAGGCCGACGGCCGATGTAGGCGGCCGGCGTCTTCCAGATGCCCGCCGCCTTTCCAGTCCCCAGGCCAGTGGCCCGGGGACCAAAGGGCCCCTGGAACATGAAGCGGGTCCATGGCGCATCCGAGTTGCCGCGCACGGACTGGGCATTCCCCTGGGCGGCTGAGAATGCGGATGCGCGTGGGGGTCCTGCCGCCGATCCAGCCTTGGAGGTCGCGCGAGCTCCGGCGGGGCGTCCCGAGACGGATGGGGATCTGGATCCTGCTCCCTGTCTGGCCGCGGGTGCCCGCGCAGGGGCGGGTGCCACCTGTGCAGAGGGCTCTGGAGTGGGATTGGCTGCGAGTGGGGGTGCGAGGCTGACTCCCGCCGGATCCCGGGGTCTGAACCGGTGCCTCACGTAGCCGGGCCCCGACCCCTTAGGACGCATCTTGAGTCCGCAGTCGGCTGCAGCCGCCCGGCCTTTATAACCAGCGCCCGGAGTGGGCGCCGGCGGGCCGTACCACGCGCGGGAGTGGGCGGCCGGGAGCAGCCAGTGGGGCCCGGGACTGCGGGTCGCGTGTGAGCGGAACTCTTGGTGGAGAAGCAGAGCGCAAAAATCAGAATGAGGAGAAGAGTCGAGCGGCGGTTCCAGCCGGTTCCGTGGGCTCGGGTTCCGAGTGCAGGGCCTCTCCTCCCCTCTCCACCTCCCAAGAATGGTTCTGCCCCAAATCTCCGCTTCCCCGGAACTCGGGTACAGAGACTTCGAGGTCCCTAGCTGGGGACACCCCGTCCCTCCGCTCCCGCGGGGGTTGCCGGCTGCACACGCCGGACCGGGAGTTAGGGCAGTATTGTGCTTTCCAGGGAGCTGGGAGATGAATCCAAACCCCAGTATGGTTTCAACGCGCCGCCCAGTCTGGCGCGTCCCACACCGGTCCCTGCGCTCACACCCCCGTGCTCCAGCCGCTCAACAGCCCTCTTTCTTATTTCTTACTTTGTCTTATTACCTTTCCTTATGCTTTACCTCCAGCCCTCATTCGCTTTGCCCACCTCCTTCCACCCCGGCAGACACCTGTTCTTCCTGGAGACCGTGCTTAGAGGTCTCCCCGGGGAAGACTCCTCCGACCTCGTCCCGCGGGGCCCCAGATCATCGCTTATCCGGTGGCCGGCAGTGCTCAGAGCGTGTCTGTCTCCAAGACCAGACCTGCGCCCCTTCAGCGTAGGGAGCGTGTCCCTCAGAGGGCGCCGCGGGAGGCGGTGCCTCCGAGAGTAGCCCGAAGTCCTGAAGGAGTTGGATGGGGCGGCAGAGGAGGCCGGTGGCCATTTCTGTCCCTTTAGACTGGAAGAACCTACCGCCAGAAAAAGATGGTTGTGGCACTAATTCTTTTAAGCCTTAGAATCATTCTTGGTGTCCCAATTTTCTTCCCTTCAATAACCAATCACCTGCTTGATTTGCCTCCTAAATATTTCTCAAATGTACAGTCCCCTTCAGCCCCTCTGCTGTTGAGGCCTCACCCTCCTTTCTAGACTTTTGTGATTTCCCCCTGCCCCCCTCCGCATGAATCCATCTCTAAGGAATTCCAGGAGCCCCTTCCCCACAGCCACCAACTTAAGCCTGAGCCCAGGACAGGGGCTGTTGCCCAAGGGCTGCATCTGGGACAGAGGCTCCTAGTGCTGACAACGTGCCTTGGAGGCCAGGTGTCTGTGACACAGCATGGAACAAGAGACACAACCCAGGAACGAGGATCAGACTGCCCTGTCCACCCGCTTTCCCACGGAGAAGCATCGTGATAAGGATGTTTCCTTCCATCTGGGTCCATTCATTCATTTGACAAATATTTATTGAATCCCTATGATATATCTATATATATCTTGTCTGATAGGTGTGTGTGGATAGATAGATAGATAGATAGATAGATAGATAGATAGATAGACACAGTCTAGTGCAGTGCCTGATTGATATATATATATGTATACATGTACGCGTGTGTGTGTGTGTGTGTCAGGCACTGTACTAGACTCTCAGACTAGAGCAGGGAACAAGAGAAACTAGACCCCTGCTCTCCTGGAGTTTAGTTTCTAGAAAGGGAAGCAAATAAACGAGAAAACAAGTAAGACAATTACAGAACGTAGTGCATTTTTTTTTTTAAACAAACAAAAGGAACTATGAGAAAAATGGAAAGTACCTACCTGACAGCGCGGTCTGGGTGGGAGGGGAGGAGAAATCATTAATGGCTTAGTAGTTTGCATCTCAGGCCACACCCCCAGGCTTCCCAGCCAACTCCTACCTGTCCCCCTCAAATGGCAGCCTCTCTCCTCGGGAGCCAGTGTTTCTCATTCCTGACTGGTGAGTGAACCCTGGTGCCGATTCACCTCCCAGACACATCAAATCCTCCGAGGAGCCCCAAGCCACGATTAGCCCCACAGGGAATTCTCTGCTTGTTTATCAGAGGGACAGTCTTCATTAGTTATTTCTAAAATGTTGGCTCCACCCAGCGCCGTCTAGGCAGGGAAGTAAGAAGTGGTTCCCTTGCGGAATCCAGACCCCTCCCAACCTTTGCCCCCTGGCTCTGGCTCCCTCTTTTCCTCCCCTCCTCCCACCCAGACTCCAATATTCTTCCAAACTATTAAGGGGGAGGGCCTCAGGCCAGAGACTTGGAATAAGAAGAGGAGGCATCAAGCTCCATAACCACCCCCTACGCTTTTCACGGGTTGCCCTGTGTACGCTTTTCACGTGCCGCCCTGTGTTACGGTGATAATCTTGAGCAACCTTATTATGGGCTGGCTTCATTTCTTCTTTTATCTCAACTGTTCTTTTTTTAAAAAATTTTTTATTTATTTTTTTTAAAGATTTTATTTATTTATGTGACAGAGAGAGAGATAGCCAGCGAGAGAGGGAACACAAGCAGGGAGAGTGGGAGAGGAAGAAGCAGGCTCCCAGCAGAGGAGCCCTATGCGGGACTCGATCCCACGACTCTGGGATCACGCCCTGAGCCGAAGGCAGATGCTTAATGACTGAGCCACCCAGGCGCCCCTGTTCTTTTTTTTTTAAAGATTTTATTTTGTTTATTTGACAGAGAGAGAGAGACAGCCAGCGAGAGAGGGAATACAAGCAGGGGGAGTGGGAGAGGAAGAAGCAGGCTCCCAGCGGAGGAGCCCAATGTGGGGCTGGATACCAGGACCCTGGGATCACACCCTGAGCCGAAGGCAGAGGCTTAACAACTGAGCCACCCAGGCGCCCCTATCTCAACTGTTCTTGTCTCCCTAAATGATCCATCATTATTCCTTCAACAAACACGTACAAAGCACCTGAAGCCGGGCAATGTGACAGGTGTTGGGGACATATCAGTGGACAGAACACACAAAGGGCTTTGCCCTCCTAGGGCCCGCATGCAGTGGGGAGCTGCAAATACAACACGAAGAAGGAAATCACACAGTGTATTAGACAGAATGAGTACTGTGGAGGAAAAAGGACCAGGAGGGGCTGCCTGGGAGCGATGGGTGGGCAGTGGGCTGCAAGTTTAATGCTGGGGGGAAGAGTCACTTCAGTCCAAAGCTGAGGGAGGGAGGGAGCAGGGGAGGACAGGCACTGAAAGAGGGTAAGAGACAAGAGCAAAAGCAAAGGCTTGAGGTAGGAGAAAGAGGTCGGAGTGGCTGAAATGAGCAGAGAGGATTGCAGGGGAGGGTCAGAAAGGGAGCAGCAGGCCCGATGGACCAGACCTCGCCTGAGGGAGTGGAGGGCTTGTCATCAGAGAGATGTCATCATAAGTTGAACAGGACGGCTGTGGCTGAGAGCAGACAGACAGGAGGTGGTGTCTGAGTCGGCTCTGACTGTTTGAACAAGATCCCATAGTCTGAGTGGCTTATAAACTGTTTCTCAGCGCTCTGGAGGCTGGAAGTCCAAGATCACGGTGCCCACAAATTGTCTGGTGAGACCTCTAATTCCTGGTCCATAGACTGCTGTCTTGTCTTCTCTTGGTCCTCACATGGTGGAAGGGCCGAGGGAGCCCCTGAGGGCTCTTCTATGAGGGCCACCAGTTCCCATTCATGGGGGTTCCCATCTCAAGACCTAATCACTTCCCAAAGGCCCCACCTCCTAACACCATCACACTGGGGATTAGCATTTCATCATGAATTGCGGAGGGACACAAACATTTAGACCATAACAACCCTATTGCTCTTAAAAAAAGGAGGGGGACACCTGGGTGGCTCAGTCAGTTAAGAGTCTGCCTTTGGCTCAGGTCCTGGTCCGAGGGTCCTGGGATCAAGTCCCACAAATGGCTCCCTGCTCAACGGGGAGTCTGCCCCTCCCCTGCTCATGCTTGCTCTCTCTCTCCCAAATAAATAAATAAATAAATAAATAAACAATCTATTATTTTTTATCTATTTAATCTATTATAAAGCACAAACAGGGGAAGCAGGAGAGGGAGAAGCAGGCTCCCCGTTGAGCAGGGAGCCCGATGGGGCTTTTCATTTATTTTTTTGAGAGAGAGAAAGGCAGACGCTTAACCAGTTGAGCCACCCAAGCACCCTGGGCATTTTATTCTTACAGCACATCTCAGTTGGGACTCGAATTCATCCTTCTCTTTATTTCCCTGAATGTAATTTGTCTTTTTCCCCCCATACTTTAATTTTTTTCTTAAAGATTTATTCATTTAAGAGAGGGGACGCACGCAGAACAGGACATACAAAAGGGGTCTATTCCATTCCTGCTGAATGGACGTTTGCTGAATTGAATTATTCCTGCCCATGAGAAAGCAGCCCTGAGCACCCTGGGAAGGTTGGGGTGCAGAAGAAGAAAGTGGAGTGGAGAAGACAGAGCTGAAGGGGACCCAGCCGGCTCCCGGTAGACTGCACCCTTAGGTCCTGGCACCGTGCAAAGCAGCTCTAGCTGCAGCCACCAGAGGGCAGTGCCAGCCCACATACCCCCTACGCTCACCCAGCCAGCCCTTACCCATGGGATCAATGACCCCACAAAAAATGCAGAGTACGGATGACTTCATTCGACAGATGGAGAAGCCAAAGCTCAGACCCCTGGTGGCTCCACAAGTAAGCATTTTGGCCGGCTGATGAGCCCATGGCAGCCCGGGAGACCCCGAGGGCCCCTCTCCAGTGACGTCCTTAAGCCGAGTTCTCCCCACTCTGCCGCTGCTCTAACCAGAGATGTCAGCGGAACAGAAACCCTAGACCTCCTTCTTCCCTCCCAGTGTGCACCCTCTGACCCCTGCTGAACCAGAGAGAGGACAGGAAGGGGCTTGTGACCCACCACAGCCATGAACTTGGGGCCAAGCACAGTCACTCTGACCCCAGCCTCAGTGCACCCCCAGCTCAGGCCATCTCTCCTGGCCTGATCCTGGAAAATTAACCTAGGACAGGCTCCCCATGGCAAGAGCCCCTGAGGGTCAGTGCCAGGGATCCGGGCGGGGCCAGACACCAGGACACCTCTCTGCACCTGACTGGGGAACAGGGCAGAAGGGAGTGCCCTGGGCATGGGATAGGGGAGCGGCCTCCCCACCCCCACTCCTGCTCCTCTCTGGTAGGACTCCTGGGACCCCTCATCCCTCCCCAGGAGCCTCCTCCCCACCAGTGCCCAGGCCTCCTCCCCCCACCCCACCCCGCCCCACGCCCCACAACGTAAGGCTCCTCCTCCCCAGACCCTGGCCAGACTCCGGGCGCTGAGCACTCCAAGCCTCTCCCAGGCCTGGGCTGAGGAAGCGGGGATGCTGGGGACCCAGCCCTTCAGCCTGGTGTCCTCTGGGCTTCTAGGTCCCCTGCTGGTCAGGACCGGGAAAGGAGAGAAGCAAGGAGAGAAGGCAGAGGGGAAGTACCTGGGGTGATGGTGGGGGCCGGGCTCTAGAAGGGATGGCGAGGATCCTAGGGGATGGAGATTCCCTCCACCCCAAACCCCACCACGCTTTCTCCCACCTGGGGGCTCTTGACTTGCTGGATCACCCACCACCCGCCCCCCCCACAGCCTGCAGGCTCACGCCTGATCTTCTCGGCCTCCTCCTCTGAGAAGCCCTCCTTGCTCCCAGCAGGGGTGTCTCCCTGTTCTGCCCTGTCCTGGAATCTTCCTGCCTCCCACTGTTCACAGTGTCAGAGTCTGTTACTTGTTAGATGGTTGTTTAACCAAGAGAGCAGCGTGTTTGCTCACTTCTGTATCCTTAGGGCTCTAATTAGAGTAGGCACTCAGTATCTGTCCAACGAACACGGGATGGATTCTCTGGGTGAGTCTGGTTGTGGGCGGGGGGCAGGGAGTGGCCCCCAAAGCCTCCAGAGAGGCTTGCGTGGTTAGGGCGAGACCCTAGGGCTCTGGACCCTGGACAAGGCTCCGCATTCCCCAACACAGGAGAGCCCCACCAGGAACCCTCCCAGGGCACGAGGACGGCAGACCCTCAGGGGGTGGGGGTGTTAGGGGACTCCAGTACAGGCCTCTGCCCGCTGCTCACTTAGAGTTTCTCAGCTCAGCCCTCTCCCCCTTCCTGGAGCTCTCAGCAGGTGGCAGGTCACCGCCTGCCCAGGGCCTGGGAGTGTCTGTGGGAAGCACCTGGGAGCCCGGTGGGGGGAAACCACAGCGCCCAGTGTCAGGCAGGGCAGGGCTATCAGCCATGTCTAGCCTGGTGGGCAGGCGAAGGTGGTGAGCCTGGGAGGACCTTCTCCTGCACTTGGGCCTCTCTCAGCTACCTCCAGGTTCACGGAGAAGACCAAGGAACCCTTCACTCCCTGACTCTGTCCCTCGAGCCAGCAGCTCCTTCTGAACCTTGGGTCCATGTCCAGACTCTACACCTTTCCGGGAACAATTCATGGGGTTGGGGGACAGCAAAGCGGGGAGAAACACAAATTCACTGGGCCCTATGCTTTGTATATGTTGTTTCATTTTATCATCACGGGAAGGAAGAAAAAATAGTACTATTTTATAGAGGAGAAACAGGGGTTAACACCACTGAGCGAGGACTCCCGGGATTCCAGCCATTCCCGCAGAATAGTGTCCTGGGGTTCCCTCGTCACAGGCACCCCATCGCGCCACATGCCATGGAGACCTTTCACCAGTTTTGCCTCATTTTCCAGGCTGGTGCTCACTCTCACCCCTCCAACCCACTGTCGTTTGTCTTAAGTCTGGGCTCCGTTTCCCATTCTCACGTCTTTGCAGCTCCCACTGCCAGGAAATCCCAGGTACCTTCCAGGATTTCCATCGAACCCCTCCTTATTTGCAAGGCAACTCAAAGGTCAACCACTCCCTCCAGGGGCTCCTGAACCCGCTGAGACTCCTACAGACTCTTACACGCGTGCACACTCTCCTGCTACCATTGGGTGGGGTATCTCTATCCCCAGGGCCGTACACAAAGCCTGGCAGAAAGCTAGGAGGCTTTTGCTGATTGAATGAACGAATGACCCACAAATCTAGCCCATGAAGAGTGCCCCTGTTCCTTCTAGAGACATCACACTCCTGTTCGTACAGACCAGGACTGCGTTTGGACACATTTTCCACAGCTTCATTGTACTAGTAATTATTTGGGAACTGGGGTCAACTAACTGAACTTCTCAATTCTTTCCCACGTGTCTTGGGTGTTACCAAATTTCCCCATATTCTCTATTTGTGCACAGATGTTTTTGGATCCCGCATAGGATTTAGGATTCCATCTAATTATTTCCTACCTAGTTATTTTATCTTGTTGATAGCCAACTTACATGCTTTTTAGATGAGGTTGTGTAGACATGTTTTAAAAAATCTTTTAGTGCAAGACTTTATTTTTCATTTTTTAAATCAAAATTTTTTAAGATTTTATTTCTTTATTTTTTTTTTAATTTTATTGATTTATTTGACAGAGAGAGACAGCCAGCGAGAGAGGGAACACAGGCAGGGGGAATGGGAGAGGAAGAAGCAGGCTCCCAGCAGAAGAGGCTGATGTGGGGCTTGATCCCATAACGCCGGGATCACGCCCTGGGCCGAAGGCAGACACTTCACTACTGAGCCACCCAGGCGCCCCCCTAAAGATTTTTTTTTTTTTAAAGATTTTATTTATCTATTTGACAGAGAGAGATAGCCAGTGAGAGAGGGAACACAAGCAGGGGGATTGGGGGAGGAAGAAGCAGGCTCATAGAGGAAGAGCCTGATGTGGGGCTCGATCCCAGAACGTCGGGATCACGCCCTGAGCCAAAGGCAGACGCTTAACGACTGTGCTACCCAGGCACCCCTAAAGATTTTGTTTTTAAGTAATCTCTACATAGTGTCGGGCTTGAACTTAGAACCCTGCGATCAAGAGTCACATGCTCTACTGACTGGGCCAGTGAGTCACCCTGGTAATACTTTAAAAATATTTTTAGGGGCACCTGGGTGGCTTAGTCAGTTAAGCATCTGCCTTCGGCTTAGGTCAGGATCCCAGAGTCCTGGGATCAAGCCCCACATCAGGCTCCCTGCTCAGCACAGAGCCTACTTCTCCCTCTCCCTCAGCTGCTCCCCCTGCTTGTGCTCTCTGTCTCTCTGTCAAATAAATAAGTTATTAAAAAATTTAAAAAATAGAGATTTTTAATTTTTTAATAACTTTTTAAATTGACAGACTGTATTTTTAACAGTAGTTTTAGGTTCACAAATGATAGCTTACTTTGGATTTATTTTGATAATTTGATTTTTTTTAAAGATATTATTTAAGTAATCCCTACGCCCAACGTGGAGCTCAAACTCCAAGATCAACAGAGTCGCATATCTACCGACTGAGCCAGCCAGGTGCCCCCTGATAACTTGATATTGAAATCCCACTGTAGGGGCTAAGGGCAGGCCCAAGATGGGCCACTTGGGCCCAAAGATTATTTCGAAGTAAAAGTAATCAAAGTCCAGCAGATGCAGGAAAAACTCTCTGCCTCCCCTTTTCAGCTACCAAAATTTGCATCGGGAAGGAGAGCCTGTGCCAGGAAGAGAGCTGTTAACAGACTCCCCTTTACCTAAGAACCTGCAGAATTGGGCAAGCTTGTTTTTCCAAACCTCTCCTCTCATCCTCCTGCTAGGGAGCTTTCTCCCCTTTGTAGCCTCAGACCCTTCCCCTCTCCTTAGCTCAGAAAAGCTCCCCATTGCCTCATTGTCTTTGGAAGTTCATGTCCGCGTGGATTCTCCATAGGTACAGCTATTAAATTTGATTTTCCTCTGTTAATCTGTCTCGTGTCGATTTGATTCTAAGACCAGCTAGCAGGACGTAGGGCAGAGGA
This sequence comes from Ursus maritimus, assembly GCF_017311325.1. Classification (NCBI taxonomy): domain Eukaryota; kingdom Metazoa; phylum Chordata; class Mammalia; order Carnivora; family Ursidae; genus Ursus; species Ursus maritimus. The sequence goes on along the minus strand of NW_024424897.1, from coordinate 20,240,081 downwards.
GGGTCTTCCGCCCACCACCACCCTGTTGGATTCTGCCCCTCATTCTGGCTCATGGCCATTTCTGGGGGGCGCTTGGTGCTGCCTCCCTTGTCTTCAGCATGGCACCTGCCATTGTGATAGGTGGGTATTGGTCTCCATTGGTACTGGTGATACGGAGGTAGACCTGTTGTCTGTGGTTGGTGACAGACATTGACATTCCCCCAGACCACCTCGGCTGGGCTTCCTGTTCCTTGGGCGTGGCCGCTCCCATCGGGGCTGCCCACATCACTTAAGCCAGCACCTCCCCTTCTGGGGGGCTCCTACGCGGAAACCCAGGCACTCAGAATTTCTGCTGCCTCCCTCGAATAAGCCTACCTAAGAGGAAGAGGCCAGCAGGAGGAGACTAGTTCCAAGTCACAGCAGACATGACGGGAGATCTACCCCGCCTTCCACGTCTGCTTCCTTTCTTACCATCAGAACCCTGATTTTATCAAGGGGGCAATGTGTGCAATAAAATATCCTCAATTTCCCAGCCTCCCTTGCGGCAAGGTAGGGTCATGTGGCAGTTTCCTGCCAATGTCCCTGGGGGGTAGATGTCCCTTCTGGAAAACAGAAAGGCAAAACTCCTCTGGGAAAAAGCCTTTTGCCTTTTCCCCTTCCTCCTGCCTGGAATCCCTGTGCTCTCATTCCGTCTTCACGTGCAGTATGCGAAACAGGCATTATCCCCATCGTACAGAGGAAGAAACCGAGGTTGAGAGACATGAGTTGATTTTTTTCAAGGTTATGAGGCTCAGCTCCTACACGAAAACTTGAAGTGTCAACTCACTTCATGAACTAGCTTAACTTTCCCTTTTTGTCCGGGCTGCCAGGAAGCTCAGCGCCTCATGTGAAGCTCAATCGCGGCTAGTACTAACCCTTAACACTGATGCTTCACTTCCCCTCCCACCCCTTGCCTCATTGCCTCTTATGAGATTTGAGAGGACGATCCTTTCTGGCAAGAGTCCTCTTCTGCAAAGCGTGGGGTTGGTCAGCTTATCCTTCCTTGGTGCCTGTACATCCCTCCAGCCCGCTCTGGGCAACAGCAATGGAAATGGATGGGTTCTCTGGTTTCTGCTTGGGTTTGGTCCCAAGTCCTAGCCCCCAAGGTGATATTTAGAGGTGGGGCCTTTGGAATGTAATTAGGTCTTGAGGGGGCTATGAGGGTGGGGCCCTGTGATGGGATTAGCGCCCCTCTAAGAGGGAGAGATCTCTCCCGGAGCTTGCACCAGAGAACTCAGTAGGAGGTGGCTGTCTACAGGCCAAGGGGCCGGCTTTTGCTGGGTGTCAATCTGCTGGGACCTTGATCTTAAGACTTCCAGCCTCCAGAACCGTGAGAGATAAATGCCTGACGTTTAAGCCCCGCCTATGGTACTCTGTTACAGCAGCCCGAGCAGAATAAGACAGCCCCGGACACAGTGTGCAGAGGAAGTGCATTGTGAAAAGTCCTGGTGACCCTGAAAACTCTGCCCTGTGCCCTCCCCTCAGCAGGGCTCGGCTTGGCATCTAACATCTTGTCACCCCTTGCCTGCACCCCACACCTGCCTCTCCAGTGGGCTCCCCGCGCCTGCCCCCAGCACAACCGTCCCAGTGCCAGAGATCCTGCGAGGAGAGGCCATGGCCTCCCTCCACCACCCGACCTCAGGCAGGTGAGGAAATGGAAGCCATGGCAGGCTCACAGGTGCCACAGATCCTCAGACTTGGCAGGCCCTTGCAACTGGCCCTCCCTGGGAAGGGGGGTGGGGGCTGTGCATGGGGAACCATCATGTAAGCTGAAGTCACGACAACGGGATGGGTGGAACGATGGTGTACACAGGGCATTATGGAGCAGAGAACGGGGGCCAGCTCGGCCTGGCTGGAACAGTGGGCGGTCACAGGAAGCGCTCCGGGAGGGAGGTCTGAGTTGGATCCCAGAGAGTGAGCAGGTGAGAGCGTCCTGGGCAGAAGGAACAGCATGGACAGAGACTGGGGGCAAGAGCCAGCAAGGAGGATGCTGGCTGAGCAGACAGACGGGATGGGCAGGGGCTCAGACGCCAAGCCAGAGGCCCCAAGGAATGTTCTGCCCAAGAGAAATCCACCACGTGCACACGAAGGCTGGACGGGGCAGGGCTGGAGGCTGAGGCCGGCAAGGAGGTCACCCCTTGGACAGACACACGAGGCCTGGTGTCCCTGAAGGCGGGACTCATGCCCAGCTGTCCCTCCACCCCTCCCACCTCCTAAGGTTCCGACGTTCCAAGCTGGAGGCCTGCGAGTGTGTGTGTATTGAATTCAATCTACTCCAGATCCTTAAACATTCCTTTCTCCCTGACTCCCCTCTCTGTGTCTTTGCTACACGCAAGGTGGAGGTGGCCACGAGTGCACGTGGGACCCAGGCAAGGAGGCACCGGGCTGCTAAGCGAGCCCCCAACTCCCCACCTCCCCCCCAACACAGCCTCCTTAGATCTGTGTGTTAGTTTTATTTTCTTTGCTTTGGTCTATACAAAAAAAACCAATAACCAAAAACATAAAGCGAGAATAATAAAACTCTCTGCTGGGACCTCCCCCAGCCCCCCACACCCAGGTGCAGGAGGTGGTGGTGGGTTTGAAACAGGAAGGGGAAGAGAAAGCCCCTCACCGCACACCAGAGGGGTCAGCCAAGAGCACTTCTCAGGAGTCAGCCAGGGCGGTTGTGGGTGGGACTGGGTGGGGCGGGCTGTGAGGGAGCCATCCCCAGAGCTCCCAGGAAGGGGCCAAAGCCGGCTGAGCGTCCTGGAGAGAGGAGCAGGGGTGTCCTGGAGTGGGGGACTCCCTCTCCGCATCTCCGTCCCATCTCTCTGGTCCGTCCCTGAACTTTTCAAAACAAGCTTTGGATTCTGGGGCTTTGGGCCTTGAACCTGGGTCCTGGACACCTAGGGGCTCGAACAGCCGGTTGGTTGGAGTTCGGTGAGAAAATCAGGCCCAGAGAAGGAACCAAAGCTCTGTGGAGTCAGGCCACCCGGGGTGGGAGTGAGGTGGGGGTGGGAGGGGTGACTGCTGGGTGGGGGAAGAGAGAGGGTGGTCGAGTCTAAAGCTTTAGGGCCGGGGCCACAGAGGTGGGGAGGGGGTGCTGGGCCCCGGACCCCACAGCCCAAGACAGAAAAGCAGGAGCAGATCACCATCCCAAGAAAGACCCTACAGAGGACCTCTGGAGGCGTGGGGTTCGGCGAGAAGTCGCGGCCCTGCTCCCCTGGGCTCAGGCACTTCTCTGTCTCGCCCCATCACCTGCACGGAGAGCCTCTCAGATGAGGAACCGCACCTGGGGGCGGGGGAGACACAGAGCGGTCAGGGCAGGCCTCCGGCCCCTAGGAGCCCCTAGGAGCCTGTCACCCACCCACTACCCACAGGAGGGGCAGGACCCCCTGCCCCCAGCAAGATAAGGGAGTAAGGCAGGCCAACAAAAGGCCCCACACTCGCTCCCCCCAGGAAAGAGCCAGGGTTTCAGAGGAAACATGACAGGGCCTCCGTGAGAAGCAGGTTCGAGAGGGGAGGAAAAGCGTGTCTCAGCAGCCCGCAGGCGTGAGGGAGGGCTGCGAAGCGGGAGGGCGCCGTACTGGACTGGGCCAGCTAGGCCAGCATGTGGTCCGCCGTGGGGTAGGGGGGCCGCAGGCCGTCGCTGTAGGTGTCGATGGGATAGTCCCCGTCCATGTCCATGTGCATGTCCAGGGGGTCCAGGGGCACGTCGCTCGAGTACATGGGGCGGTAGGTGGCATCCATGTCTGGGAAGGAGAAGGCAAGAGGACCTTCTACGGTCTGCAGACCACCCTGCCGGACCCTCTAGCTCCCGTGGGCCTGACCCCCTCTCCAAATTCCCACATCAGGGGCCCACACGTGAGGATACTACACAGGGGCCGCCACGGGGCCTCTGGCCCTGGAGACACAAAGCCTCTCCCTCGCTCACATCCACACCGACCCCACACTCCAGGCTCTCGGCGGTCCCTGAGGGACTCTGCACACACTTACCATCTGCATAGGGTTCATTGATGGGGATCATGTTCTGGGCCTAAGGAAAGGGACAGAGAAACATTGGGGGAGGGGAGAAGGGTGGAAAATGTAGGCTCTGGGCTGGGGGTGGGCAGCTAGAGAGGCTGCTAGAAAGAGGGCCAGGGAAAAGCAAAGACCCCCTCGAAGGAACAGAAAATGAAATGGGGTGACACAGTGCCCCAATGGACTCCTCTCCTCAGGCACCCCCCTAGGATGGAAGGTCCCACCATTCATGCTTGGGGACACCCACACAACTAGAGCAGTCCTGGGGACAGCAGAGCACGGGATGACTTGAGAGCAGGTACCAGGAGCTAACCACCACCACTCCCTCCCCCCCCCCCCCCCCCCCCGCCCCCACTAGGATCAGACAAAATAAAATTGGCATTCTGGCAGGTCAAAAACAGATACAGTTTAACCTACTACTTCCATCCGCTAGAAATTGTCATCAATGATCCAATTAAAAAATAAAAATCTATGAAGTTGATAGTGTAGTAGGAGCCCCCTTAAGAGTGCTGTCCTTGTGCAGTGTGCAACTTGCACAACCATACTTTGCAGTCCAACCCAGGATACTCACAGCCTCCCAGGCAGCTGGGTCATGCTTGAAGAGGGAGTTGGTGAGCTCCACAGACACACGCTTACGGTAATCTGGGTTCTTGTCCTCGGAGATACGGAACAGGACAGCAGCCGCGTAGGTGGCTGAGCGGAGAGGAAAGGAAAAACCAGTTCAGGCGCCTGCCTCCACCCTGGCTGGAGGACCAAGACCAGCCCTCCTCTGCCACCTCCTTGCCCACAGCACAGCCCCTCACCGGTGCCCTCATTGCGGGAGTGCAGGAGCTCCATGAGCGGGGCCGAGGCCCCCTCAGCGTCGATGGCATCAGCGGCCTCCTTATCCTGGGCCAGCTCACACAGGACCCCGGCAGCCACACGCTGGATGTTCTCCACTGAGGAGTACAGGAGCTAGGGAGAGGGTGCGTGGGGTGGGGAAGGGGTGCAGATGGGTGAGGTGTAAGGCGGCTGGGCAGCCCGCCTCCCAACCCTGTCCATCTCTGCCTCCCTTCTCTGGATTTAACACAAGCTCCTACCAGAAAGTGTGGAAAAGTCTGAGAACAGTATAAAGAAACAGGAAAGAACACCTGCCATAAGTTCCTACCCACATAAGGCCTCTGTTAATGCACTGGCATGTTCCCATCAGGTTTTGATTATAGTCATATTTTATATCATATCTCTCTATATATTTTGATTCTTGCTTTTTTTTTAAAGATTTTATTTATTTATTCGACAGAGATAGAGATAGCCAGCGAGAGAGGGAACACAAGCAGGGGGAGTGGGAGAGGAAGAAGCAGGTTCCTAGTGGAGGAGCCTGATGTGGGGCTCGATCCCATAATGCTGGGATCACGCCCTGCGCCGAAGGCAGACGCTTAACGATTGCGCCACCCAGGCGCCCTGATTCTTGCTTTTTTTAAAGCATTTTTTGGTTAAGATTTTATTTTTTAATGGGGTGCCTGGGTGGCTCAGATGGTTAAGCATCTGCCTTCGGCTCAGGTCATGATCTCTATGTCCTGGGATCGAATCCCGCATCGGACTCCCTGCTCAGCAGGGAGGAGTCTGCTTCTCTCTCTGCCTCTGCCTCTCCCCCTGCTTGTGCTCTCTCTGTCTCTGTCTCAAATGAATAAATAAAATCTTAAAAAAAGAAAAAAGATTTTATTTTTTAAGTAGGGGCACCTGGGTGGCTTAGACGGCTGAGCCCCACATTGGGCTCTGTCCTCAGCATGGAGTCTGCTTAAGACTCTCTCTGCCCCTCCCCCTACATGCTCACTCACGCTCTCTCTCTCTTAAAGAAATTAATAAATCTTTAAAAAAAAATTTTTTTTATTTTTAAGAAATCTGTACACCCTGGCGCCTGGGTGGCTCAGTCAGTCAAGCATCTGCCTTCAGCTCAGGTCATGATCCTAGGGTCCTGGGATCGAGTCCTACGTCAGGCTCCCTGCTCAGTGGAGAGCCTGCTTCTCCCTCTGTCTCTCTCTCTCTCCTTCCATCTCTCATGAATAAATAAATAAAAATCTTTAAAAAACAAAAGTCATCTGTATACCCCATGGGGCTCAAACTCACAACCCCAAGACCTGTTCCGTCAACAGAGCCAGCCCGGCACCCTGTAGCATATATTTTGATATTCTGATTCCTGTTTGGATTTTTTTTTTAACCTCATACTGTAACATAAGGCATTTTCCTACATTATTAAAAAAACTTTTCCTAGAAATCTGAGTCCATACTGGTAAGAGAAAAAGAGAGTGCTAAAAAGTCAAATAATAACAACAAGAACGAACGAACGAAAGAAAGAAAGAAAGAACCCTCATTGGTCACAATTGGAGGTCCCAATGGCACCGATCCCTCACTCTGAACTCTAGTAATTAAAGGGAAAAAATTTCAAAAGCAAAAAATTCTTCCACCTCACTGTATGCAGCCATATGATAGAACAGATCATTCTTTTTTTTTTTTTTTTTTAACCGTTCCCTTATCATTGGCTATTCATCTTGTTTTCAATTATTGTAAGTAGCATTGTGATTGCTGGCTGGAGGCATACATTTTTGCCATATTTTAAATTATGTTAAAATGATTTCACAAGGAGAAAGTCGCAGACTTGCATGGAGCCCGACGCGGGGCTAGATCCCACGACCCTGAGATCATGACCTGAGCCAAAATCGAGAGTCAGAGGTGCCCCCGGGCACCCTGGATATGAACATCTCCAAGGCTCTCCTTACAGACTGCAGAATCGTCTCCTTCTCTTCTCACTGGTGAGGTACAGGGCTGCCTATTTCATCATATCTTTGCCAGCCGAGGGCACGCCCCCCCTTTTATTCCCCATTTGACAGTGGAAAATGGGGTCTCACGGGGGGCATCCGTTTCATTTCTTTCAACTCTTAGGGTTGAACCCTGCTTGTTCATGAGTGACCTGGGGATTGCGTCTGCCTCTGCCCATCTAACCACTGGTGTCTAGTCTTGGTGAGCTCTTTTACATGAAGGATATTAAACTCTTGTCTATTGTGATACTTGCAAACATTCTCCCAGTTTGCTACTGACTTTTTCATACTTTTTTAGGCTGTTTCTGACATACAGAGGATTTTAATGCTTATGTAGTTGAATCTGGAGATATTTTTCTTATCTGTGATCTCTTTCCTTGCTTTTTTATTAAATTTCTTTTAAAGTTTTATTTATTTATTTGAGAGAGAAAGAGAGTGCACAAGCAGGGGAATGGGAGAGGAAGGAGGAGGCTCCCCGCTGAGCAGGGCGCCGACGTGGTGCTGGATCCCAAGACCCCGGGATCATGACCTGAGCTGAAGGCAGACGCTTAAACCGACTGAGCCAGCCAGGTGCCCCTCTTTCCTTGCTTTTGAGCTTGGAAAGCCATTCCCATGCAGGAGGGATTTGCTAAGTGGTCACTCCCGGTGTGGCCACTTTTCTCCAAACTCCTCCAAAGACCTCTTGCTGCCTGGCCCAGACCCACCAAGCCCATGCCAGCCAACCGTCCCCTTTCAGCAATGGGGATAAGCAGGGGTGGGAGGGACCTCTCCTGTCCACCTGCCCCAGACTCACCTGTACGAACAGGGGAATGGTGTTGAGTCGGAAGATCTCCATGCGGTTCATGGGATCCCGGGCCAGGATGTGCAGGGCCCCGGTGCAGCCCTCCACAATCTCCTCCATCCTCACACCGTCCTGCACAAGAGGAGACACTGGGATGCAGCAACCACTGGCCCTTGGACCTGGCCACACACGCCCCCACCACGACAATCTGACAAACCTCACTGGTCCTCTGAGTTCGCCCCAGAGACAGCTTGCCTGCCCGCTTACACACACGCGCACACATACATTCACAAACAGGACAACCCCAACCGGGGGGGAGGGCTCCCTACCGTGTAGGGCTGCTGTGTGCCCGCAGCCACGTGGCGCTGGGCATCCTGGTGAGCCTTGACCAGCAACTGGACGAGGCGGGGGATGACCGCGGCCTCCTGCAGCGGGGCATGGTTTGCTGGGCACAGGGCCAGGTTCCTGATCAGGCCAATGGTTGCCTGATGAGAAAAAGGACAATGATAGGGGGACGTTTCTTGGGCATCTGAAGAATTCTAACTTCCCAGCATCGTCTCCTCCTTCCCTTGTCATCTGTCCGTCCCCCAGGCCAGACACAGACATGCCGGAAGATCTCCAGACCATGAGACCACTCCCAGCCCATGTCCCTTATTCCACACGATCTGTGGGTCCTCATGTCTAACTCTAATAGCCCCTGCCAAAAATGATACCCCATTCCAGAACATTCTACCAGCCCCATGCCCTGACCCTCACCCTGTCCCTTCTCTCAACAATCCGCTCCCCCCAGACACCAGAGTCTTACTTGTTTTCCTGATAATTCCCAAACCCTGATCATCAGGGAGTCCTTGCTATGGTTGACCCCAAAGCTTCCTGCTTTAGTGATACTCATAATGCCTATCAATCTCCAGCAAGGCAGCTCTGGGAAGCAGTCTCCTCCTCAGGGCACCCCATCTCCCAGGGGCCACTCTGGCCCCCCAGGGTCCTCAGGCTCTTGCAAAGCAAGCTCTCCTCTCAGTTGACCCTCAAAACAAGAAGCCAGGAGGGCAGGGACAAAAATCCTGAGCGATGAGGATGTGGGCACAAGGTGGATGACCTTGTCATTTAGCTGCTAGGTCAAACCCTGCCCCCACCTCAGGCTTGCAGTAGGGACCAACCCCAAGGAGGGACCACATGCTTTTTTTTTTTTCTCACTATGGATTTAAAAAATTCAACGTATAACTCCTCAGAGTCACTCTTATCTGTACTGTCAAACTGTCTAAAATTTCGCCAGTGGGGGCCCCGCCAGCTGGCTCTCCTCTACCCAGGCAGCCCCCCTGCGGAGAAGGCTCCGCCCCTTCACACCCTTAACAGACACCAAATGTCCCCCCCAGAACCCTTTCTACTTTTTGTCTTGTTAGTATCCGTCCTGAATTTTAGCAGGACACGTGGCCTTCTGACACACGACACTTCGCCAGCCTCGTTGTATCTAGGTGCAGCGACATGAGCAGGACCCAAAGCGTGAGCGCAAGTACGTGGCCCACGGACCAGCAACATCACCAGGGAGCCCGTCAGGGAGGCAGCGTCTCGAGCCCGCCCCAGCCGACGGGCCTCAGAGCCTCTCTGTCACAGCAGCGTTGCCTGTGCCAACACAGCCCCGAATCCCGCCCGCGGGGAGCTCCTTCCCCACCCGGCCGAGCCCCCCTGCGGCCCCCGTCAGTACCTTGACCAGCGGCCACTGGTTGGGCTGGTTGAGCAGCTTGACGATGGCCGGGATGCCGTAGTTGAGGCGCACGGAGTTCTGGGCCATCTCAGCCTCGGGGTGGCGGCTGGTGAGGTGGCGCAGGGCGCAGACGGCGGGCTCCGTGATGTCGTCCTTGTCGCCGGCTCGCAGGATGGCGTGGATGAGAGCCTCCACGCCGCTGTTCTGGGTCACCAGCGTCTTGTTCTTGCTGCTGTTGCACGTCAGGTTGGACAGAGTGCCCGTGGCACAGGTGAGGACGTTGACGTCATCCACGCTCAGCTGGTTCACCAGAATCTTCAGCACGCTCTCCAGGCCCTCCTGGGGGGGGTGGGGGAGGCAGCGGAGAGTGAGGAAGGCTCCCCACTCCCAGAAGTCTTCCCAGACACGTCCGAGGGGAGCAAGAGGGCCTCGCGGGGTCTGACGCCCTCTCAGCTGAGAGTTCACGGGCCCGCGGAGCCTTCAGCCCTGCGCTTCTGCCGACGACACCCCGGGGGAAGGGGGTACTATCCCCCCGGGCAACGGCCACCAGTGGGCCAGCTGTGAACTCAGGCCTGCCTCGAAGCCTGTGCTCTTCCCTCCAACCCCCCTGCCCCTCTGCGTCCTCAGACCCGGGCAGGGCCAGGAGGGAATTGCTGAGGAGGCCACGTGCTTCAGTGGCCCAGCTGGCCTGCTCTCCCCAGCTTCTCATCTTTCTGGGCCTTCATGCTGTCCTCTCAGTGATCCCCGGACCAAATCCAGTTTCAGGGAACGTCACTGGCCCAGACACCTCCCTTCTCCCAGGGGGGGCCACGTGGGCCTTGTGCTGGAACAGGAAGACTCCAGGCTCGGGGATGACACTGCTGAGTCCCATCTCTGCCGTTTACTAGCTGTGACCAAGGGCCATTACGTAATTCCCTGGGCCCCTGCTTCTTCAGCTAGCCACCTGGGTCCCACATGCCACCTCTAGCTGTTGAAAGGGACAGGCGAGCCAACGTCCACAAGTGCCTCGCAGAGTCCAGCCTATTGATGGGGGGTGTGGGGGCCTCTTAGGAATGGTAGTCGGGTTGGAAGGAAGGACCCGGAGTCTTGTTCCAAAACCATTTTTCCTTAAACTACATTTTTAGCCACCAGAGCCCTCACGCTGTCTCTTGGTTCATTACTGCAGCTCGTCGCAGGATCTAGGGCCAAACGCTCCCCCTGGTACCCCCTGAACTCCGGCTCAGGAACATCAGCCCCTCCCGTATTTCCCTTCCTGAATCCTTAAGCTAAAGGGACGAGGGATTTCAGGGTATTTCCGGCCTCGGCCACAACGGGGCAAGATCTAAAGGGCTCGGGCTCCCACGGCTCCTAAGGTCAGAGTCGCAGACAAGAGCCTGCATGTGGCAAAAGGGGAGGACGAGGGGGCTGGAGAGGTGGACCGAGGCCCATTCGCCTCCCTCACCTGTTTGGTGGCCACGTCCGAGAGGTTGCGCAGGGTCCAGAGGCAGTTCTGTACGAGGCGGGGGCTGTTGCTTGTCAGGTGTTTGCCCAAGGCCTGCATCCCACCTTGGGCAAGGGACGGGGGCACGTCAGCCACAGGGAACACCGCTCACCAAGCCTGGCGGCTGGACAAGGCCCAGACCCCAACCCTCCTGGCCCCGTGGACCATCCTCACAGGCCACACTCACCGGCCTCCACGATGGCAGGCTTATTGCTGGGACACACGGACAGCACTTTGAGCACACGGCTGGTGGTCCAAAGCAGCTTCTCATAACTGTAGTTACGCATGATCTGCACAAGGGCCTGGGGTCCTCCGTTGGCCAGGATGATGAGCTGACGGGGAGACGGTGGAGAACGAGTGTAAGACAGACAGGAAGTAGGACAAGGAACCAGGAAAGGAGGGGGTGACAGAGATGTCACTACTAAACTTCAGCGAAAACCTGAATAGCTTTGGGGACTATCGAAAAAAGCCAAAAAATTTGAAAAAAGGGTAATACACAATGCTGACAAGGATGAGGTGAAAGTGTACTCACAGACACCACCACCACCACCAACGCTGTAAGTAATACAAGCCTTCTGGAAGGCATTTGGCCATCTGGGTAAAAGCCCAGAAGTATTAAAAACCCTTAGCCCCACTGATGAAAAAATGTCTTTGGGAAAAGCTGTGTGCCCAAAGATACTCATTACAGCATTGTTTATAAAGGCAGAAAATCGAGAGCAATCTAAATGTCCTCCCTAAGAATAACATCTGGGGGCCCCCGCTTCATGAAATGCTATTTGCCACGATAGAGGTTAATTTTGAGGACACAGAAAAAAAAAATAAAAATACACAGAAAACAGATGCAGCGTTGTACATCTGCCATGGCCACAACCGCGTACAAATACGCCCACAGGACGGGCCCTGCAGGAAGCACATGCAAACAGCTGTGGTTGCATGAGGATGGCGACTTTTTTTTCCTTTCCCTTATCCTCAAAATATTCGGCTCTATGATGAACGACGTGCCGCTGCGTATACTCATATATTTAACCTAAAGAGGGTAAGGAGGCCGTGGCCGGAGGCTGCAGCTGGACGGAAGGCGAGGCACTGCAGGACTGCGGGGCAGGGTTGGGGGCGGGGCGCAGCCCACCTTGCTCTCCTGGTTGCCGTAGGCCAGGAGCTGCAGGCAGTCCGTGGTGATGGCCAGGAACTTGGGGTTGTTCTTGTTCAGCAGGGGCACCATCTTCTGCAGCCCGTCTGCCAGGCGCACCGCCATCTTGGCGCCCTCCTGGTACAGCAGCAGGTTGTGCAGCGTGGTGATGGCATAGAACAGGACCGACTCCACGGGGGAGCTGGGATGGTGGGCAGGGGGTTAATGCGAGCCGGGTCCCAAGGGGTCTGGTGTGAACATGGGCTGCCTCCCCCAGGAGGCCTTCCCCATACCAACGTCCCTGTGCCAACAGCCCTTTTCTAAAGTCTCCTCATCGCTGGAGGCCAGCCCCCGCTCTCAGGCACGGAGCACACAGCGGGTACCACTCCTCTCCCCGCCGGGACCACGTCTCCTCCTGTTTCTGGGCTCATAGCCCGGGGCTGAGCACGTAGTAGGTCTCCTAAGGAACTACCACATGGGAGGCCATGTGCTCGAGAGGTCCTGTGAGGGGGTCAGGAACTCACAGCCTGGCACGGATATAAGGAGAAAGACCAATGACCCTCACAAGGCAGGGAGGCAAGGGACTCTCTGCTGTTCCCTCTGCCTGGGATATCCTTCCCTTCATGTACACGGGCCAAAGCCCACTCATCCGCCAGCACCCAGCTGTCAGAGTGCACAGCTGCTCGGAGCAATCTTGGGCAGACCGTGCCCTAGTCCATACCGTACCCTGGGAAGTGACCTGCTGGTCCCTTACGTGCCTGTCTCCCCTGCTAGGCTGTGAGGAGCTGAGCCCCGGGACTGGGCACGGGGCTGCACCTGGCACACAGTACGTCCTCAGTAACTGTTGTATGGAAGCCCAAGGGAGGGGAGTCCGCAGGATCCAACAGTGAGTAGGGGTGGGTACCTGAGCATGCGGACAAGGGCAGGGATGCCGCCTGACTTGAAGATGGCAAGAAGCCCCTCGCGGTGGTGGGACAGGTTGTGCAGGATGCTGGTGGTGCACCGGGCCGTGTCCAGGTCACTCGTGTTCTGCATGGTGCGTACCACGGCCGCCACCAGCTGGGGCGAGCCCATCAGTGCCCGCCGCGACGCCTCTTTCTTGGACAGCTGGTTCACAATCATGGCTGCCTTGGTCACTACCACCTGCGGGGGAGGCGGAGGGATGGGAAAAAGTGACCAGATGGGCCAGGCCAGCTGCCCCTGTGAGATGGAGGGGTCCGGTGACCCCCTCCACAGAGTTCAGAGGGACCCTGCTCAGACTCCCCAGCTGATGGGGCCCAGGGTAGGGCTGTCCCCTGTAGACACCTGACCTCTCCCCTCTCGGCCCCGCCCCCACCCTGGCCAGGCCCCCCACGGACCGGGTCCTCATCGTTGAGCAGTTTGGTGAGTTCAGGCAGGGCCCGGGTGGCCAGCTCGGCGTCGTCCTGGTAGTTGATGAGATGCACGATGGCCGACTTGAGCAGCTGGGACGGCTCGGCCAGCCGCTGCAGGTTGGTGCTCTGGCCCTCCACCTGGGTGGCCAGAAGCAGCGAGCTGTCTTCCCCTGTCACGCCAGGACACATGGCCTCCCGCACCCGCTTGGCTCTGGCCGTCGTGGACATCTGGTACTCCAGGTCACCTGGGGGGTGGGGGCAAGGGGCAGGGACTGAGCTGCGGGAGGTGTATGGTGGGCGGGGGGGGGGGACACTGGGGACAGAGCAGGCCTTGTAGACAGCCCACCTGGGTTCTCTGGGCTGGCTCCCACCCCGACCAAGGCCCCAGCAACACCCATCACGCGGTTCTGCCTCTAACCAGGGGACGCCACCACTGCCTCAGTTACGTCAGCTGTAAAATGGGGCGCCACCTGTCCATCACAGGGAATTCTTAGCGGAATTAAATACGAGTTGTAAATCGCTCTGAAAAGAAAGGATGCAGCACGCACATCACTACAAGAGTGGTAGGGAGTGTTACTAGTCACAGGAATTGTTAACATTTTTTGAGTACTTACCATGTGCTTAGCAGTAAATCAAATGCTTTTCTTATATTTCCTCATTTATCTCATAATAACCCTACAAGACAAGTACTATTATACTCTCCATTTTACAGATGGGGAAACTGAGGCAGCACGCTTCTAGGAGCCCAAGCTGGGGTCTGAACTCAGACAGCCTGATTCCAGAGCCCAAACCCCAACCCTACGCCCCTCCCTTAACAATCAGGTTGGGGTAGCCGGAGACAACCTAGGTCTCCTTTCAACTCTGAAATCTCAGGATTCTAATTATATCCTTATCATCTCCAAAGGAGGCAACTCTCCCATTACATAGGCAAGCAAATAGAGGCCCAGAGGGCCACCCAGTATCACACGCAGATCAGAGGGAAAGGCGGGAGTGTGGGTTTCAGAAAGCAGGGGGTGGGTTCTCAGCTCAGACTCTGGGTTCCACCCCCTGGGTGGGTCCAGGAGTCCCACAAATAGGTGTCCAAACTTCCCAGGCAGCCCTGCCCTGGCAAGTGTCCCAATGCCCTGGGGAGAGAGAGGCCGAGGTTCCACCCTCCAATTAGTGGGGAAGGAGAAGACACCCACAGAGCTTTCCCACCTGAATGCCATACTTTGAGCTACCAACACAATGCCTGGCACTGCCAAGAAGCCTCTGCCTGCCGTCAGGAAGGAGAGCCCCGGGCGCCAAGGCTGAGTTCTGCAGGGCCTCCACCTGTCACACACCCCCCCCACCCCGTACCTGTCCCAGCTCCCACAGCTCATCCTGCTCCGTGTTTGGGGCCCTGGAGGCCCCTGTAGACAGCGGTCCTCGGTCCCACATACTCCAGCCCCAGCCGGAAGCCCGAGGGCTGGGAGCCAGCAGCTGGGTCGTCAGGCCACCACTGGCCTCAGTTTATCTGTAGGTCTCCTCCTACACCCATCAGGAGTCCCACCTCCCTGTCAAACTTGAGGCTCCTGGAGCAAAAGGACCATCTTCCCCAATAATCCATGGGTCCCCTAAGGGCAAGAGTGATGCCTCAACATTATACCGTAAGTTCATCGAGGGCCAGGGCCGTGCCTTCAGACTGGCAGGAAGGGTCTCGGCGTCCCCCTCCATCTGAGAGGTTCCAGGAAGAGGAATCTGCCTCCCTCTCAGATGGGGGCAGCCTCAAGTCGCTGTGCCTCCTCCCTCAGACAGGGGCCGCCTAAAGTCTGCCTCCTTTTGCCCCGACCTCCCTCCAGGGCCCAGGCTGGTTTTCTGCTAAGTGCTTCCGTGGAACAGTTTCCACGCAACAGTCCCCAGAGACCCTGACCTTGGCTCTGGGGCACCTGCGTGTAGGTGGTGGTCTTCCTGAGTGTGTACTGGCGCCCGCAGGCCTCATCCTCTTCCATGATGCCCTTGCTGCTGACTGAGGGCACACAGGTGTTGGCACCCGAGTGGATGCCAGAGTCATAGGTGTATGTCTGCTGCCACTCAGTCACCTTGATGGGCTGTTCGACTAGGTTCATCACTTCCATGGCGGCTGCTGGGGACACAAAGGAGAGATAGGAGATCAGCGGGCTCCGGTGAGGTATCCCACGACCTGGCCCGGTCCCCAGCTTCAGCCCATCCCCAGGCCCAGGGAGGGACTGCCCACAGTGGGATCCCCAAGCGTGGGTCCTGGGCCTAGATCTCTAACCTCCAGCCCAGGGTGGAGGGAGCCCCATGGGCAGCGGGGCAGTAAAGAGTCAGATGCCCTAACCCAGCCCTGGGCTCGCCCACCTTACTGTCCCCACCCAACACTCCCAGAGCAAAAGGCACTCAGGGCCTCTAGCAGCTTCTGGGGTCCTGCAGACCCACCCCCATGCACTGGGGTTCCCTGGGAAAGTCTCTGGTGAGGCATGTACACCCCAAGCATTGGACAGGAAACTGGGCGGGGCAGGGAAGCAGTCCGACGGGTTTCTCTGGAGAGCCCCGGAGGCTGCTGGGAGCCGTCAAAGGCTCCCTTGGAGACTCCAGGATCTCAGGATCTTTCCTGAAGATGGGGCAGGGTCACAAGTGACCCCAGGGGCCCAAACCCTGAGATCCCTGTTTCTCCAGCACCCCAGCTCCTAGAAGCCTTTTCCAGAATTCTGAGCCCCACTGACCGGCTGCAGTATCAGCCACATACTACTGGGCTAGTTCACCTCTCCGCAGAGCCCAACCCTCATTTGCAAAATGGGGTAACGCCCCGTCCCTTGCAGGTTGTCGTGAAGGCTAGATTGGTAAAGGACCCAGCACGGTGACGGGCACATAGTAGGTACTCAATGTTGGTGGCCATGGCCGTGGATCAGGGCCACCTCTCCCTGGGGGGGGGGCAGTTCTCACTTCCTGTCTTCCTAGAACCCAGGCGGGGGCAGGCCTCGGGAGGGTGGTCACTGCTACTCAGGCACCCCTCCCTCTCCCTGCAGACTTGGGGGCACTTGAGGTTCATGAATTGCTGGGCCCTACTGTGGACCAGGGTGGTGAATTCTCACTTGGTCTGTTTGGCTTCCGGGTCGTGGGAGCTGACCCCCAGAGTCCGGCCCCTGGAAGGAGAGGCAAGGGAAGCGGTGCTCCAGAGAAGGCCTACCCCGTGCCAGACCGTTCACGAACGCCGTCATCCACACAAGCAGGGGCTCCCCCCTTGACGGACAGGGAAACTGAGGCTCTGCCAGGGGAGGTGGCACAGCAGAGAAATGGCAGAGCTGGGACCAGGCAGAGGCGTGAGGGACACCCCTGCCTGTGGCTTCTGCACACTCAGTGTGGCCTCAGACAGCAAACAGACCACAGCCCGGTCCACCCATGTAGGTGGACACGACGCAGCCCCTCAAATGGGACTCATGATGGGGGACCGGGTCAGGCCCAAGGTGGTTCAGCAGGCTCAGCCTGGCCCCAGCCCAGGAACCAAGATCCCAGGGCCACCCTCAAGGAGGATGAAGGAGCCTCGGGCCTTCCTGCCTTTTATGGTGACACCGGCTCCTTCCCCGCCCGTAAGCGCACCTGGAACAGGCGGAGGCAGGAGCCGGCCCGGTTGAAGCCGCCTCCTTCCTCTCCTCCCTTCACCCCAAGTGACTCAGAGTTTCGAGCTGATAAACAGAAGCAGGCCCAGAACGCTCCAGACAGCAGGCTCCGTGCCACCAGCTGCACCCAGCTGCTTCCCAGGCCCCGGCCAAGCTCAGCTATTTCAGGACGAGCCCCCCGCCCCCGCCCTCACCACACACTGGAGGTGGGAGAGAGAAAGAATAGAGGAGTTTGGAGGAGCAAGCCTCAGAGTCACAGAGCCGCCCCTGGGGAGGAGACAACCCCGGGGAGGAGGCCTTGGACATCCCAGTGCTGCAGAAGGGAGGTCAGACTCTACCAGGATACACAGCTGCTTCGACCCTGTAAATGCCACCACGCCAGGCACAGGGCTGAGCCGACATCTGGGCGCTGAGCCTTACAGGCAGATCTGCTCAGGACGGACTGGAAATCTCCAGCCCCGATCAGTAAGAACACCCCATCCAAGCCAGGAAGAGCCCCTCCCCAGCACAGACCGCCACCTACTCCTGGGACTTCTCAGCCCAGCCAGAGGGGCACAGGCCTCACCCTGAACCTTAGGGATCACCCCCCCACCCCTGGCTGGCCCCATATCCACAGGGACCACCGAGGTCAAGGCTGGCCGCAGGAGGGGCATTTTCCCAGCAGGCCCTTCACGCCCCCCCCACCAGCCCAGGCCTGGAGCCAAGAGAAGCTGAGGGCTGGCAGCTGCCCAGCGCAAGACAGAGACCACACCGAGGTCAAAGGATCCATGGGGGAGGGGACACTCAGCTGCTTTACTGTCAAATGAATCTCACGCTTCCCTCGAAGCCGCTCTGGCCGGCATTTTATCATGCCCAACTTCCAGCTGAGAAGACTGAGACACCCTCTGAGAACAGGGCAGCGCTCTGCTCACACCCTTGCTCCACACCGGCCTACGGCCCACTAAACAGGGCTGCTCCCCTGGCTCCTAACAGGGAACGCCCTGCAGTCAAGGAGGGGGGTGGCCGGGGCCTGGGTAGAGCTGAGCCCCTTGCCAGAGGGTGGAGAGGCTGGAGAGGCCAAGGGCGCTCACAGTTGGAGGCAGAGCACTGGCTGCGAAATCGGGAGTCCCAGGTCCTGGTCCTGGTCCCAGCTCTGCCACAAGCTTACTGGTGTCCTTAGACGATTACCTGCCCCCCTGTGCTTTGTCCATAGAAAGCGTGGCCCAGCTGATCTCAGAGGAATGTTACTATCTAAGACTCAGGCTTCCCACAACCGACCAGAGAAGGCCGAGGGTGGGCCAGGGGAGAGACAGCACACAGTTTAGAGAGGACACACACCAGAACGCTTCTCGAGGAAAGGATCCCGGGGTGAGCTCCTCCTGCAGCAGGAAGGCGAGGAGTCAGACCTCAGGCAGGACTGTCAGGCCGCCCCACCTTTCTCCTCACCGGCTCCCAGGAGAACCAGGGGAATTCTCTCACCAAGAAACAAAGTGCTGTTTTGGCAGTTCCCAGGGTGGAGGGGGCCGCACCCAGCTGGGTCTCACCCCTCTCCACCCTGGACCCGGAGCGGGACCTGCCACAATGCCCCCGGACAGGGCCAGGGTGGAAGTGGGCGAGACGGGCGCGGCCCTGCCCACGCTCCGGCCAGAGCCGGGCAGAGCAGACACGGGGCGGCTTTCCGCCTTGCACGGGGGGCCTTTGTTTCGCAGTCTGCTCTGACTGCCGGCGACACAGGAGGCCGAAGCCTGCTCAAGAGCTCACAGGGTGGGGTGGGGACAGTACCAGGGACAGGAAGAGGAGCCTGGGCCCTGGAGAAGGAATGCCAAGGGGCCTCCCCACGGAGGTCCACACTGGGTAGGAGCATGCAGGCAAGCTCTGGACATACCCTGCCCTTCATTCCCACTTCCTCCCCAGCAGGGGCACCCCAAGTCCGAGGTGTCCCGGCACAGTGTGCTCCAGTCCTGACATTCAGAATCACGGCCACCAGGGCGCCTGGCCGGGGGGTCGGAGGAGCAGGCAGCTCCTGGTGCCGGGGTTGTAGTTTCTAGCCCCACATTGGGTGCAGCGATCGCTTAAAAATAAAATTTTTTTTAAAAAACGAAATAAACCAATACAAAAACCCTGCCACCAGACCTACCTCAGGCCCCTGCCCCCAGCAGCACCGCGGTCAGTGCTGGGCACAGCTGGGCCGGGCTGCAGGATGCCAAGTGTCACCGAAACACCTGGAAACAAGGACGGAATGGGCCACCCAGGAGGCCTGCTGGAAGGAGGCTTAGACACATTGCACGAGAGCTGGAAGAGTAGGCAGGGCCCTCCAGAAGCTCCTTGGGCCAGAGGCCAGCACCCTGTGCAGACGCCAATCACAGGCTCAGTGACAGAGGAAGGGGGCTGTGGGCCAGGCAGGAGAGCCTGGGTGTCAGGGGATGGGACCCATCCAGCCCCGCCACTCACTGGCTGCGTGCCCTCGGGCAAGTCACCCCATTTCCTTAAGCCCCATATTCCTCATCTGGAAAATCGAGTTGATCAAGGCACTTGTTTCTTCAGACTATATATGGCGGATCTAACACAGCCAGGGCCCTGGAAGCCCTCTGTCAACAGTAAGAGCCCAGGCGAGCTTCCCTCTATTAGCCGAGCGAAGACATGGCAGAGAAGGCAGCCAGTAGAGTCGGGCCTGGCAAGTGGCCAGCAGCCAGCCTGCTTTTTGGGACCCAGGACCACGGAGGGTGTCTGCCTCCCAGCCCCAGGCTGGAGCCCCAGGAGTGGGGTGGGGTGTGGCTGGGGAGGATTTCTGTCTGCTCCGGAGGGGAGACACTGCTCTGCCCACTGCCCTCTCCCCTCTCCCCTCTCCCCAGTCACATGTGCTGCTTCCTGCAGCCAGGGGTGGCCAGGCCGGTCAGGCCGGGACATTCCCCACATAGCAGTCCCAGGAGAGAGGCTGGGTTGAGCAGGGTCACCAGCCCCCACCCTTCCCCGCTGTCTCTGACTCCAGCAGAGATTTGGCCAGCCGTCCCAAGAACAGACAGAAACAGACCCTAGAAAAGTAGAGACAGACTTGACTGCTTCCCTTGAGAGCCCTGTCTCCCCCATCAGGCTGGGGCTTCCCAACGAGGCCTCTCCCCTGAGACTGGTGGCTCCTGGAGGAAACACCCCACAGAGGAGAGGTTCCTCGACAGATTCGGTAGTCTCTCCTTTCAGAATGGTCATTCCAAGCAGGCAGACTGAAGTGGGCACCACGTATGGCCAGGGCCCTGGGGACAGGAGAAGACAAGAGGAGCCCATCCTCCTGGATGCTTCCGGAGGAAAACCCTCACTTCCGGTCTGGAGAACAGCCCAAGCTGCTGCCCAGGACTGGCTGGGGGTGGGGGAGGCTCAGGTCAGGCCGTCCCAGCTGCTGTTTGTTTTCTTCCTTCTGGGCTCCTTCCCAAAGCAAACAAACCAGGGTGGGAAAATGAAGGGGACTCGAGGAGAGGGAAATGCAGGGCCAGGTGGCTTGACCCTGAGAAGCCCCGGGCTCCCCTGGAGAGGGCTCTAGCTGGAGCTCCCGTCGCTGCTGCTGACCCTCTGTGGGCATAAACCCAAACCCAAACCAGGGCTCCTGAGAATGGAAAAACCCTGCACCCAGCCTCAGGAAACAGCAAAGGGCTGACTTGTGTCAGTGAGGCACCACAAGCCAGTGCCCCCAGGGGGGGCCTGGGCAGCCCTGACCCCAGCTGGTATCCCCTCCCAGGGTTTCACTCTCCAGGGATCTGCCTGACCCTCTCCCGGAAGTTCAGGGAAGAACCAACCCTGAGTTCCCTGTTCTGCATTTGCTGGAGAAAACTAGGATTCGGATAAAGGTTTGGTTCACATTTGTTGTTGTATACAGACCATGAGATCATCAAGACAGAGGCTAAGAAACAAGAGAGAGGAAAGAAACGTTAGTGGCGGGATTATGGAGTGGGATTGTGGATGATTTTTTTTTTCTTCTGTAAACTTTTCTAAACTTCCCAATTGTTTTTTACAATGATCAGATATTACTTTTTCAATCAAGAGGGAGGAGGAGTCATAGTCTAGCCTCCTCCTCACCCCCAAATAAGAAGTATACCGATTGCCCAGCCCCATCCCAACTCTGCCTGCCCCTGACACTCAGCCCAATGTCCCTACAGCGGAGAAGGAAAGCAGGCCTGTGAAGTCCACTCGGCAGACCACAGAGAATAGAGCTTCTTGTCCTGAGGTCCCCCAAAGCCTGAGGTGCCAGGAGGCTGAGCAAAGAGCTTTCTCTCCAGGCCTGGCCAAGGAAGTTGCTAGAAATTGGGGCAGTCCATGCCCCTAGACCTCCATCAGATTCAACCATGTCCCAGGAGAGAGGCCTCAAAATGTCACTTGCAGGGACACAAACGAGGGTGACCTCCCCCAGCCACACCTCTCTTTCTCTTCACAGGGGTCACTGGGCCACCCGGCTCATGGATACCTGTCCCTCTTACCGCCAGGACTCTCTTCTCCCAAAAGACACAAGACTGTGAGTTTCCCCAGGGACCCCAACAGACCTCAGACTGGCACCAAAGGTATGGACTCCTGCCTGCCATCTCTCCTGGGCACGATGGCCCTCCTCCAGCTCCCGCAGACAGAGCCCTGCTTCCTTCTCTTCAGAGAAAAGTCACCTCTGACCTTCCATCTCTCCCTCTTACTCAGCAACACAAGATCTCATCTCCAATAGACAGGAAGTTCTTCCTCCTGTCTGGCCTCCATTCCTTCCCTAACAGCATCAGTCCCAATGGCTCTTGTGTCCCCAGGGGTGATGGAAAACCACAAGCCCGACACCCTCTTTATAGCATCCGCCAGGACTGAGGTCACTCTCTTTCCTTCTCTGTCACATGAAGGCCCCTCAGCCTTCTCTTCTCCAGGATGAATAATCCCCATGCCCGGGGTCCCCTCTTGACCTCAAGGGATCTAAAAGCCCAGTGCTGACAGGCTCCGTGCCCAGGCTGCACCCCCACACACAGAGGCTCCGTTTCCCAGGCCCATTCTGGTATCAGGTGCCCACCTGCAAAGGCGCCAGAGCCAGGCAGGTCTGAGAGGACAGTGACACCAGCCCCTCCCTCAGGGACCAAAGCTCTGGCTGACCCCACCCCCATCACCGGAGAGGCCCTCCCAGTCTCCCCGGCTCCCGGGCTCCCAAGCAGAGGACAGCCAGCTCTCGGCCCCAGAGCAGCCCGGCAGTACGGACTGGTACAATCCTACAGCACAGTGGCCCTAAATCTGACTCTGATTTCTCTCTCCTCCCCAGGGACCAGGCTCCCCTTTATCTTGGCACAGCCCCAGCCCCCAGCAAAGCAGGAAGCCCCACTTCCTATGCAGGGACAAGCCCAGAACAGCCCAGGATCTGGCCCAGCGCAAGCCAGGAGGCAGCAGCAGCTTTGACCCCTGCCCTCCTCTCTCCCCCACCAGCCTCCTCCACACATGGCCACAGCCCCTGGCCTTGGGGAGATAGCCCCCTCCCCCAGGAACTAAAAACCAAGCCATGGAGGCTTCAGAGGGCTGGAGGCTAGGACATGAGTCACCCCCTCCTGACGAACCTGCCCCCACCTTCGCCACCCACACAAAACTTCCTGGGTCATCTAGAATTCTCTTCTCCCCAAACTCCCAAGCAGAGGCTCTCAGAGAGCAGTGGTAGGCTCTTTCCAGAACTGCACTGGGGTGACACATGATACAGCAGGATGGGCTCTGGGCTTGGAACCAGAGGACCCAAAGGGTAGTCTTGCCTCTGCTTGGGTCTCGCTGTGCAACCTTGGGCAAGTTACTTGACTCTCCTGAGTTTCAGTTTCCTCATCTGCCGAATGGGGTAATGATACCTGCCTCTAGGGACTGTCGTAAGGAATAAGTGAGAAAGCTCGAAGAAAGTGCCTGGTATCTGTAACGTCCTCCCGTGCCTTTTTAGTTACCATTTGTCAAGTACTTATTGGGTAGTGGGTATTACTTCCATTTTGCAAGGTCACTGAGGCTCAGAGAGATGAAGGGAACTGACCAAAGCCACCCAGGTAATGAGTGGCAGAGCTGAGATTCAAACCCAGCTCAGTCCACGCCCATTTCACTGTGCTCAGAACCGGCCCTTGGTGACATCTCTCCAACTAAACAGCCCTTCCACTGAAGGTCAATCACCCGTCTCATTCTCAGGTGGCTCTTCTCCCCGACCCCTCATCAGGACCTGCCCCTGGAGCCTCCAGGAGGGAATCCTTCCTACACATTCTCAAAGCCGGGGCCCTGGCAGCCCAAACAGAGGTTCCAGAGGGAATGGGGGTGGGACAGGGTGGAGAGGGCTCCTGTCACCCAAGCTGGTGCTTGATCTAGCAAGAAATGACTCATTGGATCCTACCTTTTCCCCCTTCCGCCTCCCGTCCCGAGAACCACCAGTTGCCACCAGGCACCTCCTAGCAATACCGCCTCAGTATTATCTTTTGATCACAGCCACAAACCCGATTAGCTAAACTAATTATTTAACCAATGTAATTACAATGCCTTCCCCTCCTCCACTTTGGCACACAGAAGAGGGAAAACAGGTTATTTTTGCCCAAATTCCATGACCTCTTGGCTCCTCAGAGGTACACTACCCATTAGAGAAGAAGGATGGGGTCCCTCCTCAGCCTCCCCCTAACCCAGGGCACTTCATGGAGACGGGTCTGACCCCTCCCCGCTCCCCCAACTACAGCGTTGAAGAGGTGGTAGGGTCTTCCCAACTGAGTCAGGCCAAGCAGCCCTGATTCCCTCCAACACTCCCTTCACCCCAGGACTGAGGGACAGCCTGGCTCTTATATTTCCCCTCTGGTCCCCAAGGGGGCTGGCATCCAAATCCCTGCAGAAAGACCACATTTCAGATTTTTAAAAACCCGGTGCTGAAAGCCTGGTGATCTCCAACTCTGCCCAGGGAAGGGGCTCTTAGGAAATTGGGGTGAAGGGGGCCCTCGTGCAGCTCTCCAGAAACCTTCTCCCCCATAGCCTGTCCCACTCGCCCCACCCAGCTCTCAGGAAGGGGTGACTGGGTGACTGACGGCAAAAGCCTCCAGAAGGAATGCACCTTCAAAATCCAGAAATCAAATGGAAACCAAACCCCAGGCTCCACACTCATCGGCCTCAAAGACCAGCCAGCTATATAACCTTGGGGGATGGGGTAGAGGGGAAAAAAGGCCAGAACAATCGCTCCCCCCACCCTCGTCAGTTTGGCCGGGCCCTGCCCCACCCCCATTCCTGGGGAGGGGGCAAAGCTTGGGAGAGAGCCACCGGCGCAGGCCTCAAGCGAGGGGGTGTGGTGGTCCCCGGAGGCAGGAAGAGAAGGAAGAAGCTGCTTCCCCTTTGGCCCACCCCCGCACCCCTGCCCCCACCTCGGGCCCCAGGGGCCCAGCAAACAGGATGGAGGTGGGGGCAGGGAGGACAGGGTCAGACGCAGGCACTGGCCCTGGCTCAGCCGGGCCGCCTGGGGGAGGGGGCTTTGCCCCAAGACGCACCCCCTAAGCCTGGGGGAAAGCCCTCGGGCAAGCAGGCAGGAAAACCCGCAGAGAAAGCTGCCGTGAATACTTCCTCCTAGAAAGTTTGTTTGGGGTGATTTTTTTTCAACAATAAGAGGTTAGAGAAGAGTAGTCCCGTTCCCCTGTCGACACTCGGGAAGCAGCAGCTACTGGAAACTGGGCCAGGGAATTCTCCCACCAGGCACGACCCCTGCGCTCAGACCCCAGTCCGAGCCACGGGTGCCAGACACCAGCTGGGCGCGCAGCCGGGCCCTGCGCCAGTCCCGCTGTCATCCCATCCCACCTCCTATGGCAGAGCCCTAGCCCGGCACCCACCCGGGCGGAGGGAGGCGCCGCAGGTACAGTACCGACGAGGCCAGGGAGCTGGAGGGCTGGGCCTCTGGACTCCGAGTGCTCACCTGCTCCGCAGGTGGGGCCCGCGTCGCTGGGAAAATATGAGCTCGGCCCCCACGGTTGGGCAAGCCGGGCGCAGACAATAGGGCCCCACCCAAGCCTGGGGGAGTAGAGAGGGAGGGAAAGCGAAGATGACGCGTGAGGTGGGGTGAGGGTGGCCCCAAAGATACCAGCGGCAGCAAGTTTCCCAAACTGTACATTCCTGACTACAGAGTGAGCCCTGGGACGCAGAAGAGCAGGGCAAAGTCTCCCTTGCAGGAGTCAGGGCGAGAGTCGGGGACGCAGCGTCGGGCGAGCTCCACGGGCCGCGGGTCAGGCGCGACCCCAGAGTCACCTGCCCTCATCCTTCCCCGCCCTTCTCAGATCTCCAGCTCACGCAGCCCCCAGCGCACTCGGCCCGAACCTCGCGCCCCCAGAGTCGCCGCGCCCAAGGACCCCAGCGCGCCCCCTGCCGCCGGTGCAGGGTGGCGCTCCCTGGCTCGCTCCCTCACCTGCCCGGGGACGGCGGGGATCGGCCTCGCGGCCGCTCGCCGCCCTTCGCTCGCCCCAGCGATCCCTGCCCCGATCGTCCGCACCTGCTTGTGGAGCCTGGCCGGGCTGGGTGTAGGGGTCGGGCCGGGCTGGGAGCCGGCGCGGGCAGCGATCTGAGCTCGGCGCGCTCGGGCGGCGGCTGCTCCGGACTCTGGCCAAGGCAGCAACTCAGTAACCGAACAAAAGGCGAAGGGACCTGACAGCCAAGCCACGCCTCTCGCCCCTCGAAGCTCCGCCCCTGAGGGAAACGCCCACCCACTGATGAAGGTTCACTGGATGCCTCTCCCGGCAGTCCCATCGAGGGGCGGAGCCTCGCGCTTAGTTCTCTTCCACCGCCGTCTCTGTTTATCCGCTGGCCATTGGCCCCAGGGACTGCTAGTCGGCTCTGGGGACGGCCCCCAACTTGAGGTTCCATCCTCACTCCTTACCTATTGGCAGATAGAAGGTTACTTCCTCCTGATTGGACAAGGGATTGTCAGTAAGACTAAGGAAAGAACCAATGGGAAGGATGGGGTGTGTCTTGCCCCACCCTAGCTCTGAGCAGGTGAGACTCATTACTCTCCCCTTCCCCCCTACCTGTCCAACAGGTGACTCAGGAGGCGCCATGGGAAAGGACAGACGCCTTTAGAGACCAGCCAACTCAGCGTCAGGCATGATGCTTCTTTGGGCTTATTCACCCTTGCCACAGAGGGATAATAACATATTTGTATAGCACTTCATAGGCTTTTTTTTTTCTGGGTTGGGATTTTTTCCCCAAAGATGGAGTGCTCATGAGATTTCGAATCAGAAGGCCTGAGTTTGGGTTCTGCCACTTAGTAACTATATGATCTCAGCCAGTTACTTCATCTTTCATCCTGTTTCTCCTCATCTGTAAAATGGGTACATTAGCTGTATCTGTCTCATGGGAGGGGGTGCGGGAATAAAATTAAGGTTTGTGAAATCACTTGTTAAATATTAGAATTTAAAGACATGGAGGTGGGTTTTTTTTAATTCTCATGAAAATTCTGAAAAAAATTTCAGGACAACGAAATAAGCCTCATTTCAATGATGGGGAAGCTGAAATTCAGAGAAGTCATAAAACAACAAAATGGCATATCCTACACTAGAACCCCTTTCTTCTCATTTCAAGGCCCACCAAACCCATGTTCTCCTGGTGGAATAATATGTCAAAGCAGCAGGGAGGGGTGGGGGGAAAGGCA
Source organism: Ursus maritimus (assembly GCF_017311325.1). Lineage (NCBI taxonomy): Eukaryota > Metazoa > Chordata > Mammalia > Carnivora > Ursidae > Ursus > Ursus maritimus. Next base: position 20,213,607 of record NW_024424897.1, on the reverse strand, counting down.
AAAACAAATATTCTGGGCAGAGACAGAAGAGCAATGATTTGGGACAAAGATAGGGAAAGTAGTAGTGGGTTTGGGAAAAAAATCAGACATCGGATCTAAAGGAAATCAACACTAGCATAAAAGAAATGGGGCAGCAGCCCCCTCATTAGCGGAAGATTGTGGCTTAGTTATCAGAAAGAACTTACCAATAGGCAAGCAAGTGAAGAAGACGGGGTCTTTCCCTTCTGTGGTTAATGAAATGGATGCCTCCTCCTCATGGACGTATAGTATGCTGAGGTTACTACGGATATCCGTTCATCAACACTTAAGTATTGAGCACCAACTGTATGCTAGGTACCAGATTAGACCCTGGTAACACAGAAAACCAAAATGATCCCAACCTTCGAAGGGTTCCCAGAGAGCTAAGAGTAAATAGGTCACCTTAGCCACTCCGAGTGTGTGGGAATCGGGGGAGTGCTTGTCATGAAAAGGTCCTCCCTCAAACAAGTTCTATAGTCCCAAAGCTAGCACCCAGGGTGGGCTGGGTGAAGACAGCCCAGCAGTATCCTTGACTACTTTCCCACCAGAGAAAGGAATGATGGCCAAAACATTCTCACACCTGAGGCCTGTGCCAACCAGGAAGCCTTCCTGGAGGGGGCCAGGGAGACATCAACATCCCTAACCAGGTATCATCCCACATGCCAGGGCCACTGTCCTTCACTTAGTTTCCTTGACTCCCCCTCCTCTTGCTTTCCTGAGGATCTTCCTCCCCACCTTATCCCTGCCCACCCCTCCACCTGCTCCCCCCAGCCCCCAGCCAGGCAGTATAGTGGCCAGCCCTCAGCTTGGGAGGAATAGCGCTCCCAAGCCTAGGGTTTCACTTCCTCCCTCTCCCTGCTCTCTCCATCCCCTGCCCATCTCCCCACTGCCACCCCTGCACACAGACACACACACTTCCCAGATCCAAGCCTGACTTCACTCTTTCCTTCCTCTCTCCCTCTCTCTGCATACGGGCTGGTTGATGACAGGAGTGGAAGAGCCTGGTGGAGTAGAGGGGCACAAATAGGGCTTCAGAATAAAGCCTCTGTGTGTGTGTGTGTGTGTGTGTGTGTGTGTGTCTCCCCAGAATGTTCCCTGCACGTCAGCCTGGAACAAGCTGCAACAGGCTGGCCTCAAAGCCAAGCATCAGGCTGGGACTGGGTGGAGGCACCACCCACAGCATCAGGAAAGACTGGAATAAGAGCTGTGACTCCTCCCAGATCAAGGGATTTTGGGCACATTTATTAAGCACCTACTGTGCGCCTGCCAGGCACTGAGGATTCATCTGTAGGATACAGAAAAGAATCAGAAAATGATGTTTACTGCAATGAGCTGCCTGTGCAGAGGATTTGGTCTCAAGGGGCGAGGACGTGCCTAGGGACAGGGATGAGAGTCACTGGCCACAGTCTCCCCAGTAACTTGAACTTGAAGGAAAAGCCACAGGAACATCTTACCCAGTCCCCTTCCTCCACGCCTTTAAAGGCAGGGATTTCTCTGTTTGACAAATCTCCAGGAATTTTCACCTCCCTTCTATGAATACCCTTGTCTCCTTTTATTCTAAGTTCCTTATTATGCCTAGCTTCACTTCGTATTCCTGAATTTTAAGCTCATTTCTCTTGCCCAGAGCTCAGTGGAAGCAGAGTCCTTGGGCCATGAAGAACACAAACGGTCCATGCAAACTTGCAGCTTTCTGGGTTTGCAGAGTAACGAAGGAAAGGGCACCAAGGGGCTCATCCCAAGCTGCCCTAGAGACGAAGTTACCAGCAAACAGGTGTATGATGAGGGTCCAATGTTGGGGCGGGGGAGTTGGTGGGGCCCAGAGAGGTGCTCCCTGGGGGAAGGTGAACAACAGCCAGGCCGCTCTCCTCAGCTCATCCTCCGCAGGCCTCTGGGCCATATAAGGAGGTGGGAGAGATGCTGTTGTCTTCCTTCTCAGTCCCCTCTCTGTCAGGGATTTAGATGTGCAAAAGCCACACACACACACACACACACACACACACACACACACACACACACGTCTGCACTCATACCTCCGGGATACACACTGATGGGCCCAGATTCAGATATCCAAACGCCAGGAACGTCAGCACGCTCTCCCCAGCACATGCATGCGCGCGCGCGCGCGCGCACACACACATACTCGGGATGGGATACACACTGATGGGCCCAGATTCAGATATCCAAACGCCAGGAACGTCAGCACGCTCTCCCCAGCACATGCATGCGCGCGCGCGCGCGCGCACACACACATACACGTACACACACGCCCTTTTCCCCTCCTCTTTGACCCAAGGTGGCCTCAGATATGGCCACCTCTATAAAGGAAGATGGGGGGGCACCTGAGTGGCTCAATCGGTTAAGCATCTGACTTCAGCAGGTCATGATCTCGGGGTCCTGGGATCGAACCCCACAACAGGCTTCCCGAGGAGTGGGGAATCTGCTTGTCCTTCTCCCTCTGCCCCTCCCCCCACTTGTGCTCACCCGAGCTCGCGCTCTCTCTCTCTCTCTCTCAAATACATAATTATAAAAAAAATCTTACAAAGGAAAGTGGGGTGAACAGATGGGTGGCTAAACTTCGGGCTGATGACGTTGCCTTTCCACAGCAGGAAAGAAACACAGGAACTGGAAGTTATTCCTGCAGGGGGAGCAGACCGGAATCAAAGGCAATGCAAAGAGCGGGAAGCATCTTAAACGTGGCCCTACTCTTGGTCCTGGGGCAGAGCCATCCACAGGCGTGGGGAAGGGGCCTCTGCCTTGGTCCTCTCACGGGGCAGAGTGAGGGGGAGGACCCCCTCCATACAGGAACAAGGGGAGGCGTCTACACAGCGTTCATACCTCTCCCCTTTGAGACCACACTCTGGACGGGGAAAGTGGAATTCCCTTCGTGGAGCTGACCCTGCTTTGGCGGCCTGTAGTTCTCTTGTTCTGGCTCCTTCTCCTGAGAATGGACACACCAGCATGCATGTTATGTGCACACCTGGGCCAAGGGTGACAGGGGCAGGCATGGTGGAGGGATGCACGCCGCGGACATGCCGCTGGGGAACCTACACACACGTGCTGGAAGCCGTTTGTCGTGTGCTGGTGAGTGGGGAGTCAGGGGTACAGAGGGAAGGGGAGATGGCCCAGGACTGGGGGTCAGGGAACAGTTATCCCCAGGCCGCTATGTTCTGAGAAGGAATCAACTCTCGATTCCATCTTGGCCTTTCAGGTCGCCGTGGGGGTATACTTGTCAAGGTGTATCTTCCTTAACAGTTTGTGAACTCGATTTGTGACTAATTTAGATCTCTGCCTGTGGGCCTCCATCTGCAGTCCGACCCCTGCCCGCTGGTGTCGGGGTGGGGGGGATTGCTCGGTGAGATCCCTTCGGGGCTGGGGTGACTGCGGCAGAAGAGCCCAGGGCTCCCAAGCTCGCCTGGGTGGAGGAGGGCCAGGCCTTCCTGGGAGCAGGAGCACAGAGGAGGGTGCAAGTCCCCTGGGAGGGGGGTTGCTCCTGCTTTTTGTGCTGCCCTTTGTCCAGGGGAGGAGCCTGGAGGACAGAGACGGCCCACAACCTGGTCCTGAGGGTGTGTGCCCAGCCAGCCCGGGAGGGCTCTTAATTATAGAGGTCGCTCCCTAGACACTTCCCTGCAAGGCGTGTGGGCGGGGATGGAATGTCAAAAGGAAAACAGGGAGACAAGAAAACAGAGATAGGACAGCCAGGAATAGCACAGGCCAGGGGGAGATACCAGGGGCCCCGAGGTGGTGGTGGATGGAGAGGCTGGAAGAGGGTCAGGACCTCTCCAGAGAGTGACTATCCCCCACTAGGTACCCCCTTTACCTACCCCAACCCCCCAAGAAGGTACGATTCCAGAATTTCAGGAACGCAACAGGATGGGCTCCGAACTTTGGGATTGATTCTTGAGCTGTGTCTCCCTGGCTTTCTGCGCAACCCCCTCCCTCTGCTGAGAGTTTGGGTGGGGGGACGCAGCAGGGGGAACCTTGCCACCTGAGTCACCCCTCTTGCTGCTCCTGGCCTGGGCGATTCCTGGAACAGGCTGACACAGCTGAGGCCCCACCCGCCAGCCCGCCTGCCTGCCCTTCCCTCTCCCAAGGAGCCAGGAGAGATGCCTGCCCTGACAGGAAAGAGAGCCTGCCCCTCCCCTGGCACACGCGTGTGCAAGCATGCGTGCGCACGCGCGCGCACACACACACACACACACACACCAATGACAGGATTTCTCCACCTGTGGAGAGTCCTTGGGAAAAGGAAGAAGAAACAATCAGAGCCTCCTTCCTTGTATATATAGGGAAACTGAGGCTAGAACCAGGAAAGGAACATCCCCAAGGTCACACAAGAAAATTCCCAGCGGGGCTGGAACTGGAACCTTGTCTCCTGCCCACCAAGCCCACTGGTCCCACCAGTCTAGGTCTTTTCTATCTCAGCAAAGTTGGGGTGCGGTGTATGTGTTAGGGGGAGGTGACAACGAGTTTTGTGGGAAGTCACGTCGTGGTGGGACTTCAGGAGAAAAACTTTGGGATTCAAGAGCCAGGGCTGGGGGGCCAGTGGGGCCTTGCTGGGCTGGCCGGCCCTCCCAGGGGTGGAGTTCGGTAACCTCTGCTCACTGCGGCTCGAGCCTCCACACCAAGAGGGCACCACCCAGAGCCACCGCCGTGGATTTCGCAGGGACCTTTTCCCCCCGCCTCCCGGGTCTCCAGGCCCCAGACTCCAGCTGGGCGGGACCTGCTACGTGAATCCCTTCTTCCCCAGTCCCATCCTGCGGCCACCAGGGAATTTGAGAGTTGAGATCCCTGAATATTTCATCGGCACCAACTTACAGCTCATGGATAATTTATGGCGCGGCTGAGAACCTAGAAGTGGGGAGGGGGAGGGGCACCGAGCGTGGGGGCGGGTGAAGCCCGGCCTGGGCTGGCGCGGAGGGTGCTGGAGAGAGGCCAGGTCTGTGAAAAGTGTGTGTGTGCGTGTGTGTGCGTGTGTGTGTGTGTGTGTGTGTGTGTGTGTATCACCAAAAAAAAAAAAAAAAAAAAGCAAAAACCCACAACCACCACCAACAACCAGGTTTGTCAAAATAATTGTGCTAAAGGTTAAAGTCATGCGACAAGCATTTTCTGACTTCATTCCTATCCCTGTGTCTCTGTAACTGTGAGCATAACCTCATTTGGAGATACCGAAAGCTTTTCTATTTTCTTTTTTTTTATTTTACTTTTAAGTAATCTTTACATGCAAGGTGGGGCTCGAATTTACAACCCCGAGATCAAGAGTCACCTGCTCCTCTGACTGAGCCAGCCAGGCGCCCCCCAAAAGCTTAATGGGATGTCTTTCGTGGCTGTGAGGTCTCTAAAAGGCCCCCTGCTCCCCACATCCACCAGGGCAAGGGAGAGAGGCCAGACTCCCCACTCAGACTGGCTGAATTGTGCTCCTTCCTCGCTTCCTCCAGGAAGGCCACCAGGATTTAGACAAGTGGTGAAGGGAAAAGGAAGGCACCTTACGTGGCCGCTCCTTACTGTGCTCCAAGAACATAATAGCCCACTCTTCTCCTAAAACGAAAGATGAAAAAGGTGACCCCAAATGGAAAATGTCAAGTTGTCCTTGACTCTTCATTGGGAGTGACTTACCTTAGTGAGTTCTTCCCCAGATTCAGAGGATTAAGTACATGTGTCTGGGGGGGGGGGGTAAGAAAGCAGGCATGTTCTCCCCCTTACCTCAGTTTCCCCACCTGAATCAGGGGTGTGAGAGGCGCTCCCACCCCAAGGGCTGTTTGGGGGACAGAAGCGATGCTATCCAGGTGCCTGGCGCCAAGTGGGACCCAGGCAGGTGGTGATTACAGGTGAGGCGTCCATAGGTCAGCCTGGGGCTGGCTCTGGTGGGCAGCCCCGGGCCCCGACAAACTCCCACCTAATCTCTGAGTCATCTTGGGGCTCAGCCAGACTTCTAGCCTCTCTGGGCCTCAGTTTCCCCATCCATGAAGGTGGGGCCATCTGCCAGGGCTGTCCTTGGAGAGGAGTGGGAGAGCTGGATGAAGACCCCAGAGTAGGGAAGCGGCAGGGGGCATGGGCCCTGCAGCTGCTAGAACGTTTCCAGTCAGGTTATGCTGCTGGTGCGAGGGCCAACTGGACACACACAGCCTTCCAACACAGGGGAGACCCTACTCTCCTGGAGAGAGGGGAACACCAGGGTGAGACTTTAAGAACTATTGCTCAAGCCTAAGGGGGTTTTGAATTTACTGGAATTTTGGAAGAGCCTGTGGGACTTTCCCCCTCCACTGGCCCTCACTTCTCAGGACTCAAGAAGGTGCTGGTCTAAGTGACCCCAGCAAGTCTGTCCCCAGGCTCCCTAACATGGGCCCAATGCCATGGAGCTGACAATGGCGGGAGGCGGGTGGAGGGCAGGCTCTGGAATTGGGGCTGAGATGCAGAACTTGACTGCCTGCTCTTCCTTGCCGCTCCCAACCCCCCCTCCCTTCTAGAACTCCTTGCCTCCCTGGGTGGGCTGTGTAATGTGGGGGCTCTGTCACACATCTGGCCCCTAAGCCAACACCTCTCTCTCCTTTCTCTGAGCAGCATCGCTTTTGGGGAGAAGAGTTTCAAACCCAGCTCAGCTGCCACTCAATTTGAGGAACCTTCGACAAGCTGCTTCTCACTCCTCAGCTGTAGCAGAAGGGAACTGATGCCTACGTCACAAGACTGTCTGAGACCAAGTGCCCAGCATATGGTAGGTTCTCGGCGCACTGTGGTAGTGACGCTCGCTTCAGGACGGGGTCTTTCTGGGTCTGGGGACCTCTGTGGCCTCTGAGACTGGCCCTATTGTGTGAGGTCGCCATTCCCAGTCCCTTTTAGGCCTTCTCTGACTTCTACCCATTATACCACAGATGCTATGACTGATGAGGTGCTGGGTGCGGTGTTGGGGGGCGGGGTAAGGAGGGACCAGGTGAGACAGATGTGGGGGAGGCGAAGGTGTCTGCAATGGGTGGGGTTGGGAGAATGGGCTGGAGGGTGCACGCTGGGACTCGGTCTCACCGGTTTGGGGACCTAGCCTGGCAATGGGGAGACGCTGGCATCAGGGAGAGGCGGGAGGGGCTGGTGGCTGCCTGGAAGAGGAGAGCTGAGTAAGGGACACAGGGCTGCGGGCCAGGGCAACGGCGTGGAGGTGGGGAGAGGGCCTAGGCAGGGGCTGGAGGTCGGCCCCCAGGGGATGCCCCCCCCCACACTCTGTCTCACCACCACACTCTCAGAGACGCCACTCTCAGATGCACGACTCAGACACACACAACACGCTTCTTAAATAGCATCCCCTCCGCTCTCCCCATCCCTCCTCCCCAGCTCTATTTTTCTGTCTGATTGATCAGACTAACCATATAATTTATTTATTGTAACATTTAGTGTTGGGGCAACTGGGTGGCTCAGTCGGTGAAACATCTGCCTTCAGCTCAGGTCCTGATCCTGGGTCCTGGGATCAAATCCCTTGTTGGGCTCCCTGCTCAGCAGGGAGCCTGCTTCTCCCTCTGCCTCTGCCCCTCCCCACCACTCCTGTGCGCTCTCTCTCTCCAATAAATAAATAAAATCTTTAAAAAAAAAATAACATTTATTGTTTACTGCAGGTCCCCCTACTGGGACGCGAGCTCCGTGAAGGCGGGGTACTTGGCCTGCTTTGCCCGCTATTGTACGCCCGGCACCTACAGAGTGCTTAGCACATACTAGGGGCTCAATAAAAATGTGCTGAGGGAGCGAACCCCTCCAGAAACACATCCATGAATGCACGCGCGCTCCTGGACCACGTGCAGAAACGCCCAGTCACCCGTGAAACTGCCACAGACATTCTCAGACGCGGGCACGCAGGCTCACACCCAGACCCACGCATGCACGCAACACACGGGCCCACAGACCTTCTTGCTGCTGCACACGCACCCTTTCAGGCTCACACCCAGCTGTCCAGATTCCAAAGCTCCTACTCACGGCAGGCACGCTCCAGCACATCCCGGCTCCCCACCCTCTCCAGTGCCAGCCCCAAGGGCAGCCCCGCCCAGAAACAGGGGGCGGGGCATCAGAGCAAGCTGACAGCACAGCAGCTAGAAAGGGGTGGGGCGGGACAGGCCCGCCCTGGCACCTGGGAGCTCTGACGAGACGCTACCACCGCAGACCCACCTACGGCAGAGGGAGTGAGGTCACCGGTGCCCTCAGCCTCGACCCAGCCCTGCTCGACTGACTCTGGCCTTCTTGTCCTCGTCCCCACTAGAGACCTAGGGGAGGGGTTCGGGGGGAGGCAGAGAGTCCTCCTGGGCACAGAGAGGGGGAGGGCCCAGGCCAGGTCACCTGGCACATCTGCGGGGAGGGCAGGGCGGTGGGCTTCCCAGCATGAGCTCTACTCTCCAGTAGGAAGAGAAGCCGCCTACACCACCTGCCCCCTGGGAGGCCCGAAATACAGGGAGTCGGGCAGAACTGTCACCTGCCTGGCCCTGGCCCAGGGTCCCTCTCTAGAAAGGCCCCTTTTGCCCCCCGCACTGTGGAACATGGGGAAGGACACTGGTGAGTCACAGCACTAAACAGTAGCCACCTGGCATCACCCCTACCTCTGCAGCTCCGGACTCCGCCCCCTAGAGCTGAAGAGTGGGCAAGAGGCTCTGGCAGCTCCACTGCCACCATGAGGTCTCATGTCATCAAGCTGTATCCCCAGGGCCCCTCTGGCTGCTGAGATGGAGTCCAACCTCTGCTGAAGAATGGGAGAATGGGCAGAGAGCAGGGCAGGGCATGCTTCTCAGACCCTGGAGAACCTGGGTCAGGAAATGCCTAGAAAGTAAGAACCGGAAATGTCCTTAGCCCCCTCCCCATGCTCCACCACACTCCTGAGGGAAGCAATGCTGAACCAGGAAAATAGGGGACATCTCATCTTAGAAATCTGAAACCACCTTCCAGGGACTGGGGAAGGAACTGTGTGCTCACGCCCCCTGGTGGGCAGATCTGCAATTGCATTCTGCTCTCCAAAAAAAAAAAAAAAAACCAAACCGTTCAGGGTCCCATGAGGCCAAACTGTGCCCCCTTGTCCACCCCATATTTACACAGGAGGGGAGATAGACGCTGAAAGGGGGAGGGAACGACCCGCACCCTCAGCCCAGGGGAGACTGGACCCCAGGTACTGCAGTTCATTCAACAAGAAACATTTATTGAGCACCCACTGCCAGTGTACCAGGAACCACTGGACTCCTGGTCCAGTGCTCTTCATGACACCAGCTGCCCTTCTGCTGTCTCTGAAATCCAGGCTGAGACCCAGCTTGGATGAGCAGGAACCTTCTCCTCCAGGAGGCCGTCCAGGTGAGGGAGCACCAGGGAGGAGGACGAGCCGTCAGCAGCCGGAGCACCAGCATCCTGTGGCCAGAGAGCCTGAGAGGACACAGGAGGGACCTGGGGAGCAGCGCTCACAGGTGGGATGGGATGGGGCCTGGTCAGCTATGTCCATTTTACATTTTTAATAAATAGTTCTTGCTGCTGCCCAGGCTGGTGGGGGCGGTACCATTGGGCCCAGGCTTTCCCAGCTCTTGAGGGGTGCAAGGGTGGCCCTCTTCTCATGCTAGTTCAGGCTCCAGCTCTGGAAGGGAGAGGAGGGGGCACCGGGTTAGGCCCTCACCCACTCCCAACAAGCATCTGGGTGCTGTCCTGGGGGCATGGGGGCAGGCAGGAGGGAGGCTCCCTGCGACAGGTCTCAGCTGGGTCCCAGCTCCGGAGAGGATGCCACCCCCTCACACACAAGGTGGGACAGGGTTGGCTAACAGGCTAGAACCCCCCAGAGGAGGGGTCCCAGCACGCCAACCACCTCTGCCCCACAGGCCGCAGATCCTTCTGTGGCCAACCTCCATCCCAGGTTGCAGCCCCACCCTCCGCCAGGACTCGAGTCACTGACCGGCCTCTGCCTCATCACCCTTGGCATCCGGCTCCTGCCACCAGTCAGCATAGATGCCCTCCTCGTAGTCCCCGTCCCCCTCGAACTCGGCATCAGACGGCGGATCCTTGGGCCCCACAGGTGGCACTGTCTCCTCCAGCTCCATCTAGAGCAGCCCCAGGGTAGGGAGAGAAAGGAGGTCACAGCAGGTGCACACCCAGACGGGCTCCCTTCCTGGACGAGGCACCTCCCCAATCCCATCTCAGTCCCCAAAGCCCCTCCTTCCCCAGCCTCAAGATCCCACCAGGGACTGATCTGAGGGTTTCTCCCACAAGGTCCCCCTCCCAAACTGCGGCTCCCGGAGCCAGTGCTCCCCCAGCAAAAATTCAATGTCCGCATAAGCGGTCCCTCTCCAAGGCCCTCCTTTTAAGCATGAATTCCACAGCGAACAGTGCGAGTCCACGCATACTGTCTGTTCATGCAGTTTTCTGGCCAGGAACATGATTGCCTCCCCAGCAACCTCCCGTGCCTGGACAGCTCTCGTTGACCCTGCCAACGCCAGGCGCTCCAGGATGCGACCCTGGCCCATGAGCCCAGCTGCAACTGCAGCCCTCCTCCAGTGGCCTGTGCTGACCTCCCCTGAGCGCTATTTGTGCCTCCCCCACTAGACTATGAGCTGTTTGGGAAAAGGGCTGTGCCTTTCATCGGCTCACCCCAGCCCCACACAGTGTCTGCGAACAGCAGGCCACGAGTAACAGTAATCAAAATGGCACAATTCACGGAGCGCCTGTACCAAGTGCTTTCCATACTTGATCTCATTTCACCGCCACCACAACGGCGTGACGTGGGCATCATCCTCCCCATTCGAGACGCAGGAACGGAAGTTCAAGAGCTACCTAAGACTTGCCTGGAGGCTGCCCACCCAGTAAGTGGCAGGGCCAAGTCTGGCTGTCGCCAAAGCCGGGGTGCCAACGGTGTACCCCCTGCCCCCATATGTGACGAGTAGGGGCATGGGTGAGTGAACAAAGGGGGGAATGGATAAATCAGCACTGAGCGCAACGCCTCACTGAAATTCAGACTCTCAAGCCCTCATTCAGAATCAAGGTACCACGCTGCAGTCCTTCCTTCCTGGCATCCTGCATTCCTTCGTTCGCTGGTTCCACTCCAACTCCGTTTCCCAATGCCAGTTCTGTGGCCAGTGTTGTGGGAAAGCTGGGAATAACCTGGTCTCCCACCCCAGAGCACAGTCCTCTGGGAGACTGGCCGGAGAAGGGGGCTGGGGGTGAGATGGACCAGGGCTGCAAATCACTCCAGGTCCGGGGAGGCACAGAGGGTCAGAGCTGGGACTGCAAGCCCAGGAGACAGAGCCAGGGCATGCAGGGAGGGCTTCCTGGAGGAGCTGCCACTTGAGCTGGGCTGAAGAATTACTGGGCAAGATTCAGACACGTAGCGAAGGGGAGCATGGGAATACTGACCGGGGAAAGAAGGGCGGGTATAGAGAGGGACAGGTGAGTCTCCCCTGCTTCACAGCAGCTGACTGCCAGGCGGTGGGGCTGGGCTTTGGCGCAGCGGCCCCCCGGAAAAGATCAAGGGTCTCCATCATGGCCCAGCCTAGAGAACAGGGGGCCACTTACCTCATCATCCGACTGCAGGTACATATGTGCAAACTCCAGCAGCTCCCGAAGCTCCGAGGTCTGGTTGTGGTAGAGCATGGCCTCCTGAAAGGAGGGGAGGAAGTTGGGGTAAGCCAGACCCTGCCGCCAGATGGGGGAGGAGCCAAGTGGTTAGGATCTGGGTCCTCCCACCGTTTCTCAGCTCTACAGGTAATGAAAAAATCAAGGCTGCTCGGAGTGCCTGGGTTAAGGAGGATTCTGAGGGCTTTATTAGAAAGAGTTCCCTAATCCATTAGCAACGTCTGCCACGAGTAAGGAAATCGAGGGTGGCACCATGTGCCCCATGACGGCCAGTCTTGCCCTAGATTCCCAGGGGTTCCTTAGTTGGTCCAAACTAGGCGGCCCCTGGGGAAGAAGGGCGAAGGACAGCGGTGAGAGTGATGAGGGTGGGGTGGGGAGCAGGCAGGGAGGGACGGGTATTTTGGGCCTCCCACAGCCGGGCAGTGCTGTCGCGGTAGGTGGTACCACTCCCATTTCGCAGGTGAGGCCACATACTCAGAAAGGATCAGTAATGTTCCCAGGCCCATTCAGCTGGTGGGGCTGGTTCTGAACCCAGGACGCCAACCACAACCCATAGTCTTTCTTTGCCCTTCCCATCCTGCCTTCCAAACAGGCCAGGATTTTTTTTTATTAAACCAAGAGTGCCTCCAAAGGCAATGCCCACCTCCCGGGGCTGGAAGTCCTCCTCCTCCAGGCCCCAGCGAGCCCGGTGGAAGCGGTAATACACCAGGTTCTGCTGCATGACACTGTCCTTGGGGTCGAAGAGCATGTAGCTGGCAGCACTGCGGGCGGCCTGGCGCACGTCGTTCACTGCGGGCAGGACAGGAGTGAGGAGTAGCCCCGGCACCTCCCCACCTTCAGGGACAACACCTTCCTAGCCCATCCCCATCTCCCAACTCAGTCCAGTGCTCCCGGCTGCCCAGCTGCCTCCCCGAAGATCTTTTGGCCACCTCACCCCACCCAAATAATAATAACTCAAGCTAGAATGTACTGGGCACTTGCCATGTGCCAGGCCCGTGTAACTCATTTCAGCCTCACTGTTATTATCATCCCCATTTTATAGACAAGAAACCTGAGGCACAGAGAGGTTAGGTAGGTTTTTCAAGCTCACACAGCTGGAGCATAATGGCACTGGGGAATGAGAGCCCGGCAGCCTGGCCCTCGAGCTCTGCCACCTGGACCCATGAAGGGTCTCCTGGCTCCTTGGTCCTCAGCTCCTGTACTCCAGCCTCCACCTGAATCTTGGCATCTCAGCATTGCAGGAACGCTGGAGATCATGCACCCCAGTCCCAGCTGAGGCCCAGGATCTCCCCCAGACAAGGAGAGCAGTAAGTCCTGGTGCTACTTCTCATTGGCCATGTGACCCATGGCCCCATTGCACTGTATGAACCTCAGTTTCTCATCTGAAAAATGGGTCCAGTCATGTCAGCTGCTGGGGGGGTTGGTGAAAGCATCACGTGAGATAAACAGACATGGCAGGGGTCTGTAAACTGTGAAGTGCCGTGCAGTTGGTGGCTACCCAGTCATTTACCCAAGGGGTCCCTGAATTCTCCTAAGGCTGCTCTCTGTTCCTTCCCACCCTCTCACCTGCCCACCACCCCCAGCCTTCCCTCCTGTCACCCAGGGTCCTCACTTCCAGGGACGGCTCCCCATGACTCTGTGACACTCCCAGCACAGTGCTCTCCCTCCCTGCCCCCCATCCCAAGCCCGGCAGGAGGCTCACACTTGTAGTAGGCAAACTGCAGGTAGTGATACATGGTGGCCACGAACTTCTCCACGAAATAGCCGCCCACATTGGGGGTCAAGTTGGCCTCACAGTCCACCTTGCACTGCAGGGACTCTGCGAAGAGATCTAGGGGCGGGAGGCAGTGGTGAGGAGCTGGGGTCCCCCCAGCCTGTGCGATCGCAGGAGGTGATGCCAGTGAAGACCGCTCAGCGTCCTAAGGGCAGTGCTCAGCACAACCCGTGTGGCTGACTTACCACCCCCTCCGCTCAGCCCCCGCCCCAAAACCAGAGGGAGCAGGGGCATCCCGAGGCAGATGAGGTTTGGAGGTGGGACTGAAGCCTAGAGAGAGAAGCTCAGGACAGTCCTTTCTGCCCCTGCAGTTAGGGATCCCCAGACTAGGTGCGATTTCTGGCCACAAACTGCCTTCTGCCCACACCTGCTGGGCTGTTTCTGCACACACCACCTTGGCACTTTAGCCCTCTGCCTGGAAGGCCTGTGAACCCAATGTCCCCAGACCCTTTGGGGATGTCCCCACCTCTCTGCACCCATGCCCACACAGTGGACAGTCAGGACTGTAGCCTGTCCCTCTCAGCCCACCTTACTCCTGCCCACCTCCCAAGAACTTGCTGGGTGCTTCATAAGTGTATGGGATGGATACCTGTGTGAAGAGGCCTTAGGGGTTCTGGGAAGCAGGGCCCCGTGGATGAGAGGGACACCCACAGGGGGCTGCAGGGGCTGGGGAGTACCTGCTATGGCTGGGTAGAAGTCCTTGAAGTCCACCTGCTCGTGGGCCCCCTCGCAGCCGGCCAGGCACCGGGCAAAGACGGCCAGGTACTCGGCCAGGGCCCGCTCCATGTCCTCCGTGCTGCTGCGGAAGTCCCCGCTGTTGTACAGCTTCACGGCCCTGAGGAACACGGCCTGCAGGGGAGCGGGTAAGGGTCAGGGAGACGCCCCAACACCTCCCCTCCCCCACAAGCGGCAGGGTCAGCCCTACCCTCCACCCCACCTCGTAGGGCTGCGCCTCCAAGTCTGTGAGCGGCTCGTCGGCCGCGTCCAGCAGCCCCCGGTAGTAGCTAAGATACTTGGCGGTTAGCTCGTGCTTCGGGTTCCTCTGCAGGAAGGTGTAGGCCGCGGCTGCCGCCTTCTCCAGCCGGTTAGCCTGTGGCGCGGGGACGGAGGGTGTCGGAAGGGCCGGAGCCCGCAGCCCGGAGCGCACGAGTGGGCTTGGCTGTCCCGGGTTGTGCGAGCGACTCTGCTGCCGACCGGACAGAACCCGACGCCGGCTCGGAACGACACGCCCCAGCCGGGCCCCGGGGGCGAGGCAGGGCAGGGGCGCCAGGGGTGAGGGGCGCCCGGGTTGGGGGCGGCCGAGGTGGGGTGGGGGGACTCCGGGACTGGGGGCGAGGCGGGGCTGGGGGGTCGCGGCGGGAGCGGAGGGAGAGCGCGGCGGGACAGGGGGCACCGGAGAGGGCCGGGGGGCGCCGGGCCGGGGCCCACCTTGAACAGCGCGTAGTGCAGGTACTGGTAGGGCAGACGGCTCTGGAAGTCGCGCAGCAGCTGCCGCGGCGGGTAGGGCACCTGGAAGGCGGGCAGCGTCCGCTTGCAGCGTCGCAGGCAGGCGGCACGTTCCAGGACGTGGCCGAAGAGCTGCAGCTCGCGGGCCCACTCGTCGCCGCGGCCGCCGTCGGGGCCGAGCGCGGGCCCCGAGGGCGAGGCCGCGGGAGGCGCGGGGCCGCTGCAGTTGGCGTGGCAGAAGGCCTCGCTGTCCCGCAGCAGCCGGTGCAGCCGCAGCGCCGCCTCGAGGTAGCGCGCGCTCTCGCGCCAGCTCTCTCCCTCGTACTGCTCGAGCGCGTGCCCGTAGGCCGCGGCCAGGGGCATCAGGTCCTCGGGCGGGAAGCCCCGGAAGCTGTACTTTTCGTACTGCGCCGCGGCGCTGCCCAGCAGCAGCCACAGCAGCCCCCACGCCGGCCGCCCCATGGCCGCGCCGAGCCGGCCGCCTCTCCCGGGCGGAGCAGGCGTCAGGGCCGGGCGGGCCGGCGGCGGCAGCGGGGGCCGGGCGGGCGCGCCCGCTGGGTCTTAGCGCCCGGCACCCGGGCAGGAAGGCGGGGTCGCGGTCTGGGTCAGCTCCCCCGGGGGGCAGAGGGCCCACTGGTGTCCGGAGTCCCCTCCGTAGGCCGACCTCCTGCCCTAGGGGGGTCTTCCCCTTGGCAGATGGTAAGTGGGTGGAGGAACGCTTCCCGCCGGGATGGGAGCCCGCAAAGCCCCTCCCCACACAAGGACAATCCCCCACCTTAAGTTAAGATCAAGAAATTGAGGGAGCGCCGCCTCCTCCACTCTGCCCAAACCGTGGCACCTGGTCTTCTTTCCATTACAGAGTCCCTTCTGCTTCCTCTCCGCCCCTAGCCCTGATGAAGTCACCCCTCGTGTCCCCTCCCCCCGAACCCCACCCGGGTCCGCTACGGGGATGCGCACACCTGGTTTCACCCCTCACTCGGCACTCTCGCCGCCGCCCACCCATCTCCATCCCCGCGCGGGAGAGTCTTGGCCGGCCAGCTTTTGCGGGCCTCCGCGGCTCGGCTCGTCCCTAGAAAGGCCATCCTTGGGACGGTGGGGTGGTGCGGGGTGGGGGGAATACCGAGATACCCCCTCAGATTCTGGAGCCCCACCAGCCACCTGGAGAGGCCTAGATTTGGGGGTGCCGGAGAAAGAAGCAAGGGATGCTTCAGCCCGGCTTTAGGACCCGGGGGCTCCGGAAAAAAGACGCTGAACTTTTTTCTTTTCTTTTTTTTTTTTTTTTTT